>NC_138356.1:4625000-5225000 GCF_046562875.1 Panthera onca | reverse complement strand
GAGCCGTCCCATCCCTGGGCCTAAAAACTGATGCTCTTCCAGGCCGACTAAACCAAACAACCCTAATGGGTACACGACCTGGACTCTATTATGGTCAGTGCTCAGAGATCTGCGGCTCAAACCACAGTTTTATGCCCATTGTTCTTGAACTAGTCCCATTATCATATTTTGAAAAATGATCTGCGTCTATACTGTAAATCCATTAAGAAGCTAAACTAGCGTTAACCTTTTAAGTGAAAAACTGGGAGTTTAAACCTCCCCTTAATGGCATGCCACAGTTAGATACATCCACCTGATTCATCACTATTATTTCAATAATTATAACACTATTTATTATATTTCAACTAAAAATCTCAAAACACCTGTATCCTTCAAGCCCGGAACCCAAATCTACAGCTGCACTAAAACAGCCTAACCCTTGAGAAAAAAAAAAAAATGAACGAAAATCTACTCACCTCTTTCACTACCCCAACAATAATAGGATTGCCTGTTGTCGTATTAGTTATTATGTTCCCCAGCATTCTATTCCCCTCACCTAACCGACTAATTAATAACCGTTTAGTCTCACTTCAACAGTGATTAGTACAACTAACATCAAAACAAATACTAGCCATTCACAATCACAAAGGACAAACTTGGGCCCTAATACTCATATCTCTCATTTTATTTATTGGATCAACAAACCTGTTAGGTCTACTGCCTCACTCATTTACTCCAACTACCCAATTATCAATAAACTTAGGAATAGCTATTCCCCTATGAGCCGGTACCGTAATCACCGGGTTTCGCCACAAAACTAAAGCGTCCCTGGCCCACTTTTCTACCACAAGGAACACCAATCCCCCTGATCCCTATGCTTGTAATTATTGAAACCATTAGCCTTTTTATCCAGCCCGTGGCTCTGGCCGTACGACTTACAGCTAACATTACTGCAGGCCACCTATTCATACACTTAATTGGAGGAGCTGCTCTGGCCCTAACAAACATTAGTACCTCTGTTGCTTTAATGACCTTTATTATCCTCATCCTACTGACAATCCTTGAATTTGCTGTGGCTCTAATCCAAGCCTACGTCTTTACCCTACTTGTAAGCCTGTGTCTACATGACAATACTTAATGACCCATCAAACCCACGCATACCATATGGTTAACCCCAGTCCATGGCCACTTACGGGAGCCCTTTCAGCCCTACTGATAACTTCAGGTCTGGCCATATGATTTCACTACAACTCAATACTATTATTGACCCTAGGTATAACCACTAACCTACTGACTATATATCAATGGTGACGAGACATTATTCGGGAAAGCACATTCCAAGGTCACCACACACCCATCGTTCAAAAAGGTCTCCGTTATGGAATAATTCTCTTTATCACCTCAGAAGCATTCTTCTTCGCAGGCCTTTTCTGGGCCTTCTACCACTCAAGTCTAGCCCCAACTCCTGAATTGGGAGGATGCTGACCACCAACAGGTATTATTCCCCTAAACCCCCTAGAAGTCCCACTACTCAATACCTCCGTACTTCTAGCTTCCGGAGTGTCAGTCACCTGAGCTCACCATAGTTTAATAGAAGGGAATCGAAAACACATACTCCAAGCACTATTTATTACAATCTCCCTAGGAGTCTACTTCACCCTCCTCCAAGCCTCCGAATACTATGAAACATCATTCACAATCTCAGACGGAGTCTACGGATCCACCTTCTTCATGGCTACAGGATTCCACGGACTACACGTAATTATCGGCTCTACCTTCCTAATTGTATGCTTCTTGCGCCAACTAGAATATCACTTCACATCGAGCCACCACTTTGGATTTGAAGCCGCTGCTTGAGATTGACATTTCGTAGACGTGGTTTGACTATTCCTATACGTTTCTATTTATTGATGAGGATCCTATTCCTTTAGTATTAACAAGTACAGCTGACTTCCAATCAACCAGTTTCGGTATAATCCGAAAGGGAATAATAAACGTAATACTCGCCCTGCTCACCAATACACTTCTATCCACACTACTTGCACTCATCGCATTCTGACTACCCCAACTAAATATCTATGCAGAAAAAGCAAGTCCTTATGAATGTGGATTTGACCCCACAGGATCCGCCCGCCTGCCTTTCTCTATAAAATTTTTCTTAGTAGCGATTACATTCTTGCTATTTGACCTAGAAATTGCACTACTACTCCCTCTTCCTTGGGCCTCACAAACAAACAAATTATCAACCATACTTACCATAGCTCTTCTACTAATCTCTCTATTAGCCGCAAGCCTAGCCTACGAATGAACCCAAAAAGGACTAGAGTGAACTGAATATGATAATTAGTTTAAACTAAAACAAATGATTTCGACTCATTAGATTGTAGCTTACCCTATAATTATCAGATGTCCATAGTCTATATTAATATCTTCCTGGCTTTCATCATGTCACTTATAGGACTACTGATGTACCGATCCCACCTAATATCTTCCCTCCTATGTCTAGAAGGCATAATACTATCCCTATTTATCATGATAACCGTGGCAATTCTAAATAATCACTTCACACTAGCTAGCATGACTCCTATCATCCTGCTAGAATTTGCAGCCTGCGAGGCGGCACTGGGCTTATCCCTACTCGTAATGGTATCAAACACATATGGCACCGACTATGTACAAAACTTAAACCTCCTACAATGCTAAAAATTATTGTCCCTACTGCCATACTCATACCGATAACATGACTATCAAAACCCAACATAATCTGAATTAACTCAACTACCTATAGCCTTCTGATCAGCCTTATTAGCCTCTCCTATTTAAATCAACTAGGCGACAACAGCCTAAATCTCTCATTACTATTTTTCTCAGACTCACTCTCTGCACCTCTACTAGTATTAACCACATGACTCCTACCACTGACGCTCATGGCTAGTCAATCACACCTGTCAAAAGAGACCTTAGCCCGAAAAAAACTATACATCACAATACTTATTATCTTACAACTTCTCTTAATTATAACATTCACCGCCACAGAACTAATTATATTCTACATTCTATTTGAAGCCACATTAATCCCCACCCTCATTATTATCACTCGATGGGGTAATCAAACGGAGCGACTAAACGCTGGCCTATACTTTCTATTCTACACCTTGGTAGGCTCACTACCCCTCCTAGTCGCACTACTATACATCCAAAACACAACAGGGACTTTAAATTTCCTAATCATTCAATCATTCAACCACCTTCCTATGAATCCGAGCATCTTACCCACGATTCCGATATGACCAATTAATACACCTCTTACGAAAAAGCTTTCTACCCCTTACCCTAGCCCTATGTATATGACACGTCTCCCTACCCATCATTACAGCAAGCATTCCACCTCAAACATAAGAAACATGTCTGACAAAAGAGTTACTTTGATAGAGTAAAACTTAGAGGTTTAAACCCTCTTATTTCTAGAATTATAGGAATCGAACCTAATCCTAAGAATCCAAAAATCTTCGTGCTACCAATATTACACCACATTCTAAAGTAAGGTCAGCTAAATAAGCTATCGGGCCCATACCCCGAAAATGTTGGTTTATACCCTTCCCATACTAATCAAACCCCCTATTTTTATTATCATTATTATATCAACCGTTATTTCAGGAACTATAATCGTAATAACAGCCTCCCATTGACTTATAGTCTGAATCGGCCTCGAAATAAACCTATTAGCCATTATTCCCATCCTCATAAAAAAATATAATCCACGAGCCATAGAAGCAGCCACAAAATATTTCCTGACACAAGCAACTGCTTCAATACTCCTAATAATAGGAATCATCATCAACCTACTGCATTCAGGACAATGAACTGTATCAAAAGATCTCAACCCCATAGCATCTATCATAATAACAACCGCCTTAGCAATAAAACTAGGACTAGCCCCATTCCACTTCTGAGTGCCCGAAGTTACACAAGGAATCTCCATATCCTCAGGCCTAATCCTACTCACATGACAAAAAATTGCTCCACTATCAATCCTATACCAAATCTCACCCACCATCAATCCCAACCTACTCCTAACAATAGCCATCATATCAGTTATAGTCGGGGGCTGAGGAGGACTTAACCAAACCCAACTACGAAAAATTATAGCATATTCCTCAATTGCCCACATAGGCTGAATAGCAGCCATCATAATATATAGCCCCACAATAATAATTTTAAACCTGACCATCTACATCATCATAACACTAACCACCTTCATATTATTCATACACAACTCCACCACAACAACATCATCCCTATCACAAACATGAAACAAAACACCCCTAATCACCTCATTTATCCTAGTACTAATAATGTCTCTAGGCGGCCTTCCTCCACTCTCCGGCTTCATCCCAAAATGAATAATCATTCAGGAACTAACTAAAAACGAAATAATTATAATACCCACACTACTAGCTATAACAGCACTACTTAACCTGTACTTCTACATACGACTAACGTATACCACTGCACTGACTATATTCCCCTCAAACAACTGTATAAAAATAAAATGACGATTCGGGTGCACAGAAAAAACAATCCTTTTACCCCCCCCCCCCCCCTTAATTGTAATATCCACCATGCTACTACCACTCGCACCAATACTATCCATCCTAGATTAGAAGTTTAGGTTAAATTAGACCAAGAGCCTTCAAAGCTCTAAGTAAGCCCTAACAGACTTAACTTCTGCATACCAATTAATCCTAAGGACTGCAAGAATCTATCTTACATCAATTGATTGCAAATCAAACACTTTAATTAAGCTAAGCCCTTACTAGATTGGTGGGCCCCAACCCCACGAAATTTTAGTTAACAGCTAAATACCCTCCTAGTCCACTGGCTTCAATCTACTTCTCCCGCCGTCTAGAAAAAAAAGGCGGGAGAAGCCCCGGCAGCGTCAAGCTGCTTCTTTGAATTTGCAATTCAATATGACATTCACTGCAGGACTTGGTAAAAAGAGGACTGAACCTCTGTCTTTAGATTTACAGTCTAATGCTTACTCAGCCATTTTACCTATGTTCATAAACCGCTGACTATTTTCAACCAATCACAAAGATATTGGAACTCTTTACCTTCTATTTGGCGCCTGGGCCGGTATGGTAGGGACCGCTCTCAGTCTCTCAATCCGAGCCGAACTGGGTCAACCTGGCACGCTACTAGGGGACGACCAAATTTATAATGTAGAGTCGTCACCGCCCATGCCTTTGTAATAATCTTCTTTATAGTAATGCCTATTATGATTGGAGGATTCGGAAACTGATTGGTTCCATTAATAATTGGAGCCCCCGATATAGCATTCCCTCGAATGAATAATATGAGCTTCTGACTCCTTCCCCCGTCTTTCCTACTTTTGCTCGCATCATCTATGGTAGAGGCTGGAGCAGGGACTGGATGGACAGTATACCCACCTCTAGCCGGCAACCTAGCTCATGCAGGAGCATCCGTAGATCTAACTATTTTTTCACTACACCTAGCAGGTGTCTCCTCAATCTTAGGTGCTATTAATTTTATTACTACTATTATTAATATAAAACCCCCTGCTATATCCCAATATCAAACACCCCTATCTGTCTGATCGGTTTTAATCACTGCTGTATTGCTACTTCTATCACTACCAGTTTTAGCAGCAGGCATCACTATACTACTGACAGATCGAAATCCGAACACCACATTTTTTGACCCCGCCGGAGGAGGGGATCCTATCTTATATCAACACCTATTCTGATTTTTCGGTCACCCAGAAGTCTACATTTTAATTTTACCCGGGTTTGGAATAATTTCACGTATTGTTACCTACTACTCAGGTAAAAAAGAACCTTTTGGCTACATGGGAATAGTCTGAGCTATAATATCAATTGGCTTTCTGGGCTTTATCGTATGAGCCCATCACATGTTTACTGTGGGGATAGATGTGGACACACGAGCATACTTTACATCAGCTACTATAATATATTGCTATTCCCACTGGGGTAAAAGTATTTAGCTGACTGGCCACTCTTCATGGAGGTAATATCAAATGGTCCCCTGCTATGCTATGAGCTCTGGGATTCATTTTCCTATTCACCGTAGGAGGCTCAACAGGAATTGTACTAGCAAATTCCTCATTAGATATTGTTCTTCACGACACATACTACGTAGTAGCCCACTTCCACTATGTCTTGTCAATAGGAGCAGTATTTGCTATCATCGGAGGCTTCGTCCATTGATTCCCCCTATTCTCAGGGTATACTCTCGATAATACTTGGGCAAAAATTCATTTTACGATTATGTTCGTAGGTGTCAATATAACGTTTTTCCCTCAGCATTTTCTAGGCCTGTCCGGAATGCCTCGACGTTATTCTGACTACCCAGACGCATATACAACTTGAAACACAATCTCCTCAATAGGCTCTTTTATTTCACTAACAGCAGTAATATTAATAGTTTTTATAGTGTGAGAAGCTTTTGCATCAAAGCGAGAAGTGGCCATAGTGGAACTAACCACAACTAATCTTGAATGGCTGCATGGATGTCCCCCTCCATATCACACATTTGAAGAGCCAACCTATGTGCTGTTAAAATAAGAAAGGAAGGAATCGAACCTCCTTAGACTGGTTTCAAGCCAATACCATAACCATTATGTCTTTCTCAATCAAGAAGTATTAGTAAAACAATTACATAACTTTGTCAAGGTTAAATTATAGGTTTAAGCCCTATGTACTTCCATGGCATACCCCTTCCAACTAGGTTTTCAAGATGCTACATCCCCCATCATAGAAGAGCTCCTACACTTCCATGATCACACACTAATAATTGTATTCCTAATTAGCTCCCTAGTCCTTTATATCATCTCACTAATACTAACAACCAAACTCACGCACACAAGCACGATGGATGCCCAAGAAGTAGAAACCATCTGAGCCATTTTACCAGCTATCATCTTAATTCTCATTGCCCTACCCTCCTTACGAATTCTCTATATAATAGACGAGATTAATAGCCCCTCTCTTACTGTAAAGACCATGGGACATCAATGGTATTGAAGCTCTGAATACACTGACTATGAAGACCTAAGCTTTGACTCCTATATAATTCCCACTCAAGAGCTAAAGCCCGGAGAACTCCGACTATTAGCAGTTGATAACCGAGTAGTACTACCAATAGAAGTGACCATTCGCGTGTTAATCTCATCAGAAGACGTACTACACTCATGAGCCGTCCCATCCCTGGGCCTAAAAACTGATGCTCTTCCAGGCCGACTAAACCAAACAACCCTAATGGGTACACGACCTGGACTCTATTATGGTCAGTGCTCAGAGATCTGCGGCTCAAACCACAGTTTTATGCCCATTGTTCTTGAACTAGTCCCATTATCATATTTTGAAAAATGATCTGCGTCTATACTGTAAATCCATTAAGAAGCTAAACTAGCGTTAACCTTTTAAGTGAAAAACTGGGAGTTTAAACCTCCCCTTAATGGCATGCCACAGTTAGATACATCCACCTGATTCATCACTATTATTTCAATAATTATAACACTATTTATTATATTTCAACTAAAAATCTCAAAACACCTGTATCCTTCAAGCCCGGAACCCAAATCTACAGCTGCACTAAAACAGCCTAACCCTTGAGAAAAAAAAAAAAATGAACGAAAATCTACTCACCTCTTTCACTACCCCAACAATAATAGGATTGCCTGTTGTCGTATTAGTTATTATGTTCCCCAGCATTCTATTCCCCTCACCTAACCGACTAATTAATAACCGTTTAGTCTCACTTCAACAGTGATTAGTACAACTAACATCAAAACAAATACTAGCCATTCACAATCACAAAGGACAAACTTGGGCCCTAATACTCATATCTCTCATTTTATTTATTGGATCAACAAACCTGTTAGGTCTACTGCCTCACTCATTTACTCCAACTACCCAATTATCAATAAACTTAGGAATAGCTATTCCCCTATGAGCCGGTACCGTAATCACCGGGTTTCGCCACAAAACTAAAGCGTCCCTGGCCCACTTTTCTACCACAAGGAACACCAATCCCCCTGATCCCTATGCTTGTAATTATTGAAACCATTAGCCTTTTTATCCAGCCCGTGGCTCTGGCCGTACGACTTACAGCTAACATTACTGCAGGCCACCTATTCATACACTTAATTGGAGGAGCTGCTCTGGCCCTAACAAACATTAGTACCTCTGTTGCTTTAATGACCTTTATTATCCTCATCCTACTGACAATCCTTGAATTTGCTGTGGCTCTAATCCAAGCCTACGTCTTTACCCTACTTGTAAGCCTGTGTCTACATGACAATACTTAATGACCCATCAAACCCACGCATACCATATGGTTAACCCCAGTCCATGGCCACTTACGGGAGCCCTTTCAGCCCTACTGATAACTTCAGGTCTGGCCATATGATTTCACTACAACTCAATACTATTATTGACCCTAGGTATAACCACTAACCTACTGACTATATATCAATGGTGACGAGACATTATTCGGGAAAGCACATTCCAAGGTCACCACACACCCATCGTTCAAAAAGGTCTCCGTTATGGAATAATTCTCTTTATCACCTCAGAAGCATTCTTCTTCGCAGGCCTTTTCTGGGCCTTCTACCACTCAAGTCTAGCCCCAACTCCTGAATTGGGAGGATGCTGACCACCAACAGGTATTATTCCCCTAAACCCCCTAGAAGTCCCACTACTCAATACCTCCGTACTTCTAGCTTCCGGAGTGTCAGTCACCTGAGCTCACCATAGTTTAATAGAAGGGAATCGAAAACACATACTCCAAGCACTATTTATTACAATCTCCCTAGGAGTCTACTTCACCCTCCTCCAAGCCTCCGAATACTATGAAACATCATTCACAATCTCAGACGGAGTCTACGGATCCACCTTCTTCATGGCTACAGGATTCCACGGACTACACGTAATTATCGGCTCTACCTTCCTAATTGTACGCTTCTTGCGCCAACTAGAATATCACTTCACATCGAGCCACCACTTTGGATTTGAAGCCGCTGCTTGAGATTGACATTTCGTAGACGTGGTTTGACTATTCCTATACGTTTCTATTTATTGATGAGGATCCTATTCCTTTAGTATTAACAAGTACAGCTGACTTCCAATCAACCAGTTTCGGTATAATCCGAAAGGGAATAATAAACGTAATACTCGCCCTGCTCACCAATACACTTCTATCCACACTACTTGCACTCATCGCATTCTGACTACCCCAACTAAATATCTATGCAGAAAAAGCAAGTCCTTATGAATGTGGATTTGACCCCACAGGATCCGCCCGCCTGCCTTTCTCTATAAAATTTTTCTTTGTAGCGATTACATTCTTGCTATTTGACCTAGAAATTGCACTACTACTCCCTCTTCCTTGGGCCTCACAAACAAACAAATTATCAACCATACTTACCATAGCTCTTCTACTAATCTCTCTATTAGCCGCAAGCCTAGCCTATGAATGAACCCAAAAAGGACTAGAGTGAACTGAATATGATAATTAGTTTAAACTAAAACAAATGATTTCGACTCATTAGATTGTAGCTTACCCTATAATTATCAGATGTCCATAGTCTATATTAATATCTTCCTGGCTTTCATCATGTCACTTATAGGACTACTGATGTACCGATCCCACCTAATATCTTCCCTCCTATGTCTAGAAGGCATAATACTATCCCTATTTATCATGATAACCGTGGCAATTCTAAATAATCACTTCACACTAGCTAGCATGACTCCTATCATCCTGCTAGAATTTGCAGCCTGCGAGGCGGCACTGGGCTTATCCCTACTCGTAATGGTATCAAACACATATGGCACCGACTATGTACAAAACTTAAACCTCCTACAATGCTAAAAATTATTGTCCCTACTGCCATACTCATACCGATAACATGACTATCAAAACCCAACATAATCTGAATTAACTCAACTACCTATAGCCTTCTGATCAGCCTTATTAGCCTCTCCTATTTAAATCAACTAGGCGACAACAGCCTAAATCTCTCATTACTATTTTTCTCAGACTCACTCTCTGCACCTCTACTAGTATTAACCACATGACTCCTACCACTGACGCTCATGGCTAGTCAATCACACCTGTCAAAAGAGACCTTAGCCCGAAAAAAACTATACATCACAATACTTATTATCTCACAACTTCTCTTAATTATAACATTCACCGCCACAGAACTAATTATATTCTACATTCTATTTGAAGCCACATTAATCCCCACCCTCATTATTATCACTCGATGGGGTAATCAAACGGAGCGACTAAACGCTGGCCTATACTTTCTATTCTACACCTTGGTAGGCTCACTACCCCTCCTAGTCGCACTACTATACATCCAAAACACAACAGGGACTTTAAATTTCCTAATCATTCAATCATTCAACCACCTTCCTATGAATCCGAGCATCTTACCCACGATTCCGATATGACCAATTAATACACCTCTTACGAAAAAGCTTTCTACCCCTTACCCTAGCCCTATGTATATGACACGTCTCCCTACCCATCATTACAGCAAGCATTCCACCTCAAACATAAGAAACATGTCTGACAAAAGAGTTACTTTGATAGAGTAAAACTTAGAGGTTTAAACCCTCTTATTTCTAGAATTATAGGAATCGAACCTAATCCTAAGAATCCAAAAATCTTCGTGCTACCAATATTACACCACATTCTAAAGTAAGGTCAGCTAAATAAGCTATCGGGCCCATACCCCGAAAATGTTGGTTTATACCCTTCCCATACTAATCAAACCCCCTATTTTTATTATCATTATTATATCAACCGTTATTTCAGGAACTATAATCGTAATAACAGCCTCCCATTGACTTATAGTCTGAATCGGCCTCGAAATAAACCTATTAGCCATTATTCCCATCCTCATAAAAAAATATAATCCACGAGCCATAGAAGCAGCCACAAAATATTTCCTGACACAAGCAACTGCTTCAATACTCCTAATAATAGGAATCATCATCAACCTACTGCATTCAGGACAATGAACTGTATCAAAAGATCTCAACCCCATAGCATCTATCATAATAACAACCGCCTTAGCAATAAAACTAGGACTAGCCCCATTCCACTTCTGAGTGCCCGAAGTTACACAAGGAATCTCCATATCCTCAGGCCTAATCCTACTCACATGACAAAAAATTGCTCCACTATCAATCCTATACCAAATCTCACCCACCATCAATCCCAACCTACTCCTAACAATAGCCATCATATCAGTTATAGTCGGGGGCTGAGGAGGACTTAACCAAACCCAACTACGAAAAATTATAGCATATTCCTCAATTGCCCACATAGGCTGAATAGCAGCCATCATAATATATAGCCCCACAATAATAATTTTAAACCTGACCATCTACATCATCATAACACTAACCACCTTCATATTATTCATACACAACTCCACCACAACAACATCATCCCTATCACAAACATGAAACAAAACACCCCTAATCACCTCATTTATCCTAGTACTAATAATGTCTCTAGGCGGCCTTCCTCCACTCTCCGGCTTCATCCCAAAATGAATAATCATTCAGGAACTAACTAAAAACGAAATAATTATAATACCCACACTACTAGCTATAACAGCACTACTTAACCTGTACTTCTACATACGACTAACGTATACCACTGCACTGACTATATTCCCCTCAAACAACTGTATAAAAATAAAATGACGATTCGGGTGCACAGAAAAAACAATCCTTTTACCCCCCCCCCCCTTAATTGTAATATCCACCATGCTACTACCACTCGCACCAATACTATCCATCCTAGATTAGAAGTTTAGGTTAAATTAGACCAAGAGCCTTCAAAGCTCTAAGTAAGCCCTAACAGACTTAACTTCTGCATACCAATTAATCCTAAGGACTGCAAGAATCTATCTTACATCAATTGATTGCAAATCAAACACTTTAATTAAGCTAAGCCCTTACTAGATTGGTGGGCCCCAACCCCACGAAATTTTAGTTAACAGCTAAATACCCTCCTAGTCCACTGGCTTCAATCTACTTCTCCCGCCGTCTAGAAAAAAAAGGCGGGAGAAGCCCCGGCAGCGTCAAGCTGCTTCTTTGAATTTGCAATTCAATATGACATTCACTGCAGGACTTGGTAAAAAGAGGACTGAACCTCTGTCTTTAGATTTACAGTCTAATGCTTACTCAGCCATTTTACCTATGTTCATAAACCGCTGACTATTTTCAACCAATCACAAAGATATTGGAACTCTTTACCTTCTATTTGGCGCCTGGGCCGGTATGGTAGGGACCGCTCTCAGTCTCTCAATCCGAGCCGAACTGGGTCAACCTGGCACGCTACTAGGGGACGACCAAATTTATAATGTAGAGTCGTCACCGCCCATGCCTTTGTAATAATCTTCTTTATAGTAATGCCTATTATGATTGGAGGATTCGGAAACTGATTGGTTCCATTAATAATTGGAGCCCCCGATATAGCATTCCCTCGAATGAATAATATGAGCTTCTGACTCCTTCCCCCGTCTTTCCTACTTTTGCTCGCATCATCTATGGTAGAGGCTGGAGCAGGGACTGGATGGACAGTATACCCACCTCTAGCCGGCAACCTAGCTCATGCAGGAGCATCCGTAGATCTAACTATTTTTTCACTACACCTAGCAGGTGTCTCCTCAATCTTAGGTGCTATTAATTTTATTACTACTATTATTAATATAAAACCCCCTGCTATATCCCAATATCAAACACCCCTATCTGTCTGATCGGTTTTAATCACTGCTGTATTGCTACTTCTATCACTACCAGTTTTAGCAGCAGGCATCACTATACTACTGACAGATCGAAATCCGAACACCACATTTTTTGACCCCGCCGGAGGAGGGGATCCTATCTTATATCAACACCTATTCTGATTTTTCGGTCACCCAGAAGTCTACATTTTAATTTTACCCGGGTTTGGAATAATTTCACGTATTGTTACCTACTACTCAGGTAAAAAAGAACCTTTTGGCTACATGGGAATAGTCTGAGCTATAATATCAATTGGCTTTCTGGGCTTTATCGTATGAGCCCATCACATGTTTACTGTGGGGATAGATGTGGACACACGAGCATACTTTACATCCGCTACTATAATATATTGCTATTCCCACTGGGGTAAAAGTATTTAGCTGACTGGCCACTCTTCATGGAGGTAATATCAAATGGTCCCCTGCTATGCTATGAGCTCTGGGATTCATTTTCCTATTCACCGTAGGAGGCTCAACAGGAATTGTACTAGCAAATTCCTCATTAGATATTGTTCTTCACGACACATACTACGTAGTAGCCCACTTCCACTATGTCTTGTCAATAGGAGCAGTATTTGCTATCATCGGAGGCTTCGTCCATTGATTCCCCCTATTCTCAGGGTATACTCTCGATAATACTTGGGCAAAAATTCATTTTACGATTATGTTCGTAGGTGTCAATATAACGTTTTTCCCTCAGCATTTTCTAGGCCTGTCCGGAATGCCTCGACGTTATTCTGACTACCCAGACGCATATACAACTTGAAACACAATCTCCTCAATAGGCTCTTTTATTTCACTAACAGCAGTAATATTAATAGTTTTTATAGTGTGAGAAGCTTTTGCATCAAAGCGAGAAGTGGCCATAGTGGAACTAACCACAACTAATCTTGAATGGCTGCATGGATGTCCCCCTCCATATCACACATTTGAAGAGCCAACCTATGTGCTGTTAAAATAAGAAAGGAAGGAATCGAACCTCCTTAGACTGGTTTCAAGCCAATACCATAACCATTATGTCTTTCTCAATCAAGAAGTATTAGTAAAACAATTACATAACTTTGTCAAGGTTAAATTATAGGTTTAAGCCCTATGTACTTCCATGGCATACCCCTTCCAACTAGGTTTTCAAGATGCTACAGCCCCCATCATAGAAGAGCTCCTACACTTCCATGATCACACACTAATAATTGTATTCCTAATTAGCTCCCTAGTCCTTTATATCATCTCACTAATACTAACAACCAAACTCACGCACACAAGCACAATGGATGCCCAAGAAGTAGAAACCATCTGAGCCATTTTACCAGCTATCATCTTAATTCTCATTGCCCTACCCTCCTTACGAATTCTCTATATAATAGACGAGATTAATAGCCCCTCTCTTACTGTAAAGACCATGGGACATCAATGGTATTGAAGCTCTGAATACACTGACTATGAAGACCTAAGCTTTGACTCCTATATAATTCCCACTCAAGAGCTAAAGCCCGGAGAACTCCGACTATTAGCAGTTGATAACCGAGTAGTACTACCAATAGAAGTGACCATTCGCGTGTTAATCTCATCAGAAGACGTACTACACTCATGAGCCGTCCCATCCCTGGGCCTAAAAACTGATGCTCTTCCAGGCCGACTAAACCAAACAACCCTAATGGGTACACGACCTGGACTCTATTATGGTCAGTGCTCAGAGATCTGCGGCTCAAACCACAGTTTTATGCCCATTGTTCTTGAACTAGTCCCATTATCATATTTTGAAAAATGATCTGCGTCTATACTGTAAATCCATTAAGAAGCTAAACTAGCGTTAACCTTTTAAGTGAAAAACTGGGAGTTTAAACCTCCCCTTAATGGCATGCCACAGTTAGATACATCCACCTGATTCATCACTATTATTTCAATAATTATAACACTATTTATTATATTTCAACTAAAAATCTCAAAACACCTGTATCCTTCAAGCCCGGAACCCAAATCTACAGCTGCACTAAAACAGCCTAACCCTTGAGAAAAAAAAAAAATGAACGAAAATCTACTCACCTCTTTCACTACCCCAACAATAATAGGATTGCCTGTTGTCGTATTAATTATTATGTTCCCCAGCATTCTATTCCCCTCACCTAACCGACTAATTAATAACCGTTTAGTCTCACTTCAACAGTGATTAGTACAACTAACATCAAAACAAATACTAGCCATTCACAATCACAAAGGACAAACTTGGGCCCTAATACTCATATCTCTCATTTTATTTATTGGATCAACAAACCTGTTAGGTCTACTGCCTCACTCATTTACTCCAACTACCCAATTATCAATAAACTTAGGAATAGCTATTCCCCTATGAGCCGGTACCGTAATCACCGGGTTTCGCCACAAAACTAAAGCGTCCCTGGCCCACTTTTCTACCACAAGGAACACCAATCCCCCTGATCCCTATGCTTGTAATTATTGAAACCATTAGCCTTTTTATCCAGCCCGTGGCTCTGGCCGTACGACTTACAGCTAACATTACTGCAGGCCACCTATTCATACACTTAATTGGAGGAGCTGCTCTGGCCCTAACAAACATTAGTACCTCTGTTGCTTTAATGACCTTTATTATCCTCATCCTACTGACAATCCTTGAATTTGCTGTGGCTCTAATCCAAGCCTACGTCTTTACCCTACTTGTAAGCCTGTGTCTACATGACAATACTTAATGACCCATCAAACCCACGCATACCATATGGTTAACCCCAGTCCATGGCCACTTACGGGAGCCCTTTCAGCCCTACTGATAACTTCAGGTCTGGCCATATGATTTCACTACAACTCAATACTATTATTGACCCTAGGTATAACCACTAACCTACTGACTATATATCAATGGTGACGAGACATTATTCGGGAAAGCACATTCCAAGGTCACCACACACCCATCGTTCAAAAAGGTCTCCGTTATGGAATAATTCTCTTTATCACCTCAGAAGCATTCTTCTTCGCAGGCCTTTTCTGGGCCTTCTACCACTCAAGTCTAGCCCCAACTCCTGAATTGGGAGGATGCTGACCACCAACAGGTATTATTCCCCTAAACCCCCTAGAAGTCCCACTACTCAATACCTCCGTACTTCTAGCTTCCGGAGTGTCAGTCACCTGAGCTCACCATAGTTTAATAGAAGGGAATCGAAAACACATACTCCAAGCACTATTTATTACAATCTCCCTAGGAGTCTACTTCACCCTCCTCCAAGCCTCCGAATACTATGAAACATCATTCACAATCTCAGACGGAGTCTACGGATCCACCTTCTTCATGGCTACAGGATTCCACGGACTACACGTAATTATCGGCTCTACCTTCCTAATTGTATGCTTCTTGCGCCAACTAGAATATCACTTCACATCGAGCCACCACTTTGGATTTGAAGCCGCTGCTTGAGATTGACATTTCGTAGACGTGGTTTGACTATTCCTTTTTTATTTATTTATTTATTTATTTATTATTTTTTATTTTTTAATATATGAAATTTACTGTCAAATTGGTTTCCATACAACACCCAGTGCTCATCCCAAAAGGTGCCCTCCTCAATACCCATCACCCACCCTGCCCTCCCTCCCACCCCCCGTCAACCCTCAGTTTGTTCTCAGTTTTTAACAGTCTCTTATGCTTTGGCTCTCTCCCACTCTAACCTATTTTTTTTTTTTCCTTCCCCTCCCCCATGGGTTTCTGTTAAGTTTCTCAGGATCCACATAAGAGTGAAACCATATGGTATCTGTCTTTCTCTGTATGGCTTATTTCACTTAGCATCACACTCTCCTGTTCCATCCACGTTGCTACAAAAGGCCATATTTCATTTTTTCTCATTGCCACGTAGTATTCCATTGTGTATATAAACCACAATTTCTTTATCCATTCATCAGTTGATGGACATTTAGGCTCTTTCCATAATTTGGCTATTGTTGAGAGTGCTGCTATAAACATTGGGGTACAAGTGCCCCCATGCATCACTACTCCTGTATACCTTGGATAAATTCCTAGCAGTGCTATTGCTGGGTCATAGGGTAGGTCTATTTTTAATTTTCTGAGGAACCTCCACACTGCTTTCCAGAGTGGCTGCACCAATTTGCATTCCCACCAACAGTGCAAGAGGATTCCCATTTCTCCACATCCTCTCCAGCATCTATAGTCTCCTGATTTCTTCATTTTGGCCACTCTGACTGGCGTGAGGTGGTATCTGAGTGTGGTTTTGATTTGTATTTCCCTGATAAGGAGCGACGTTGAACATCTTTTCATGTGCCTGTTGGCCATCCAGATGTCTTCTTTAGAGAAGTGTCTATTCATGTTTTCTGCCCATTTCTTCACTGGGTTATTTGTTTTTCGGGTGAGGAGTTTGATGAGCTCTTTATAGATTTTGGATACTAGCCCTTTGTCCGATGTGTCATTTGCAAATATCTTTTCCCATTCCGTTGGTTGCCTTTTAGTTTTGTTGGTTGTTTCCTTTGCTGTGCAGAAGCTTTTTATCTTCATAAGGTCCCAGTAATTCACTTTTGCTTTTAATTCCCTTGCCTTTGGGGATGTGCCGAGTAAGAGATTGCTACGGCTGAGGTCAGAGAGGTCTTTTCCTGCTTTCTCCTCTAAGGTTTTGATGGTTTCCTGTCTCACATTCAGGTCCTTTATCCATTTTGAGTTTATTTTTGTGCATGGTGTGAGAAAGTGGTCTAGTTTCAACCTTCTGCATGTTGCTGTCCAGTTCTCCCAGCACCATTTGTTAAAGAGACTGTCTTTTTTCCATTGGATGTTCTTTCCTGCTTTGTCAAAGATGAGGTGGCCATACGTTTGTGGGTCTAGTTCTGGGGTTTCTATTCTATTCCATTGGTCTATGTGTCTGTTTTTATGCCAATTCCATGCTGTCTTGATGATGACAGCTTTGTAATAGAGGCTAAAGTCTGGGATTGTGATGCCTCCTGCTTTGGTCTTCTTCTTCAAAATTACTTTGGCTATTCGGGGCCTTTTGTGGTTCCATATGAATTTTAGGATTGCTTGTTCTAGTTTCGAGAAAAATGCTGGTGCAATTTTGATTGGGATTGCATTGAATGTGTAGATAGCTTTGGGTACTATTGACATTTTGACAATATTTATTCTTCCAATCCATGAGCAGGGAATGTCTTTCCATTTCTTTATATCTTCTTCAATTACCTGCATAAGCTTTCTATAGTTTTCAGCATACAGATCTTTTACATCTTTGGTTAGATTTATTCCTAGGTATTTTATGCTTCTTGGTGCCACTGTGAATGGGATCAGTTTCTTCATTTGTCTTTCTGTTGCTTCATTGTTAGTGTATAAGAATGCAACTGATTTCTGCACGTTGATTTTGTATCCTGCAACTTTGCTGAATTCATGTATCAGTTCTAGCAGACTTTTGGTGGAGTCTATCGGATTTTCCATGTATAATATCATGTCATCTGCAAAAAGCGAAAGCTTGACTTCATCTTTGCCAATTTTGATGCCTTTGATTTCCTTTTGTTGTCTGATTGCTGATGCTAGAACTTCCAGCACTATATTCAACAACAGCGGTGAGAGTGGGCATCCCTGTCGTGGCCCTGATCTCAGGGAAAAAGCTCTCAGTTTTTCCCCGTTGAGGATGATGTTAGCTGTGGGCTTTTCATAAATGGCCTTTATGATCTTTAAGTATGTTCCTTCTATCCCGACTTTCTCAAGGGTTTTTATTAAGAAAAAGGGTGCTGGATTTTGTCAAAGGCCTTTTCTGCATCGATTGACAGGATCATATGGTTCTTCTCTTTTTTTTTTGTTAATGTGATGTATCACGTTGATCGATTTGCGAATGTTGAACCAGCCCTGCATCCCAGGAATGAATCCCACTTGATCATGGTGAATAATTCTTTTTATATGTTGTTGAATTCGATTTGCTAGTATCTTATTGAGAATTTTTGCATCCATATTCATCAGAGATATTGGCCTGTAGTTCTCTTTTTTTACTGGGTCTCTGTCTGGTTTAGGAATCAAAGTAATACTGGCTTCATAGAATGAGTCTGGAAGTTTTCCTTCCCTTTCTATTTCTTGGAATAGCTTGAGAAGGATAGGTATTATCTCTGCTTTAAACGTCTGGTAGAACTCCCCTGGGAAGCCATCTGGTCCTGAACTCTTATTTGTTGGGAGATTTTTGATAACCGATTCAATTTCTTCGCTGGTTATGGGTCTGTTCAAGCTTTCTATTTCCTCCTGATTGAGTTTTGAAAGAGTGTGGGTGTTTAGGAATTTGTCCATTTCTTCCAGGTTGTCCAATTTGTTGGCATATAATTTTTCATAGTATTCCCTGATAATTGTTTGTATCTCTGAGGGATTGGTTGTAATAATTCCATTTTCATTCATGATTTTATCTATTTGGGTCATCTCCCTTTTCTTTTTGAGAAGCCTGGCTAGAGGTTTGTCAATTTTGTTTATTTTTTCAAAAAACCAACTCTTGGTTTCGTTGATCTGCTCTACAGTTTTTTTAGATTCTATATTGTTTATTTCTGCTCTGCTCTTTATTATTTCTCTTCTTCTGCTGGGTTTAGGCTGCCTTTGCTGTTCTGCTTCTATTTCCTTTAGGTGTGCTGTTAGATTTTGTATTTGGGATTTTTCTTGTTTCTTGAGATAGGCCTGGATTGCAATGTATTTTCCTCTCAGGACTGCCTTCGCTGCGTCCCAAAGCGTTTGGATTGTTGTATTTTCATTTTCGTTTGTTTCCATATATTTTTAAATTTCTTCTCTAATTTCCTGGTTGACCCACTCATTCGTTAGTAGGGTGTTCTTTAACCTCCATGCTTTTGGAGGTTTTCCAGACTTTTTCCTGTGGTTGATTTCAAGCTTCATAGCATTGTGGTCTGAAAATATGCATGGTATAATATCAATTTTTGTAAACTTATGAAGGGCTGTTTTGTGACCCAGTATATGATCTATCTTGGAGAATGTTCCATGTGCACTCGAGAAGAAAGTATATTCTGTTGCTTTGGGATGCAGAGTTCTAAATATATCTGTCAAGTCCATCTGATCCAATGTATCATTCAGGGCCCTTGTTTCTTTATTGACTGTGTGTCTAGATGATCTATCCCTTTCTGTAAGTGGGGTGTTAAAGTCCCCTGCAATGACCACATTCTTATCAATAAGCTTGCTTATGTTTATGAGTAATTGTTTTATATATCTGGGGGCTCCGGTATTCGGCGCATAGACGTTTATAATTGTTAGCTCTTCCTGATGGATAGACCCTGTGATTATTATATAATGCCCTTCTTCATCTCTTGTTACAGCCTTTAATTTAAAGTCTAGTTTGTCTGATATAAGTATGGCTACTCCAGCTTTCTTTTGGCTTCCAGTAGCATGATAAATAGTTCTCCATCCCCTCACTCTCAATCTAAAGGTGTCCTCAGATCTAAAATGAGTCTCTTGTAGACAGCAAATAGATGGGTCTTGTTTTTTTATCCATTCTGATACCCTATGTCTTTTAGTTGGCGCATTTAATCCATTTACATTCAGTGTTATTATAGAAAGATACGGGTTTAGAGTCATTGTGATGTTTGTATGTTTTATGCTTGTAGTGATGTCTCTGGTACTTTGTCTCACAGGAACCCCCTTAGGATCTCTTGTAGGGCTGGTTTCGTGGTTACAAATTCCTTCAGTTTTTGTTTGTTTGGGAAGACCTTTATCTCTCCTTCTATTCTAAATGACAGACTTGCTGGATAAAGGATTCTCGGCTGCATATTTTTTCTGTTTAGCACACTGTAGATATCGTGCGAAGCCTTTCTGGCCTGCCAAGTTTCAAAGGAGAGATCAGTCACGAGTCTTATAGGTCTCCCTTTATATGTGAGGGCACGTTTATCCCTTGCTGCTTTCAGAATTTTCTCTTTATCCTTGTATTTTGCCAGTTTCACTATGATATGTCGTGCAGAAGATCGATTCAAGTTACGTCTGAAGGGAGTTCTCTGTGCCTCTTGGATTCAATGCCTTTTTCCTTCCCCAGTTCAGGGAAGTTCTCAGCTATAATTTCTTCAAGTACCCCTTCAGCACCTTTCCCTCTCTCTTCCTCCTCTGGGATACCAATTATGCGTATATTATTTCTTTTTAGTGTATCACTTAGTTCTCTAATTTTCCCCTCATACTCCTGGATTTTTTTTATCTCTCTTTCTTTCAGCTTCCTCTTTCTCCATAACTTTATCTTCTAGTTCACCTATTCTCTCCTCTGCCTCTTCAAGCCGAGCCGTCGTGGTTTCCATTTTGTTTTGCATTTCGTTCAAAGCGTTTTTCAGCTCCTCGTGACTGGTCCTTAGTCCCTTGATCTCTGTGGCAAGAGATTCTCTGCTGTCCTGTATACTGTTTTCAAGCCCAGCAATTAACTTTATGACTATTATTCTAAATTCACTTTCTGTTATATTATTTAAATCCTTTTTGATCAGTTCATTAGCTGTTGTTATTTCCTGGAGATTCTTCTGAGGGGAATTCTTCCGTTTGGTCATTTTGGATAGTCCCTGGAGTGGTGAGGACCTTCAGGGCACTTCCCCTGTGCTGTGGTGTATAACTGGAGTTGGTGGGCGGGGCTGCAGTCCGACCTGATGTCTGCCCCCAGCCCACCGCTGGGGCCACAGTCAGACTGGTGTGTGCCTTCTCTTCCCCTCTCCTAGGGGCGGGATTCACTGTGGAGTGGTGTGGCCCGTCTGGGCTACTTGCACACTGCCAGGCTTGTGTTGCTGGGGATCTGGCGTATTAGCTGGGGTGGGTAGGCAAGGTGCACGGGGGCTGGAGGGGCAGGCTTAGCTCGCTTCTCCTTAGGTGATCAACTTCAGGAGGGGCCCTGTGGCAGCGGGAGGGAGTCAGATCCGCTGCCGGAGGTTTGGCTCCGCAGAAGCACAGAGTTGGGTGTTTGCGCTGTGCTAGCAATTTCCCTGGCAGGAACTGGTTCCCTTTGGGATTTTGGCTAGGGGATGGGCGGGGGAGGTGGCGCTGGCGAGCGTCTATGTTCCCCACCAAGATGAGCTCTGCCGTCCGGGGGCTCAGCAGCTCTCCCTCCCTTTGTCCTCCAGCCTTCCCGCTTTCCGAGCGGAGCTGTTAACTTATGACCTCCCAGACGCTAAGTCGCGCTTGCTGTCGGAACACAGTCCGTCCGGCCCCTCCGCTTTTGCCAGCCAGACTCGGGGGCTCTGCTTGGCCGGCGAGCCACCCCTCCACCCCGGCTCCCTCCCGCCAGTCCGTGGAGCGCGCACCGCCTCGCCGCCCTTCCTACCCTCTTCCGTGGGCCTCTCGTCTGCGCTTGGCTCCGGAGACTCCGTTCTGCTTGGTTTGACTATTCCTATACGTTTCTATTTATTGATGAGGATCCTATTCCTTTAGTATTAATAAGTACAGTTGACTTCCAATCAACCAGTTTCGGTATAATCCGAAAGGGAATAATAAACGTAATACTCGCCCTGCTCACCAATACACTTCTATCCACACTACTTGCACTCATCGCATTCTGACTACCCCAACTAAATATCTATGCAGAAAAAGCAAGTCCTTATGAATGTGGATTTGACCCCATAGGATCTGCCCGCCTGCCTTTCTCTATAAAATTTTTCTTAGTAGCGATTACATTCTTGCTATTTGACCTAGAAATTGCACTACTACTCCCTCTTCCTTGGGCCTCACAAACAAACAAATTATCAACCATACTTACCATAGCTCTTCTACTAATCTCTCTATTAGCCGCAAGCCTAGCCTACGAATGAACCCAAAAAGGACTAGAGTGAACTGAATATGATAATTAGTTTAAACTAAAACAAATGATTTCGACTCATTAGATTGTAGCTTACCCTATAATTATCAGATGTCCATAGTCTATATTAATATCTTCCTGGCTTTCATCATGTCACTTATAGGACTACTGATGTACCGATCCCACCTAATATCTTCCCTCCTATGTCTAGAAGGCATAATACTATCCCTATTTATCATGATAACCGTGGCAATTCTAAATAATCACTTCACACTAGCTAGCATGACTCTTATCATCCTGCTAGAATTTGCAGCCTGCGAGGCGGCACTGGGCTTATCCCTACTAGTAATGGTATCAAACACATATGGCACCGACTATGTACAAAACTTAAACCTCCTACAATGCTAAAAATTATTGTCCCTACTGCCATACTCATACCGATAACATGACTATCAAAACCCAACATAATCTGAATTAACTCAACTACCTATAGCCTTCTGATCAGCCTTATTAGCCTCTCCTATTTAAATCAACTAGGCGACAACAGCCTAAATCTCTCATTACTATTTTTCTCAGACTCACTCTCTGCACCTCTACTAGTATTAACAACATGACTCCTACCACTGATGCTCATGGCTAGTCAATCACACCTGTCAAAAGAGACCTTAGCCCGAAAAAAACTATACATCACAATACTATTATCTTACAACTTCTCTTAATTATAACATTCACCGCCACAGAACTAATTATATTCTACATTCTATTTGAAGCCACATTAATCCCCACCCTCATTATTATCACTCGATGGGGTAATCAAACGGAGCGACTAAACGATGTCCTAGCCCAGTTTTAAATTAGGAGTTGGTTGCGTTTTTTGACATTGAGATGTTTTGATTGTTGAGCTTGAACGCTTTCTTAATTGGTGGCTGCTTTTAGGCCAACTATGGTTTGCGTTTATGCTTACTCTCTAATTAAGGCTGTATCCTAATTCTAAAAAGCTGTACCTTTTTAGACTATATTTTAAACTTACATTGGAATTTTAGAGTTTTGAGGTAAGTTTAAAGTCGAACTAAGATTCTGTTCTGGGCAACCAGCTATCACCAGGCTCGTTAGGCTTTTCACCTCTACCCACAAATCTTCTCACTATTTTGCAACATAGACGAGTTCATCCTGTAATAGATTGTTCGTGGGTAGCTCGTCTGGTTTCGGGAGGCCTAGCTGAAGTTCTCTTTGTTAGGTTATTCTAGCTAATTCATTATGCAAAAGGTACAAGGGGTAATCTTTGCTGTATAGTGCTGTTAGTTTTTTCTTTCATCTTTCCCTTGCGGTACTTTCTCTATAGCGCCAAGTTAAATTTCTATCTCCTATACTTTTTGAGGTAACTAAATGTTTTGTTTTACTTTCTAATGTTAGTTGCGTTTATGGACGATTGGGCTAGCTTTGGCTCAAGATGGTCAGCTTAATATGAAATCTTCTGGGTGTAGGCCAGATGCTTTGTTTAAGCTACATCTTGTCCTCCAAGCACACTTTCCAGTAGGCTTACCTTGTTACGACTTGTCTCCTCTTGTGGGTGTAGTGGTTTGAATAGGTTTCTTCAGGGCTTAATCACTTGAGGAGGGTGACGGGCGGTGTGTGCGTGCTTCATGGCCCGATTCAATTGAGCTCTCTACTCTCAAATTTACTACTAAATCCTCCTTTAATACTTAATTTCATAAGGATTTTGTGGATGTTCTAGTTGTAGAAGATGTAGCCCATTGCTTCCCATCTCATGGGCTACACCTTGACCTAACTTTTTTGTGTTAAGGCACTTGTGCTTACTTTTCTTCCTTTTTAGGGTTTGCTGAAGATGGCGGTATATAGGCTGAATTAGCAAGAGATGGTGAGGTTTATCGGGGTTTATCGATTATAGAACAGGCTCCTCTAGAGGGATATAAAGCACCGCCAAGTCCTTCGAGTTTTAAGCTGTTGCTAGTAGTTCTCTGGCGGATAGTTTTGTTTGAGTTAACTATCTAGGTTTAGGGCTAAGCATAGTGGGGTATCTAATCCCAGTTTGGGTCTTAGCTATCGTGTGGTCGGAGATATTAAAGTTACTTTCGTGCTATATTTTTATGTTAACTGCAGCTTTTTACAGCCTAGTTAAGGTTTAACTTTAGTATATTTTTCTTCTGTAACACGCTTTACGCCGTAGGTCTATTAGTTTGGGTTAATCGTATGACCGCGGTGGCTGGCACGAAATTTACCAACCCTAATTTAATATAGCTTAGTCGAACTTTCATTCATAGCTTAATTTTTATCACTGCTGTATCCCGTGGGGGTGTGGCTGAGCAAGGTGTTATGAGCTACAATGGTTGTGTGCTTGATACCAGCTCCTTTGGATCACTGGGTGATTTAGAGGGCATTTTCACGGGGATGCGGAGGCTTGCATGTGTAATTTTATTAATAACTAATGGAAAGGCTAGGACCAAACCTTTATGTTTATGGAGTCTGGCGACTCATCTAGGCATTTTCAGTGCCTTGCTTTATGTATTTAAGCTACATCAACCAAGATATAGGATTGTTGGGTGTGTAAATATTGTTCGATAGGGACGAGTTAGAGATCGGGTTGACGTATCTATAGATAACTGCGAACAAAGTTATGATTTAGTATCAATAATTGGTAATGATGGGGTTGGTAAAGTTTATAAACGTTAATTCTTAGGCCTTATGCTTGGATACGGTTTAGTCTTGTTTTTGGGGTTTGGCAAGACAGAAATAGACACGTATTGTAATAAATAAGGTTAACGGGGGGTAAGGGGGGTTTGTTTGAGCTAATTATTTACTAAATCAAAAAAGTTTGCATGTGTATACGTGTATACGTGTACGTGTGTACGTGTGTACGTGTACATGTACGTGTGTACGTGTATACGTGTACGTGTACGTGTATACGTGTGTACGTGTATACGTGTATACGTGTATACGTGTATACGTGTATACGTGTACGTGTACGCGTATACGTGGGTGCGCGCATGCCGTGTCCTGTGGAGCAATAGGAATTTAAGTATATGTCCTGTGACCATTGACTGAATAACACCTTGTTTGTTGTACGTGTGGAACCCCCGCATAGAGAATAAGTCCAGCTACATTATATTTGACTGAGTCAGGACCTTTAGGTCATAGCTGAGTCATAGCAAGTTCGACCCCCTAAAAATTAAAAATACCAAATGCATGACACCACAGTTATGTGTGATCATGGGCTGATTAGTCATTAACCCATCGAGATGTCCTATTTGAGAAAGTTGAAGGATTGGATTTAAGAATGTCATGGCCCTGAAGTAAGAACCAGATGCCAGATATAGTTCCGTTATAGACACCCCCACGTTGAAATGGGCCCGGAGCGAGAAGAGGTACACGCTCAGGCAAGGGTTGCTGGTTTCTCAAGGCCAGGTGATTAAGCTCTTTCGGACAGTTGAGGTCCATAGAGGACTGTTATAGATCATGGATATGCACGATTAAGCACTATTATGTCTTATGTAATATATATAAACTACTGTACATGCTTAATATTCATGGGGACAAGCAATTAATGCACGATATACATAGTATGTCTTATGTAATATATATAAACTATTGTACATGCTTAATATTCATGGGGACAAGCAGTTAATGCACGATATACATAGTATGTCTGGGGGGGGGGTATTGGTAGCTAATAGGTTAGTTTTACATTGTGCGTTTGTGTTATGTGAATTGAGGATTTTCACTTGCTTTTTTTGTGGAAAATGAGGACATACTGGGCAAGCACAGTGAGGGTGTATGTAATATATGAATTATGGAAGTCATGGGGTTGTTTTTTGGTATTAACAAGGAATAGTTTAAGAAAGAATTTCAGCTTTGGGTGCTGATGGTGGGGCTATTGCTTCTTCCTTGAAGTCTTAGGGAGGGCACATATTCTCCTTTTTTGGTTTACAAGACCAAGGTATTTTATATACTACGAAGACTCTTCATTTAAGGAGGCGGTTTTCAATAATGCCTGAGATGGGTATTAGGATTAAAAGGATAGAGAAGTATAGGATGGAGGCTAGTTGGCCAATGGTAATGAAAGGATATTCTACAGGTTGGCCGCCAATTCATGTCAGGGTCAGAAGGTCCGCCACTAGGAATCAGAATAAGCACTGGCTTAGTGGCCGAAACATTATTCCTCGTTGTTTGGAAGTATGGAGGGCGGGGATAATTGCTAAGATTAAGATGGATAGGACTAGGGCTAAAACTCCCCCTAGTTTATTGGGGATAGATCGGAGGATTGCGTATGCAAATAGGAAATACCATTCGGGCTTGATATGGGGAGGGGTGTTTAGAGGGTTGGCGGGGATGTAGTTATCGGGGTCCCCTAATAGGTCTGGTGAGAATAGGACGAGTAGTATGAGTGTTAGGATTAGTACTAGAAGGCCCAGGATGTCTTTGATTGTGTAGTATGGGTGGAACGGGATTTTGTCTGAGTCAGATACTATTCCTGAGGGGTTGTTAGATCCTGTCTCATGGAGGAATAGGAGGTGGACTGCTGCTAGGGCTGAGATGATAAATGGAAGGATGAAGTGGAAGGCAAAGAATCGTGTCAGGGTGGCTTTGTCTACTGAGAAGCCCCCTCAGATTCATTCTACTAGGTCGGTTCCAATATATGGGATTGCCGATAGGAGGTTGGTAATTACGGTTGCTCCTCAAAAGGATATTTGGCCTCATGGTAAGACATATCCTATGAAGGCTGTAGCCATGACCGTGAATAATAGTACGATTCCAATATTCCATGTTTCTGAGAAAGTGTAGGAGCCGTAGTATATTCCTCGTCCTACATGCATGTATAGGCAGATAAAGAATATGGAGGCTCCGTTGGCGTGTAGATATCGGATAATTCAGCCATAATTTACGTCGCGGCAAATATGGGTGACTGATGAGAAAGCGGTTAATGTGTCTGATGTGTAATGTATGGCTAGAAAGAGGCCGGTGAGAATTTGTAGGATTAAACATACTCCTAGCAGGGAGCCAAAGTTTCATCATGCTGAGATATTGGATGGAGCAGGAAGATCAATGAATGAGTGATTGATGATTTTGATAAGGGGGTGTGATTTTCGAATGTTGGTCATTAGGTTCTTATAGTTGAAATACAACGATGGTTTTTCATATCATTAGTCATGGTTAGATTCCATGTGAGAATTATGATAATGTACATTGTATTTATTTTAAGTACAATTTTCGTGGTGAGCTTTGTAAGTTTTTCTTCAAAGCCTTCTCCTAGTTATGGTGGATTTGGTTTGATTGTGGCTGGTGGTGTGTTGAAAGCGATGTGCGCGCAAAGGATCAGTGAAAAAACACCTCCGAAACTTGCCATCTTCCTTTGGCCAAAGCAAATAATGTCATTTTTTCCAAATGGCTGTCTAGACCAAAACACATCAGTAGGGAAACCCAAACAGATTCTTTACAGGAAACATACACCAGCAGAAGCTCGAATTCCTGTCGTGCTCAGTGGTGACATCGCTTCTGATTCAGACTCAGCAAGTGGTATGTGAGTGGATTGTCTCAGCCAAGATCGAAGACAAACTCCAGGTGTGTCAAGAGCAGCTCCTAAAATTGTGCATCTTGATTGATGATTAAATGTTCCGCTCCAGAAGATAAAAGTAAACTTCCTCCAAAATTTATTAGAGGCGTGTCTTTGAAACTTACTTCAACTACGATGAACATTTATTGGTATTTCTTTATAAATGTAGTGTTTAGTGCCCTACCACTCTGCCTGGCTGTGGTTTATCTTTCCAATCTTAGAGATTTTACCATCTCTGGGAGACTTCTGTGTCTCTCCCCACATTTTCTAGTCCCTACCATCAACTGGATGGAAGCCCTAATGGCAGAGAAGTCTGCTATAAATATTTTGACTTTTCTTCAATAAGATAATTGTAGACTAAAGAAACAGATACCAAGAGGACTATAAAACCCTAGAAAATAATCTGAAGGCATTAAAGAATATTTTCTGATTACAAATTCATCATTAATGTTTGTAAAACATTTTCTTAATGTTTATTTTTGAGAGAGTGAGTGTGAGTGAGACAAGGGGCCCAGACAAGGGGGACAGAGGATCAGAGGGCCCGAACTCACGAACTGTGAGATCATGACCTGAGCTGAAGTTGGATGCTCAGCCGACTGAGCCACCCAAGCGCCCCAATAATGTTTTTTATTATAGGACAATCTGTATTTTATTTTGTGTGCTCTTAAAATTTAGGAACTTCTCTATGGATTCTGTTTTAAAGCTCAGTTTTAGTTCTTTATTATTGAAATAATTTAAAATAACTTAAATACATTTCACAAAAATCAGAAAATTAGAAAAATCAAAACAAATTGTGTATAATTTCCTTGCTCAACATAATCATTCTGAGAGTTGATTTGTATTCATTCTGCATTTTTTACATAATTGTATCTTGGCTTACTTTAATTAGTATTGTACAAAAAAAACCACCCATTTTATTTGGTGGTAGTGTGGCCTTCATAGCCACATTAGAGATGTGCTCTATTTTATTTAAAAATATTTTTGTCTACGTAATTGTCTATGTAATTGTCTATGTAAATTTCCAAAATTTCACTTAAAAAGAAAGCTTGGAAACATGTCTATCTAAGGCTCAAAGTCTCTTCAATCATCACTTTATGCCTCTACTAAAATACATAATAATGAACATTCTGTTTGATTAAAATAGAAGTAGCTATGCATTTAAAATTCAGCATAGATTGAATGGTGTGGTTTGCTTTACATACACTGGAGACAACTCAGCTGAAATCCTTTCTGCCCCCTAGTGGATTTTAATGCCAAAACAGCTAAAACAAGTTTTTAGTTTTACAGCAAAATATTTCACAGAAATCAGTGTTTAGTTTATTTTAGCAAATGTATTTGTATATGTGTTCAAAATTACTGGGATTCTAAGTAACAGAGACGACCTGATTAAGATTAAGCAAAAAGAGAGTTTGTGGAAAGATAGGAGGGTAACTTATAGGTTCAAACTTTGACCTTGGGAAGGACAGGAATCCAGGATCCTGGTACCTTAACAGTAAGAATTTGTGGCATTTCCCTTGAGAACACTGCCATGGAAAAGACTCAGCTCCTAAGATGTTCAATTTCTATGTTTTTCCATCCAAAAGTTAAAATTCCTTGTAGGGAAGCGCTGAGTGGCCCAGGTTGGATCGTGTATTGACATCAAAGAGTGAGCTTTTTCTAGGAAATAAAACTGCTCTTCACTGGCTATTGTGCCTCTAAGTGGTAACACATTTCCAACAGTATGTCAGAGCTTCTCACTTCGGTGAAAGATTGAATATCTCTTTAATCTATTTGTTTGAGTTAAATGCCAAGAAGAGAAGCTGTAATAGGGACAAGAAGGAAAGAGTTGGATTCTGTTTATCTCACTAATTCCATCACATGCTGATTTATCATCAGTGTGCAAAAGATCCTTAAGTGATTCATGGGGTGTCTTTGGTTTGCTGTAAGGACTTAGAATCTTCTTCCATCATTATCTGGAGTTGTGTCACTGTTAATAAACAGCAGCTTCCAAAATTAAAATTTTAGTTCAGCAGCTTCAAAGCATTTGTGGAATGATTTAAATATGAAAATATCAATAAGCGAAAGAATTTCTGAGCTGTGTCCTAATGGAAACTATTTCATGTGTATTGGAGTGAAATACAGAGACAGTAGCTGTTTCTTTTTGCATGTATGCTATGTAAACAAACATAAGACTGAGCAGCTTCTCATTTTATTTAATTTTTATGAAATTCAATTATAAGGTTGTTCTCATCAGTGTTCAGCCTCATTTCAGAAACAGGAGAACTGAAGCTCAGAATTTTTAATAACTTACTCATGTGTATACGGGCATAAAGTAGCAGAGTTAAGATTTATTCCTGTGTTTTCTGATTCTAATTCTGTATTCTTTGGACTGTATAGCATTGCTCACATAGTCTGAGTCCTTCCAGTTTGATCTAAATGTGCCTAGTGGCTGTGTTATCATCCATGGATAGAGCACGTATCCTGGTATCTGTAAGGTAGACCCGACAGGGACAGTAGCTCATAAATCAGCTTGGAAAGACAGAATAAGTTACATAGAAAGAAAGAAAAGAAAAGAAAGAGGGAGAGAGAAAGAGAGAGAGAGAGAGGGAGGGAGGGAGGAAGTAAGGAGGAAGGAAGGGAGAAAGAAAGAAAGAAAGAAAGAAAAGAAAGAGAGAGAAAGAGAGAGGGAAGGAAGGAAAGAAGGAAGAAAGGAAAAGAAGAAAGAAAGAGAGAATGAAAAGAAAAGAAAAGAAAGAGAGCGAGAAAGAGAGAGGGAGGGAGGGAGGGAGGAAGGAGAAAGAAAGAAAGAAAGAAAGAAAGAAGAAAGGAAGGAAGGAGGGAAGGAAGGAGGGAAGGAAGGAAGAAGGAAGAGAGAAAGGGAGGGAGGGAGGAAGGAAGGAAGGAAAGAAAGAAAAGAGAGAAAGAAAGAGGGAGGGAAGAAGAAGGAAGTAAAGAAGAAAGGAAGGAAGGAAGAGAAAGAAGAAAGAAAGAAAAAGAAAGAAAAAAAGAGAGAAAGGGAGAAAGGGGAAAGGGAGAACAGGAGAAAGAAAGAGAAAGGGAGAATGGGAGAAAGGGGAAAGGAAAGAGAAAGAGAGAAAGAAAGCCAAAGTCATAACCAGAAAAGGCAAAAGCATGCAGCAAATCTTAGATGTGAGTCTAGGATACAGCAGAGACATAAACTTGGAGTCTGGAAAAATGAACAGAGAGCAGAGGAGATTTATGGAGGCTTTCGTTCAGATATGTAGGAGACAGTCTGTGAATAGGAGTAGATTAGATTAGATTAGATTAGACTGGGGCGTGCAGGAGACGCACTAGTGAGATTCATTGCTTGAAAGAGCTACAAAGAGCTGGTGCTTCCTTTCTTTCCGTCCCCTGTCAGCTGCCAAGCCCACAGAACCAGGGTTTCTCTGGAGATTTGGGGTTCCATGTTGTGAGTCTGTGTTGTGCCCGTAAGCATGTGTGAAGTGAGATCCCAGATAGCTCCCTGCGGCCACAACTGTCCTACTGAATCAGGTGCTGGCAGCCATGGGTGGTGGTACGTAGAGGCTAGGGATTCTCGTTCCAAGGACTTGGGCGGTATCTTCCAATGTTGTGGGTCCTGGGGTCAAGAAACGAAAATGTTATGGTTCTGTGTTGTCTCAAGAAAAAGTAAAGTGGGTGAGACGGGGATGGAATGGGAAGCTCTAAGCTGCCGGCCGATGGGTATACACCTTCGGATGCCCAGGATGTCGCCAAAGATTGTCGCTCCAGGTGGTCCCAAGCTGCTTCCCGTTGATGGCACCCAGCCACTTACGGCTGAAGCCTGTGTAACGTGCAGATTCATTCACAGACCAGACGGCGCTTTCCAGCTTTCCTCTGAGGTTTAGGTACTATCACCTGGGCTCTATCATTCTAGAACCCCATGGTTTCAGGTAAATCAATCCCATTATAGTGTTTCTCACGTTGAGCACAGCCTACAGAGCCAGAGAGCTCTTCAAGGATGTTGATGGTTCCTTTGGCAATGCATTTCATGTTGTCTTGAATGGAATGTCTTCAGGGCTCTCATAAGGATGGCTAGCAAATTGTCCCTACTAGAATCATATGAAATATCCATTTATAAAAACCTCCAGATTCCTTCTACTGAGGGCTCTAGTGATGTCCTCACATTTTGACATCATTAACTATGGGCCGTCCCTAAGTTCAGGCTTCTATTAGCCAACTGAACGGACTTTTACTATTATTTACAGAGGCTCAAACCACTGCGGTAAATCCCAGACCCTAGATGAGATTGTACCCCTGTCAAGGAACTCAGGCCGATTGTTACATTTCTAGAATCCCCTTCCGGGTATGCCCCAGATGCTGTCAGTAAGTTTGACTAAATCTTTTAACCCTTTGGTGTACACATCACCTCTTTCTAGAGCAGGCCTCCTTCCTCTCCACATCTGATACTTGAGGGTGTAACTCGTAAGGGCTGGAGGCGATGAGAGGCAGTGGGTGTGTTCTGAGAAGAATCCATTTTGGTTTGCAAAATGTTTACAGATGTATCATTTAAAGACTTGGCCGCAGAAGAGGACTGATATCCTCAGAATGGGGGAGGTGGAGGGAGAGAAAGGAAGTTCAGTGGATTTGGAAGATGAGTTTTTAACTTCATTTCTACTTAAACGTCCCCATTCTATGACTCAGAGTCCTGCTTCTTCTAAACAGAGCCTTTATTTTAGCTAAAGAGATGTGAAAATGTCAAGCATTTGCTTGGGGCTATAATTCTGCTAATATTGCAGTTAGACTGGCTTAGTTGTGTATTATTAGCTGTGTCTACTCTGGGACGAGGGATTAAGGGACCCAGTCAAAGTCACCACAGAGGACTTTCTGGTTCTTCCTTGTGAAGCCTCTTAATTGTATTCATGTTCAGGTCCGATGTCTTAGTAACTTGCCCTCTATCTGCACACCACGTAATCCACCTACAGTGGGGAGTTGGGTAATCTTGTTGCTTTTACAGTTGAAGGTCACCTGTGTCCCATTTCTGCCTGGATAAGAAAATAAATATTAGATTCTCCGAATAGATGATCCAGTCCTGCCCAATTCCAGAATCCAGTGCTGAGTTTTCTGGAACTATGGGATGATCAATTTTATGTGTAAAATTGGCTGGGCTACAGTCCTCAGTTTTTCAATCCAACGTTAATCTACGTGCTGCCATGGAGTTATTTTGTAAACGTCGTTAAGGATCGAGAGATGGAGAGATTATCTTTTATTATCTGGGTGGGTCCAATGTCATCACAAAGGTCCTTACAGTAGGGAGACAGGAGGATCAGAGCAAGTAGGAGGAGACATGACAAGGGAAGCGAGAGGCTGGGGTGACACGAGCAAGGGACATAAGCCAGGGAACGCAGACGGCCTCCAGAGACAAAAACAGAGCAAAGGGACGAATTCTACCCTGAAGCCTCCAGAAACGGCCCGATGCCACCTCAAGTTTAGACTTCTCTCTGGGAGCTGGAAGACAATAAATGTGTGTCGTTTCAAGCCACTAAATGAATGGTCCTTCGTTACAGCAGCAACAGGAAACTAATACAGAGTTTTGCACCAGTAGTGGGTACTACTTTGTATCTATCAGGAAGCCAATAGGAATGCACACTCAAGACAAGAAGATCAGATACAAAGGGACTGTGTACAAAGGTATAGTTGGAGAAGAACCACAAGTGGTAATGCAGTCATTAGGAACCAACTGCTCCTTGGACTGTAGTTGTTCCTAGAAGGAAAACTTGAGGGAAAGGAGCAGTTACCAGAGCCAAGGAGGGAGCGTGTTGTATATGTAACCGAACCCCAGTTCGTCTGCCTGATGCACGGCAAAGCCTATCTCTGAGACACAGAGTATACTTTGAAGAACGGGCTTCTCCAGGAGCCAGCCAAGTGAAGAGACAGGAGGCTGGCTCAAATCTGTCTCCACCACCTGAGATTAGAACAAATTTTTATAATCCCAGGGATCGGTATTACATACATATTGATGAAAAGGGCAGGGGAGCTTATGACTATTCATGAGGAAAGATGGAGTATGCACATTGAGTACGCACATGTAACATACATCCCACGTTCACTTCGGTGTAAAGACTTCACATTACAATGAGGCCAAATGCAGCCCCTGATTTCAGGAGGTCATCTTAGGACAAGGAGAAGACTATGCACCTGTTCTGAGAGCCAGTATAAACTGGATAGGGTCTTGAGCTTTTGGTCTTGGATAGGGAATGTAAGACTTCGCTTGTTCATGGGCTGGAACCATATTGGTGACCTTCACTTCTGTTGGTCCCGGTGTCTGCAGAGACGGGTCGTGGATTTGTTAGTGGGGTCTGAAAAGAAACAATAGCTGATTAGGGAGAAACAGGTCCCTGGCAAAAGCTCTAAGTTTCCTGTTAGTCTTAGCGTCATTAAACCTATGGGGCTAAGGTTTATTTATTGTCCCACTACTGCTCTCTACTTTTCATATATAAGACGTTGTCTAGGGGTGCCTGAGTGGCTCAGTCGGTTAAGCGTCCGACTTTGGCTGGGGTCATGATCTCATGGCTTCATGAGTTCAAGTGCCATTTGGGGCTCTGCACACTGACTGAGAGGATCCTGCTTGGGATTCTCTCTCTCCCTCTGTCTCTCTGCCCCTCCCCTGCTCACTCTCTCTCTCTGTTTCTCTCTCAAAAAAAAAGATGTCTAGATCAGGAGCCAGTAGACTACAGCCTGCAGGCCAAATCTTGCCTGTGGCTTATTTTTATCCAGCCCACAAACTACAAATTGCTTTACATTTTTGAAAGGCTTAAGAGAAAAAAAAAAACAAGGAAAAAAAGAAAAGACAAGGGAATATGTGACAGAGATCCTATTGCAAAACCTAAAATCATATAAAAATAAAACAAGGCGAAATGGAGTGGGGAAGAGAAAGAGGTAGAAATAGGTTGTATACACAAGGAAATCTGAGAATGTATCTAAGATCTGAATAATATTATTCTGATGTATAATACATTCAGATGTATCTAACATCTGAATAATAAGAGTTTCAGGACGAGAGAACAGTAAAAACATGGAGGGGTAAAACCATCAATAAAATAACTCAGAAAATATCTCAAATGGAAAGACATGACTTTCCATATTGGACAGTTTCTCTGAGTGTGGGGCATGGAGATTAAGATAGACAAAGACATCATTATGAACTTTCTGAACACTGGGTACAGAGCAGAAGTGTTTCTGCCTGTCTGGAGAGAATGTAACAATTCAGGTCGCCCGTAAAGGATCAGGATGCGTTTGGATTTCTCCACAGAATACTTGAAGCAAAGGACAATGGAAAGGTATCTTTGAAATTCTGAAGAACATTATCTTCTCCCTCAAATTCATTCCCCAAATAACAAGTATATTTTCCATCATTCAAGGCTTTGGCAATTTATTGATACACTCTTTTCCTCAAAAAGCTTTTGGAGGATGCATTCCACCACAAAACGACAGTAAGGGTAGAAGGAAGAGAGCATTTCCTACAGGAAACAGAGGATCCAACACAGAAGAGGGGACCTGGGGCATGATAGTAAATAGAGATCTCAGGATTATAACTGGGCACCAAAAAAAAAAAAAAAAAAAAAATGGTGACCAGTGTACACTAGGGCAATGACTCAAAAGATAGAATCATAGAGAACTCTTTTCACTGGGATCTCTCAGGAGCCACTGTGTCTGGTTTTTTGTTTTGCTTTATTTTAGAGAAAGAGGGAGAAAGGGCACATGAGCCAGTGGGGGAGGGGCAGAGGGAGAGGGAGACAGAATCTTAAGCAGGCTCTATGCCCAGCACAGAAATCGATGCAGGGCTCGATCTCACAACAGTGACATCATGACCCGAGCTGAAATCAAGAGTCAGATGCTCAGACTGAGCCACCCAGGTGCCTCCATTGTGTCCTTTTTTTTTTACCTGCAGACCCAATACCCAGATTCACCTGGCCAAGACTTTTATCTGTCTTTGGCTTTCTTGATAAAGTTCCTATAGTCCTCTGCATGCTTTCTTGCCTGAATCAGTTAAGACATTCATTTCACCTCCTGAAAGTCCTGTTATGATTTGTCTCTGAGAGATGTTGGTAGGTCTATATGAGCTTCAGAGCAGGAGGCACTAAGAAACCCACTTGATCTGGACACATTCCCCCTAGACACCAGTAGGTGGTCTATACTGCGGCCTTGTCAAATGCCTACCACCCTGTACTTCTCAGTTTTCATGCATGAGTTTGCCCACTGACGTCCCAGAAAGGGGTCTTAGAAGATCACAGCGTAGCTCAGTTCAGACTATGGCTCAGAGATCCCAAGTTTTACTCTATAAGGAAATTTTGGATAGTGTGGGAAGAATTGGCTTGTCTTCATATAGGTAAGTTCAGTTTTTCAAACCTGGATAATATTTTATACGGGGACACCAAGTGGTAAAACCATAAAGAAAAATTTAAATGTCAAGAGAGTGGGTACCTCGAAGAGGAAAGGAAGGGACATAGTTGGAGAAAGACTGTAAGATGTCTCTGAAGCTTTTGTAATAGTCTTTTACTTGAAGTGGGTAGTCTCTAAATGGTATTCATTATTCTTGAAATTATTCTTACATATTTTAATTTGGGGCAAAAAGAAGCTAGATATAACAGAAACTGATTTTGCTTAACATTTTGTGAATCCAATGCTGATATCAAATTTGTAATTCATGGAAGATCTAATCCTTGAACAGTGAGTCTTTTGGAATGGTGGGATCGATTCAACCTCCTCTGTTTTGAGATATGGTTTACAATAATAAAAAAAAGATGATTAGCATTTCCTATGTCTCCCAAAAGAAAATCAACTTCCTGCTTCATTCAACATTTACTATTGGGCAACGATCATCTGCTACCTTCCTGTTGTGAGCTGGTAGAGAACAGAATAAAGAAAAAGTGGTCTTTGGCCCCATGGATCTCCTAATCTAGGGGGAGACAGACGTGCACCTCCATCAGACCATGAATTCTAGAAAGACAGTGGAGAAGCCAATATAAAAACCTTTCCATCGTACCTAAAATTGCTGGATAAAAATAACCAGAATACTTTAAAATGCATAGCTGGGTTTTTCAGAAAGAAAATGAAATACTCAGATGAGAGAAATGAGGAAGAACTAGAAATTTAAAATGAGTGCACACTAGCCCATACTGTGGCATCGAGAGCTGACCAAAAGGGAGAATGGAGCAGATGTCAAACTAAGGTTTGAATTTGGGCAAAAAGTGGCAAGATATGGACGAGACAAGCTTTTGGTTTGCCTTCTGCGATGCCAGTGCTAATACGTATGGAATTTATGGGAATGACAATCCTTGAGCAGTGCAGCTTTTCTAGGGATTTGGCTAATCCTAATGCCATGGCCATAGCTGCCCTTCTAATCTTGCTTCTTTGCATATCAGAAAGCATAGAAAAAATACTTCCCCTAGGTTCAAAGGTCAGAGATCAAAACAGAACAACAATGGCAACTCCCAATTAGCTATAATCTCTAAACTGAAGTTACTGAACTGGAAACGTTATGTCAAACTGATTTCTTGAAAGGTACTGTGCATACAGATTAATTTAGGACCACAATGCCTTTGGTGACATCTGAGTTCCTCATAAATAAGTAGATTTATTTCCTAACCCTTATGTCCTATCATAAAATTAGGAATTTAGACTCAGATCCAGACTTTCATAGTTACAAGAAGTTAAAAATGTATCCCTTCGGAGGAAGAAGGGAAAATTCACTTCAACTTTCTCCTTCTTCTCTTAGAATACTTTGTATGCTTGGCTGTGATGGGCAAGTAGCCACAGGATATAAGGAGTAAAAATTCTTGGTGTGTACCATTCTAATCATCATCTCTCAATCAACTCAGTAAATACACTTCACAAAATCCTGCTATTAATAGTAACTATAACAATAAGAATGAATAATTCAGATATGACCAGCCATTGTTTTATCATATTTTTAAATTATGGAAAACACCAAACACACAAAAGTAGAGAAATAGTATGGAAGAGAAAACAGCTATATATTCACCACCCAGAGTCGATAATTCTTGGCATGTTTCTCTACCCTCACCCACTTTTCTCTGTTCCTGAGTCGTTCTGAAGCAAATTTCAGCCATTTATTTAATGAACAAATGCTTTAGTATACACTTCCAAGGGCATGACTCTTTACAAAAAAATTAACATGACCATATCGTTATCGCCTCTAAAAAATTAATCATTATTCCTTAATATCATCAAATAGTCAGAGTTCAAAGTTCTCCAGTTGACCAGGTATTCCTAACTTGCACAAGGCCTCACAAAACAAAAAAGAATTGTAAACTGTATCCGGAAGTTTTGCAGCGATGATTTAACACACAGAAGAGAATCTTTTGACGTTAATGGCCAATGTTAAATGTAGTGTGATTTCCTCAGGCTGCTTGGCCGAACAACTTAGTTACTGCTCTTCCATGTATTGACTTCAAATGGGCATGTTCCAGAACATTCCTGAGGAACAGTGTGAATGGCTGGCTCTGTAATAGGCCTGTGGGAGAAATAGTTCTGTTTGGGGAATGAGAGAGCTCCTTTAGTGATGGAAGATTGGAGAACCAGACTAGGAAACAGAATTGGGGAAATTTAAGCAGTCTAGGTAGCACACTTATGAGAGCCCAACTACTGAAATGACAAAGTGGCCTAGGCTATGTCCCTCTGTTCAGATTTCAGATGCTAGGCAGGCAGTAGCATTGTCCTAACTTTGGACGTATGTCCTGCCTTGGCTGGGGGTGGGGGGCGCTTTACAATCTGATTCACAGTCTTACTAGACATTGTTCAATGGGGCTTCCAAAACAGTAGAGGTACTATTATTGAAATAAGATCAAATGGATACTGGGAAGTCATAGAGCCACAGAGAGAGTGGAAATGGTCGTGACAACAATGTTCTGCTTCACCGAGGTGATTAAAAACAAATCTAGAATGAAGAAAAGAGAAAACCTTTTTTGTTTTAATTTAATGTACTTGAGTCTTACTGAAGGAAAAATAGAAAAAGAGCTGAGTACTGTAATGAACTCATGACAGGTGTCGATCCCTTATAATTGTGCTGAAAAGTAAAGAACCAGGTTTTCTTTGGTTTTTAGCAAGCTGGTCATACTTTCACATTTTCAATCTGTGTTTTCCTTACATTAACCATGAACAGCTAATGTTACATGGTTTTCCTTTTTATCTTGCTATTTCTTTATTTTAGAATAATTTCAGATTTGCAGACAAGCTGCAAAGATAGTACAGACGTCCTGTGTCCCCCTCACTAGCTTCCCCCATCACTCAAATCATACATAACTGTGATCCACTCATCAAAACTAGGAAATTGACATTAGTACATTACTATTAACGTAATTCCACACTTTATTTGGATTTCGCCAGGTTTTCTACGAACGTCCTCTTTTTGTTCCAGGATCCAATAGAAGGTACCATATTGCATTTAATCGTCTTGTCCCTAGTCTCCCCTGGCCTGTGACAGTTCTTTCCTTCCCTCTATCTTATAACCTGGACAGTCTTAAGGAGTAGGAGCCAGGCAAATCCAGTCTGGGCTTGCTTGATGTTTTTCTCATGGTGAGATGGGAGTTATGGGCTTTAGGAATGAAGATCAACCACGGAGAGGAAGTTTTCCTCTTGCCACGTGATATCAGGGACTATATCACATCCACATGACACCACAGATACTGTGAATCTTCATCACCTGGTTAAGGAGATGTTGGCTAGGTCTGTCCACTGCGGAATCACTGTTTTCCCCTTTCTCTACTCTATTATTTGGGAACGAGTCATGAAGTGTAGCCCATCCTCAAGAGGTGGGGTGGGGATTAAGTTCCATCTTTTGGACAAGGGAAAATCTACGTAAATTATTTTGAATTCTCCTACAAGGACGATTTGTGAAAGAAGACCTTTTGATTCCACCCTAGATCGCTTAGGAAAGATTGCATGTTTTCAGAACATAGGTATTTGCCCAGTTACCTCTCTGATGGAGAACTCTGTTACTCTCTCTTTCCTTGACTCTGCTTCCATTAATGCATACACACCGCGGTTAAAGAAGAAAAATTTGTCAGCGGTTGAAGGCCATTCAATATATTTTGTCATTAACTGGCAAAGTCATCATAGGCCATATTTATATGATACCAAAAGAAAGAGTTGGAAGAAAAGTTAAAAAATCCAATCTTCTGTAAACACCAAAATAATTAGTCAGACTACTTTTGTCAGAAACAAGTTGATGACATTGGTACATTTTATTTTACGTCATCCCGTAAAAACTGTTTCCAGCGGGGGAGTCTGCCCTCAGTTTTGGTATGTGTTCAATCATCATGCACAGTCCACATTGGGAGAACTATGATTCATGCCTTGCTTTCAGCACAAATGTGGAATTGCTTACAACTTAGGTTGCGTTTTTCCTTATTCAACAGGTGGGCGAACCCAAAGAATCATTGAAGCTGAAGTCTCACCAGTCAAGTCAGATTTGAAAAAGGAGCATGTTGTTCGAACTAAAACTCCAGATTTTAGTTCCAATTTGCCTGTGTCTGAGACATGACAGTTTTGTCAGTTTCCAGGAGAATCTCCTGACTTTCCCTCTCACTTCCCAGGCTGGTCGATTCATGGTCCTCCCTGGGCCAGCCTGAAGACAAGCTCATTCACTGACCAGTGTATTGACAAAAATCAATGTCCCTCCTGCGTGGGGAGATCGCGTAGGAATGCGGTTCATTGTTCCAGACGCCATCCAGGGTAAGGCATCAGGTTTGGTAAATTAGTGGAGAATGAAATACAAATGTTTGCATTTCAGTTTTCAAATGTTCTGTCCTCATGGGGTCGCTCAAGCCGAGCTCAGTGTGCAACGGGAAGGGGGTAAGTCATAGGTCGTAGTTCTAGCCTCATTCTAAGCAGGACCGATGACAAACCCAAATGAGAGAGAGTGGATTCCAAGTGTATTTAAAGTGACATCAGCGGGCTCCTTTTCTCCAGAGAGGACTTAAGTGCTTGGAAGAGGGAACACCAAACGCAAAGGGAGCCACAGACGGGGACCACTTAGACTGAAATCTGAACCTTTCTCCGGCTATAAAAAGGAAGGTGGTGGTTTATCCTTCCTCAGACTCTAGGAATCAGAATCAGAATAATTTGGCTCAGAATTTTGGCATCTGCGAAATTAGGCAAATACCATTTTTAGTCTCTGAACACAGCTTGCGGTGATTTCTGATGCAGTTACACGTTTTAAACTCCCCGAGGAAGCAAAGGCGTATTTATACTGACAAATTTACAAAGATGTAACATCATTACGAGCATCGATTTATATGATAAACAAGAGAACTCCGCCATACAGGATATTGCCCCCAGCAGTCGGCAGCTGAGAAAAGCATAGGATATATCTCAAGTGGTACAGTTTCCTGGAACATAGATATACTCAACAGTACTTATGGAATATAGGTAGAGTGTCTATACAGGGAGAGAGAGAAAGAATCTTAAGCAGGCTCCGCATTCAGTGCAGAGCCTGACACGGGGCTGGATCCCATGACCCTGGAATCATGACCTGAGTGGAAATCAAGAATCAGACGCTCGAGTGATTGAGCCACCCAGGTGCCCCAAGGTATCTGTACTTAGTAGCATTTCAAAGAAATAACATTTCAAAGAGTGTTTAGAGCTATGGGTTCTATAAGCCTGCATGTTTACTATTATATTATTAGATGAATTATACTATCATATGAATTATAATATATAATAATATAATTATTATGTATTAATATATAATAAATAAATTATTTGTTATATTATACATAATTATAATGTGTTGTATTAATTAATAGAAATAATATATAGTACAGATAATTATTGTGTATTATTATTTTTATTTTTTTAATGTTTTATTTATTTTTGAGAGAGAGAGAGAGTATGAGCAGGGCAGGGGCAGAGAGAGAGGGAGACACGGAATCCGAAGCAGGCTCCAGGCTCCGAGCTGTCAGCACAGAGCCCAACTCAGGGCTTAAACTCGTGAACTGCGAGATCATGACCTGAGCCGAAGTCAGACGCTTAACCTATTGAGCCACCCAGGCGCCCCTATTACTTTATATTATTATTATTATATGAATTCTATCCTTGTATTAGAATACCTTGTTTCTCTGGCAAGACTGTAAGCGTATTCGGTCAGAGATCACTCACTACTTCATCTGTAGTGCACAGCATCATTCCTGGCACGAGTGGGTGCTTAGTATATATTTGTTGAATGAATAAACAAACTGTGAAAGCGGATGTAAGATTTACTTGTTTCTAGCTTTGTCATTCAGGAAAGATTTACTATCCTTAAGTGTAGACATATGTCTTGCTTTTTTTGAATTCAGATATTTTCACAGAGTCACTGGCAAAGATTGATTCCAAACTAACCTAATTCAATAGATGTTTATTGAGAGTGAATTCTGAGCAAGGCACTTCCGGGAAGTGGTGAATAAGGCCCCCGCCCGGCCCTGCAGAAGTTCAGACCCCTCCAGATGTCCCACCGTGCCTGATCACTGAATCCCGATCTTCTCGGATGTAGACTGTTGCCATCAAGCCCCACATATCACAGATGGTGGCACCTCCTGCGGCCTCTGAGTGCCCACTGCCCAGCGGAAGATTACCCGGTGAGGCTAGAATCCTGTCCTCGGTAGTAGATTTCCTACACAAACCTCTTCCTGATCAGGGCAGTTGGACATCACCCCCAAGTCAGTAGGTATTCCAAGATGTCACTGATCAGCACCGTATTCACTGGCAAAGGTTTCCCGACAGCTTGAGCAATTTTCCTTTAAAAGAATTTGGGAAATACCTTTTTTACATTCTCCCTGGGTTCATTCTATACTCCTATTATGTGGAACCATTCGTCCCCAACTGCCTGATGCTGGGTGTACCTACACAGCAGAGTCAACCCCCACTTTGAGTCCAGAGGTCATTGTTGCTGGTCTTCTCCATGGTAAGTTATCCAGTCCTTCTCTTCAGCTCTTGTGGCCTTAATATAACCCCACCTACTCTCTTCTGTGACGGTTCAGCTTTCAACTTTCCAGGTGTTCAGAAACACTTCAGTTCACTGGGCTCTCATTTCTTCTTGCATTTTGTACGAACTTGTGTAGATTGATTCATACCAGAAATGTAATATTTTTAATTTCAGCCAACATGACGTAAGGATTAAATAAGATAGTTCTTCTTGAGATTTAGCCCGCTTCTCTGAAAAAATCTCTCAGCCTCTAGATCTGTACTAATTACCCACAGTTACTCATAATTCCATTTTATTTCCACTGTGGGATTATTATGGATCCTCTTTGAAGAAATGTTTTGAGTTGTTGCCCTGAAGATTTTCAATACACAGCTTTACGGTCTAACTTCAAATAACGTTATGCCATTTCGTGTGTAGCAAATAAATTATATATTTTTTTTCCTGTTAACAGAATGTATGCATCTTCATTCTACAATACTTGAAAAATATAGAGGTTAAAAAAAGAACAGTAAAGAGAAATAATAAACTCATTAAATTTTATATTATTTGTCTCAAGTGCAAACATAGTATAATATGCTTTATTTACACTGGCCTAAGTTATCTTTTCAGTTTTTTTCATGATTTAGATCCGGAGTTGGTGATTTTTTTTCTGCGTAAGCCAGAAAGTAAATATTTTAGGCTCTACAGGCCGTGCAGTCTGTCCCAAATACTCAAATGCTGCCGTTATAACGGCAGCAGCTGGAGACATACAGAAACAATTCGGTGTACATATTTTCCAATAAAAGTTTATTTACAGAAACAGGCAGTGGGTGGGGCTTGGCTTCTAGCTGTAATTTGCTAACTCTTGGTTTTGAAAACAGTTACTAAAGGAATAATTCCTCCAAAATAATTTTCTAAGAAATTATAACAAAACAGAAAGATCCTTAGCCCCAACCGCAGGCATCTCTGTCCAACAGACCTGGGATAAAGACACGCCTGACATCAGGTAATCTCTGAAGATGATCGGGATAGAGAAGTACAATGAGGAAGTGTCCCAACTCGGGATATCTGCTCTCAGAGAACGTCGGATTCCAGACGTGGTTTCCGTCCAGCTGAGCATTTCTGTTGAGCTCTTCTTATCAGTTGGGTACGACAATGCCATACGTTTATTTTGATAAGAATGCTGTTTTGTAATTAGACAAGAAAATAAATGTTCTGTGCTTGTGAGCGGGGCTGGGAAAGTAGGCGTCAGTGTTTAATCTACTCGACAGAAGTCCCTCGGAGACTGTTGTCGAAAACCAACCTCTGTGCTTCGGAGCCAGAATATAACGTGAAGACGGAGTTTGGGATAAAGAGGAACAGGGGCGCCTGGGTGGCGCAGTCGGTTGGGCGTCCGACTTCAGGCAGGTCACGATCTCGCGGTCCGTGAGTTCGAGCCCCGCGTCAGGCTCTGGGCTGATGGCTCGGAGCCTGGAGCCTGGAGCCTGTTTCCGATTCTGTGTCTCCCTCTCTCTCTGCCCCTCCCCCATTCATGCTCTGTCTCTCTCTGTCCCAAAAATAAATAAAAAAACGTTGGAAAAAAAAAAATTTAAAAAAAAAAAAAAGAGGAACAATATGGCTTTATTGCTCTGCTGGGCAAAGGATGGTCTTTGGCAGGTGATGGCCTTCAATAAACTGCCAGGAAGGAATGGGCTGGGTGGGAGGGCGGTTCACAGAGGAATACAGGGTCTAGCCGGTTTCCACAGGAACTGTGCAAGTGCTGACTCCTTAGTTGTTTTCAGGGTGGTACCGGGTTCCTGAGCCTAAGAAGGAGAGGAAAGGAGCTTCATAGATCAGAGAAAAAAGGTTGCTTTAACATCGAGCTTTGCTGAAGCATTAGTGCAGCCATTTTGGTTTTTAACTGTATGATTTTAAGTGTTTTCAATATGGTTACGGGAAATACTCTTCCTCACTGAAACCTGCCACTTGAGGAGGGGGCAGAGCTGGTGGGTTGACGGCCGTCTTTCCTCCCTAAGATTGGGCCTTACTGGAATCATAAGTTAATAAACAAGCTTTGGAAGCAAAAGAAATAGCCCTCAAAGTAAATCAGAATCCTAATAAAGTCATACTTTCAAGGTCTCTCTAAATCCCGTTGCTCATAATGGGACCTAGCACCTCTGCAGGAGTCCAAAGGAAAGCGCCCTTTTCTCATATCAGTGATGTCAAATGGTGGAAAACTGGCATTTGCTACCCAATAAGTTCCTCTAAAGGCAAATATCAAACATCACGGCCAACTTGGCTTAAACTCATTTAGGTACATTTAGAATTTCACTTCAATAACCAAAGCCTTAAAATGATTTCGTAGCATATTGTAGCTCTTACTATAATGCACATATTTTATAGACCTTAAATACTATTATATACAGTATTTTCCAAAAGTAATAGGAGATGAATAGGAATTTTAAGACAGAAATACTCACCAATTCCACCCATCCCCGGTACATAAAGACACTTAATAGCATTTGTTGAATAAATACATTTTGCACAACATCAATTAATTTATGGGTTCCTAATGTGGTTTACTTCCTACCCGCTGTTGCATTGTCTAAATACGTCACCTCGGTATTGGCCACTTGTGACAGAATCATTTTTGCATATGTATGTATTAGCCAGTGTTTTTAGTTACAAACATCTACATCCTCTTTGGCTGGTTTAAGCTGAAAGGAATCTAATAAAAGGATTTTAGATGGATCACTGAATCATTATGCAGCCTGGAAGTGACCTGTAGGATAAGGTCAGGAACATTGGTTTCTCATGTTTTTGAGACAGAGAGAGAGAAGGAGACCAAGGATCCAAGGTGGGTTCCATGCTGACAGCAAAGGGTCCGAGGCAGGGCTTGAACTCGTGAACCGCGACATCGTGACCTCAGCCGGTGTTGGACATTTAACTGACCGAGCCACCAGGAGTCTTAAGGTTTTTAGGCTCCAAGTCCCCATGGCCTGAGATGTAAACAAGTAAGACAGCGTCCTCCAGTGTGGATGGCTTGAATTTAGAACTGATTCTGCCAGGAGGAACTCCTTGTCTCAGTATGATTTTATCTTTAGATTTCTTAAAAGCATAGCTACGATGGGATCTTCACTCACATGAGCAAACGCTCAGTGACAGTTTCAGCAACTAATGTTGGCAGATGTAAGTATTTCTCTGGGAAGTAATTTAGCTTTCTTAATGGTTAGATGTAAAGCCTTCCTGGAAAAATCCCATTCATTTGAGAATTTCCACCTGTAGTATGAAATCACACTCCCAATTCCTCTCTCAGCCAATGGATTGGTTTAAAAAAAGGCTGTTAAGGGGCTCCCGGCTGGCTCAGTCCGTGGAGCATATGACTCTTGATCTCAGGGTTGTGAGTTTGAGCCCCACATTGGATGTAGAGATCGCTTAAAAATAAAATCTTTAACAAGGAAAAAAAAAAAAAGAAAAAAGCTGTTAATATTCTTAGACCATTTCTGTCAGGTGGGCTAAAAGTCTAATGGCGGCCCGTGGTTTGACTTTGCAGAATATTGGAGAAAGAAAAAGCCAGTACCAGGTAAATCTTCTTGATGAGTTTTCTTCAAGGGAAAGACCTCGATGGAATCTATTTACTTTATATCAGCCTCATTATTGGAATCAAATAAGAGTGGATTCTCTTGCAAAATAACACTATTATACAAAGTGGTGTCCTTTGGATCTTGGGAAAAAAGAACCCTGCCGAGTGTGTTTCCCACACCAGCGGCAAAGCTTTGAGTGTGGGCAGAGCTGGGGCTTCCCCTCAAAGCATTTCGTTAAAAATAACTGTTTATTTTGAATTGTGATAAAATAAACACACCATAAAATGTAGTACTTTAACCATATTAAGGGTAGAGTTCAGAATTAACTACACTTCCATTGTTGTGCAACATTAACACCATCCACCTCCTGAATCCTGGACAACTACCAGTTGCCCATCTCCATGCTCTCCGTCTCCATGAATCTGACAATGTTAGGTACCTGAAATGAGTGGAATCATATATTCGCCCCTTTGTGTCTAGCCTATTTCGCTTAGCTTAAGGTCCGCAAGGTTCGCTAGTGTGACACAATTTCCCTCCTTTTTGAGGCTGAATAGTATTCCATTCTTGGGCCACACCACACTTTGCTTGTTCATTCGTGCATCATGGGACATTCAAGTTGCATAAATCATTGCATTGTGGGAGAACCTTCCCCTTGAGAGGGGCCGGGATGCCCTTATCTCCCTTTCCCCATGCCCTATCTGAAATCCGGGGCCGGGTCTTGGCTTCCTGGAAGGCTTGCGGAGCCGGTGTGGGGGGTTGGGCAGCTGGTGCTTGTCACTGATTTGGCCAACATTTGGAAGTTGTTGGGAGTTATTAACGATTGAGAATCACTTTCTGGGGCCAGTGGCTTCTATGTTTATCAAAAGTAACAACCAGCTACACTTTATTGACGATCTGCTACCTCTCAGGTGCTTTTTTTCACTAGGTGTTTTCTTCACTCTTTTTTAGGACATCCTCATGGAACCTTGCATGGTAGGTCTGCATTTCTAAATGAGCGACGTGGGCTCAGAGAGGTGGGGACATGCCCACGACACCCCATGCAGTGCAGGTGAAGGATGGGCCGGACTCTGACTATGACGCCACTTTACGAGCAGGGGACAGTGGGCCTTAAGGAGGAGTGGTGTCTCAGGCACAAACAAATGCTCGCTATGGTTGCGCATTGTCAATCACCCTCTCAGAAACCTACCCATTCGCTTTCCCCGATTCCCTAAACTCAGACTGTGCCCTCCCCAAGGGTGTTCTCCTGGGTGGTCTGCCCACGCTTTCTGTCTGTGCTTCCTTGTCAGCTGCATCATCAGGGCCCCGGTGGCAGATGGTGTGCAGGGTACGTGTGCACTGTAAAGCCCACCTCCTAAGGGTGCCCGGTGGCTCAGTCGGTTAAGTGTCTAACTCTTGGTTTCAGCTCAGGTCATGATCTTTCAGTTTGTGAGATCGAGTCCCACATCAGGCTCTGTGCTGACAGCGTGGAGCCTGTTTGGGATCCTCTGTCTCCCTCTCTCTGTGCCTCCCCCACTTTCTCTCTGTCTCTCTCTATCTCTCTCTCTCTCTCTCAAAATAAATAAATAAACATTAAAAAAAACCACACCTTCCAATCTTGGTCACTTATTAGTTGTGTCACAATTCTTATTTTTTTAAGTTTATTTTTATTTATTTATTTTGAGAGAGAGAACCAGCGGTGTGGGGGCAGAGAGAGAGGGACAGGGGATCTGAAGTGGGTTCTGCACTGACAGCAGAGAGCCTGATACGTGGCTGGAACTCACGAACTGCGAGATCACGACCTGAGCTGAAGTCGGACACTTAACCAACTGAGCCACCCAGGTGCCCTGGTCACAATTCTTATTAGCTGTGTGACCTTGGCCAGGCGCTTAACCCTGAGGTAGCTCAGTCTCTCCATCAAGTAAGTGGGGATGATGATGATGGTGATAAGGCCTCTTTCCTGGGGTTGCTGTATACGTTCAGGTGGTAATATGCCTATAGTACTTATGATAGTCGTTAGCACATTGCAAGCATGGCTTTTCTGAAAGTGGGATACGCATTTTACAATCAAAGTGCATCATAGTTTAACTAGAAGCTTGTTTTCTTAGTGGTTTACAAATTAAGGGTGTTCTAAAAAACTGAAGGTCTCTTAGATTTGACAAAGCATGTGGATTCGTTAAAGAATACTCACTCTTTTCTGTGTGTTTGACCACATCCCCTTGGTTCTAAGCACCTGGCGAGAGGCATACAAGTTTAACATTCACGTTTGTGTCTATGACGTCAGCTCTGTCTCAGCATATATTTATTTTCAATATATGTCTGTTGAATTAATAAAGAGTTAACATACTAGTTGGCTATTCTTTAACCTCAGGCACCCAGCCTCCCAGAATCTCAATTTTCTTTTCTAAAGAATTAGATGATTAGACGTATTGATTCTTGCTTTCTTCCGGGAAAGAACAGTCCTTACTCTCCTCTCATCCCCCCCAAACCACCCAGGTAAAATTCCACAAGAAGTTTCTCTCCCTGAGAATCTCTTTGTCTTTGATCGCAAATCATAATATGGTTTTTATGGATTTCTATAATGGTGACATAGAAAGATATGAAGAAAAATGGATGTCCCCACAGCTAGATCCTTTTATGAGCGAACTACATTTTGAAATTTAAGAAAACGAGATTTCCGATTTTTCTGGAGCTTGTTAATGAGTCACAACAGAAAGAAATAAGTACTTTCCCCCAGAAATTATGTAATTGAATAATTAAATAATGATTTTGATATGCCTTAAAGTTTACAACTGAAAACTAAAAGCAATGGTATTTTGACAAAACTGTGTTAAATCTGCAAATGAAAAAAAAAATAAAAAAGATTCAGTCAACTGATATATAATTCCATGCACTTAAATTGCAGATGAGTATGTTAAATAACAAAAATTCAATGGAATAAAATTTAAAGCTGTGATTGGCTTTATTAATCAACTCGTGAATCAGGCAGCCTCGCGTGTAGACAGCAGAGGGGAGCTCCAATGGGCTACAGAAAAGGAAAGGCTTTTAAAGTAAGGAGGGAGTGGAAAAAAATGGAAATTAATAGCAAAGAATCCATTGTTTTAGGCAAGATCGTCCTCCCAAGGGAAATGGAAGGGGTCTATCAGTAATTTCTTAGTGCCCACCAGGAAATTTTCATGTTGACTGGTTAAAGATTACATTTTTGGGGGGCTGAGACTATAGTCAGGTTGTGTATTACGTCTTGGTTTATTGACTTGAGACCTTAATCTAAGTGATCCCCTTTTGGGCCTGTGGTTTTCTTTTTCCTTTTTTCTTTTAAAATTTTTTTCTTTTTATCTTTTAATTTATGTCCAAGTTGGTTAGCATTTGGTGCAGTAATGATTTCAGGAGTAAATTCCAGTGATTCGTCCCCTATGTATAACACCCAGTGCTCATCCCAACAAGTGCCTTCCGCAATGGCCCTTGCCCATTTAGCCATCCCCCCACCCACAACCCCTCCAGCAACCTTCAGTTTGATTTTCTTTTTTAACAAGCAGCCTAAGAGCTCTCAACCACCTTCCAAAGATACAAACTTTAAAAGTTGTGAAACGCTAGGGGCACCTGGCTGGCTCAGTCTGAAGAGAATGAGAGACTCTTGATCTGGGGTCCTAGGTTTGAGCCCCGCTGTGGATGTAGAAATTACCTAAATAAATAAAAATTCTAAAGACAAAATTAGAAAGTTGTGAAATGCTTGTGTTTTAGAGATGATGATAGGAAGAAATTTTACTTATTTACTTGTTTATTATTATTATTTTTTAACATTTATTTATTTCTAAGAGACTGAGAGGCAGAGCATGAGTGGGGGAGGGTCAGAGAGAGAGGGAGACACAGAATCCAAAGCAGTCTCCAGGCTCTGAGCTGTCACCCAGAGCCTGACACAGGGCTCGAACTCAGGAGCCATGAAATCATGACCTGAGCCAGTCGGACCCTCAACCGACTGAGCCACCCATGTGCCCCAGGAAGAAAAATTATTTTAAAATCACTTTTATTAGAGTCATAATAAATTTGATGCTTAAATAATCATGGCGTGTGATCACTTACATCTTGCTTCTTTTAATTTTTCAATACATTTTTAGGCAACTGCTTAATAGTTGATTGTTATTTCATTTCAATTTGTTTCATTCTTTGGGACATGATTTTCACACTTTGTAATGCAAATTAATGCTTATATCTGCCTTTCAGGTGGACTGAATTCCTACTTTGTGATTAGTTTGTCTCTAACCAGCGACGTATTTTTCTTTTAGCCATTGTATTGAGTTTTTAAAGCCTCACCACCTAATTGTTGCGACAGTACAGTGTAAATGGTACTGAAATGTCAAATGCAAAGTAAATGAGAAGAAAAAAAACATATGTAGAGAGTTTTGTTTGTTTGTTTGCTTAATACCTTCGGGTTAACTCAGCAACAAATTGTTTTAGGAACAATTTGTTCCTAAGTGAACTCTTTCTCATTATAAGAAAGCGAAACAGGACAAAACAAAACACAAACAGCAAACAACTATTTTAAATAAACAGAAATCTTATAAGAGTGCATGGTGATTGGGTGAGAGGTATCTTTTAGCCTTCCTGGTGGCCAGTTGAGAACCACCCCAGCCAGAATCTCTGTTTGCATTCAAACATGCAGTTTGGGTGTTTTGGCAGACTGACAAAGGAAGCCCTTTCTACAAAAATAAAAGATCGTGGGACTACAATTTGTGCATTAAGCAGTGCAGTGCTAATTCAACTGAGGATCTGTGCAAGTCTGCAGGCACTTGTTGCCCAAGATGAGAACAGAAGTGAGAGGAAGTCTTAGAAAATCTACAGCCATTGGAATCTGCAAACAAAACATTCTCCTTGTTTTGTGCTTTCTTCTATGCTTTTTTCCAACTTATTTTTCTAAAACTTCCTTGTCTTTTACAAAAGTATTTTCGCCTGTGGGAAGTTGGAGGGGGAAAAAAAGCTACAAACTCAACAAACTAAACAAAACAAAACAACAAAACACCCCCACCCTGATTTTATCCACCCTAGAAGTTACTATCATGCAGTGCCCACATTTTGCCACAAGATGTCGCCTCACGGCCAGAGTTGCTCTTGAAAAGAGGGGAGAAATTCTGGACCTGAGCAGTCCCCAACCTGGCTTTATATTACACAGAATATTCTAGTTAGCAGTTTGGAACAGAACATTAATCCTTAACATTTCTTTATTCTCAGCAAACAGGTAGGATTCCATTGTAAAATTTTTTGAGAGCCAATGTCTGAGGGTCCCCTAGGTTCGTGCTCTAATACCAGGAGAAATCACAACAGATGGTGACATCACAGAGCTCCTGTGAAGGTTGGCATGGAACGTTGTTTGCCTTCCAGACCAGAGGTTTTAGTATACTTTATGGCAGTGGTTATCAGACTCTAGCTTGTATCAGAATCGCCTGGAGAGCTTGTTAAAAGGGCTTGCAGGGGCCCCAGCGCAGAGGCTCTGATTCAGTGGTCTAACACAGTCCCAGGTTGTGAAGCGGCCGGTCCCCCGACCACACTTTGAGAAGCCCTGCCTTATGGCGGGCAGGCCTTGCAATCAGATGCTGGTTCAAATCCAAGCCCTGCCTCTGAGATAACCAAGTGGGGCAAGTGACCTGGCTGGTCCAAGTCTCAGTTTCTTTATGTTCCAGGGCAGATGCTGATGGTGGTAAGAAAAGGGTGGGACAGCCCATGGGTGGTTTAGCAGACAGCCTGGTCTCCAGGGAAAACCTGGGTTTTTCTGAAGACTGAAGCTCGTACAATTTTGAAAAAAAACACATAATTATAAATGTAAAATTAGGCTAAAGATTCCGTATTTATTTAGAACGAGAAAATAAAAGCAAATTGAAATATTTTAAAAGCTGAATAATGTCACAATTGTCAGAAAGTCTAACGAAATAAAATCCCATTTTTATTAAATAATTGCCTAACTCATCTCTTTAACCGTTATTCTTTTCTGCACTTTTGCCTGCATTTTTCATAATCGCCTCTTCATGTGACAATTGTTCTGTACAATAATTGTCTATCCCCAAATTAGGACGATAATTCAGTCTTCACCTCCGGCATCTCTGATCAAAATTTGTTTTGTGTTATTAATAGTTTAAGAAGTTTCTATCAGCTTCAGAACTGGTAATGGCATGTAAAATGTTAGGATTGTTATCAAATTGGGGAAAACCTCTGTTGATGCTTTTTCATATATGAGCTGTAAGATTTCAGGGCATTTCAAGTTTTTATGGGCAGTTTTTATGAGAATCGCTGACACTTGGTAGAGGATTTCCTTGTCGTATGTCAAATTTTATGTTATTGTAATAGATTCTTATTGCTACCGTATCAGGTTACTACAGAGCTAGTGGCTTAAAACAGCACAAATTTATTCTTTTACAGTTTTGGTTGTCAGAGTCCAGAATGGATCTCAGTGGGCTAAATCAGCATCAGTGGGGCATCGTTACTTACGGAGGTCCAGGGGACCTTGACTTTTCCACCTGCCTTCCTTGGATTGTGGTTCTCTTTCTTCTTCAAAGCCAGCGACATAGCACCTTTTCATCTCCACCACCGTTGCCCCAATTTAAGGACCCTGTGATTACGCTGGGCTCACGTGGTGATCCAGGATCGCCTCCCTCAAGATCAGCTGAGCAGCAACCTCAATTCTATCTTCAGCCTTGACTTCCCCTTTGCCATGCGACCTAACAGATTTCCAGGTTCTGGGATTAGGTCATGGATATCTCTGAGTGACCCATTATTTTGCCTAGCGCAGTTATTTCCATACGTGTTGATGTTTTATGTCAAATCAGCAAAGCATGTAAGTCTTTTTCCGCGTTCTTACGATTCACTCCCACACCCAGACGATGAAAGAACGGACTCATTATTTCCATTTGAAATCATTTCTCTCCTTTCATGCGTTAGTGCTTTGGGTCTCCCATGAAAACGTTTTAAATTTTCTTCTCTATATCAGCATCATTTCTCCTGACTTTATTGCTACTGTTCATTAATATCATTTCATATGCTATTGATTTCTATTTGACTTCTCTCTATCTAGAGATGACAAAAGAAGGTACACTTTGCGCATGCCCAAATCAGGAGTCTGTACGTTTTCGTTGGTTTTAAACGAGTGCTCCAAAGATTTGCATCTTGAAACGTTATCAACTTTTTGAAGAGAATCCGCATCTTGTTTGCGTTCATTCTTTTTTTTTCTTCTTCTAGTTTTAGAAAACACATCTTACGTTGGTAAAACACTGTTGTCTTGTTGCAAAACTCAAAAAGCGGGGCGCCTGGGTGGCTCAGTCGGTTAAGCGTCCAGCTGGGGCTCAGGTCACGATCTCGCGGTTTGTGAGTTCGGGCACCACGTGGGGCTCTGTGCTGATGGCTCAGAGCCTGGAGCCTGCTTTGGATTCTGTGACTCCCTCTCCCTCTGCCCCTCCCCCACTCACGCTCTGTCTCTCTCTGTCTCTCAAAAATAAGGAAAACTAAAACAAACAAACAAACCTCAAAGAGCTGTAAAATGAGCATATCCTCTTGCTACACTTAAACTCTTTAAAGAAACATCCAATTTGTATGACGTGTATATAAAATACCCTAACTATGAGACAGAGTCCAGAAGACAATATACATCAGCTGCAAAATGCTGAAGTTGTGCCTCCAGGTGCTGTGATGATTATTTTTCTCCAACAGGATTAAGAGAATAAGTTGTGTGCACACATCTCCTGCCACATCCCAGCGGCGTGATACCCAGTGAATTGCTCCAGAGAGCGGTGGAAGGATTTCTGGCAGCTGTCCCCATATTGGAGACCCTCCTTTCAAGCTCAGCCAGCCCTTTTACAACCTTTCCACAGCCTGTACTTCCGGCTGGCACTGAGCCAAAAGACTGGCAGGAAGTGAAAGCTTGGAGTCTTTTCTGACCTGTTCTTAGCACATGTCTTGTGCTGGGCACGCTCTTTCTGGCTCCCCCCTTACATGTGGTAGTTTTTCAAAGCCCCTATTCCTCCCCATGGGGCTCCTGGGTGACTCAGTCGGTTGGGCAACTGACTCTTGATCTCATGGTTCGTGAGTTCGAGCCCCGCATGGGGCTCTGAGCTGCCAGCTTGGGGTGTTCTGTCTCCCTCTGTCTCTGTCTCTCTGCCTCTCTCCGACTCATGAGCGCGCTCTCTCTCTCTCTCCCTCTCTCTCTCTCTCAAAATATATAAAGAAACTTAAAAAAAAAAAAAAAGATCGATTATTACTCCCTGACCTTCCTCCCAGGGTTTGGGATTCTCTATTGTTTGCCCCAAGTGATTTTTGTTTTGTTTTGGTTTTTGTTTGTTTGTTTGTTTGTTTTTGCCACAGGCAACAGAGGCTTGTTCAAGTGGCTTTTATTGTTTTTAAGAACCAAGTAGGCTTTGGGTGGTGCTGGTGCTCCAACTCAGCAAACACAGGCAAGCCCCAGCCAAGGTCCACTCATCTCCCTGCAGAACCCGGAGCCATCTAGCAACCTAGGCTCCCCTCTGCAGTGTTTCCATGAAGGGAGGGTGGGGGTGGGGAGGAAGGAGGGGAGGCAGGGTCAGGCCACAGAGATCTTCTACCCCGTGACAACGAGAACACTGTTTGAGTGTTCACTTGGTTGCTGTAGACCTTCGGCTGTTTTCCAGAGTTCTGATAAGGTCGACTCTTACAGTTGTCAACTTTTTCAGTGTCTTTGTGGAGGGATGGTCTTTGGATGTTCCTGCTCTGACATTTTTGCTGAAAGCACTTTAAATATCTATATATCAAGAAATATACGAATCATTACATATTTATATTTTATATATTTATAAATGCATATAAATTGAGATATAATCGACATATAACTATATAACACTGTGTAAGTTTCAGATGTACAACATTCTGATTTGATACATTTACATATCACAATATTATTATCACCCTAGCGTTAGCTAACACCTCCATCGTGTCACATAATTATCGTGTGTGTGTGTGTGTGTGTGTGTGTGTGTGTGTGTGTGTATGTGTGGTGGGAACAATTAAAATCTAGTCTCTTAGCACTTTTGAAGTCTATAATACAATTTCGTTCGTAATTATTGTTCTGTGCATTAAGTCTCCAGGATTTATTTATTTACTAGATGCAAGTTTGTACCCTTAAATTACATTTCAATCCTCCCACACCCCAACCTCTGGTAAGCACCATTTTACTGTTTTTATGAGTTCAGCCTTTTTAGATTCTAAGTATAACCGATACCACACAATATTTATCTTTGTCTGTCTGACTAATCTCACTTAGCAGAATGTCCTCAAGGCGTATCCAAGTTGTTTCAAATGGCAAGATTTTCTCTTCCTCAAGGCTGAGTTTTAATATGTATCTAAAGCACTCTCTTTATCCATTCACCCAGTGATGGACACTTAGGTCGTTTCTGTATCTTGGCTCTTGTGGATAACGCTGCAATAAACTTGGGAGTGCACGTATCTCTTCAATATCCTGTTTTCATTTCGTTCGGATATATACCCAGGAGAATGGCTGGGTCATAGGACAGTTCTCCTTTTAACTTTTTGAGGAACCTCCCACACTGTTTTCCAGAGAGGCTGCACCAGTTTGCATTCCCACCAGCAGTGCAAGAGGGTTCCCTTTTCTCCACACCCTTGCCGACACCTGTCAGGTACTCTCTTCTTGATGAAAGCCATTCTAACAGGGGTGAGGTCCTCTCAATACATTTTTAAAAATATTTATTTATTTTTGAGAAAGAAGGAAAGAGAAAGGAAGAGAGAGCGCGTGCGAGCAAGCAGGGGAGGGACAGGGAGAGGATCTAAAGTGGGCTCTGTGCTGACAACAGAGAGCCCAATACGGGGCTCGAGCTCAGGAACGGTGAGATCATGACCTGAGCCAAAGTGGGACGCTTAACCAGCTGAGCCACCCAGGCGCCCCATAAATACATTTCTAATAGGACTTGTAGCATCCATTTTCTGACTTAGAATCCATTGTAGCATGTACGAACTAAGCAAGCATAGAGCCCAACTCCACATTTCACATGGGGAGACCACTGACAAAAATCCGTGTGAAGTCTGTGCCCAGATACAACCTATGGTCAGTTCAGGCAGGGACATCAACATGCATCTCGTTACAAGAATTCTGTCCTTCATTTGTAGGCAGGTCAACATTTACTATGCATCTAAATAGTCATTTCTTCATGATCGGTTTGATTTATTTGGAGACTTCAAGGGTTTTTGTTGGTCCATAACCTCTTTGAGGGCAGGCGTCTGTGTCTCTGGTTCCCTCCTGTCCCCGCCAAAGTGCCTACACCAGTGTCTCACAATCAGTAGCTGCTCGATAAATTTGTCTCACAATCAGTAGCTGCTCGATAAATTTTCTAAGTGCGTGAATGTGCCTGAATGCCCTCATTTGGAAAGGACAGAGAGTTCAGATTTCCTGATCTTGGAGGTCTTTTCAGATTCTGATATCCTGACCCAAAGCATTTTAAGCCCGGCTATTGTGATTCGTTTGTTATGTGTTCAACGGACCCCAAACTTCTTTTTCTTTTATTTAAGAAATGATATTAAATGCGATGGCCAGACAGGAGAGATCAAGGTCTCTGGCTCCGGAGTCAGGGCCAACACTGAATTCTGACTCCGCATTTGCTGCGAGGTGGCTTTGGGCGAAGACTGGATAACCTACGTTACAGTGTGGCCATGCAGAGTAAATCGCAACGGCAGTAATAATAAAAACAATAGGTAGAAGGTTTTGAGCCCTTACTATAGGTGAGGGACCTCCCATACACTACATATTACCTATACATATGTTATGTGTCACATAACATAATGGCCATTATCACCCCATTTTACGAATGAGGTCACGGAGGCACCGATAGTCAAAGCGACAGACTGAGGTTTGCACAGTTTGTGGGTGGTGAAAAAAAAGATTGAAACCCCGGCAAGTTGAAATGAGCTTGTGCGCACAGTAAGGGTTGGGAAGGTGGCAACTGGCAGGAACAGCCTTTGCAGCCAGGAATGCCCGGTGGCAAGTGGCAGGATCTGCACAGGGGACACACACACACACACACACACACCCGTGGGCTGGGCTGAGTGCCTTCCCTCCAAGGGCTCGTGGGCTAACAGGGAAGAGAAACGTCAAGACCTAGATGAGGTAATGAAGAAACAATCAAATGCCGTGGGGGCACAAAAGAGAGGAATTTGGGCTAACGAGGGGGGCAGGGGGGAGCTGCTTTCCAGGATCTGGCCTTTCCCAGCAGCCTTCGGGGCTTTCGACAGGTGCACAGGAAGGACGGCTCAGGCCGAGCAACCGCAGGGAGGGGTGAGAGCTCGATGCGAGTACTGGACGGTGATCGCTTCCGTGGAGTGTGGCTTTCAGGACACGAAGTGGTTGGGGGCCAGCCTGGAAGGCGGTGCGGGACTGGAGGGTGAGGACCCCTGAATGTCACGCTAAGGAGTTTGGATCGCATCCTGCAGGTAATGAGGATTTTAGTACCAGTCTGCACAGCATCTCGTGCCCTTTCGCAGGCCGCCCTGCCTTTGGCCAGGCTGGATCCACTGTGGCTGTTGGCCTAGCATGTGCACTAAACAAATGGGTGTAGGATAGAAAATGGCTGCCAGGACGCACAGGCGGATGGGACAGGGAACAGGGGAGCATCTGGTCCTACAGCACCGCTCTATCCGGCTCCCCCCCAGCTCCACGCTTTTCGTATCAGAATCATTTGGTAGTGTTTGCCACCTGCTGAAAAATCTCAAAGTCAGGTTGCAGTTCTCCCCTCCACCTCCCCTCCCCTATCACTACTCCACAGGCCACTTGGCTTTGTAGAATCATTTTCAAAAATGTTTATAATGTCTTACTACTGCCTGCCCATCTGCTTCTTGCGCACGGAGGCCTGGCTCCTTGGCCGGGCCTGGAAGTCAGGCGCACAGCGCCAGGAAAGGTTAAAAATGCAGCTTGCCATTTCCTCCTTCACTGTTCTTTCCTCCATCCTTCTGCAGAGGACTGAGCGCAGTCTTTCCTTCAAACGAAGCCAAGCCTACGGCGAATTCCAAAATAAAGAAAAAATAATATGAACATCTTCTTGTTGACCTCAGCGGGCCAGCACCATGGTGTGAACACACACACACACACAAACACACACACACACATGCTGCAGTTCAAAACAAATCTTCCATAGGTGTCTTTGCTAAAACTCTGTATGTGAGAGCTTCTATGTGTGTATGTCGTTTTTTTAAATGCCTAACTAAAATTCATAAAAAAAAAATCATTTTTACTTAAAGAGGGAGAGACTCAGCACTTTCACCATGCAATGCACCAAGGTCACCTGAGTGAGAATGATGGGGGTGTGAAATCTTGCAGAAGAGTTTGACGGGAACACGTCTGATCAGTAGAATGTAAGGACAATTGGCCAGTAGAAATGGAATGTTTTTGAAATAGAAACATTTCTTTGAAGTTTTAAGAAAATCTCAGCATTACGTCTTCCTGTTAAAATATATTATTCTTCTGGGGCACCTGGGTGGCTCAGTCGGTTAAGCATCGGACGTGAGCTCAGGTCACCATCTCATGGTCTGTGAGTTCGAACCCCGTGTCGGGCTCTGTGCTGACCGCTCAGAGCCTGGAGCCTGTTTCGGATTCTGTGTCTCCCTCTCTCTCTGCCCCTCCCCTGCTCATGCTCTGTCTCTCTCTGTCTCGAAAATAAATAAAAACATTAAAAAAATGTATATTATTCTTCCGAAGGTAGCAGTCTTATTTAATTATGTGCAGATGTTCGTATTTTTGTCTGAATGTAGATGCTGATACAAATTCTATGAAAATTGGCCTAGATCACCATCCTGGCTTCTTTGATTTAATAACCTCTTATTTGAATGTTTTCATATTTGCATCTGATGTCTATGGGGTGCGCATTTTGCTTGCCTTTTGAAGCATACAGGAAAATTTAAGGCAAACAGCAAAGGCCTCAACCAGCAGACAGCAAAGGATATCTTCTGTTTTATTGTTGTAGCAAGACCTCCTCCTAGTGGGCTTTCTCAGAATTATTTCCTACTCGTGCAGAAAAAGGCATGAGGAAAAGTAATGGCATGACATCAATAAATCACAACGACTGATATTTTACACCAGTGGTGCAGGAAAATTTACGTCTGACTTTACAGAATAAATTGAGAGAATGTACAGAGTACCTAAAACGAGTATTACTAATCAAAAAAACCTAGGTTCATCTTCTGGTTATTATCTGTCTATATAACGTGCTGTTTATTTGGGAAACAAACATCATTCAAATCATAGAATCATTCAAATGCAGAGATGAGTAGGTGAGCATTTACTAGGCTACTCTGATATTTGTGGATTTGCTTGGAAAGGTATTTCTAACAACTATCGAACAAGACACACGTTAAATGTCTGATTTTGTTAAAAAAGTGCACCCATGTCGACTGCGAACTGTCATTTAGTCCCAAAACGTGGACTCCAAACACTTCCTCGCTGAGAGGCAACAGATAGCAAAAGCTTTTAAAAAATGATTTGTGTCAAACTATAGAATGTTAACACAACAGCAACAAGCCAAAGATTATAATCGAAGAAGATATTGTACGTGGGATAACTTCTGGTGTGTTTAGTCTGAAAGCAACAAAAGAATTCAGCAGAAGATAATGTAGTCATAGTTGTCAGAATGGCACAAGACACGATTCCTTTTAACTCTGTTGGTGAGATCTTGTTTAGCTTCTTCTCAGAACTCTGTGCTGGACATTTTCTTCTAAATCCCATTTACCGAATGTACACGTAAAGTAAGATTCCAAACAAGATGGTGGGTCAATGACTACAAAATGTACTTTTACTGTATCTGCTGTGACACTGCTGCACTAACTTCCTTCCTCTCTTTGCGTCTACAACATGATGCTTGAACGTAGCTTTGAACATCATTACCAGCTGAACCAACACAGATGTTGATCAACGAGTTGACTCTATGTTATGAATAATAAAATGAGACATTAAAAAAAAAGCAGTATCAGGGCACCTGGGTGGCTCAGTGGATTAAGCAACCAGCTGGTCATGATCTCACAGTTCGTGGGTTCGAGCCCCACGTGGGGCTCTGTGCTGATAGCTCAGAGCCTGGAGCCTGCTTCGGATTCTGTCTCCCTATCTCTCTGCTCCTCCCCTGTTCACTCTCTCTCTCAAAAATAAATAAACATTAAAAACAAAACAAAACAAAACAGTATTCCCCCAGCTAACCAAACTGAAAAAAAACCTTTCATCCGGGCACAGTACTTCCCCGTTTTGACTTGCAAACAGATTAATTATAGTTCACGACATTACTCCATACGTTGGTAATACGGGAAGTTGTAACCCACATTCTTGACTCAAATTATTTCTTATTGGTAGTTTAAACACTACCAAATGGCTTCCTGAAATAAAGCTTTTTGTGATGAACGCACCTCTATTCTGCAATTCAGTGAACTCATTTTTATATTTTTTATTACTAACTACAACTCCCCTTTAATCATGAGACACCATTCTGTACAAGTAACATATTGGATGCACATATAGTTTATTAAGCATTATCGCTTCGAAACCTGTTGGCTTATTACCACTTTCAAAGCACACGCTCTTTTTTTCCCAGTATTGGAACAAATTAATGATTTGATTGGTACAGATGGAATGCTAAATGTAAACCAACCAAACACTGGAAAACGTAACACCGTCTTATGGTGGTCTTTACATACCAGTCATGATTTATTCAGATGGCTGTGTTTTAAATATGAAACCATCAAGAGCAACTGTTCTACCCAACTCCTTCTTCACCAAGGTGGTCAGACTGGGAGCACGATGGATGGCCAATGGTCATGGCAAGAAAGGGGCTGGTGCTCTATAGGTAACCGCCATACAAAAATGGCGGGAAAAATCGCAGTGGTGGTTGTTTGTAACACTTTTTACTCTAAATATATTGCCCACTGTGCTCCGGAGGCATCAGGCATAGTCTGATCTCTGGACATTTCCTTAGACCTTTGCCTGACTCTCCCCACGTCAGTGATGCTCAAACTTGAGCTGGAGCCTTGGTCAGATCACAGATTACTGGGCCCACTCCCAGAGGTCCTGACTTGCTAGAGCTAGAGGGACCTGGAGAGATGCATTTCTAACAAATTTCCAGGAGACGCTGCTGTTGCTGGGTCACCACTGCATTTTAAGGAATACCGTCCCACCTGAATCTTACGTTTATCAGGCCCTAGATAAATCCCACGTTCCCCATAGGCACCTCATTCACTCTCCTTTTTTTTTATTTTTTTATTTTTTTATTTTTTTTAGTTTATTTATTTATTTTTGAGAGACAGAGTGAGCACGAGTGAGGGAGGGGCAGAGACAGGAGGAGACAGAGAGTCCCAAGCAGGCGCCACACTGTGGAGACCTGGGTCTCCCAGTGCAGACCTGGGAACGAGGTTTGAACTCACAAACCACAAGATCATGACCTGAGCTGAAATCAAGAGTCAGACGCTTAACTGACTGAGCCGTCCGGGCGCCCCTCACTCTACTTTCTTTATCAGCATTCATAAGCCCCTCAGTATTTTGTGTATACCAGAGGGTTTTATTTCATATGTATCGGGTTTGACTGTGAACTCCTTAAGAGAAGAGGATACGACAGACCCGTCATTAGAAACACGTATCTAAAAGTATGGTCCACAAAATGCTTATCAATATTCACCCTCAAAGCTTGCTACAAAATGAGTCTCCAGCTTGGGGATGGGGTGGCAAAATTTGCATCCGAACAGCCCTTCGGGTTGTTCTTCTGCATAGTGAAAATGGGGAATGACTTCCTGGAAAGAGCGCCATGCACACTGGGGGGACTCCATGTGCCCTCCCAGACTGGCAAAGTACCCACTGCCGGCACATTGTTGGGGCTGTGCTGAGAGGGGTGGGGGCGGGGTTGGGGGGCGGAGGTGGGGAGACGCCCCCTCTCCTTTCATCCCCAGAGTCCACAGGAGGTGCTGGGGGTTTCCAGGCTCCTTCTCCAACCACTGCCCCTGGAGGCGGAGGCGGGATTGGAAGAGAGGAAGAGCTCCGTCCCCAGCCTGGAGGTCGGGTTATGGGGAAGGCCACGCTCAGAGCTTAGCTTCCTAAATCAGGCTCCATGGTCGGAGCTAGTGACCCCAAGCTATCTCTACAGGAAATACATACAGTGTAGGGAAAAAGGAGGCTTGAATTCCATGATACTCTCTTGCTCACCACTAGTCCATCCATATCCATTGGCCTGGGGAGCTGTGCTTTTCCAGAAAGGTCTAGTAGGAATGAAGGGAAAAGGTCACGTTCAAAGGCAAGTAGGGCTGGGAGATCGTATTCCAGGATGGCTTCTTCACCTGTGTTTCTGGTCCCTCTGTGCCCTTTGGTTTTCTCTCTCCTTACTTGCTACGTCTCATCTCCTGGGCCCACTTCACATGGTCTCGGCTTTTCACAGCATGGCGGTCTCTAGTACTCCAATATGGTGGCTGGCTTCCAGGAGACACCAGTGGAATCGGCCTGTTTTCTTCCTACCACATGCCATTGGCCAAAGCAGTGCTGGCTGCTGGCTCTCAGGATAGAGAGACAGACTTAGCTTCTTGATGTGACAAGGGCCAGGTCTCCTTGTAGAATAGCCTTCTGGGTAGGGAATGTTGTGGAAAGTACAATCTGTTTACTTTTAGGAATGAAAATTGACAAAATATAATGACTGACTGGGCACATGGAGATAGTGAGAGAAATGAATCAGAGTGGATTCCAAGGTTTCTAAGTTTGGGGATGATGGTGGCTCCATCAACACTGCTTTAGGTGAAGGGTGAGTTTAGTTTGGGACACGTTAGAGTGGTTGACTGTGTGGTATTAGAGAGGGTGCGGAAACAAGAGCAGGTGTTGTGTAGGCCAGGCCGAGCCAGCGAGGAGAGGTGGGCCCAAGTCAGCAGGAGAGGAGGAGCCAACGCTGGCAGGGGGGACCCTTCGTTCTCTGAAAGCGAAGGAAGTGCCTTGCAGCAGGTTTGGCCTTGATGAGGCATGAGGTGGAAGGGGTGTGGGGTGACTGCCTCTGAGGGCCTCTGTATTGTCGACGAAATTACAGGCAAGTCCCTATTTTGAGAGGGAAGGAGTTAGAGACTGCTGGCATTTTGAAGAAAGTAGTCCAAGGTTTGGAATATTTATTCAAGAAGAGAAAAGCAATCAGGGATAAGAACACTGGCTGGTGGTGACGACTGTCCAGCTGAGCTGAAGACTGCACATTTTAACGGCGGTATGCCGCGTGACTTTCTGAATTTCTTCGTTGGTGCTGGGACAGTACGGAGGGAGGCGAGGGTGTGGAGACATTAAGGGCGTTCATGAGTAAGTGGTTCTGGCCTTCTGTTATGGGATCCAAACAGAACATCAAAGGAAGAGACAAACGTGAACTTGGCTCCCTCAACTGTTCATGTACAAAGCAAGGACCTGCTGTTATTAAACCTTGGGTTGACTTGTTCAACTACTGACTGAATAATTGACCTCTTTCCCTCCTTTTTTCCCCCTTGGGTGTAGAGTTGGTGGCACAGCTACTCTATGGACCACATCAAGTCATGCACATGGAGTATGTGAAAAGTGGGATAACGTGCACACATAATAAAATGGACAAACACATCTCATGGTTACTCAGTGTTTTACAGTTCTCAGAGAGTATTAAGATGTTTTTATCCTTTCAAAAACCAAGTAGTGCATAAGTGCTTTCTAGTTTTAAGATCCTCAGATGATATAAAGAAACAGCAAAAGACGTAAGTCACCTGTCAACGCCATTCCCCGCCCTGCTGGGAACCACCCCCACGAGCAGCAACACTTTGTCCTCAAGTCCGTACAAGGGAAAGTGCAGGGCAGGCAGTGGAAACAGCAGGACTTTGGAGTCAAGGAGTTTCCTAGAGCCAGGCTCTGGGCATCTGGGTGATCAAAATTGCCAGGTCCTCAGGTTGCCTCTGAAATGGGTGAGGGGGAGCTGTTAACTGGAGTCTATATTCAAATTTGGGACAGGAAATTTAAGGATAATTTTTAAACATTTTTTTTTTAATGTACTGAGTCCAGAAAATTTCTACTCTAGGAAAGTGTGTCCTTTGTACACGCTAGTTTCTTCTCACAGAGTTGGCATAAGTACCAAACAAGATCCGATGAGAGAATGCAAATTATAAGAACTATACCGATGTCAGGGTTTATTATTATTATTATTCTCAGAAAAAAATGTATCTGGGAAGTGCCAATTCAATGTTCCCAGGGTCATCTGTTTAGTTAAGTTACCTGGCAAAACTAAGGCAACATAAAATAAAATGCAATTTAATTGCAGACAGCATCACTACTTCCCTGGTATCTCCTCTGATAACTCCAAGAAAAACCTCAGATTTTGTTTGGGTAAAGTTGACCATTTTTCTCTTTTTTTAAAAACATGTTTATTTGTTTTTGAGAGAGAGATAGAGAGAGCAAGGGAGAGGCAGAGAGAAGGGGGGGACAGAAGATCCAAACTGGGCTCTGAGCCATCAGCACAGAGCCCGAAGCGGGGCTAGAACCCATGAACCTCAAGATCATGACCTGAGCCGCAGTCAGACGCTCCACTGACTGAGCCACCCAGGTGCCCCTAAAGTTGACAATTTTGCTATTGCAAAATTTATTTTTATCCCCTTCTTGCCAGAGAAGACTGTACTGTTCGTAACCAGAAATTTGACCTTTGCTACAAGTCCTTCAGCTGCCCGTGTTTGTTCAGGAGAATTTTCCTCTACAGTTGTCACATCAGTATTCGAGCAAAAGACTCGGGAGAACCAGTGACATTGAAACGGCTGTCCCTGCAGCTGGCCCACTCCTAAACCCCCTGGGTGGTGTGTGTTTTCTGGAACATGCTCAGGGAATTGGGTCTGAAAGCTGTGGCTTACAGGTGCCACGGGGTCCCACTGTATACTCTGAAGAGCTCAGGGCACAGTATTTTACACATAAGACATTATTTGGTAGTTTCAGAATCAGAAGCTTTAGGTGGGCTCCGTAAGGGTCATTTAATCTACTCTCTTTTCCTCAAGAAGTCACTCAACGTCTGTTTGTTCTGTATTGTGACTTAACTCTGTCAGAATGAGGACAGTCCAGTCGAAGCAGAGGAATGAAAACATGTAGTTTTCTCAAAGCCGCAGCCTTTCAGCTTGCACCTGGCTCTGTGTGAAAACCTCAAGTCCTTGCCATTTGCTTATTTAGCATCAGGAGTTGCATTAGCAGGGAGATGAGAGAGAGAGAGAGAGGAATAGAACACAAGACTGATCTTGGCTTTGTCGATGCCAACTACTTTATGGGCAGCTGTTTTCTGGGAGATGCCTCAGGGGCTCTGGCTTGAGAGGATCTAGTCTTTGAGGCTCTCTGAACTTCACATCTTTGCTCCCAAGACAAATAAAAGCTGAACACAAACTGTGGCAGAAGTTTGGATTTGGGAAGCGTTGCTGAGAATGCCATAGTGCAAGGCTGGGCATTTCTGACACCCTTTCCGTTACAACCCTTCCAAGAGGCATTCTGCCTTTTGACCTTCAACTCTTCAGGAGGATCGCATGAGTGTTGCTGGCCACCCCGTTCAGATGAGGAAAGCTCGAGGCCAGCTGATTAGGGACAGGTCAGGACAGGGGGGTCAAGACTGTTCGTCCCCACATTAAGCAGCTTCACCAGCATATCCAGCTGCAATTTCAGAGACACATTTATTTGCAATCGTCATATAAATCTCCCATCTCTATACACGAAAACCAGAATTTTAAGAAAACAAAACTAGTCAGTCTTACATTCTACCTGCTCTGCCAAACAGAGTTTCAACTATTAAAAATTTTAAACTCACCTAAGAGATTCACATTCGTTTGTACATAAAGTTTTCTGTGTCTGGGAAAATTTTAGTGCTCTTAAGGTAGAGCTATAACTTATATTTACTTGATGTTTCTTTTCCAGGACAGTACAATAATCCCCCAATTGTAATTACTTAATTACTGTTCACTGCAAGAGTCGGATCATTTGTTTGAAATAACAGAACTCAACTCAAAGTGACTTCAACATTAAGGTTATTCATTGGTTCATGCAATTGGAATTTCAAAGACAGGGAGCATCCAGGAACCGATTTACCCATTGGCTTGTTGGGGAGGAAGAAATTTACCTCTGTCCAAAGTTCTTCTAGCTGGGCTAAGAATTAAATTTACATGAGGCAGATTAACAGGTGAAAATCAAATTTCATTTCATTTGGGGAATCCATACAGACCTGCCATTCCAAATACAGTCAGGCAACAACACAAGGCTTGTGTAACATCCTGAGCTTGGGAGAGGGGTAGCTGTCTGAGAATACAAAGGGGAGGAAGATAGTTAGCAAGAACCTGAGAAGAGATGTTTGGAAAACAAAAGTTGCCCCGTTATGCAGATAAGTTTCTTAGGTAATAAAGAATCTCTTAATAGTTCTCTTCCTGGTACATTCTCTCTTTCCCCATGTAAATTTAGACAGTGGAGGGGGAGGTAAAGAGCTTTTTCCTGAATTTCCTGTGTTTTGATTGCTTTTGGTTGCTCAGAACAATTTTAGGCAGCAGAGGCAGCAGAAGAGTGTTGGGCCCATAAGTCAAAACAATCTTTACACCAAGATGGCCCATCTTGAGGTGATCTGCCCTTGGCCCCTAGAGGCTGAACACTGAAGCAAGGGGACAAGCTCTTCCTGATTCTAGACTCTGCTATCCCCAGTTTCTTTTCCTCTGTGACTCCCGGGATCTTATGCAGATGGCTTGTTAAGACTCCATATTTCATTTGTGTCCTATAGATTTGCCCCCTGAAGCCTTTGTGAGAATTGAAATGATCCTTCCTGGAAGCCTCTCCTCAGGTCTGACCAGCCCAACTGCATCCTAACCCTGGTCCTGAACCTATTGTTGCCAGGTGGACTGGGGAGAACCTGGGCACTGGGGTTTTGACCCAGCCCATCCCAAAGATGTTGCCAAAGGCTCTTGGTCTCATCATAGGAAAGAATTCGAGGACAGACACAACACAGCAGATGAGTGACACAGGTAGGAAAGTTTACTAAAGCAAAATATGAGAGCAGGTGAGCTCAAGAGAGAGAGAGAGAGAGAACTGCCTCCTTGAGGTTTGGGTTTCTATCTTTTATCAACAGTTATTAACAAGGAAATGGAATATTCATGATTTGAGATGGGCATTTCTTGGAAGCAGGGTTTCATGCTTTTACTTTCTTATTTGGTCAGGGGTTTCCTGTCATCGCACCCACCATCTTAGGGCTGTTGGGTTTGATCCGGCTTCTCGTGGAGTGCTGCCAGGACAGGCCTCTGGCTTTCCCAATAGCTGGCTGTGACTTCCTCTTTGCTGGCCTCCAGGCATCTTGTTAGAGCCTAACTAACTGGGTACTCTAATACTGTCACCAACAAGATGAATAAACTTACTCATGTTGGATTAGACCAATCAGGGTCTACACCTGAATCTGGGATAATTTGGCTTCCCAGAGTTGCAGATGATGAAGTTTTGGAGTGATGGGGGTGGGGTTCAGAGCTGATGGCCAAGAAAGAATTCTTAAAGACATCTTTGTTGTGAAAAGGTGGTTTAAATAAAGCAGGGGGACAGGACCCGTGGGCAAGAGCTGCGCTGGGTTTGCAAAGAATGACTGGTTTTATACTATGGACTTGGGGGAGGTAAAGTCAAAAGGGAGGCCTCTGGAAGGACTGTGATATGCTAAAGAGGACTCCAAGATACCTGAGGCCTAGCTATCATCAAGCTAAGGTTGTTTTCCCTCTGGTAAGGCGTTAACATTAGGACGGTAGGGGGTTCCTGGAGGAAAGTTCTACTCTGTATGTGCCTCAAGTATTTGTCAATGGTCTGCAGATTATAAGGAAATTTAGTTCTATCTGCCATTTCCTTCTTGCCTTTGTTCCCCACGTCACTATGGAGGGGAGGAGGATACTAGGGTCTCCAAGTAACTGGGTCTATAGGTTTCTGGAGATAGATTGCCTTTTTCTTGTAATTTACTAAGATATTTATACATTGATGGAGACTCATGCCTGCATGACTGTGATTTCTATCAGTCAGCCATTTGTTTTCCCTTTCCTTGTTCTTGGGAAGCCAGGAGTGCCTGAGGAATGTCACACACATCCCACCTGGGGGAAGGGGGTGTTGTGTGCTAGGTTATACTTTGCCCTCAGCCTGCCTTATGCCCTCTCATCACAGGGACGCCATCAGAAGTGGCTAAACAAATCCCAGAAGGAGAGAGAGAAATGGCTACTGAGCAGACCCACAAAAGAATGACTAAATATGGCACAGCTCAGTGGCCATTCCATTTCATCAGCATTGGAATGAATGCCACGACTGGTCCTGTGTTTGTTCTGTGTGAGACAATGACCTCTCAGGATGGTTCCAGGTGATGGTGGAACAGCTCCCGGGAGCAACAGGCCCTAGACCAGACAGACCTGGGCTTGACCCCATTTTCTACTTACAAGCAACATAACATTGGGCAAATCCCTTAATCTCTCTGAGCACTGTACAAGTCTCTGTACAGTGAACATAATGACAGCAAACTCAGGAATGCTGTTGTAAACATAAAGGAAGAATGTAAATAATATCCAAAGGTGATTTGGTACAAATCCCCAGCAGCTGGAAATACCATGGAAACGACAGAGCCCAAAAGATCTTCTGTTTCTAAGTCCTCTGCAGTGACTCCAAGGCCAGCGTAAATTCTCGCGTTGGATCACTTTGTAGAAAAGGGAACACCTTTAGTACACTGTGTGGAGTAGTTTGCCCTATGCTATAATCTTGTCGATATTAGACCCAATGTCAGGCCACCACACTTGCTAATCTTTGTAACAATTTTAGATGTTTTACATGTAGAGTGATCAAGAGGACATTCGTCTGACAAGTATTTATCGAACACCCAGTGTGCGTCAGGCGATTTCGCGGGTCCTAGGGCCACAGCAGTGATACAGATCACAGTTTAGTTTCCTGTAAACAGCATCCATAACAGGTGGGAAATTTTTGGTGATGCTTTGTGAATGGTTTGAAGTTTTGAATAATTTTATATATTTTAAACCCTTGTCCACCATCAATGTTAACACAAAAGTCAAACAAAGGTGTCATACCGTTATCAATGTTATTTACTCAAGGACCAGAAATTGTTAGCAAGGGCTTAATAGAGCTCCTGTTCCTTGAAGGCTCACTTGAGCCAGGTCTGGGGCTAAGCAACTTCCAGCTCATTTATTCCTAAGGATAGGGCTTCCCTGGGAGTGGCAAGCTTGCCCTGGGATTTGCTAACAGAACGGGAAGGGCACTGAGGTTTGCTAGGGCTCGGAGGGGCTTGGGGCTGACCGGATAGCGAGAAGCAGAGAGTGGCCGGTAGGTGGGCAGACTGACTGTTAGGGCCGGTGCATCCAGCCTGAACATGGGCCTCTGGCCACGAGCTCTAGGGAAATTGCTTATCCTTTATCTGCTGACCTGGCAGCAAGAGTGTTTTCCTCGCAGACATGCCGTACTTGACATTTATCTTGCTTTCGGAATTGCTTCTTTACTCTCCGTGTCCTTTCCTTTATGTAGTCTCTTCCTTTAGACGGTTTTTACCTATCGGACGTGGCTCTGTTAACAGGGGCTGTTTGTGGGTTGTGGGGTCCACTGCAAACCCTTCGCACAAACATTGTGTCGCGATGGATCATTTAAGGAATCTCCCCGCCGCTGTTTTGCGAAGACGGATGGTAAGGTTTAAACACGTGGGCGGTGTCTGATGACACGTGAGAGGCACAATTTCAGTCATGTCATGACCTCAGGGGTCCCGGTCCTGCGTGGAACAGGGCAGAACTTTCCGGAACATCCACGAGCCAGGTGGTATTTGCCCGGAGACAGAGGAGGGCTGTCCCACTCGTGGACGTCAGCAGGCCGTTGACTTACATAATGGCCGGCAGGACAGATCGTTGTTGGTCCCGGGGTGCCAGCAACCCCTAATTGCCTCCTGTGGCTCCCGACACTAGAGTCTTATTTTCTTTTGCGGTTTAACTTGTTGGTTCATTTTTTTTTTTTTTTTAACAGAATTTTATTTCTGGGAAAGATGGGCTACACAACAGCCAACCACAGGAAAAGAGCAGGTGCCGAACCGTATGACATCTTCACGGACAGCTGACCCTTGAACCACACGGGTGCGTACTGCACGGGTCCACTTAGACTTGTTCTGGTAAATGCAGCACAGTACCGTGGACGTGTTTTCTCTTCCTTATGACTTTCTATCGTTAAAAAAAATTTTTTTTTAATTAATTATTTTGAGAGAGAGAGAGAGGGAGGCAGAGAGGGGCAGAGAGAGGGAGAGAGAGAATCCCCAGCAGGGTCCACACTGTCAATGCAGAACTTGATGTGGGGCTCGAACTCGTGAACCATGAGACCATGACCTGGGCCGAAATCAAGAGTTGGATATTCAACCGACTGAGCCAGCCAGGCGCCCCTCCTTATGATGTTCTTAATACCATTTTTTTTCTCTAGCTCACTTTATTTTAAAAATAGAGTAGATACCACATATAACATACAAATACGTGTTGATTGGCCGTTTATGTTAGCAGCGAGGCTTCCAGTCAACACTAGGCTGTTAGAGGCTCAGGCTTTGGAAAGTCAAAAGTTATATGCAGATTTTTGACTGGATGGGGGCGGGGTTGGTGCCCCCCATTGTTCAAAGGTCAATTTCTCCCATTTTTTTCTGTGCCCCGTTTCAGGATAGTTACTTGGTAACAACACTCAAAAGTATCGGAATGCCAGGCTTGAACCAAAGGGCTCCTGGCTTACCTTTGGGTCTAATGTTCCATTTGTAGCAATTTGCTCATAAGCGTACAAAATATAAGTTATATTATTGATCATATTTCAGTTAAAAATCTGGCTGAATGAGTTCCTCTATACATTCTTTTCATGGGTTTTGTTTTTGCTTACTTCCTGAGATGTGATCTGATACTCTTCCACAAAATTCCCTGCTAACTGAAAATACCATGGTGCAACAGAGCAGGAAACAGGAATGATGAGACATATTCTTATACCCAAAGACAAGAGGAGAATAGAAAAGTGCCTAAGAAGAGGAGGGTGATTAAAAGAGCATTCATTAAGAACATTAAGGCTTATTTATGAAGGTCTTCTATTGTCTTCATTAAACGTTCCCATCTGGGTCCCCTCTCCTTCTCCCGCTCTGTTGAATGGACATATAATTGATATAAAACATTGTTTTAGTCCAGTGCGTACCACGTAATGATTTGATGTAGTTATGTTGGGAAATGACTACCTCAGTAAGTTTAGTTAACATCCATCACTACACATGCTTACAATTTTTCTTCTTGTGAGGAGAACTTTTAAGATCTACTCTCTCAGCAACTTCCAGATACACAGTACAGTTGTGTTCCCTCTGGTCCCCATGCTGTATACTACATTTCATCTTGTAGCTGGAAGCTTCTACCTTCTGACCACCGTCATCCATTGGGCTCACTCCCTACCCCCCACCTCTGGCAACTACCAGTTTGTTTTCTGTATCTATGAGTTCCATTTGCTGACATGTCACACATCGGTGAGAGCAGACGGTATTTGCCTCACTCTGACGTTTCATTTGGCGTAATGCACTTAAAGTCCAACCATGGGGTAAATGGCAGAATTCCCTTTGGTTATGGCTGAATAATGCTCCAGTGTGTGTGTGTGTGTGTGTGTGTGTGTGTGTGTGTGTGTATCTGCGTACCACATTTTCTTTATCCACTTATCCATCGATAGACACTTAGGTTGTTTCCGTTTCTTGCTTATTGCAAATAATGCTGCAATAACCAGGAGGGTGCAGGTATCTCTTTGAGATAGTGATCTCATTTCCTTCGGATACGTACCCAGAAGTGGAATTGCTGGATCACAGGTAGTTCTATTTTTAATTTTTTTGAGGAACCATTCTTTTTTAATTTCAGTTTTTTTTATCGTCAGGCACGCAAAGCTTCACACATTTAGAGACCAGAATACAGAACTACTCTTGCCTACGTTTATGCATCCCTTATTTTTAATTCAGCAAATATGCACCGCATGCTTCCCCAAGACCACCCTCTGTGAGGTGTGGAGGTGGGGTAACAGTTCCTTAACTGTTTGTAGCCCCGGTTTTCTCATTTTCTCATTTCTCATTTTCTCTCATAAAATGAGAGTTGCTGCCTTCATTCATTAATGACAAACGTTTGCTTTTTTGGAGAATTCCAGTGCCCAACAGAGTGACCAGCGTGCCTCATGCAGGGCCTCGTATATAGCAGGATCTCCTAATGGCAGGATCTCCCATGGAAGGTCCCGGATGTTTTTCCAAGAGAATATGGGGTTTGGAACAAGGGGGTTATGGGTTCCCGATTCCATACTGATCATGTGACCTTAAGTAAGTTCTCTGTTTTTTGGTATTCTTCCTTAAAAAGTGGATATAATGAGGGGTGCCTGAGTGGCTCAGTTGCTTAAGCATCCAACTCTTGATTTCGGTTCAGGTCATGATGTCACGTTTTGTGGGATCAGACCCTGTGTCAGGCTCTGTGCTGACAGTACGGAGCCTGCTTGGGATTCTCTCTCTCCCTCTCTCGCTGCCCCTCCCTGCTTGTGCACATGCTCTCTCTCTCTCTCAAATAAATAAACTTAGAAATAGTTATAATAATATTTACAGAGTGTTCTTGCAGGAATTAGATATAATGTGAGAGCAAAGGCTTAGCACAGACACTGGCTGGAGACAAGGCGCTCGCTCAAACATCAGGTTACTCTGGAAGAATGTGAACATACGCTTTTGCCTCCAAGTATCCTCCCACTGACCCTACTATTGTGCTTAAAAAGTCACACCGTGCAGTCATTTCTGTCAAGGCACTAAACCACACATGGAAAGTACTAAAATGATCTGTGACGAGGATTTTGATCAGTTATCAGCGATTAATGCTGGAGTTTTCTCAGCAAGGCGCAGCAGATCTCAGAGCTCTGAAACTCAAGATGTGGGCAGGGGGTCCCGAGGGTGCCAGGGGGATGGAAGGGGCAGGGACGTACTGGGAAGTGGGAAGCCTGCAGTTGTGAGCGTGGAGGCTTCGGGATGCAGAGCCGAGGTGGGGAGGCTTGACGATGGAACGTGGTCTGGTACATTCTGTGTCTCGGGGCAGCCTGGTGCACCCAGCAAACCACGCCACGGCTCCTCACATCAAGCCTGTTCTTGGAAGCCACTGAATCAGGCCGCTTAATCAGGTCCCACAGAATCTGAGAAACACAGCTCTACAGGAAGGGTCCGCCTCGTGCGGACACATCGTGGGTTCTGCTTTGGAGTATCCCGTGGCCCGGAGCTGGTGCTACATCGCTGGAGGTGCTCTGGTGTCAGAGCTACGGATTCACTCATTCATTCAGTTCGTGTCAAAGGTCTAGCCTGCGCCCAGCTTGGTTCTAGGGATCGCGCACCTTCTCTTCGAGCTTTGGCTGCCGTGAAGAAGCACACAGTGAATATGGAAAGGCCTGAGGTGCAGGAGGTGATCAGTGTCTCTGAAGACAAGTGAAGCCACGTCAGCCAGGGCGCCCTCTCCCACCTGGTGTTGGAGGAAGGCCTCTGGAATAAGGCAGAGGCACAAGGAAGCGGAGGCACAAGGACACCTGTGGGGAGGGGCAAGAGAAGGGCCTGGGGCTGGACCAAGAGGTAGGCCCTCCGGGCCACACGGCCAAGACCTGGAACTGCATTCGAAGGGTCAGGAATCCACGGAAGGATTCCTAAGGTAGAACCTTCCTGAGGTAGAACGGAGTTTGCTGATGCATTACCTGTACCGTTGAGGGATGGGGGCCTGGGATGTTACTGCCCCCAAGACGTTTGATGAGCGAACAGGAGACATAACTAGCTGGTTTCCCAGAACCCCTCTGGGTCCCTCTACCACTAACCACCCGTGTGAACCGGAGCTTCTCTGTCTTCCCTCCTCTTCGCGACAAGGGTCAAAACACCACACCTCATACCGAAGGACGACACCAGACGACGCAAGTCCGGGACCCACAAGGGCTCAATCACGAGAATTGTTTATCACCCCTAGTAGGCATATTTAGAAATGGAAACGGTTGTAACTTAAGTATTAATCACAAGTTAAATGCCTGCATGTCGCATGGACGTAACTGAAGAAATGGGCACAGGCAAGGGGAAAAAGCGTGGTCTTCCGACGTAAGTTTATTCTGATACATGACCATGAGAATAAAGATGCACAAAAGACCGAAAGGAAATAGTGGGAAATGCGTCCACATTAACAAACATCCAGGGAAACTTGTCGGAGTCTGTGAGCAAACGGGCAGCACCAGGTGTGCCTAATTAATCTTTTGTTCCGATTCCTGAATGCAGAGCAGGAATCGGCTCTTTAGAAATCCTCTTTGCCCGCACCGTTGACGCGGCTGTGGCTGGGTGCCCTCCGTCTGAAGTAATCAAAAAGCCCTCACTCCGGCGGCAAAAACCCCCTCCTCGAAAAACAATGCCGAGCTGTTAGAAAAGAAGCGCCTGGACAAGAGGGGATTAAATACAGGATCTTTGTGAGGTAGGTTTTTCGGGGTTTTCATGATGAAGGACGCGATGCTCTATGATTGCTTGGCCTCTTCTGCCTGGCGAGATCAGCGGACAGCTCTTCCCGGAAGGGGAGCCTGGGCGGCAGGCCCGGAGGGCGGGGAGGAGCCTGGAGGGTGGGGAGGAGCCTAAAGGATAGGGAAGAACCTGGAGGACCTGGAGGGGCCTGGAGGATGGGGTGGGGCCTGGAGGGTGGGGAGGGGCCTAAAGGGTAGGGAAGGGCCTGGAGGACCTGGAGGGGCCTGGAGGACTGGGAGGGGCCTGGAGGGTGGGGAGGGGCCTGGAAGGTGGGGAGGAGCCTAAACGGGTAGAGAGGAGCCTGGAGGACTAGGAGGGGCCTGGAGGGTGGGGAGGGGCCTGGAGGGCAGGGCTGGGCCTGGAGGATGGGGTGGGGCCTGGAGGGTGGGGAGGGGCCTGGAGGGCAGGGCTGGCCTGGAGGATGGGGTGGGGCCTGGAGGGTGGGGAGGGGCCTAAAGGGTAGGGAAGGGCCTGGAGGACCTGGAGGGGCCTGGAGGACTGGGAGGTGCCTGGAGGGTGGGGAGGGGCCTGGAAGGTGGGGAGGAGCCTAAAGGGTAGGGAAGAACCTGGAGGACCTGGAGGGGCCTGGAGGGTGGAGAGGGGCCTGGTGGGAGGGGTGGGGCCTGGTGGGAGGGGTGGGGCCTGGAGGGTGGGGTGGGGCCTGGAGGGTGGGGAGGGGCCTAAAGGGTAGGGAAGGGCCTGGAGGACCTGGAGGACTGGGAGGTACCTGGAGGGTGGGGAGGGGCCTGGAAGGTGGGGAGGAGCCTAAAAGGGTAGGGAGGAGCCTGGAGGACTGGGAGGGGCCTGGAGGACTGGGAGGGGCCTGGAGGATGGGGAAGGGCCTGGAGGGCAGGGGTGGGGCCTGGAGGGTGGGGTGGGGCCTGGAGGGTGGGGAGGGGCCTAAAGGGTAGGGAAGGGCCTGGAGGACCTGGAGGGGCCTGGAGGATGGGGAAGGGCCTGGAGGGTGGGGAGGGGCCTGGAGGGTGGGGAGGGGCCTGGAAGGTGGGGAGGAGCCTAAAGGGTAGGGAGGAGCCTGGAGGACTGGGAGGGGCCTGGAGGACTGGGAGGGGCCTGGAGGGTGGGGAGGGGCCTGATGGGAGGGGTGGGGCCTGGAGGGTGGGGAGGGGCCTGGAGGGCAGGGCTGGGCCTGGAGGATGGGGTGGGGCCTGGAGGGTGGGGAAGAGCCTAAAGGGGCCTGGAGGATGGGGAAGGGCCTGGAGGACTGGGAGGGGCCTGGAGGATGGGGTGGAGCCTGGAGGGTGGGGAGGGGCCTGGAAGGTGGGGAGGAGCCTAAAAGGGTAGGGAGGAGCCTGGAGGACTGGGAGGGGCCTGGGGGGTGGGGCGGGGCCTGGAGGGTAGGGCTGGGCCTGGAGGATGGGGAGGGACCTGGAGGATGGGGTGGGGCCTGGGGCTGCTTGGCAATCTCGTTTGGACAATGTGGTTTTACAAGTCTGGCAAGTCTTCAAATGTGAACTTTACCTATGTAAATAAAGCCATCTGCCTGGTCCAAAGTTTTCTTTTGTTTTGTGCTGAAGTGATTTCTTAGGAAAATGACTAAGTATTCAGCTGTTCCAGGAGAAACAAAAAAAAATAATGCTTTCTTTTCCTTTTTTATCTTCAAGGAAAATTACCATTTCAACGTTTTTTTTTTTTTTTTTTTTCAACGTTTTTTATTTATTTTTGGGACAGAGAGAGACAGAGCATGAACGGGGGAGGGGCAGAGAGAGAGGGAGACATAGAATCGGAAACAGGCTCCAGGCTCCGAGCCATCAGCCCAGAGCCTGACGCGGGGCTCGAACTCACGGACCGCGAGATCGTGACCTGGCTGAAGTCGGACGCTTAACCGACTGCGCCACCCAGGCGCCCCCAAAATTACCATTTCAAAATAGAAGGGTAAAGAAAAATCTACAGAATTCAAGTTCAGCAGAGTGTAAATTATGATTTAACAAAAACTAGGGCAGTTTGAGAATTTTTGCATTTCTTGAGTTTTTAAAGTGTGGTGCCACCCAAGGTAACTAAGAAAAACTATTTTTATTTATTTTATTTTTTTCCGTTACAGTCGTCATCTTTATTTGTAAAAATCCAGATGTAAAATGTATTCATTCCGTCATTCCAAGTTTTCCTTTTTACAGAAACAAAAAAGGCACATAAAAACCTTCTGTGCTGTCATTCCCATGGACTAAGTTTGTCAGGCAGTCCTCCCCCCTCCCCGCAGAAAAACTATTTTTAATCGTGTATTTATAAAAGAACCGTGTCACATGTAATTTATCTATGACTTTACAAATCCCTATAACTATAATTAAACATGGAAATAATGATTTGCTGCACTCCCGCATTGAAAATTTATAATTCCTGTCCCTGAAATGATACATTGAAAAATTTTTAAGTCCGTTTGTAAAATGACTGAGAGACTGTTCTCACACTCCTTATTTTTACAATGACAAAGTTGTCACTGTCACCGTTGAGGGGAAGTGTCAGCACAGATTTAGGGAGGCCATAAATCAAACATAGGAAGCCATGGCAAGCTGCTCAAATGAAAAGCAAGACCATTTTCACTTTCAAACTGAAATTAGCTTATGCTAAACTTCAATTCGAAATTAAAAAGAACTAAATTTTTTGTTAAACTCGAAATGTCAAGCTTCAAAGGTGTTACTGAAACTTAATTCCTTTTGGAAATTACATTATGCTGATAATATAAGGCTTGGAATAAAATAGCAAAAAAATTATTTATAAACAAAAGTACTTTTGAACACATCCAGATTCAGTTATTCGGATTAAAATTTTATGTATCTAACTTCTTTATCAAATGAAAGTGACAAATAGACAATTTGGTAACCTATTTGAAATTGTTTAAATTTTGTCAGCTTCCAAAGAGGAAGAATGCTTAATTTTAAAAAAAAGAAAAGAAACTATCAAGGAAAGTGTTTTTCGATGAGGTTTTTCAAATCTACCTAGAAATCATCGTTCTAAAGTTTGTTGCTCCTGCTGGATTTGACACATTGTTTGGCCAGAACGCTGTCTGGTTATGCTGTTCATGAACTTTTGTAAATCATGCCTTGCACCCTTCTCAATTCCAATGCTTTATAAAGTAGAGAGAAAGCTGAAAGAAGAAAATATCACAGTGAAATGGATAAGCTTCATGCCTTAGGAAATCCACATCACCTTATGGGCATATAGTTACTGAGTGGGAAAAACTGTTAAGAGCTATTATAGCATAGTTTTGAGTACTATTTAGAAGTGGCACCATAGACAGAAATAAAAGAAAAATGAAGCGTTACAGAGATAATCTTGAATCCATCCATTATGATTTTTAAAAGTAAATCATTCACAAATTTTCACGTGCTACTAGTAACAAATGGTTTGATGTCACTAGGATTTGTACATTACAATGGAGTCCAATATGTCAGCATATCTGAATTTCATGGGTAAGAACCATTGGTTTAGACCAGTCCTTTGATCATTATTTTCCTTAATTTCCCTTTCTGTAGTGTGAATCTCGAGATCTTTTTAGCAAGTGAAGCAGTTGGTTTCACTATTGAATATTGAAAGACTCACTACTGAATGTTGATTATTGAACATTTTTCCTTTTGTCCAGCTGAATTTTTAGATGCGATTTAACTCTTTTTTTCCTTATTCTTTCCTCTGAGAATATTCATGTAGGGCAGATAAAGAATAGACGTTATGGACCAAAACAACTGAAAAATTCTTAAAGATCATTTGGTCTAGTCCTCTCGCTCCAGTCTACACTTTATAAGCTATTTAGATATAGTCTGTGGGGGCGCCTGGGTGGCTCAGACCGGTGGGCGTCCGACTTGGGCTCGGGGGATGATCTCTCAGTCCCTGGGTTCGAGCCTTGCCTGTGGTTCTGTGCTGACAGCTCGGAGCCTGGAGCTTGCTTCGGAATCTGTGCCTCCGTCTCTCTGCCCCTCCCCTGCTCACACTCTGTCTCTGTGTCTCTCAAAAATAAATAAATTTTAAGAAAAAAATTTTAAAAAGAGTCTGTGTTATGTTTAGTGCTTTATGTAACTTTCACTTTATTTGCTTCATAAATTTATTTATTTATTTAATTTTTTATTTCAATTTTAATTAGTTAACATACTGTGCAATATGCTTCTTTATTTTATTTTTTATTTTTTTTACATTTTTTTTTTTAACATTTATTTATTTATTTTAAGAGAGAGAGAACATGAGCAAGGGAGGGGCAGAGAGAGAGAGAGGGAGAGAGCGAATCCCAAGCAGGCTGTGCTGTCAGTGCAGAGCTCAAACCCACAAACTGTGAGACCATGACCCGGGCTGAAATCGAGAGTCAGACGCTCAACCCCCTGAGCCACCCAGGTGCCCCTGCTTCATTATTTCAAAGCAGAAGGAAATGTCTTGCGTGTGTATGAGGCAAAGTTCTCTCTCTGTAAGGCATTTCCCAGTGTGAGTGTTGTACTTCCTGCCCTTAAATAGCACACACAGGCTAAGATGTTGCCATCAGTGAACTCGGAGTGTGTTGTGCCCACAGCTAGGGTAGGTGGTATGTAGTGAAAGATGAGCCCAGGAAGATAAACCGGGTTGGATTGTGGAATGCATTTATCAGAGACTTAAAAAATTTTGGGTGAGTGCCCTGTCCACATCAGTGTTTGCTCTAGTAGTAGGAGGGTTGAAATGCAAAGAGGTCAGCAGGTCAATTAGCAGGTTCTTGCAAAATCGAGGCAAGAGATTGTGGGGGCTCGAACCAAAGCAGTTAAGACGAGAATGGGCAGGAGGAAACAGATTTGAGCGAAATTTATTTCCTTGGGTGAAATTTGTGGGATTCTATGGCAAATTCGATGTTGAGTCAAAAGGAAAGAGAAGGATTGAAACCTTTGCCAAGTTTATCCTGGGCACGTGATGATTATAGGAAGGGGATTAGGGTAGCATATTCATGTGAAAATTACCAACAAAGTGCAATGTACTACCATACGTCGAATAAGACTTTGAAATGTTATAAGCCACAAGCATTAAGGTTTACCAACCCTATCCAAATTGTAGTCAACGCCCAAGCACTTTCTCTACCATATTTCACTTCTTCATCTAGAGGAGCTCTCTGCACATCTCAAAACTCTGCCTTATGGAGAGAAATTTAGGTCAGGTCCTGCAAGAGTAATTAGCACAAAGAGCAGCTTTTACTAAAAATAAAATAAAATAAAATAAAATAAAATAAAAATAAAAAATAAAAAAAATAATCTTTATTTGGTCCATTATCACGTAGAATTTGTTAGAATATACCATTGAAATCATGAAAGAGTGTTATTCTGCAAGCCGTTTCTGGGTTTAATGAACAGGCTTCAGGTTAAGGAAACCAAGTACATGGCCCGTGTTGCCTTCTGACCTACTCACTCATTTCCCAAGTGCTTGGCGATTATCTCCTGCAAGCCTTCCCTTCATTGAGAACAAGTTCACTCTGCCTCTAAAATATGTCAATGTTTATTGAGTATCTATACCATTTTGACAATTTGGGGAGAGCATAATATAGGTTATACTTTGATAGCTATGCAAGTTACTGGCAATTTTACCTAGTGTTAAAAGCGGGTTCTGCAGGATGCTAGAAGACCAGATGCACCGGTTTATGTTGTTCACTTGTTTAACGTGTTCACATGTATTTAGGTGTCGTTATGTTAATTTCCATACTTACCTAAAGGTTGGACCGTTTCAAAATGTCTTTATCAAAGTAGTCATTGTCTACAATTCTCTTGAGCTGAATTAAAAAAAATGTATAAAGGCTCATTTTGATTATTGGATATCATATTTACTTTCTTGCTTATGATGGAATTCTCCTTCCTAACAATGTAGCTGAAAAGATAACTTTGTGCATGTAAACCAATGCAAAGTTGCTCATGCAAATGTTTTTGAACTTGCTAGAGCATTTCTCTGGCTGATTTGACTGCTATTTTGGTTTTTTTTGTTGTTGTTGTTCCTGTTGTGTTTTATTGATGCGCTAGGGTTCCAACTAAATTTCCAGAAGTCAAGTACACTTAAGGTTTAACACACCTCAAAGTTATTTTCCTGCATTCTAAAATTACATACTGTCCACTGAAAAATTCTAATCTGAAAGATGTTTCAAAGACATTTCAGAGAGCATTTGGAATTTCAAGCCAAATTTCAGAACTGCTAATAGTCTGGGAACTGATTTGAGTCTTTGCCAAGAAGTGCTATAAAAGTTGACCTTTAAAGTTCTACAAATGTTCAGTTACTTTTCTACTCTTTCTGATTGTTGCCTAAAGCAGAAGTGAGGCATTTTTAAGGAGTCTCACCAAGATGTTTTGAAAGAGATCTCTATCTTCTATTATTGTTCACTTTATTTCTATAGCAACAGGGTTCTGAGTATTTGCTTTTCAAATATATTTGGTTACGGGTATTAATAGTACCCAGAGCTGGTACCAAACTTTTTAATGCTAAAGCTAACCATGAACACCTGTCCCACACTCTAAGGATAATAACTTTACATTGTTATTACATTGTTATTTTCCAGACTTCATAAACAGGACAATACAAAATTGTGATTGAATAGAGGAAAAAAAAGGTTACCGTATTTTTGGTAAACAAATCTAGCTCCTGAATGAAAGTCATGTTACCACACAGTTGACACTGCTGATGTCCATTTTTCTATAGCCATCTTGCTAGGAATGGCATATTTTAAGTTTGTTCAATTTTGATGGCTATTTTTAAATCCATGGAATCTAATTAGAAGATCCCAGACTAAATTCTTTGGTTTGGCTTTTAAGAATTTTCCCCAGTTCATTTGTTTCTTATTGTTGTTGTATTTAAATCAGAGTCTCTAAGAGCTAGTTTTGAAAAATAAAATTAACACAGTTTTTATAATCTTGCCAGAAAAGTAGTCTCAGATTTTTAAAAAATAAATGGTCAGTAAATTTTATTAGAGATGTCAATAAATATTTGCCATTTAGCTCTATCATTCATACTTAACACTGAAGCTGAGTTAAAAAAAAAATTCTATTTTTTGAAAAACAAAATCCCATCTTTAACATTTTACCCCCAAGACACTCGGGGCACATTTGGATCAACTTGGATGGTGGCTAATAATCTTATTTACAAAGGCAAATTTATCAGCAGGCAGGAGACTGAATCTTTTATACAACACAAGGAAGTTTTTAGGCATTTACTTCCTCAATTCTTCATTTAACTACAAAACAGCAACATTGGTCTATTTTGAAGATAAGAGAGAAAGGGATTTTTATATCGATCTAACCAGGACATGGCTGAAACTAGTTTGAGAAACACTGTGTCCAGAGACCACATTGTAATAACCGGGTGTGGGTTTTGTTTGCTTTTGCATTTCCACGAATGCTCATTTCTAAAGAAAAATTATCCTACCTAGTTTACTCGGGTCCCAGCTTATGTGTGGAATTCACTTCCTCGTTAAGAGTTAAATAACGAAAGGTAGTGTAAAAACTAATGCTGTGCCCAATACTGCAACAAATAGTGGGTTATAAATGGACGCTTTGGTGTGTTTTTTCTGAGGGGCTCGGGCAACCTCCCTCCCCAGAAGGCTCTGGTCTACAGCTGGGGACATGCCGATACCAGGGTTTTGTACTGACATCTCTCCTCTTGGGTTTTCAGTCACCGTGTACCATTGGACAATAATACCTTTGAGGAAGTAGGGGAACCTACGGCAGAGATACCAAAGAACAATTAAAACACTTTCGACCTGCCTGTAAAATGACAGTAGATTCTAATCTTTACAATAATCACCACTCGTGGAAAAGACGTTCAAGTTTTCACCAAAAGATATTACTTAATTTCCGATCCAGGCTCACCCAGAGAACAACGCAATGCAAACCACCTGCTTATAATAAATAAATCTGGGTACATTAGCATGGAAGTTTTGAATATGAACAAACGGAAAAAAAGAGAAGTTGCTACCAGACTAAAGTTGCAGTCACGTGGTTTCAAAGTTTGTGGAAAGTCGCTTTTTTTTTTTTCTCCCCCCCCCCCCCTTTTTTTTTTTAAATGTTCTGTGTTGTGTGTCAACGTTTTAGATGTGATTCCTTCCAAGTTGTCAGACTACGTTTCCCTCCAGCTGGTTTGGAGCTGACTTCCCCACTTCCTTTACAAGTAAGATTTTCAACCATTTTAAAGAAATTCTATACTGGCTTTTTAATGCAAAATTTGGATGGATGTAATGCTATGGTGTCCTTGCTAAGAATTCTCCTCGTGCTGCCTTTCATTTTCTTTTCGACACAAATCGATGAGGACATTTAAAAATTGTACTGCCTGTGTAAAAAAAAAAAAAAAAAAGGTCTTAATTTTTAGCATAAGGTTAATGATGTTTGGTTTGGGGAGCTTCTTTTTATCTTGGTTAGTTTCGACTAGTCTGTGCTTTTAAAGAGAACTTAATAGACGTAAGCTGTCAGGAGCCTCAGGATTGCTCACATTTGGTAACTGAACTAGGTGTGTCCACAAAAGGCTTTATTCCTACCCAAATACCTGATCCATACCGGGGGGCGGGGGGTGAGACTTAAAACTTTGCTACTCGTACTCAGTTATGAAATGTATCTTTTTCCAAATCTCGGAGAGTCACTCATAGAGCTGTTCTGTGTTACTCACCAGCACTTTGTGCCACAGGCTTCTTAAAATCCCGGGACACAGACGAAGGCACGTCCCCGGGACCTGGTCGTGGGGGTCCCCTTTGCCCCCGCTTCCCCTCCCTGCTCGTGCTTGAGACACAAGAGCCCGTTCTAATCCTCATGCTTGTGCGTCTCCTCACACGTGTCCTCGGGCATCTCAGAAATCTGTGTTTTGGCTGTTCCCCTAAAGTTATGAACCCCCTGGGACAAATACCGCCGTTGTCTTCTTTAAAATATTTTCTCCCTTTCTACCTATCCTGAAATGCTGCAATGTTGCATGAAAAACAGACATCCAAAATATTACTGCTAAAAGAATGAAATTACAGGTCTCTTGTTTTGTAGACGGTAACTGTTATTTCTTGTATTATAAAAATTCTCTTAGGCTCTGAGTTCTGTTTATTAATTTCTTGGTTCGGACAGTGTAATATCTGCTCTTAATCCACGTAGAGGTCGTGACAGAAATATCTTGTGTCTTTTGCGGAAGAAAAGGCATGAGGCGACTACTTTTTCCTTAAAACAATAACCCACAAATCTAGTTGGTAAAGACTGTATGATGTATGATCATTAACACTCATTATTAGTAAGTCTTTTCTTTTTTCTTATAATGTTTATTTATTTATTTTGAGAGGGAGAGAGAGAACAGGCAGGAGGAGAGCAGAGAGAGAGGGTGAGAGAGAGAATCCCAAGCAGGCTCCGTGCTGTCAACGCACAGCCCGAGGCGGGGCGCAAAGTCACAAACCATGAGATCATGACCTGAGCCCAAACCAAGAGTTGAATGCTTAACCCACTGGGCCACCCAGGCGCCCCTCGACAATCATAAATAAAATGATACCAGAGGGAAACTCATATCCAGCAAAAACTGAAGACCAGCAGAAATGGCAAAAGACTAGGTAAATATAAAAAAGACCATTTTAATGCTCAATTTTTTAAAAATACAGATGATTGTTTCAGGGCACCTGGGTGGCTCAGTCAGTTTAGCATCTGACTTCAGCTCAGGTCATGATCTCACAGTTCCTGGATATGAGTTTCCCTCTGGTATCATTTTACTTCAGGCTGAACAAAATTCTTATTCAAAAAAGTTATATTCTTATAACTTTCTAATATATTAGAATATCTTGTAGAATATCTTGTGACGTGCTCTCTGTCAACAAATCCTTAGTTTTTGTCTCTTCTTCCTCTTCCTCCTTTTCCTTCTTCCTCATCAATATCTTTATTTTAGTTTTATTTTGGAGGATATTTTCACTGATTTGACAGCTTTTTTTTTTTTCTGACTTAAAAGATTTTATCCCACTTTTTTTTTTTTTTTTTTTTTTGGCTTCCTTAGTTTCTTATGTGAAGGCAGTGATCATCCAAATATTGTTCCCTTGTAAGTAATGAATTGTTTTTCTCAGGCCACTTTTAAGATTTTCTCTTTGTCTCTGAGCTTCTTGAATGTAAATTCATATCTTTCACTAAAGTGAGAAATTTAAGACCATTATTTCTTCAAACAATTGTTCTGGCTCATTCTCTGTCCTCTCTTTCTGAAATTGTATCATATGCAATTATAGTATATTAGACTTTTGGATATTGTCCCACTGGTCTTTGAGGATTGTGACCATGTTTTTGTCTTTTATTCAGGTTGGTTAATTTCTATTGCTATGTTTTCAAGTTAATTGACATTTTCTCTGTCATCTCCATTCTTCTGTTAAGCTCATTCAGTGACTTTTTTTAAATTCCAAAAGTAAAAATGGTTTAAAGGGTTCTATTTGATACTCTATATTTTTTATTTTTCTGCTGACCGTTCCCTTCTTCCCATCCTACTAGAGGTACATAGGTGTCTGGAAATCATTTCGGGTTCTTTCCTTCTTTCTCTCTCTCTTTCTCTCTTTTTTCTTTCTCTCTTTCTCTTTCTTCCTTTCTTTCCTTCTTTTTTAATCTTTCTTTCTTTCTTTCTTTCTTTCTTTCTTTCTTTCTTTCTTTCCTTCTCTCTTTTGTGGAACTATGACTTTATTATCCTGCTAGTGCTGCTGCACTTCTGTGGGCAAATTTCCACATAGAGAACTACACTCCTACTCACTACTTTCCTACTGTCTACAGCATACTATTTATCATAATTGGATATCAAGTATTTAAGATGTGTGTTTTTAAAATGGAGTACTAACGCCTGAAACTAATACAATGTTTTATGTCCATTATATCTCAAAAGCAAAAACAAAAACTGAGGCTTGGAAATACCATCAATCACATCTGCCAATGTGGAAATTACCTCAAACAAACAAATAACCAAATAAAATCCTCATGCTACTGTTTTGTAAATGATTATGATGAGGTTAACAGTGATAAACTTACAGGGAGGGACTCCCCTACCTCTCATTGAGGTCATTCAATTGTTGAACCATTACTGATTTCCTGGATCTTCAATCCAGGAGCAAAGAAGCATAGAGTCAGAGAGAATAGAGGGGACAGGGGGTGATGTGTGGCTAAGGGGCCATGGGTTTTAGGCATAGCCGAATGTAAGTGACCACTGTTTAATAATAAATTTATTATTGTTTTTCTCAGATTGGTGTTATCTGATCTATCAACAGATCATTCTCACGGATTCTGATGCTTGTAGGGGTACTAAGAAGCAGGGTTTATATCATAATTATTAGCCTGGGGCATGGAAGGGATATCAGTGGGGGATAGCAAAGGAGAAAGTGTTATGTGCACATATACTATGGCCATTATAAGCTTCCTCTTAAAGAATGACCAAGATCTTGTTCTGCTTATCATATTTAATAACTAGATTTCTAATAGTATGAAATCTCATTTCTTATATTTGATTTGTACCTTATTTGGCTGGAATATATTTCTAATTATTTTTCTTAAGGACACATCAGGAATATATTTTCTAAGCCCTTTCCTTTTTAAAATTGAGTTAATTCATATGCCATAAGATTTATCCCATATGTATACCCTGAAAGTGTACAAATTAATGGTGTTTATTATATTTACAGAGTTGTGTAACCATCAGCATTATCTAATAGAATTTAGTTCCAGAATATTTCCAACACCCCCTAAGGAAACCCTGTACCCATTTGTAGTCACTCTGCATTTTTCCTACCCCTAGCCTTTGGCAACCTCTAATCTACATCCTGTTCCTACAGATTTCCCTATTCTGAATATTTTACAAATAAAATCATACAATATATGAATTTTATATCTGACTTCTTTTACTTAGCATAATGTTTGCAAGATTCAACCATGTTGTATCATGTATCAGTGCTTCGTTTCTCTTTACGGCTGCATAATATTCCCTTGTATGGCTATACCACAATTTATTTTCCATTCATCTGTTGATAGACACTTGGGATTTCCACTTTTTGACTATTATGTACAATATTGCTATGAACATTCTCGGACAAGTTTTTGTGGGGATATATTCTTTCATTTCTCTTATGTATATATTTAGGAATGGAGTTGCTGGATTCTAAACCTTTTCTGAGAAATTTATCTTGTTCATGTCACACAGAGATAACACAATTAATGATCAAGTTTTTATAATTCTGTCTTTTAAAAACAAGATGGATTTTTTTTTTGTAATCAGTACCTACATCTATGTGTGAAGAATTTTTCTCTTAAAAAAATTTTTTTTTAATGTTTAATTATTGTTGTGAGAGAGATACAGAATGCGAGCAGGGGGTAGGGCAGAGAGAGGGGGAAACACAGAATCTGAAGCAGGCTCTAGGCTCTGAGCTGTCAGCACAGAGCCTGACGCGGGGCTTGAACTCATGGACCGTGAGATCATGACCTGAGGCAAAATAGGACGCTCAACTGGATGAGCCACCCCAAGAATTTTTCTCTTTATCATAAATTCAGATAGCCAGCCTATAAGGGGTGTCATTTGGGGGAGAAAAGAGATCACAATATACCTTCTGATTGCACTCTTTCTAGCAGCCTTTGTTTGTGTTGCAGGCATGTGTGTATGTTTTTGCAATAAAAAATATATATTTGGGGGGGTGTCTGGGTGCCTCAGTCGGTTAAGCATTTGACTCTTTATTTTGGCTTAGGTTGTGATCTCACGATCATGGAATCGAGCCTGCATTGGGCTCCATGCTAAGCACGGAGCCTGCTTGAGGTTCTCTCTCTTTCTCTCTCTCCCTCGCTTGTACGTGTGTGAGCACACGCGCGTGCTCTCTCTCTCTCTCCCAAAATAAATAAATAAACATTAAAAATAAGAGAAATATACATCTGGTTATTCAAATTACCAACATATATTTCTCCTGTATGTTTGATCTTCATCCACATTTCTTAGCTCATGACCCCCCTGACCCTTGGGATTTCCGAAGTGTCAAGGGTGATTAAGGAGTCTTTTGTGCTATTAATTAAAGTGACTTTTGGACTCCACATGGGCGAAGGCTAGTTGCTAGGAGGACCAACCGTGTGAGTAGAGGGTTGACACTTTCCGTCTCCCCCTTGCCCCCCTTCCCTCCCACAACCTCTGTGTAGGAGAGAAGGGCTGGAAGCTGCATCAACCCATGGCCAATGACTTAGTCATGCCTGTGCCACGAAGCTTGCGTAAAAACCCATGAGTAGTGGGTCTGGAGAGCTTCCAACTCGATGAACACGCAGAGGTGCAGGAGCGGTGCTCCTGGAGAAGGCGTGGAAACTCTGTTCCCCTTCCCCCACCTCACCGGTTGTGTTTCTTTATCTGGTTGTTGATTTGAATCCTCTGTCATATCCTTTAATAAACTGGTACATGGAAGCACATGTTGCCCCGAGTTGTGTGAACTGCTCTAGCAAATTAATCAGACCTAAGAAGGAGGCCATCGGAGCCCCCAGTCTGCAGCCTGGGGCTTGTGACTGGCTGGCGGCTAAAGGAGGGGGGGTGGAGGGCATTCTTGTGAAACTGAGCCCTTGACCTGTGGAATCTGATGCCATCTTTGGGAAGATAGTGTCAGAATTGAGTTGAATTCTCAGGAATCCTGCAGGTGTCTGAGAATTGCTTGGTGTTGTCTGTGGGTGTCGGTGGGGGGGATCCCCCTCTTAACGTTGGCATTTGGTCCAGGAACCCTAAAACAGTTTTTAATTTGTTTTCATCCACGTTACTTTTAAAAAGTGAAAGAGTGAGGGGCGCCTGGGTGGCTCAAGCAGTTAAGCGTCCGACTTCAGCTCAGGTCATGATCTCACGTTTCGTGAGTTCGAGCCCTGCATCAGGCTCTGTGCTGACAGCTCAGAGCCTGAAGCCTTCTTCAGATTCTGTGCCTCCCTCTCTCTTTGCCTTCCCTTGCTCATGCTCTGTCTCTCTCTCTCTGTCAAAAATAAATAAACACTAAAAAAATAAAAATAAAAAAATAAAGTGGAAAAGTAAGTCTTTTTAATGCAAATCTTCTGAGATTCTGGTACTAGGTTTTGGACATAGTGTAAATTTTCATCTTTTCTGTTTTTTTCTTCTTCCGTATTATTTTCATGGGATGTCAAGAGAGACTGCGACAGGGACACATCTTCTTAAATAGATGCTGTTGAAACTAGATATTTGAGTTCCTCTTTTGTTTTACGAGTGTAGCACACATTCTGAGTCAAATAGTAGACCTATACTGCAAGGTTAAGACGGGTCCCAACAAACTGTCAAGAGGGAGAGCCCATTACTCAGGGTGTATCTTGGACAATGGTCGCAGTATGCAACTGCCACGGGATGCTTTGTTTGGCCTTATTCAACTGAACCTTACTGGGACCCTTTTATTGTAGTTGACCCTAGTTTTTAAAATCCCGCAAATATAAGCCTCCAGGATGGAATGGGAGTTTCTAGATTCGTAGCCACCAAAAGTCTGCCATTGTTTGAAAACAATACATTAAATGGAACAAAGTAAGTGCATTATTCTGCTCTGTCCAAGGCATGATGGAAACAGGTCATGGAAGGAAAGGGCTTAGGAGGGTTTCTGACCGTTGACTGCAGAGCGGGACCTCAGCTGTTGGCTGTCTAACGTGACGGGTATCCTTTTCACAACTTTGTCTGAGACATTAAGTTCTTATTTAAATTTACTGAGCACAGTTATTTAGCTTTCCCACTAGGAGTATTTTGTTTTTAATATTCTCCTTCATTACATTAATATACGTCAAATGCAATGGCTATAAAAAGAAAATGCTTCTTGATTCTTCCCACAACTTTCCATGTCAGATATGTTATGTAATCTATATTTTGTATCACTGGAATGTAAACTCCTTGAAGAAGATATTCTTAATTTTTTTTTTACATCTGTGCATCCAAGGCCTCGTATTTACACTGCCTGGATCATTCCGTCTAGGTTAATGTTTGCTAGTTATTTCCAGCTGCTGGTCTTTCCTGCAGGCCCTGGGAATACAAGGTTACCAAGATAGCTGGTCATGTGACATACTCTGCCAGCTGTCCACCAGGGGACAGACCATGAAATAAGCTGTAGCATGAAGCTAAAATGCCATTTTAAGAATAGCCCCCAAGGGTACTTGGGTGGCTCAGTGGGTTAAGCGTCTGTCTCTTGATTTCGGCTTAGGTTATGATTCATGGTCGAGATTGAGCCCCATGTTGAGTGTGGAGCCTGCTTAAGTCTCTCTCTCTCTTTCTCTCTCCCTCTCAAAAGTCCCCCTCCCTCTCTCTCTCTCTGTCTCAAAAGCACACACACACACATATACACACACATCACACTGCAAATGAGTGCTAGAGAGGAATTTATTGGACTCTAGAGCCCTTACTTCCGAGGGGGCAGATTATACCACCAAAGTAGCCCCTTAATCTGCCATCACTGCATATAACACCCTGTTGCTCACTTGCACTCTCCCTCTCTCTCTCTCAAATAAAAAAAAATTTAAAAAAAGGGAGAGGGTGCCTGGGTGGCTCAGTTGGTTGAGTTTCTGACTCTTGATTTTGGCTCAGGTCATGATCCCAGGGCCGTGGGATCAAGCCCCATGTCAGGCTCTGCTCTAAGCAGGGAGCCTGCAGAAGATTCTCTGTCTCCCTCTCTCTCTCTCCCTCTTCCCCCTACCCTATTCTCTGTCTCGCTCAAATAATAATAATAACAATAGCCCCATAGCACCCTTAGGTGAGATAGAGCACAATGTTTACTGAGGTCTTGCTGGAAGAAGTGTCTATTGTGGTGAAATCTGAAGTCTGTGTGTGGGTCAGTCAGATGAAAAGGGGCAGGGAGGATGTGTCAGCCTGAAGGAAGGGCACAGGGAAGATTGGCAGGTTTGAGGGAACAAGACAAGACCAGGTGACAGGAAGAGGAGCAAGGGGGAGAGTGTGGTGCACAGCATGGAGGGGCCAGGCTCTGCTTAGGCCTAGGGGAGCCCCTGAGCCATGGGAGAAGTCGCGTTTTCTCCTAAGAGCAAGGCCATGCTAAGGGTTTTTAAGATGGGCCGTGCCAGGATCCAACTTACATCTTGAGAAACGACCCCTCTGCTTGTGGGGTGGACGATGGATTGGTGGGGGCAGAAGAGGATGTGTAATGATCATTTGTCCTGATGGTGGCTTAAAATCTAGTGGTAGCAGTAGGCGGGGAGAAAAATGGATAAATGAATATTTAGAGGCATTCTGTTTGCAAGTAGCAGCAGAGACAGTTATGGTCCCCAAACTGAGAAAAGAAAGAAAAAGAATTTAAACAAATAAGAAAATCTCATTTTTCATAATCTTAAGTCATAAGTGATGAAAATAACCTGCAAAATGTGGTAATATAGTACATTCTGAGCTGGACGAAGGGAGAACACGGAGGTAAGCATATTTTTAAAATTTCATGGAAGGCCACATTTTTTAGCAGTGGGTGGCAAAAATCCGATGCATCCAATCGATGATCTCTTACCTGGGCCAGCATGGTCTGGAAGATTCCTGACCTCACTGCACATCCCAGAGTGGAAGGTATTAAGTGGAGGGAGCAACCCCAAAGACACCTCTACGAGGGACAGACTTTCAGGTGTCAGTCGGCATTGAAGTTGCCCTGCACGATATACACCGACATATATACAGTTATATACGTGTGAAGTTCAAATCACCACCCTCATGACACACAGGGTTTACTGTGTAATGAGCAGGCCTCCCCCCCCCTCCCCTGCCAACTGAAGGGAAGAAGCAAGGAAAGCTGGGAGCGCAGAGCAGAGCTTCTGAATGGAAGTTTCTTGTGGCTCTTTTTCAATCTTTTTGTCCTCGTCATGTGTATATATTTTTTTCTCAAAGCAAATCACCGTAGCTTGGCTAGGACTAATGAATCCAATAAATTCTGAATAAACACCCAACAAAAACCCTAGTGTGGGACCTAAAAACCGAAAGAAAAAAGGCAGAAATATACATAACAGGAACGTGACAAGAACGCATAGGAAAGAAAACTGCTAAAGTGTAAATGCTTGATATTTCTTCGTAACCTAAAATGTATAACTTGAGTTTAGCCTTTTCCAAGAAGAGATGGTAAAACAGTAGAAAAAAATATAAACTGAGGTGGCGGTGGTCAGAAAAGCACTGGAACTAAAGACAAAACATTAGAAGTGAAAGTCACTCGTAAGCCGAATTTAAGATACTTTTTTGACCATGTATTTTTGGCCATGGAAGACATATACAAAATAATGTAAAAAGTATTACAATTAAAAAATATTTGGACACAAGTTGAATTATAGAAAGCAAAAATCAAAAACAAAAAAACAACTATACGATCAGGGAGCCTGGGTGGCTCAGTCGGTTGAACGTCCTACTTTGGCTCAGGTCATGATCTCACGGTTCGTGAGTTTGAGCCCCGCGTCGGGCTCTGTGCTAACAGCATAGAGCCTGGAGCTTGCTTCTAATTCTGTGTCTCCCTCTCTCTCTCTGCTCCTCCCCTGCTCATGCTCTGTCTCTCTCTCTCTCCTTCAAAAATAAATAAAAATAACATTAAAAAAAACCCCACATCTATATGATTGATATATATATTTTTTAGTTTATTTACTTATTTTGAGAGAGACAGAGCATGTGTGTTTGCATGGGTGCGTTCGTGAGCAGGGGAGGGGCAGAGAGAGAGAGAGAGAGAGAGATACAGAATCTCAAGCAGGCTCCATGCTGTCAGCACAGAGCTGGCGGCAGGGGTTCAAACTCACAAACTGGGAGATCATGACCGGAGTGGAAATCAAGAGTTGGTTGCTTAACCAACTGAGCCACCCAGGTATCCCTCTAGCTGATACAGTTGATACTGTTGAACACAATATTTGAGAGTTCAAATACATAAAGACACATTAAGTGCTCGGAGAGGATTTGCTAGCACTAAACCTGGGGCAAACTAGGAATTTTCCGCACCTTGTTTTCTTCTTGAAAATAGAAATAATAGCAGTACCTACACTGTAGTGTTTCAAAGACCAAATTACTTAACTTAAATAAGGTATTCGGATTAGTGTCTGGAAAATAAGAATACTTTGATAACCGTGAGTTCTTTTTTTTTCCTTCTCTGCTTCCTCTTCCTCTTTTTACTTCTTGTCTCCCTTTTTTGTTTGTTTGTTTTTTTAATCATTACTACTGTTGCTATTAACAAGTCCCAGAAGTTTGGGCCAAAGAAGTAATAAGCTATAAAAAGATGGGAGGGAAGTGAGACAATTACCGTTATTTGCTGCCAAGCTGATCTACGTAGAAAAACAAAGACAAAAAAAATTCAACTAGGTTTCCAGATATAAGTGAACAGGCAAAAATCCATAAAGGTCGTGTATATCACCATTAATCACCTAGAAAATTGATAAAAATTAAAATGACAACAAAACTATAGAATTTATAGAAAACTGCCTAACAACCAACCACTAGTTTACAAACTATTTTTAAAGATTTTAGAAAGACTTAAAAAAGATATGTAGTATACTCAAGGAAGGATAACCGTAATGATCAAATGTTAGGTGCCCAAGGAGAAGAGCAGTGATAATAGAGGACCAGGAGTAATAAAGTAAATAAACTGATAAATAAACCAAAAAATAGACTAACCAAGTAAATAAACTCATAAAGTAAAATGACAGAGAGGCCTAGTATGACAAAAATTTAAGAGGAACTACAGAATATCATCTTTCAGTTCTATGTACCTGAGGTCTGCATAGCAACACAAATAAAATAAAAACAAAACAGAACAGAACATTTCAAAGACATAGTAAAGAAAAAAACCTTATTAAAGGATGCCTGAGCCTGTGGATTAAAATGGCGCCCAGTGTCCTAGATGAAAAAGGACAAAGCAGCCTCTAAAATATACTGGTAATGTTACGAGGCTGCAAGATTAAAGGCAAGGGCAGAACCCTGTGGGTGAAAACAAAGAAGATGAAACAGAGGGGAAAAGTCATATTGGGTTTAGACCTCAAAGCGACTTAAAAAAATTTTTTTTTAATGTTTATTTTTTTATTTTTTGAGAGAGAGAGAGAGAGACACACACAGAATCGGAAGGAAGCTCCAGGCTCTGAGCTGTCAGCACAGAGCCTGATGTGGGCTTGAACTCATGAACCACAAGATCATGACCTGAGCTGAAGTCAGACACTCAACTGACTGAGCCACCCAGGCGCCCCTTAAATTTTTTTTAATGTTTATTTATTTTTGAGAGAGAGAGAGACAGAGCATGAGTGGGGGGGGGGGAGCAGAGAGAGAGGGAGACACAGAATCTGAAGCAGATTCCAGGCTCTGAGCTGTCAGGACACAGCCCGACATGGGGCTTGAACTCACAGACTGCGAGATCATGACCTGAGCTGAAGTCAGACGCTTAACCCACTGAGCCACCCCGGTGCCCCCAAAGCAATTTTTCATGTGAAGAAATATTCGAGAAATGTTGAAGCATGTCTTTGGAAAGAAAGAATTTTTTATGGAGTTCAGTTCAAGTATAATTCAAGTGTAAAGGCAAGAGGCAGACAGATGTTTCCAGCTATTCAAAAACCCAGAAGATATAGTATGAGTTTTTCTTGAAGAAACTACTTGATGAAGACATCTAGCCAAACAAGAGGTAAAAGAAAAACAAAACGTTAAAATGGAATTAAGGCTAAATATCCGCAGGAGCTCTGGAAGCAGGATTGAGTAAAAATATCATGCATCTCCACGATGTAGAAATAATAACAGAACCTATGAACCTACAGGCAGTGGGTTGGGAAGGACAAGGAACAGAAGGTAAAGTCTTTCCTTACACCGCCTGGTGAGGACAGAAGACAGCATTTTAAGCACATATATCAAATAAGAGATATTGAAGCACACCACCATTCAAAAGCAAGAAGTGCATAAAAGAATGGTTATTTAATCAAAATTAGGAAAAGAGGGGTGGGAGATGAGGTGGAGGAATTGTAACATGCAAGTTTATTGGTCTTTGACAGCGGGGAGTCAAGAGAAATGATCTTCCACTAGAAAATCAAGAAATGGAGCATAAACATAAATTATTGAAAGTTAAAACAGTGACCAACAGAAGAATGAAAATCAGACTAAGTGAGCCAGCATGTGGAAGAAAAGGAAGTTGTGTTAGATAGTGGGATTTCAGAAACACTGATTTCAGGTGTGGTATCTATTCTTTGGGTCTATGTAATGGGGATAAAAGGAAACTTAACCTTCTCCTAATTTATGAGCGAATGGCAATTGTTTCCTAAGGAAAGCACCTGTGAGTGTCCTTGTAAAACATAAACTCTCCTTTGATATTAGGGCTTCTTGATGCGCAGAAGAAAGGACAGCTTCCAGTCAGTGAGCAGTTACTGCCTCTGAAGTCTTGTAACATAATAAAACCAGGAGACAGGTGTTAGAAGAGTGTGTTTTCTTTGGGGACGACAGGATGAAGTAAAATGAAAGGTCTGTAAGAGGTAACGAGAGGAGTGAAAAGCTCCTCTGATGCCTATAGATTTGGCTAAGTATTCTCACTCATTAAAATATTTCTCAGATAGGCTTTTCAGATAACTAGAATGCCAGACTGGTGCATTCAGTGAGTGGAGGAAACGAAATCCCTGGATGAGATTCCTTTTTAGTGATTTTGGGATGGTTACTAGATCAAATATAGGATGTCTGATTAAATATGGATTTCAGACAAACAAAGAATGATTTTTTAGTTTAAGTATGTTCCAGGAAATACTTGGGACATTGATTTACTGACTGATTGATTATTGATTGATTACCTGGAATTACAGTTTCATTGGGGGGCCTGTATTGTTGTTTGCCTAACATGGCAACTTATTTGGGATAAATGAGAAGCTACTAGAGGAGACAAGAAAGAAAGGAATCCTCTTTTGGAAACGTAGCTAATGTTTTCTGAAACTAATCAAAATGATCAAATGCTTTGGAAATGTGTTTTTCTGAGAAACAAATGAGCTTTGTACTACATAAACACGAAGCCATCCTGTTTGATCTTGGTCCCCATCCCGTGTCTCCATCCCCCCAGCTGGATGAAGCTACCATGGATGGTGAGAAGAGTGGGTGTTTTTTACGATTTCACAAGGTGACTTTTTCTTCTGCAACATGAATCCAAGTGCATCTTCAAGTTTTCACTCTTTGGCTTAATTGACTCTCTTCTTTAATCAATGGAACAAGTGCACCAAGATGGAGTCTCTCTTCTCTTTAAGGCAGTGCAATGTCCATTTTTTTCTTATGTCCCCTGGATACGTGTCAACAATGGAAGGCAAAGCCGAATGGATAATAGAGACAATTATCAAAATGCTAAAACCCTTTAAAGAGAATAAGGGATCTTTTTTTTTTTTTAGTGGGAGGGGATATAGCTAGTTTTAGGGTGATCCTTAAGTTTTGCAACAACTCTCCTTTTTCTCCATGTGGCTTTGTCCCAGCACTTGGCTAAGTTGTTGTGGTCCTCAATCTATTACATCTTGAGATTCATGAAGTATAATTTGTCCTGAGCTCTTTCAGAGAAGTAATTTCTGGGAAGATCTATTAAGTGGAAAGTTGCTTCCCCTTCCTCCTGTTGCCACAGAGAAAGTACGGCGAGTAACACTATCTTCTTCACAAAAGTTATTTTGAGGATGAAATGAAGCAGTATTTATTAAATTGCTTTATAAACATACATATTCAAGTTGCAGACTGTTCTGTGAGCTGAGTGACAACAGTATTATGTTTTATTAAAGTTTTACTAAAGCCAAGTTATTTTAATCATGAATCATAACTTTCCCAGGCATAGAGTTTGTGTCACATTTTTATAACCTTAAAATAACTAATTATTAATTGCCTGAAAACATTTTAATTATCAGCAATTTGTAAGACCACTGTGAGTTGCACGGAAACAGTCACAGTGACATATTACTTAAGATTGAAAGATGGGGCGCCTGGGTGGCTCAGTCGGTTGAGCGGCCGACTTCGGCTCAGGTCATGATCTCACGGTCCATGAGTTCGAGCCCCGCGTCGGGCTCTGTGCTGACAGCTCGGAGCCTGGAGCCTGTTTCAGGCTCTGTGTCTCCCTCTCTCTGACCCTCCCCCGTTCATGCTCTGTCTCTCTCTGTCTCAAAAATAAATAAACGTTAAAAAAAAAAAAATTAAAAAAAAAAAGGTTTGAAAGTAACGTTGGGGCACTTGGGTCGCTCAGTTGGTTAAGCGTCCAACCCTTGGTTTTGGCTCAGGTCCTGATCTCATGGTTTCTGGGATCGAGCCCCACGTCGGGCTCTGTGCTGACAGCATGGAGCCCCTTGGGATTCTCTCACTCCCTGCCTGCTGCTCCCTCACTTGTGTGTACTCTCTCTCAAAATAAATAAACATTTTTTAAAAAGGGGGGCAAAAAAGATTGAAAGAAATCTTTGTCATATGTACAGGGACAAAGTGGCCTGGGATTAAAAATTGAGATCTTGGTTTTTATTTTAAGGACAAAATTTATCTTTGCTTGGCAAAGTATGCTAAAGGAAAAGAAAGAAAGACAGTTTTTTTTTTTTCCTGCTAAAGGAGAAGAAAGGAAGACAGTTTTTTAAATTTATTTTATATTTCTTTAAATGTGTATTTATTTTGAGACAGAAAGAGAGACAGAGTGTGAGCAGGGGAGGGGCAGAGAGGAAGAGAGGGAGACACAGAATCAGAAGCAGGCTCCAGGCTCTGAGCTGTCAGCACAGAGCCGGATGCAGGGCTCAAACTCACAAACTGTGAAATCTTGACCTGAGCCGAAGTGGGACGCTTAACTGACTGAGCCACCCAGGCGCCCCGGGGAAGACAGTTTTTTTTTTTTTTTTTTTTTAAATTTTTTTTTTCAACGTTTTTTTTTGTTTTTTTTTTTTTATTTTTGGGACAGAGAGAGACAGAGCATGAACGGGGGAGGGGCAGAGAGAGAGGGAGACACAGAATCGGAAACAGGCTCCAGGCTCCGAGCCATCAGCCCAGAGCCTGACGCGGGGCTCGAACTCACGGACCGCGAGATCGTGACCTGGCTGAAGTCGGACGCTTAACCGACTGCGCCACCCAGGCGCCCCTGTTTTTTTTTTTTAATAGGTGGATTCCACTGTATATAAACATGTATCTCTGAGTAGTTTGATGTAAATCAATTTCTGGAAAATAAAATTCTATTCATTAAAGATCCTTTGTCTTCATTCTGACTGATGCTAATTGCCGATACAATAGTTGACTTGTAGGTATAGCAGGGACAGAAAGGACTTAGGTGCCTCTAAGAGATAATAAAATGGCAGCATCACTAAATCATGGAGGCAACTGATCGTTGTCTGAAACGAAAAGCTAAATAGAAGGAATCTGTGGGAAGAAAGTAAAATAAAACGAGGACTCTTTTTTTTTTTTTTTTTTTGTTCCATGCAAAAAGATGATTTTATTAAAGCACCAGGACGGGACCCGTGGGCAAAAAGAGCTGCACTGTGGTTATGAAGAGTGACTGCTTATATACTATGGAGTTGGGGAAGGTAAAGTCAAGAGGAAGTTTCTTATTTATTTATTTATATTTTCTTATGATTTTATTTTATTTCATCTCTTTATATTTCTTTTATGTTTTCAATTTACATCCAAGTTAGTTAGAAGAGGAAGTCTCTCAAAGGGATTTTCCATAGACTAAAGACTCACCGCTTACTGGAGGCCTAGCTGTTGTCAAGCTAAGGTTGTTTTTCCCTCTGGCAAAGCATTAACATTAAGACAGTGGGGAGTCCCTGGACTTTAGGCTATTGATAAGATTGCCCCCCCACCCCCTTTTTTTGTACTTGTACTAAGATATTTGTAAACTGGTGGAGACTCTTGACAGATTAGCCGTCTGTTTTCTGTCCTTTCCTTTGTTCTTGGACAGCCAGGAGCTCCCGAGGCACATACATATCCCACCTTGGGGAGGAGGCGAGGGGTGCTAGCTTGTGCCTGACCCCCAGCTTGCCTTATGTCCCCGCTGAACAATTTGGACCCTTAAATCTTTAAGGTTGTTGAAGGCGGAAGGTCTCATCTTTGTAGCTTCTTCCTGCTGAGTAGGGGCATGGAGATGTCCCTACCTCTGTGGGTCAATATCGGTCAGTCAGTAAAACCAGGACCCTTAAGTGAGTTTCCCCGATGTAACCTGAACATATTGACACACGTTAAGAACGTCCTGTTATCGGCACGCACACGTTTGCCACCGCTTGTTCCACATTGTCAACAGGACATTGCTCTAAAACGAAACCATGGGCAGGGCATGTTACTGCCCTGCTTCAAACCTTCCCAGACACAGGCCCTGCTCACCTTCTAGCCTTATCCCTCACAACTCTGTCCTTGTACATGGTAACTGGGTAGGCTGAACTAACCCTGACCCTAGCACTAGATTTCTGCCTCCTGGGGCACCTGGGTGGCTCTGTCGATTAAGCGTCTGACTCTGGTAAGGTCACAATTTCATGGTTGGTGAGTTCAAGCTCCACGTCTGGCTCAGCACTGCTGATATGGAGCCTGCTTAGGATTCTCTCTCTCTCTCTCTCTCTCTCTCTTTCTCTCTTTCTCTCTGATAAATAAATAAACTTAAAAAAAAAAAAAGATTTCTGTCTCCTGATGGCTACACAGCACCTCACAAAGACCACCATCCACATAATTGCAATGGTCAATTCTGGACCTTTCATCTTTCTAATCAGAGAAACTTAATATAGTTGATCACTCCTTTTCATCGACCTTAACTCTTCGGGGAATTTCCTCTCATCTCATGGCTTAAAGTATCATGTCTATATCCTTGACTCCTAAATTTATAGTTACAACCTGGATCTTTCCCCAAACTCTAGATTCATTTAGCCGACATCTGACTTGACGTTTATATCCAAAGATGACAATGACAAGAGATACATCAACATGTCCGAAACAGCTTTCCTTCTAAAACTTTCTGTTCACTTGGTCTTCCTTTATCAGTAAGTGGCAATTTCATTCTTCAAGTTCCTCAGGTCCAGCCAGTGGGTGTCTTTCTTCACTGCACTCCCCTCTCCCGTTATTGCATCCTTGAAGCCCCCGCTGTCACCAGCTGGCCCAAGGCACTTGGACCTCTGCCTGACTTACGACCGTAGCCTCCTACTGGCTCCTCCTGTTCTGTCTTTGTCCCCAGGTGGGTTCTACATACAGCAGCTGGAGTAACTCTGATAAAGTGAAGGCAGATGCCCACATTTCTTCGCTCAAGCCTTTCAGGCCTATGTCTTGTCTTCCATTGTTCTCTGACTCCTTTCTCCTATTCTCCTCACCCCCTGACTTCACTCCAGCCACTGACCTCTTAGCTTTTTTTTTTTTTTTTCAGTTTTAAGAAATAGTTGACATGCAGCCTGTATAAGTTTAAGGTGTTCAGCATAACGATTTGACCTACACATCGTGCAAAATGATCACCTCAGTGAGTTTAGTTAACATCCATCACCTCGTATAGTTAACCCCAATTTTTTTTCATATGATAAGAGCTTTTAAAATCTACTCTCTTAGCAATTTCCAAATATATCATACAGCAGTGTTAACTATAGTCATCGTCTTGTACGTTACATCCCCAGTACTTATCTTCTTATCCGAAGTTTTGACTTCCAAATGCTCCCTACTCAGCATGCCCATAACCACAAATCTGATCTCTTTTCCTTTGGGTCTGTTTGTGTTTTTACATTCTCCATATGGGTAGGATCATGCCATATAATAATTGGTTACCTTCTTCATGTGATTATTTTTCCCCCAAATATTTTCTCTTTCAGGAAGAGGAATGAGCCAAGTTACTGATTAAGCTATTTGTTTGGGAATAAGTAAAAAACCTATTTCAGTGGCCTTTTGAGTTATAACTTTTGAATTACAATCAGTCATGGTACTGACTGATTCCATGTATAAAGGTACTGTATTCACTTTTCTTAAAATGCAAGGATGGATAGGTAAGGTTAGGACCGAATGTGAAGTATAAGAGGTAAGGCGTGAGGACTGAGCTTTGCCAACCCTGTCTCCTTTGTTGCTTTCCCCCAAAGCCAAAACGACCCAGAATATTTTTGCACCTGGGATTAATTTTTGTTTGAAATCTAGTCTGAAATAAACAAGAGGGGCCATTTGCTTCCACTCTGAAAAATTTGGTGAAGGTTAAGTTATCAGTGATTCGTGCCAAGCCATATTATACATGGTTATTCAATTGATAGAAATGGTCTCCATTAAAATTTTTTCTGTGGGCTGCTAATTGCTATTTTCAGCCTACAATTTCTTGCAGATGATTTGTTTGAAACCATGATTGTGGCTTCTGCTAAATCCTTTGAAATTCAGGCCTTTAATCCTATGCTTTACAAATTGTTTTAAAAGTACTGATCTAATTAAGCAAATTGATGCAAATATCACTTGCCAAGACCAAATTCTTCTTGTCTAATGGACACTCTTTGTTCGCATCATAACTTTAATTAAACTCGTGGATTCTGACATGCACAGTCAAGCGAGCCTCAATAATCCATAGCATCAATGTTCACGAAATTGGAGCACATCTAGGTTTCATGGCACAGCGATGGCCAGGACTTTCCAGCTTAAAAATATCAGTAACAATTTGGGTTTTTTTTCCCTTTGTTGAGCCACTGAAAAGCTTTTGTGTGTATGAATGAAGATGATCCAATGACTTACATTTAATGGTTAGAATGATACACTGAAAAATTATCATAATAGTATCCTTTATATCCATCCAGTGTATTTTTTAAAATTTCAGATGTATTTTTTAGCTCCACAAGTTGTATACGGATCTTTTTCATGTTTTCTGTCTCTCACCAAATTATGTTCATGTTTCCCTATAGATTCTTGAATATAAGTAACACTTACAATAGTTATTTTATATTCTTATCTGCTAATCTCATCATCTCTGATATTTCTGACTCTTATTTCATCTTCTAGTGATGGATCATATTTCCTTCTTTTATGTCTGCTATTTTTTTTCCAGCTTTACTGAAGTATGATTGTGTATATGTAAGGCATTCAACGTGATATTTTGACATCCATCTAGATTGTAAAATTATGTTAACCTTAAAAGTAAAACTGCCAGTTATTTTAGCAGCAAAAGATGGATTTGGGAATAAAAGAGAATTGCAAACTGGGACAAACAAGCTGGGGCAAAAGCACAGGCAAGTCCAGGAACAAAAGAGAAGTAGGCCATTTTTGTTGTTGTTGTTGTTGTTGTTTAGGAGAAAGGGGGTAAGTTGGTGTGAGACATAAGGGAGATGAATCATTTTCAGAAATACCAAATAAAAGCTGTGCTGTCTAGTTAACAGTAGGTTTACAACCTATTAGAAATATGTATGACTCCCCTCCCCTTCCATAATGGAGTCCCAAATACTTGGACACTTCACTCGCTGGTTCTTCTTCCCCTCTCTGTTTCGTGGGCTTATTTTCATGGGTTCTGCAATGAGCATGTGCCAATGAACAAAGGAGGGACTGAAAGTCTCTGCATCACCCCAGAAAATGTACATTTGCTCCAATCAGATTACTTTTTGCCTTACATGGGCATAGGTGATATCTGGGTAAGGCTGTAACCTCTGAAGTGCTCAGCTAATGAGGAATCAGGGGAAGGAGTTACCTCTGTAGTGCTTAGTCAATGAGGAACCAGGAGAGGGACTTACCTCTGTAGTGCTCAGGCTATGAGAAACCAGGGGAGGGACTTACCTCTGTAGTGCTCAGCCAATGAGGAACCAGGGGAGGGACTTGCACACTAGCAGATAAATTGTCTGCTGTAACTGCCCCATGTGTCTGCCCACCAGACACCCCTCTTGCAAGAACGTTGATTAAAGCCTCACTTCACTGTGCTCCGGGTCTCCGCATCCCTCCTTTGATTGGGTCGGTGGGCTTATTTCTCACAGAAGGCTGTTATGAGCTACAGTCCATTGGAATAAACTGGGGGTTCAAAGTATGGTGGCTTCTCATTGGCTGAACAGTTGTGCTGGGGATGAGGAAAGTGTCTCCTTCTCTGGATGAGGTAGTAGAGTGGTATCCATGTGAAAGGTCAAGTCTGTGTAAGGTCAAGTCCCTCTCTTCCTGTTGGATTTGCAATTGACTACAAGTGGTAGAGCGTGAGAGCTCTCCCTGCCAAAAACTCCTGACTCCATTTTAGTGAGTTTTTCCCATTACTAATTTCCACAATGATTATCACAATCAAGCTAATTAACATAGCCATCACCTCCCCTGGTTGCCTTTTTTCTTTCTCTGTGGTAAGAACATTTGAGATTTAGTCTCTTAGAGACTTCCTAGGATACAGTATATAATTAACTATAGTCACCATGCTGTATTAGGTCTTCTGAACTTTTTCATCTTATAACTATATATCTACCTATATAACTTAATGTGCCTTTTGACTAACATTTCTCCATTTCCCCCACCTCCTAACCTCTGGTAACCATCATTATATTCTCTGTTACCATGGGTCCAACTTTTTTAGATTCTGTGTAAAGAAAGATCATGAAGCATTTGTCTTCCTGTGTCTGGCTGATTTCACTTAGCATACTGTCCTTCAGTTTCATCCCTGTTGTCATAAGTGGTCTGTCTATGTATCTGTGTATCTATGTATCTATCTATGTATCTATCTATTTACCCATCCATCCATCCAGATCAGATTTTCTGTCCCCCATTCATCGGTTGATGGACACTGGGGTTGTTTCTAGATCTTGACTTCTGTGAATAATGCTGCAATGTACATGGAGTGCAGAGAGCTCTTTGAGATAGTGCTTTCATTTCCTTTGGATAAATAATAAGCGGAATTATTGGATCATGTGATAGCTCCATTTTTAAATTTTTGAGGAACCTTCATAATGTTTTCCATAATGGCTGCACCGATTAATATTCCCGCCAACAGGGTACCAGGGTTCCCTTTTCTCCACATGTTCACCAGCTCTTGTTACCTTTTTATTTTTTTTTTAAGTTTATTTATTCTGAGAGAGACAAAGCATGGGGGTGGGAGGGGCAGAGAAAGAGGGAGAGAGAGGATCCCAAGTAGGGTCTCTGCTGTCAGCACAAAACCCATGAAACTGTGAGATTACGACCTGAGCCGAAATCAGGAGTTGGACGCTTAACTGACTGAAACACACAGACGCACCTGTTTAGTTTTTGGTATTGGCCGTTCTAACTGGTGTGAGGTGATATCATTGTAGTTTTGATTTGCATTTCCCTGAAGGTTAGTGATGCTAAGCACCTTTTCATGTATCAGTTGGCCATTTATATGTCTTCTTTGGGAAAATGTGTATTCAGGCCCTTTGCCCATATTTTTATTAGGTTATTTGTTTTACTGCTATGGGGTTGTAGGAGTTATTTACATATTTAGGATATTAACCACTTACCAGATACATGATTTGCATTATTTCCCCCTATTCTTTTTGTTGTCTATTCACTTTGTTGATTGTTTCCTCTGCTGTGCAGAAATATTTTAGTTTGATATATTCCCCCTTGCTTGTTTTTGCTTCTTTTGTTGCCAGTACTTTTGGTGTTAAATACAAAAAATCATTGACAAGACCAATTTTAAGGAGTGTCTCTCCTATGTTTTCTCCTTTTTTTTAATTAGTTTTTATTTTTATTTTTTTCCCTTTTTTTCAATATATGAAATTTATTGTCAAATTGGTTTCCATACAATACCCAGTGCTCATCCCAAAACGTGCCCTCCTCAATATTCATCACCCACCCTCCCCTCCCTCCCACCCCCCATCAACCCTCAGTTTGTTCTCAGTTTTTAAGAGTCTCTTATGCTTTGGCTCTCTCCCACACTAACCTCTTTTTTTTTTTTCCTTCCCCTCCCCCATGGGTTTCTGTTAAGTTTCTTAGGATCCACATAAGAGTGAAAACATATGGTATCTGTCTTTCTCTGTATGGCTTATTTCACTTAGCATCACACTCTCCAGTTCCATCCACGTTGCTACAAAAGGCCAGATTTCATTCTTTCTCATTGCCACGTAGTACTCCATTGTGTATATAAACCACAATTTCTTTATCCATTCATCAGTTGATGGACATTTAGGCTCTTTTCATAATTTGGCTATTGTTGAGAGTGCTGCTACAAACATTGGGGTACAAGTGCCCCTATGCATCAGTACTCCTGTATCCCTTGGGTAAATTCCTAGCAGTGCTACTGCTGGGTCATAGGGTAGGTCTATTTTTAATTTTCTGAGGAACCTCCACACTGTTTTCCAGAGTGGCTGCACCAATTTGCATTCCCACCAACAGTGCAAGAGGGTTCCCGTTTCTCCACATCCTCTCCAGCATCTATAGTCTCCTGATTTGTTCATTTTGGCCACTCTGACTGGTGTGAGGTGATATCTGAGTGTGGTTTTGATTTGTATTTCCCTGATGAGGAGCGACGTTGAGCATCTTTTCATGTGCCTGTTGGCCATCCGGATGTCTTCTTTAGAGAAGTGTCTATTCATGTTTTCTGCCTATTTCTTCACTGGGTTATTTGTTTTTCGGGTGTGGAGTTTGGTGAGCTCTTTATAGATTTTGGATACTAGCCCTTTGTCCGACATGTCATTTGCAAATATCTTTTCCCATTCTGCCTTTTAGTTTTGTTGGTTGTTTCCTTTGCTATGCAGAAGCTTTTTATCTTCATAAGGTCCCAGTAGTTAATTTTTGCTTTTAATTCCCTTGCCTTTGAGGATGTGTCAAGTGAGAAATTGCTGCGACTGAGGTCAGAGAAGTCTTTTCCTGCTTTCTCCTCTAGGGTTTTGATGGTTTCCTGTCTCACATTCAGGTCCTTTTCATTATTCATTTTGAGTTGATTTTTGTGAATGGTGTGAGAAAGTGGTCTAGTTTCAATCTTCTGCATGTTGCTGTCCAGTTCTCCCAGCCACCATTTGTTAAAGAGACTGTCTTTTTTCCATTGGATGTTCTTTCCTGCTTTGTCAAAGATGAGGTGGCCATACGTTTGTGGGTCTAGTTCTGGGGTTTCTATTCTATTCCAATGGTCTATGTGTCTGTTTTTGTGCCAATACCATGCTGTCTTGATGATTACAGTTTTGTAGTAGAGGCTAAAGTCTGGGATTGTGATGCCTCCTGCTTTGGTCTTCCTCTTCAAAATTACTTTGGCTATTCGGGGCCTTTTGTGGTTCCACATGAATTTTAGGATTGCTTGTTCTAGCTTCGAGAAGAATGCTGGTGCAATTTTGATTGGGATTGCATTGAATGTGTAGGTAGCTTTGGGTAGTATTGACATTTTGACAATATTTATTCTTCCAATCCATGAGCACGGAATGTTTTTCCATTTCTTTATATCTTCTTCAATTTCCTTCATAAACTTTCTATAGTTTTCAGCATACAGATCTTTTACATCTTTGGTGAGATTTATTCCTAGGTATTTTGTGCTTCTTGGTGCAATTGTGAATGGGATCAGTTTCTTTATTTGTCTTTCTGTTGCTTCCTTATTAGTGTATAAGAATGCAGCTGATTTCTGTACATTGATTTTGTGGCCTGCAACTTTGCTAAATTCATGTATCAGTTCTAGCAGACTTTTGGTGGAGTCTATCGGATTTTCCATGTATAATATCATGTCATCTGCAAAAAGCGAAAGCTTGACTTCATCTTTGCCAATTTTGATGCCTTTGATTTCCTTTTGTTGTCTGATTGCTGATGCTAGAACTTCCAACACTATGTTAAACAACAGCGGTGAGAGTGGGCATCCCTGTCGTGTTCCTGATCTCAGGGAAAAAGCTCTCAGTTTTTCCTCATTGAGGATGATGTTAGCTGTGGGCTTTTCATAAATGGCTTTTATGATCTTTAAGTATGTTCCTTCTATCTAGACTTTCTCGAGGGTTTTTATTAAGAAAGGTTGCTGAATTTTGTCAAATGCCTTTTCTGCATCGATTGACAGGATCATATGGTTCTTATCTTTTCTTTAATTAATGTGATGTATCACGTTGATTGATTTGTGAATGTTGAACCAGCCCTGCATTCTAGGAATGAATCCCACTTGATCATGGTGAATAATTCTTTTGATATGCTGTTGAATTCAATTTGCTAGTATCTTATTGAGAATTTTTGCATCCATATTCATCAGGGATATTGGCCTGTAGTTCTCTTTTTTTACTGGGTCTCTGTCTGGTTTAGGAATCAAAGTAATGCTGGCTTCATAGAATGAGCCTGGAAGTTTTCCTTCCCTATTTTTTGGAATAGCTTGAGAAGGATAGGTATTATCTCTGCTTTAAAAGTCTGGTAGAACTCCCCTGGGAAGCCGACTGGTCCTGGACTCTTATTTGTTGGGAGATTTTTGATAACCGATTCAATTTCTTCGCTGGTTATGGGTCTGTTCAAGCTTTCGATTTCCTCCTGATTGAGTTTTGGAAGAGTGTGGGTGTTTAGGAATTTGTCCATTGCTTCCAGGTTGTCCAGTTTGTTGGCATATAATTTTTCATAGTATTCCCTGAGAATTGCTTGTATCTCTGAGGGATTGGTTGTAATAATTCCATTTTCATTCATGAATTTATCTATTTGGGTCATCTCCCTTTTCTTTTTCAGAAGCCTGGCTAGAGGTTTATCAATTTTGTTTATTTTTTCAAAAAAACAACTCTTGGTTTCATTGATCTGCTCTACAGTTTTTTTAGATTCTATATTGTTTATTTATGCTCTGATCTTTATTATTTCTCTTCTTCTGCTGGGTTTGGGGTGTGTTTGCTGTTCTGCTTCTATTTCCTTTAGGTGTGCTGTTAGATTTTGTATTTGGAATTTTTCTTGTTTCTTGAGATAGGCCTGGATTGCAATGTATTTTCCTCTCAGGACTGCCTTCGCTGCATCCCAAAGCGTTTGGATTGTTGTATTTTCATTTTTGTTTGTTTCCATATATTTTTTAGTTTCTTCTCTAATTGCCTGGTTGACCCACTCATTCTTTAGTAGGGTGTTCTTTAACTTCCATGCTTTTGGAGGTTTTCCAGACTTTTTCCTGTAGTTGATTTCAAGCTTCATAGCATTGTGGTCTGAAAGTATGCATGGTATGATCTCAATTCTTGTATACTTATGAAGGGCTGTTTTGTGACCCAGTATGTGATCTATGTTGGAGAATGTTCCATGTGCACTCGAGAAGAAAGTATCTTCTGTTGCTTTGGGATGCAGAGTTCTAAATATATCTGTCAAGTCCATCTGATCCAATGTGTCATTCAGGGCCCTTGTTTCTTTATTGACCGTGTGTCTAGATGATCTATCCATTTCTGTAAGTGGGGGTTAAAGTCCCCTGCAATGACCACATTCTTATCAATAAGGTTGCTTATGTTTGTAATTGTTTTATATATTTGGGGGCTCCTGTATTTGGCGCATAGACATTTATAATTGTTAGCTTTTCCTGATGGATAGACCCTGTAATCATTATATAATGCCCTTCTTCATCTCTTGTTACAGCCTTTAATTTAAAGTCTAGTTTTTCTGATATAAGTAAGGCTACTCCAGCTTTCTTTTGACTTCCAGTAGCATGATAAATAGTTCTCCATCCCCTCACTCTCAATCTAAAGGTGTCCTCAGATCTAAAATGAGTCTCTTGTAGACAGCAAATAGATGGGTCTTGTTTTTTAATCCATTCTGATACCCTATGTCTTTTGGTTGGCGCATTTAGTCCATTTACGTTCAGTGTTATTATAGAAAGATATGGGTTTAGAGTCATTGTGATGTCTGTAGGTTTCATGCTTGTAGTGATGTCTCTGGTGCTTTGTCTCACAGGATCCCCCTTAGGATCTCTTGTAGGGCTGGTTTAGTGGTGACGAATTCCTTCAGTTTTTGTTTGTTTGGGAAGACCTTTATCTCTCCTTGTATTCTAAATGACAGATTTGCTGGATAGAGGATTCTTGGCTGCATATTTTTTTCTGTTCATCACATTGAAGATTTCCTGCCATTCCTTTCTGGCCTGCCAAGTTTCAGTAGAGAGATCTGTCACGAGTCTTACTGGTCTCCCTTTTTATGTTAGAGCACGTTTATCCCTAGCTGCTTTCAGAATTTTCTCTTTATCCTTGTAATTTGCCAGTTTCACTATGACATGTCATGCAGAAGATCGATTCAAGTTACGTCTGAAGGGAGTTCTCTGTGCCTCTTGGATTTCAGTGACTTTTTCCTTCCCCAGATCAGGGAAGTTCTCAGCTATGATTTCTTCAAGTACACCTTCAGCACCTTTCCCTCTCTCTTCCTCCTCTGGAATACCAATTATGCATAGATTATTTCTCTTTAGTGCATCACTTAGTTCTCTAATTTTCCCCTCATACTCCTGGATTTTTTAATCTCTTTTTCTCAGCTTCCTCTTTTCCCATAATTTTATCTTCTAGTTCACCTATTCTCTCCTTTGCCTCTTCAATCCAAGCCGTGGTTGTTTCCATTTTATTTTGCAGCTCGTTTATAGCATTTTTTAGCTCCTCCTGACTGTTCCTTAGTCCCTTGATCTCTGTAGCAATAGATTCTCTGCTGTCCTCTATACTGTTTTCAAGCTCAGTGATTAATTTTATGACTATTATTCTATATTCACTTTCTGTTATATTGTTTAAATCCTTTTTGATCAGTCCATTAGCTGTCGTTATTTCCTGGAGATTCTTCTGAGGGGAATTCTTCCTTTTCGTCATTTTGGATAGTCCCTGGAGAGGTGCGGGACTGCGGGGCACTTCCCCTGTGCTGTCTTGAACAACTTGCGTTGGTGGGTGGGGCCGCAGTCAGACCTGATGTCTGCCCCCAGCCCACCACTGGGGCCACTGTCAGACTGGTGTGTGCCTTCTCTTCCCCTCTCCTAGGGGCGGGATTCACTGTGGGGTGGCGTGGCCCGTCCGGGCTACTTGCACATTGCCAGGCTTGTGGTGCTGGGGATCTGGTGTATTAGCTGGGGTGGATTGGCAAGGTGCACAGGGGCGGGAGGGGTAGGCTCAGCTCGCTTTTCCTTCGGAGATCCACTTCGGGAGGGGCCCCTCTTCCGTGGGCCTCTCGTCTACACTTGGCTCCGGAGAATCCGTTCTGCTAGTCTTCTGGCAGTTTTCTGGGTTATTTAGGCAGGTGTAAGTGGAATCTAAGTGATCATCAGGACACGGTGAGCCCAGTGTCCTCCTACGCCGCCATCTTCCTCTCTCCTATGTTTTTTTCTAAGAGTTCTGTGGTTTCAAGTCTTACATTTAATCCATTCTGAGTTGATTTTTGTATATGGTATAAGATAACGGCCCAGTTTTATTCTTTTGAGTATGATTATCCTATGTTCCCAGCACCATTTACTGAAGGTAAACTTTGTAGGATGCTAGTTAACCATAACTAAAGAAGCTTATTTCTGGGCTCTCTATTTTGTTCCATTGGTTAGTGTGTCCTTTTTTATGCTAATGCCATACTGTTTTGATTACTATAGCTTTGTAACATAGTTTGAAATCAGGAAGTGTGATAACTTTGTTCTCTTGTTCCAGATTGCTTTAGCTAATTAGGGTCTTTTATGATTCCATTCAAACTTTGGGATTTTTTTTTTCTATTTCTGTGGAAAATGCCGTCACAATTTTGATAGGGATTGCAGTGAATCTTCATCACTTTGAATAGTGCGAAACTTTTAACAATGTTAATTCTTCCAATCCATGGATATTGGTATCTTTCCATTTATTTCTTCAATATCTTTCATCAGTGTTTTATAGTTTTACAGTGTATAGCTCTTTCACCCTCTTGATTAAATTTATTCCTATGTATTTTAGTCTTTTTCGTAATATTTTAAATGAGATTGCTTTTTTAATTTCCTTTTCAGACAGTTCCCTGTTAGCACATTGAAATGCAATAGACTTTTATATACTTACTTTGTATCCTGCCGCTTTATGGAACTTGTTTATTAGCTCTAACAGGTTTTTGGTGGAATCTTTAGGATTTTCTATATACAAGATCAGCAAAGAGAGACAATTTTACTTCTTCCTTTCTGGTTGAGATGCATTTTATTTTTTTTTCCTTGACTAATTGTTCTGGTTAGGACTCCCAGTACTATGTTGAATAGAAATGGTGAGAGTGGGCATTCTTGTCTTTTTCATGATCTTAAAGGAAAAGTTTTCAGCTTTTCACTGTAAAGTATGAGGTTAGCTCTGGGTATGCCTGGTGAATTTTGATTGGACATTGGTCATTATTGACCACTGTGAATGATGCTGAGTCCCACATTTTATTGTATTTTTAAATTTTTAAATTTTTATTTAGTTTTTGAGAGATACAGAGACCGAGACAGAGTGTGAGGTGGGGGAGGAGCAGAGAGAGAGGGAGACACAGAATCTGAAGCAGGCTCCAGGCTCTGAGCGGTCAGCACAGAGCCTGATGTTGGGCTTGAACCCATGAACTGCAAGATCATGACCTGAGCTGAAGTCAGACACTTAACCGACTAAGCCACCCAGTGCCCCTTGTTGTATTTTTTAAGATGGTATTGGACTTTCTTCTGGAATGCAGTAACTTGTGATAAGTTGGTTTCTTCACTTGTTAGAAAAGACTTGCTTTTGGGGCTCCTGGGTAGCGCAGTCGGTTAAGCGTCCGACTTCAGCCAGGTCACGATCTCGCGGTCCGTGGGTTCGAGCCCCGCGTCAGGCTCTGGGCTGATGGCTCGGAGCCTGGAGCCTGTTTCCGATTCTGTGTCTCCCTCTCTCTCTGCCCCTCCCCCGTTCGTGCTCTGTCTCTCTCTGTCCCAAAAATAAAAAAAAACGTTGAAAACATTTAAAAAAAAAAAAAAAAAAAAAAAAAAAAAGAAAAGACTTGCTTTTAAGCTTTGGAAAGAGTCTATGACGGCCTCTTGTTTAGTGTTCATTTAGTCCTGTTACTAAGGCAATGCTCTTCTGAGAACTTTGTGCAGATTGAAAACTGCTTTGCACTCTGGCTGGTGGGAACACAAACTATTCCTGCCTCCTGCTTTTTGGTGGTTTGTTCCCTTGTCTCAGGTAGTTTCCTCGCATGCAGTACTCGGCTGAGGATGTAAGGGGAGTTCATCTAAGCCTGAAAATAGGATGAGTTCTCTGCACATCTCCCTTCCTTCTGAGCTGCTGCCTTACGAATTCCACTCGCATCACCCTGCAGCCTGAGACCTGTGTCTTCTCAACAAAGCCAAACTCTCGGGTCCTGCCCTGTGGCTTGTAAAGTGCCTCCTGTTTGTGTCCCTTCTCTCAATGTTCGTACCTCTGCATACCTGGTACACACTCTGGATATTGTTATTTTGGGTGTTCTGAATGTGGCTTTCGGGCTGCTGAAGGCAGAAGGGCACATCTGATCCCTTTACTCAATCATGGCCGGAAGAGGAAGCTGTATGCTTTGTACCCCATCAACCCACTTGGCATGTTAGGGAGGTGAAGTAGGGAAGAATTAAATAAGTGTTTTCTGGGTACACGCTACATGCAAATGTCCAGGTTAAGCACTCTGAAGAATTAAAAGAAGAACCAGAAGTTGTACGTATTCCTCTAACAATGCACTCAAATAAACGAAAGGTAGGATATGGTGAATGTCATAGAGAAGATCCGAGCGACGTTTTACAGGGATTTAAAGGATGAAAGAACGGGGCTGGTAGGAGTCAAGACAGCACAGGCATGAATATCTAAATGAATGGAGAGAACTGTTGTAGAAAGCAGGTGTCCATGGCGAAGGGCTGGTGGTGGGGAGACAGGGAGAGGCCAGGGCAGGTGAGGACAGGCAGGGGGTGGGGAGAGGCTTGACCGGAGCTGAGCTTGCTGTGTCTTTTTATTTTGTATTATAACATTTACTGGTTAAGGGCGGCACTCAGGTTAATTTTGGTGCCTTCTGTCAATAATCATAACAAGGATGTATATATTCTAAGAAATTCTGTTTTGGAATTTGTGGCAGGCTGAATAATGGCCTCCCAAATATGTCCGGTCTCGAGTACTGTCTTAGTTAGTTAGTTAGTTAATTAATTAATTAATTTATGTGTTAGTAAAAATAGCAGAAGGGACTTCGCAGGTGTGAGTACATTAAGGATCTTAGGATGGAGAGATCATTCTGGAGTATCTAGGTGGGTCTGATGTATTCACGTGGGTTTTTGTTATAAGAGGGAGGCCAGAGGGTTAGGGTCAGAGCAGGAGATAGGAGGATGGAAACAGAGACTGGAGTGATGCCCTTTGGAGAGGGAGGAGGGGACCCCATGCAGGATTATGGCGGCCGCTAGAAGCTGAGAGGCGAGGAGACCAATTCTCCCCTCAGAGCCCCTACAAGGAAGCAGCCCCACCAACACCTTGACTTTAGGCCAGTGAAATGGAATTTGGGGTTCTGACCGCCCTGACTGTAAGAAGATAAAACTGCACCGTTTTAAGCCACTAAATTTATTTTATTTTATTTTATTTTATTTTATTTTATTTTATTTTATTTTATTTTTACATTTATTCATTTTTGAGAGACAGTGTGAGCAGGGAAGGGGCAGAGAGAGAGGGAGACACAGAATCAGAAGCAGGCTCCAGGCTCCGAGCTGGTAGCACAGAGCCCAATGTGGGGCTCAAACCCACAAACCGTGAGATCATGACCTGAGCCGAAGTTGGATGCTTAACTGACTGAGCCCACCCAGGCGCCCCAAACCACAAAATTTATAATGATTAGTTGCAGCAGAAATAGGAAACAAATACAGAATGATATATTTGAAATAAATTAAACTGCCCGTCGAATGATTTTTTTCTTACCATCTAAATGGAAATGGAAAAAAGGTGGGGAAAGAATATATTAAGTTGCTTTTATTTCAGTACTCCACTTTGAAATCTGTTTTGGAGTTTCTACACAGGATGTATTATTGGGCACAAAGAAAGACACGGGAATTACCGATCCTTGTTGCCCACCTTCTGTCTCTGTGAACCTGAGCATTTTTTAAAAAGTTTATTTATTTTTGGGAGAGAGAGGTGGGGGGAGAGAACTAGCAGGGAGAGGGGCAGAGAGAGAGGGAGAGACAGAATTCCAAGCAGGCTCCAGTCCATCCATGCAGAGCCCAGGGCTGGGGCTCTATCTCAAGAACAGTGAGATCATGACCTGAGCCAAAATCATGTCTGAGGCTTAACCAACTGAGCCACCCAGGCGCACCTGAACGTTGTTTAAAACTTAGGTACAATTTTCTGATCTTTTAAAATCAATAGTCATCACAGCTGTGAGATGCTTAGACATAGGCAAGGTAATAATGATAACAATGAAGGAATAACAGTCATTGAGGTTTCGAATAATAGTTTTGGAGTGCTTAACAGGACTATCTTAATCATTGTAACAGTACTGTGGATGAGCCTTACTATTTTCCTTATTTTGCAGATGTAGAAGCTGAGGATTAGAAAAGTTGAGCACCTCATCCAAGGTCACACAAATGACACATTAGAGCTGCTGTTTGCACCCAATTCCCTGCCTCGAGAGCCCAAATAAAGCCACAATCAGAAATCTATCTACTGGTCATAGAGTTGGTCTATAGTCTCTGAGGACAAACTTTATGCAAATATGAAGCTAGATAATCTGGGGTAACCCTGGTGAGACCAGGTTTTGTCTGTCTGTTTGGTTTTGGTTTTGGTTTGGGTTTCATGGAAATGAACAATCCTGTTTTCTGAAATAGCAGGGAGCATTTTCTCAACCCTGAGCTTCAACTGTTTGGACCAAGTTGATTTATTACTTGAATTAAAAGAAATGTTTATTACTTGAATTAAAAGAAGATGGACAGCTAATTCCATCAGACACACTATGTAGATCGAGATGGAGGGAGGACTCAGAAGTACCCAACTCTACATATCTTGTTAGATAACCATACTGACCAGGCTCTCTGGTCAGTTTGGTTAGATAGCCGTATAGAGGAGTGTTATCCAATAAAAATATAATCTGAACCGCAAATACAAGCTACATATGTAATTAAAAATTTTCTCGTAACCACCCTAATAAAAAAGGAGTGGACAAAATAAAAAGTGTATATTTTCTTTAGCTCAATATACCCAAAATATTATTTCAACATGTAATCAGTATAAAAATTATTTAGAAAACGCTGCCTTGTGTTTTTTCATTCATACCATACCTTTGAAATCCAGTGGGTATCTCACATTTACAGCACCTCTGGATCTGGTTGAGCCACATCTCAGGTGCTCAGTGGTCACAAGTGCTGGGCCCACCATGTGGAGCTGTTCAGGTATCAGTGGTTCTATACGTAGGTCACTTGACCCTCTGGAATTAATGGGAGCTGGACATTCTCTTGTATTTTCAGATTTCCTGCGAATAACAGAGACCCCAGTGTGTGTTTTCCTGTGCCCGATATCCCACCCAGGGACTGTTTTGGCCATTAGAGGAAACAGCATTTTCATTTCTGTTGCCCTGGTTCAGGTGGTAAAATGGACTCTTCCTCCCGCACGTGCGAATTACCTGCATAGGCAGCTCAGAGTTAGAGCCACGCGTTTAACCTGGTTTAACCAGGTTAACCTGTTAACCTGGTTAAGCCAGGTTAAACATCGTCACCTAGTTTAACCTGGAAGAGAAATGGACAGGTGTATTTTGCCAGATTTCAAGTTTATCTTTCTGTTGAGGATGCCAGAGTCCTTGAACCTGGCTCCTCCGGCAGCAGAAATGGCAGGGTGTGGGAGCGTGTGATTCGCATATGACGCCAAAGTGGAAGATGGCATTTCTACCCAGGGTTTCCGAGGGAGGGATAGAGAGACAGAGAGGGAGAGAGAGCGAGAGCGCATGTCTGGGAGCCGCTGTAGATGAAGCAGTGCTCCAACATGACAGGATAAAAGGCCTCCGTGGCTGGGAGCCACCCTCCCAGCCCACCCCACTCCGCAGATCACTTTGCTTCCTTTACTTCCTGCCGAGGTCGACTTTCATCCCAGGCAGCCCCTGTCTAACTTTGTGTTAAGAGGACTGTGTTTTCATGCCTTGGAAACGCGTCTTTTAATTTAGCACCTCTATGAATAGCTTTCTAAGCTTTCTGTGGCAGTTAGGCCCTGCATCCTCATGGCGTGTGGGTACTCTGGGGAAGAAGTACAGGGAAGGAGAAAAGCCAGTTTTTGCCTGCAGAAAAGGAAGGATTCCCCAAACAACCCTTGCTGTAGTTGGAATAAATGAGATTGCAAGGGGCTTTCCAGTTAATCTTGATATGGAGAACGTTTCTTGATATAGAGACCCTCCGTAAAGGACAGTGTCACAGGATCATAGGGCTCGGGAGCTACCGCAACCGAAACGTTTTATAGGTTATGCCAGAGGAGTTAACAGATACACAGAAAGAGACAGAAATAGGTTCAAAGGGAGAATGAAGCATATGTTTAAAAGAGCATTTGAAATTCTTGAAGAAGAGATTGTTTATTCAATGACTGTCTAGATACTGGGAGAAAGATAAATCTTGATAGCTATCTTGCTTCTCATATCCAAATAAAGTCTTGCGAGGCACAAAATTTCTGTATGACAGGCAAAGAAACAGGGATTGCTCCTGATGTGTTCAGAGGCTAATACATAAATTAATAGGCTGCGTTCTGAGATCGAACCAAGAATCCTAACCACAAGACTGACTTGGCAGGTGGGGGCTCATGTAAGGGTAATCTTCAATGCTATGCTGAGGAACTGAGGTTTGAGTTGTTGGCAGGAGGAGGAAAAGCTGGGATGGCCCCTGGCAGAGCTGACGTTTGGGGAGGTGACTATCTGTGACATGTTAGCCCAGAGTGTGACATTCTTACATGGTGTTAGGAAACTCCTGAGCACTCCATGATCTTAGCGTCTCTTAGCTCTTCTGCTAGAACCTTTCATTTTTCTAAGCGTTGGACATGTACTTCCGTCCCCCTTCTGCACACGTCTAATCTATCAGCAATGCTCCCCAGAATCTTTTTCCTTTCCTTTCCTTTCCTTTCCTTTCCTTTCCTTTCTTCTTCCCTTCCCCCCTCCTTTTTTTTTTTTTTTTAATGTTTATTTATTGTTGAGAGACAGAGAGAGAGAGCATGAGCAGGGGAGGGGCAGAGAGAGAGGGAGACACAGAATCCGAATCAGGCTCCAGGCTCTGAGCTGTCAGCACAGAGCCCGATGCAGGGCTGGCACCCACGAACCGTGAGATCATGACCTGAGCCGAAGCTGGATGCTTAACCGACTAAGCCACCCAGGTGCCCCCTTTCCTTTTTCCTTTTCCTTTCCTTTCCTTTTCCATTCCTTTTTCTTTCTTTCTTTCTTTCTTTCTTTCTTTCTTTCTTTCTTTCTTTTCTCTTCCTCCTTCCCTCTCCCTACTTTCCTTTCCTTTCCTTTCCTCCCCTCTCTTCCCCTGCCCTCCTTCTTCCTCTCCCTCCCCCCTCTCTTTTTCTTTCTTTCTTTCTTTCTTTCTTTCTTTCTTTCTTTCTCTCTCTGTCTCTCCCTCCCTCTCTCTCTCTCTCTTGATCTCTCCCTCTCTCTCCTGACTTAATCTGTCTAAAGTTGAGCTCCAGCACTGGTTATTTTAAAAGGCTACCTAAGGTGATTCCAATGTGCACCCAGCCTCGGCCCTTGACCAGAGGCCCTCATACTTAACCTGCGTGAGAATCACCTGTAAGGCTTGGTAAGCCATAAATTTCTGTACTCAATGATTTCAGACTCAGGAGGTCTAGGGTGGGGCCTGAAAGGTTGCATTTCTACCAACAGGTTCCAGGCCGGGCTGAAGGGGGCTTGCTTTGAGGACCACTGGCTGTGATGATTTATAGTAAGAAATATGTATTTGGTCTTGGTCCCCCTTCCTGGAAAAGATCTCCCCAAACACTTGGAATCTCCTGAGTGAAGACAGCAGTGACAGCAACAGGAGCATCTTGTGTTATGATATTTTTTCCCTCAGCCTCCTTTCCTGAAAATGTTTCCGAGCCATAAAGATGAAATGGGGGTCTTCTTATTAAACTAGTAACAAGCTGCCTTTGACCACAACTGCGTTGACGTTAATGAGGTGAGTTTGGAAATCCCCTAACTTGGGGAGGGGAGCTGGTTGCCAGGCGAACCCACGAGGGGTTGGAGGGTGGGGACTTTCAGTCCCTCCCCCTGACCTGTGGGGAGGGGGCTGGAGGATGAATCCGCTGCTGATCAAGGACTTAGTCGGTCATGCCTATGGAATGAAGCCGCCACAAAACCCCAAAAGGGTGGCATGTGGAGAGCTTCAGGGGTGGTGACCACGGGGCGGTGCTGGGTGGGCGGTGCCCCTGGGGAGGGCACGGAAGGTCTGTGCCCCTTCCCGTACCCTGTGCATCTCTCCCATCTGGCCGTTGCTGCGTTATATCCTTTTGTAATAAACTGGCAATCTAATGAGCAAACTGTTTCCCCAAGTTCTGTGAGCCGCTCTAGCAGTTTACCAAAATTTACCAAACCCCACGGAAGGGGTCGGGGGAAGCCCCGATCTCTGGCCTGCCGGTGAGAGGTCCAGGTGACAGCGGGACGTGCAATTCGCATCTGCAGGGTGGGGCAGGCCGTGGTAGCCTTGTAGGGCTGAGCCTCAGAAATGAGCTCACACCCAGTAGGGCAGCCAGCTAGTGTGGGCAAATTGCTTGTCGGTGAGGGGCACCCCTGGCCACCCCCCCCCCCCCCCCCAACACACACACACTTGGGAATCTGTGACAGCCACCACACTCAACAGCGACCTCCCTGGTCCCGCCCCCGCTTTGCTTAAACTCCCTAGAGTCCATTCTGCCCACGGCTGTCAGTGATCTTTTGAAAAAGTAAACTGGGTCATATGAACCTCTGTATCCCTCACATTGCCCTGCCCCAACCTCCCCGATGTCTTCTAATACCAGCAGCATAAAATCCAAAGCCCTTAACCAACCTGCAAAGTCCTCCGTGACCCGACCCTGCCCGGCCTGTGTCTCATCGCTCTACCCTCGGCCATTGCTCTCAGAGCCCGCTGGCCTTCCCCCTGGTGACAAACACACCAGCATGTCTCTGCTGCAGGTTTCCCTGGTTCGTCCCTTGGCTGCAGGGCCTTCCCCAGATATTCCCATGACTGGCTCCTGCTCAGTATCCAGGTGGCAGCCCAGATGCCTTTGAATGCCCCCGCTCCCGAAGTCACTCTTCCCCTGTATGCCCAGCCCCATGACACCCCCAGCTGCCATCTTCGTGAGCTTGAATTCACAGTGCTGTGATCTGAGTGCCTTCGTCAGCTGGGCTGCTGTAACAAAACACATTGACCGGGTGGCTTAAGCAACAAACCTTTATTTTCCACAGCATTGGAAGCTAAGAAGTCCATGGTCAAGGTACGGGCAGGTTCAGTGTCTGGGGGCGGGGTTTCTCCAGGCAGCACATTCTTATCGTCTCTTCATACGGTCTTCCCTTGGTTTGTGAAGGGAGAGAAGAGGGAGGGAGAAAAGGAGGGAAGGAAAGAGAAGAGTGGGGAGGGAGGGAGAGAGAGGGAGAGAGAGAGAGAGGTTTCCTGTCTCTCTTTTTATAAGGGTGTTAATCCCATTATGACATAACATAATCCTAATTATTTCCCGCAGGGTCCACTCCAAATACCGGCACATAGAAGATTAAGTTTTCAACATTTGAATTTTGGGAGGGACACAGAAATTTAGTTCCCAGCATTCTGCCTTTGGCCCCCAAGAATTCATGTCTTTCTCACATGCAAAATAAGTTCATTCCACCCCAACAATGCCAAGAGTCCTAACTTGTTCCAGGATCAGCTCTGAATTCCAGAGTCTCATCTAAATAGCATCTAAATCAGATATGGAAGAGACTCTGGGTACGATTCATCCTGTGGCAAAATTCCTCTCCAGCTCTGAACCATGTCATGTGCTTCCAAAATGCAATGGTGCGACAGAAGGAGGGAAGACATTCCTATTCTAAAAGGGAGAAACCGGAAGGAAGAAAAGATTGATGGGTCCCAAGCCAGTTGAAAACTTAGGAAGGCGAATCCCATGAGACCTTAACACCTTGCCTTCTAGATCCACTGGAATGGCAGGGTCACTCCCACAGCTTGAAGGGGCAGGCCTGTCACCTTGGCCAGCTTCCTGTTGCACCATCACAAGGCAGAGAAAGAGAGGGCTCTGGTCTTCTCTTTTTAGAAGAGGCTTCAGCCCGTCCTGCGGGATGACTAATACTAGTCACTTTTCAAAGGCTCCAACTCCAAATGTAGTCACATACGCTGGGCTTCAACATATGAATTTGGGGGAGACACGGACATTCAGTTCATAGCCCTGAGTTTCTTGTCTTACAAAAGGATTTAGGTTATAAGCATTGAGGACAGAAATACGTGCTTAGTCTGGGGTCTGGTATAAAGAAGATTTCTGATTGATAAATAATTAGTAAGTAAACACAGAAGCATCAAACATAAATATAGCAGATCTTTCAAAGTTTGTCCCAGCACTTTATTAAAGGTGAATAATGTGCTTTCTTCAGTGAAAGAATTGCATAGCTGGGGCTCCTGGGCGGCTCAGTCTGCTAAGCATCCAGCTCTTGAGTTTCAGCTCAGGTCATAATCTCATGCTTTGGGGTCTGTCCCTGTGTCAGGCTCTGACCTGACAGTGTGGAGCCTGCTTGGGATTCTCTCTCTCTTCCTCTCTCTCTCCCCCTCCCCTGTTCTTGCTCTCTTTCTCCCTCAAAATAAATAAATACACTTAAAAAACAAAAGAATTGCATAGCCATCACTGAAGCCATTTCTTCTCCCATAATCCTAACAACAGAACTACAAATTGAATGTTCCTATAGGCCAGATATAGTGCTAATTTCCTTACACTTATTACTTTATTTGAAACAGGTGTTTCTAGATGAGAAAACCGAGGTGGGGGAAAGCTGAGTAACATGCCCCAAGTAACCTCGCTGAGTCCAGCCTCCGCCAGTCTGACTCCAGAGCTCGATCCCAGATCTTTGTTATTTACATAAAATAAAACTTGAGACTTGAGGTCTTTCCTTCCAGGATCGTGAATTACAAATGTTTTTCTACACTTTAGTGCCAAGTCACCTTGTAGTATTCAGATGCTCTGTATCAGTGCCAAGTAGCAATTCCTCAGGTTTTGAGTGATTTTCTCATTTCTGAAATAAACACAGTCATGACTTTATGTTGATGTAACGAGAATATTCACGTGTCATTGGAGAGTCCCCCGCATTTTGCATGAACTATTCATTATGTGCATAATCTCCACCTTGGCTTGTGGCATCATTTAATTTTTTTTTTTTTTTACAAAGCATTAGTTAAGGGCAGTGCTTTTAAAAATCATGCCCAATAAACTAAAGCATTAAAACAATAATTTGCTCGACTTCAGCAAGGTCCAGCGTATGAGATACAAGGTTAGCAATTAACGTCCATTGTTAGAAAAAAAAAGAAAGAAAGAAATTCGCCACGATTACAGGCTCCCATGAGGGAGAAGTTTGAAGCGGCCACATTTGGTACCAGGTGTTTGAGTAAAGGGTGTTATCTGTCTTGAGATGTAATTGGGGTCAGCTACACAATAAAGAGGTTTAAACTTTATGCCTCAGCTATTATTACTGGGCCAACACCAACCCCTTTCATCAAACTCTGGCTCCATTACCATCACTAACAATCATTTCCTCAGTGGGAGTTATCAATAAGATTATAGCTATTGTCGGAATCTGTTAGCCAAAAATGACTGACTCAGCGTTTGGAGTCCACAGCTGCAGGGCTATATCATTTAGCAAGACTGTGTGTGTGTGTGTGTGTGTGTGTGTGTGTGTGTGTGTGATTATAGGAATAAACATAGTAAATATATAGCAAATGTACAGATGTGCTCTGAGATGTACACACACAACACATACAAAGATTCTTTGTGTGTGGATTTCTAAGAAATTGTTACAGTGTCTTTGGAGGTAGAAATCACTTTATCAATGGAAACTATGCAGATTGGTTGCATTCTTCTGTTAAAATGCTGTGTAAAGAAAGCAACTATAGACTTCCAAACCTCGAAGTCGTAAACAACATTATTAAAAATATATAATACTGTTCTACTTATGAACATAAGCCATCTACAGATTACGTATACATGATGACTGTTTCCTGGAGATCTAAAACTTTGAACAGTTATAAAATTGGAGTAAAATTTTAAAGAAGATAATCTGCAATGGTAACAGTATTTTTTTTTCTGCTACTCTCTTGTTGACATCCCACCATTTTTAGTATTCCAACGTACTCTGGAAATCCTGAATTATTTCTTTTACGGATGTTCAGTATATAGAATATAATTGCAGTGATACAGATTCTCGTATTATGAGGGTCATTTTAAAACTTTGCCTAAACTCTATGGTGGGCAAATTCCCGTTATGGAAAAAACTCACTTTCCAGTGAAGATTATTTTAATGGCTCTCACTTTAAGTCTTCACCATCTGTTCTTACTTTTATCCTAAATGCTAAAAGAAATTAATTTAAATGCATCATAAAAGAGCTATTTTATGTTTTTTAAATCCCTGTGTGCAGCTTAACTCTCAGACTAAGTGTACATTGGCGATCTCCAAAAACATCTGGAGTAAAACAGCTGGCTTTGATATCTAATTTGGAATATTTCCCAGGGAAGATGGGAAGTCACCATAGAGGGATGTGTTATAAATTCCAAAGTCCTCTCTCCTCTTGCCCTGTCTGAAGTATCGTTGACCCTCGAACATTAAGGGGTTTGAACTCCATGGGTCCCTTTATTCGTGGGGTTTTTTTTTCCAGTAAGTACGGTATAGTTCTGTGAATGTATTTTCTCTTCCTTATGATGTCTTGAATAACATTTTCCTTTCTCTAGCTTACATTATTGTAAGAATGGAGTATGTGATATGTGTAACATGTAACAAAATATGTGTTAATCAGCTGTTTATGTTGTCAGTAAGGCTTCTGATCCACAATGGGCTATTAGTAGTTAAGTTTTCTGCGGATTTCCCAATGCACTATGGTTGTTGGGGGTCCGCACCCCTGACCCCACGGGTTGTTCAAGGGAGTTCAGGAGAAAGGGTAAGCTTCAATATAAGGCTGCCCTTGTTTTTACAAATGAATTGATTGTGGTGCTCTGCTCAAGTTTTCTTGTCTGCAGGATTTTTCAAACACATACTAGATAGATTGTACTTGCTTTTTAGCCAAGCCTTCCGCAACACTGTTTCCAGCATGTAGCGAGTAGTGCTGATGGAGACTGGTCTCACAGGCCCAGCTGTAAGGTGCAAACAGACAACCCGCAGGGGGATCCACGCGGGGTCACGGCTGGGAGGGTGAGGCCCTAGGAGCAGGCCGCGTGGCTAGCTGTGAAACAGGTGCCCGAGGAGGCAAGAGTCAGAGCTCAGCCTATGCGCTGATTCATGCCACGGGCACTTTTTATTTCTTTGCCCCTTGTCTGCCGCCAATGCCAATAAAGGTATTGTTATTATTCTTGCACAAATGGCACAGTGGCAAATCTGACTTTGTCATGACCGATTTTGGGAAGACCAGCCATCTGCCGGTGGTGCTGACCATCCTGAGAGCTGGGCACGGTGCTGGGAGGGACGTAGGGGCCTGTATTCTCCGTACCCGTGAAGACAGGCTGCTGCTTGCAAGCCAGGAGCACCCGGTGCAGGACGTGTCTGTGTCGTAGGGCACCAACAGTGTGGCCCCATCGCGGGGCACGCAGCCTGCATTGTCACCTTCCCCAGCTACAGGTGGCGTTTCTCTGGGGTTGGCAGGTAGGCGGCAGCACTTTCCCCCATCAGTTCTTCCCTGTAGGGTCCCAAGGTACTCAATGACATTCCCTCCAGGGAGTGGCTGTGACAGGGAACAATTGTGCCTCCCCCTTGGACTTCTCTCCGGGATTTCTCCGCAAACACAGTGGCCTGGAGGAAAAGTGAGGGCAGCAACTAGTAACAGAAAAGCTAAATGTCAGGCATGAGCAGAGGGGTTTGGAGGGGAGGGCATGGAGGGGACCAATCGTGAGTTACAAAGGACAGAAATCAATTGATGGGACATCCCTAAAAGGAACTCAGTGTAGTTTTTATATGAGACATATTAAATCAATAGTATTTAAAAATGAACAAGGAATACAATGCGGTATTCAGTGAATAAAACAAGTACTAAGATAAAAATATTGTATTTCATTAAATACAGATAAGGCAGTGAGGAGGAGAGAGGGGACAGAACTGGTTTAAGGAGGGTGGGAAAACGCACAAGATGCGATGCGAAAGGCCAGGAGCTGAGTCACAGAGTTGGACGGGCAGGAAGGGAGGCCATCCTTGTGAGTATTAGGTGTATTTTTTTCTTAAGTTGACCATTATGACCAGTTGTTCAAGTCCATTGTGGGCTTCAGATTGTTACCACGTGTTTTTTCATTTGTTCGTTTTTAATGTTTTATTTATTTTTCAGAGAGAGAGAGAGAGAGAGAGAGCAAGCAGGGAGGGGCAGAGAGAGAGGGAGACAGAGGATGCAAAATAGGCTCTGCACTGAGAGCAATGAGCCCCATGCAGAACTTGAACTCGCCAACTGTGACCTCACAACCTGAGCCGAAGTCTGAGCCACCCAGGCGCCCCAGATTGTTATCACTTCTTAACGAAAACTTTTTGCCCTTTGCAAGTTAACTTGCTCACAGAGTCTGAAATCCTCCAGACCATAAACTTTTATAATAGGCATTAAAAACCCAAATGTCTGCAGGGGCCAGGTAGGAAATGTAAACAAATTAAGCTCTGTGCATGTAAAAGACAAAACAAAATAAATCCAGCTGCTGGCAGCATAAGCACATTTTCTTTATTTTTGCTGAACTGTGACTTAAACATAAACCCGCACGTACATTTTGCGCACATCGCCAGAAAGAAAGAAAAAAAAAGTACACCGTTTGTTGTTCTTTTGATTAAGAACTGGAAATCTGACATTTTACTTCCACAGCAAGATGTCAGTGTCAGGGGGCGCCTGGGTGGCTCAGTCGGTTGAGCGTCCGACTTCAGCTCAGGTCATGATCTCGCAGTCTGTGAGTTCGAGCCCCACGTCAGGCTCTGTGCTGACAGCTCGGAGCCTGGAGCCTGCTTCCGATTCTGTCTCTCTCTCTCTCGCTCTCTTTCTGCTCCTCCCCCGCTCACACTGTCTCTCCTTCAAAAATAAATAAACATTAAAAAAAAAAAAAAAGATGTCAGTGTCAGACCTTCCCTTTTACATTGTGATGTGAACACAGAATACAGCCTTGACATCTTTTACTGGAAGAAAGATTTAGCTTAATTCAGTTTTAGTTGGAAAAGCAGCTGTTCACAGAGCCAGATGCTTATGCACATGGATAGAATCTTTGAATAGTATTTTTTACTCGTAGGATGACTACTCCTAGGATAGCTGAAAAATTCAACTTCAACTTCATGACACTGGATATTCGTATTTTGCTAAAATGTAGCAATTCCATATCTGCCTTTTTACTCACAATTTCAATATTAATTGAGAAAGGAAAAATTAAGCTCCTGGCTCAGCAATTCTAGGTATGAACTTGTTAAATGCGCAAAAGGATATGAATATGTAACTCTATGCAGTGGTTTATTTCTTGCTTTATTCCTAAAAACTGGAAAATGTTCATTTTTGCCCGATAGCAGTTTTTTGGCAAACTGTGTCTCCCTCTAGTGATACACATCACTCTTCTTTTTAAAATATAGTAATAGATCTTCTGAGATATGTTCTTCAATCCCGAAAAAAGTATATTACTAAAAAATAAAGCTAACTCACTGATACTTGGGATCTGCTTGACTGCTACAGCAAGAGATTTGGAGGTGTTTATTTTTATTATGATTTGAGGTAAATGTTCCTTCTATACGATTATGGTCACCTTAGAAAAGTTTTTATAAAGCACGGATCTCCTAATAGATGTTGTGTTATTAAGTAAAAGGTTGTAGGCAATTCACCTAGTAATGCAGCGTGGAAAGAGGGAGGCCCCGAAGTCCCCAGACTCCAACCGACGGAAACCCCCCCCAACTTGCTCACGGCCTGGTACGGTGTGTAATAATTACCAGGCAAGTCCCTTTCCTTCCCTTATTCTTCCACCTCTCACACCTGTCCAGAGTACTCACTTCCTACGAGCTAGGTGCTGGAGATGTGTAGATGAACAGGCCACGATTATTGTACTCAGTGTATTACGACACCACAATTACTGTCTCAAAGAGCATTTACAACCTTTTCGTATACTTTCTGCGTTCAAATAGTTTTGTCCATAGCATTTATCTTGGAGGTGGGGACATGCTCCTGAGTTCAGGATGGGCGAGCTGAGAAGCAAAGGGATATCTGCCCCCCCCAGGGAAGCTTCTCAAAGCTGGAAAGACTTCCCCAAACAACCCCACAGCAGATGTGCTGGCTCAGGTTGCTTCTAAGTCCAATGAGTGACTCATACACTGGGTCCACTGCTTTAAAAATGAAAGAAGACGGTTTCTCGAGTACAAGAGACAATTCTCCAAGTCTGTGACCGTTGGCTTTTGTGGCTGGGGTGGGTCTGTGGGTGGGAGTGAGTCATGGGGGGGATGGGGCTGGAGGTCTTCAAATCCCCTTTTGGAAACTCCCCGGCACCTGCTGGAGGTGGCCCAGGGTGCCAGGCTCTGTGGAGGAGAGGGAAGACGGTGTCCAGCCTGCTCCCTCGCAGGCCTGTTGCGGCACCAGCTCAGGGGAACACAGCTTGCTCTTCAAGCACAGGAGATGAGCACATTCAGAGGGTTGTCTGGCAATGGATCACACAAGGAAATGGGGGGCAGAGGGCTAAGGACTGTGCTGTGCAATCAAATCCTGTGCAGAATAAAAAATGAAGTAAAATAAAATAAAATAAAATGAAGTAAAATAAAAATAAAATAAGATAATAAATAAAATGCTGTGCAGAATCAAAAATGGAGTAAAATAAAAATAAAAAAATAAAATAATAAAATAAATAAAATGCTGTGAGAATCAGAAATGAAGTAAAATAAAAATAAAATAAAATAAAATAATAAAATAAATAAAATGTTTTGCAGAATCAGCAATGAAGTAAAATAAAAATGAAATAAAATAATAAAATAAATAAAATGCTGTGCAGAATCAAAAATGAAGTAAAATAAAAATAAAATAAAATAACAAAATAAATAAAATGCTGTGCAGAATCAGGAATTGGCTTATGTTGGGTAGATGCAATCCTATGCTCACCACGTCCTCCCTGAAGCCCTGGGCTGGCTCCTGCTCCCACTCTCCACTCCCTAGAGACTTTTTTGGAGTGTAGCGACTCTTGGAAAGAATTAGTACAACAAAGTGCTATTTTTATGATCTTTGTGGGCTGTATTGAGGTTCTGTAGAGAAACAGAATCAATAGGATGTGTGTATGGGGAGAGAGAGAGAAGGAGGGGGAGGGGAGGAGGAGAGGAAGGAGAGGGAGGAGGGAGAGAGAGATTGACATTGGTTGGTTGATTTTAAGGAATTGGTTTTGGGGATTTGAGAGGGCTGGTAAGTCGGGAATCTGGGCAGGCTGGCAGGCTGCAGACCCAGGGAGAGCTGACGTATTGGGAGTCCAAGGGCATGCTGGGGCAGAATCTCCTTTGTGCATATCTGTGTTCAAATTTTCTCTTCTTATAAGGACATCAGTCATATTGGATTAGGGCCCAACTGAATGACTCATTTTAACTTAATTCCTTCTTTAAAGACCTCATCTCCAAATACAGTCATATTATGAGATGTGGGGGTAGTTAGAACTTCAACCTATAACTGGCAGGGCCCAATTAAGCCCATAGCACAGCCATATGAAATATTCTGTTTTTAAATTTTGTATTTATTTATTTATTTATTGATTTATTGATTTATTTATATTTTAGAAAGAGAAAGTAGGAGCAGCGAAGAGGGGCAGAAGGAGAGAGAGAGAATCCCAAGCAGGCTCCTTGCCTAGTGCAGAGCCCGACGAGGGGCTCGACCCCACCACCCTGGGATCGTGACCTGAGTGGAAATCAAGAGTGGGACGCTCTACCCACTGAGCCAGCCAGGAGCCCCTGAAATATTTTGTTTCTAAAACATGATAAGTAAACAAAGTGCAGCTCTTCCCCATAGTGGTTACAGGATAGCTTAATACCTATGCCTGCACTGTGGTAAGGACTTTGCACTAACTAGCTATTTAATGATCAGGTACTATAATCACACCCAGCTCGTAGGTATTGAAACTGCAGTATACAGAGGTGAAGGGGCTTACCCTGTGGTGTTAAGTCAGGGGGTGGCAGCCTGGGAACCGTCCCCAGGCCATCTGGTCCCAGGACTATCAGACCGCAGAGGGACCGTTGAACACCCATCAGGTGGCATTCCTCAGCTTATGCTCCGAATCCTTTGGGACTTTCGTTAAATTGCAGATTCCTGGGCTCAGGACTGAACTTCCTGAACCAGACTCTACTAGGAGTTGGACATGTGAGGAAGAGCCTACATTTTACACAGGGAAACTTCAGAGGCTTTTATACCCACGGCATTGGAGGATTACTAGAATTTTTAAAAATTATTTATTTTTTTACATTTATTTATTTTTGAGAGACAGAGAGAGTACAAGTCAGGGAGGGGCAGAGAGAGAGGAAGACACAGAATCCGGAGCAGGCTCCAGGCTCTGAGCTGTCATCACAGAGCCCAACATGGGGCCTGAACTCACGAACTGTGAGATCATGACCTGAAGGCGGATGTTTAACCGACTGAGCTACCCAGGCGCCCCTGGAATTATTTTGTAAAATTTACCTAACTCTGCTTTCTTCAGTTCCTGATTCCAGTGCTTAAATGGCCTCCACTGTTTGTGGGTGGGGCTTTTTTGGGGGTGATTTATTCATTTATTTAACCAATATCTACCAGGCAATGTTGCTAGGCTCTATGGGCTTAAAAGGATAAGTCAGATGTGAAACTTCTCTTCAAAGGCTACAATTTTATGTTGATATTATGAGATTTTAGCATGTTCTTTCAAATGAGAAATGTCTGTACCCTGCTCTATTTTTAAAGGTTCTATTTTCCATAAATATGGGTGCTTGTCTTATTTTCTATTCAAGAATGGCTTCACAAATCGTGTATTTTAGTTAATTCTCTTAATTTTCTGGTAGGAAGGTGAATAACATGCATTATTATTTATAAATAATTGAGACTATGTTTTTTGAGAGAAGAATAGTGAAAAAAATGTATGCCAGCTGCTGCTTTATTCAAGGCTTTGTGTTGCTCTTCAGTTTTTATGAATGTATTGAAGTGTGCAGGTGCATGTGTGTTTGTGATCCAGATAAAAATGTTAAACCTGTCATTAAAACAGTTCTTTAAAAAACATCTCATCCTTTTTATGATGAGTAAAATAATTTCACTAGTTCCTAAAGTCCTTCCTCTACATTTTTGGCAAGAGGACTGTGGTTGTGTTCCGTTCATCACCAATGGATTCTTCTCCATTGAAAGTAGTCCCGGGTCACAGAGGCTCAGCGGTGGGAAGCCATGTTTTCTACCAGAGGAGGATTCAGGAGGATTCATTGGCACTTGCCATTGGTGATGCCTTTCCCAGGTGTCCTGTGGCTGAGCACCAGTGTCGATCCAGAGTGTGTTCCAGAACTCGTGGATCCACGAAGACCTCCTTCTTATTTCCTCTTCCTCCATCTTTCCCTCTGCAGTGATGATGATGGAAAAAGCACATGAGTAGACATCAGCCAAATACCAACTGCCTGGGGTAGGAGGGAATAAGGCTAATGAGTTGATTGCTCTTAATACATAAATTCACTTTTCTTTGTTTTTTTTTTAAGTTTTATTTATTTTTGAGAGAGAGAGAGAGCAAGTGGGGGAGGGGCAGAGAGAGAGAGAGAGAGAGAGAGAGGGAGTGAGAGAGAATCCCAAGCAGGCTCTGCACTATCATGCAGGTCCCCAATGCAGGGCTCAAACTCCCCAACCGTGAGATCATGACCTGAGCCACAATCAAGAGTTGGACGCTTAAGCCACCCAGGCGCCCCTAAATTCATTTTTCTTCACAGATTTGAAGTGTTTGGTGGGGAATGGAGGTGGGAAGGTGGGCAAGTCCTACTGCCGTGTAGAGAGTGAGGGTAGGTAGAGGGCAGTGTTGGTGAGAGGGCAGGACGGTCGTGGGCACATGGCCTGTAGCCAGTGAAGGCTTTTTGTACTGAATCAAGGCTAATTGTTAGGGCTTGCTTGTTTTTAGTGTGTGTGTGTGTGTGTGTGTGTGCGTGCATGTGTGTGTGTGTGTGTAATTTTCTAGTTTAGTTGAGAGTGGGTCTGTCAAAGTCATCCATATCACTCAACTGACTCCAGTCACCTGGCTAGTCAGTGGCAAAGGGCCCAGAACTGTCCCTCTGAGCTGGTAGTGAAGTTCTTCCCATTAACTCGTGGCAGGTGCACAGCTTTTAACCAAGGTCTGATCTATTTACTTTCCGAGGCAAAGTAAATTATTTGAGCTTGCAACGAATAAGTAAAACAAGGACAAACGAAAGTATAAAATCTTGTCTATCAATGCTACCTTATTAGTTCAATCTAACTCAAATTATTAAATATTAGCTTTATATATGTTTGTCATGTTTTTAAGATCTGGAAGTGAGATCTTATTTCATCACCCAGAATGACTGAATTTGTCTTAATTATTTTTCATTTACAAGAGATGTTACAAAAGAAAAAAGAAAAAAGATCTCCGCAATTTTGGAAAATTTTAATGATTTTTTTTTTTTGTTAAATGAAACTGGTGTACTAGACTGACCGGGGGCTCTTCTTTGGAAATAAAATGCAGAAATTCACTTTTCTAAAGCAGAGTGCCATGATAGGGCAGGTGGAAGACATCTCAGGTTTCTCAGCACTTATACACAGGTTAAAATCTGTGACCCTTTGTTACTCATGAATCACATGCTTTTTAATCCTCCCTGGAAATATTTCAGGAAGCTTTTTTTTAGAGACAAAGAGTGTGTGTGCAAGTGGGAGAGAGGGGCAGAGGGAGAAAGAGAGAGAGGGAGGGAGGAAGGGGGAGAATTCCAAGCAGTCTTCCCACTCAGCAAGGAGCCCCATGCAGGGCTTGATCCCACAACCCTGGGATCGCGACCTGAGCCGAAACCGAGTTGGACGCTCCATCTACTGAGCCACACAGGTGCCCTGAGGCTATTTTTTCTAACCTTAAAGGGAATATTTACAAGAACATGGAATACATGTAGAGCTGAGGCAACCCGGACCCAGTGATCAGGGGGCCACAGAGCTGCTGTAGCCCAGGTGGAGGCTGTCAGGCTTCGGTGCTGGGGCTGTGCCCTTTCTGTCACTGCCACCTGTACAGCTGTACCCCCTTCCCCCCAATTCTCCCCCCCCTAGACTGTCACCTTCATCCCTGGGCTCCTTGTCTCCACTGGGCCTTTTTTGCACGCCATTCCTTGGTCAGGAAAGAACCCCGTTACCTAGCTAATTCTAAGTCATCTTAGATTAAACGTCGTTCATTTCTCTCGGACAGCCTTCTCCAGTTCGTGTGGAACCATGTAGAATCCATCCGCTATTTGCTCCATAGAGTTTTATACTCCCCTTTTCCAAAAGGTCACCCCAACACACGATTCTATGTCTGTCTTGGTCGCTAGAAGGCCAGCTCCATGAGGGGGGACTTTGTCTTTTCACCAGTGTGTTACCAGGACCGGCGTGTTGCCCGGCACATAGCGTATGCTATGTAAATCTTGGTTTATTGATTGATTGGTTGATTAACGCTCCAGGAAACCCAGCCATTAATAGCTAGGCTGCCTCTGACTCAGCACCAGTTTTGAGTAGCCCTGGGAGGGCCGTTATGTCAACTTTTCTATGTTTTTAATGCTAAACCTGAAATTGATATTTCATTCTGGGCTGTTCTAGGAGGATCCTGAATAAGCCTCGTTTTTGAATTCATAGAGCAGAAGTTTGCAAGCTGAGTTCTAGAGCTTAAGGGCCCTTTGGGTGTGATTTAGGGAGGCTGCAGGACGAGAGCGAGGATGCGTGTGCTGGGTGTGTCCACATCACTTCACCTTTGTGTTAGTAACACGAACAAACGTGTAGACAGCATTTATCCTGTAACAGGCCCTATTCTGCACACCTCACACAAATTAACCCAGTCCCCATGACAACCCTAAGTGAAGAGTGGGGTTTTTATCACGTGGGGAAACCGAGGCACGAGGCAGGCGCGTGCCTTGCTCAAGGTCACGTGGATAGTACCTGCGGAGCTGGGTTTGAAGCCAGCCATCAGGCTCCAGCGTCGGGCTCCGACCCTGCACCGTCTGGCGCCTCTCTTAGCGCAGCAACTTGGCTTTCGTGTGTTTGCGGGAAGAGGTCACAGGTCAGGCTTGGGGGAAGGATCCGCCCCCCCTGGACACTTAAAAACTGCCACGGCGGGGCTGGCCTTCAAGTCTTCTCAGGCGGCTCCCGGGGCTCGATGTTTTTATTTCCGCGGTCCCGGTCCTGAGTCCAGAGTCGGCCGACGGTTTTCACGTGGGTCCGTGGGGACGTGCCCAGCGGCACCCCATCGGCCTGGCTCGAGCAAGGGCGAGGGCAGGACGGAAGTAAGCCTGGGGAGCGTCTCCCTGGGGCTCGGTCTTCAGTCCGGGTACCCCCCTCCCGCACCCCGATCTTGCTTTACTTCCCCCCTTGCGGCGAGGGGCGTGAGCCTGACTTTGGCAGAGCATCCGAACCGGGGCGATCCCACAAAGGGGCCCGAGAAAAGTTCCCAGGGTCAGACCACAAGGCTGGGTTCCGCCACGACCCTCCTAACCCGGCTCCGCCCCCCAACGTGCCTTCCTCCAATCAGCAAAAAGCACACTTACCGGCAAGGGCCAATAGAAACGTTTCTTTGACGCCGCCGACCTCGAAGAGCGCGAGCGCCTCAATGCGTGGCGCCCCCTGTCGGCGTTGGAAGCATGCAGCTGGAAAGCCTGGGGAGTCGTGGGGTCAGAAGGCCTCGCCTGCGCCCCGTGTTCGCCCTCCCAGCCACCCAACTCCGGCCGCCCCAACTTGCCCACGGTCATGGCACTTGCTGCGAATTCGTTAGGGGGCGGCTGCATCTTTGTTTTCTGGATGCGCTGAGGTGAGCCCCCCCTTCCCCAAGCCGGGTTGGGATTTCATATGAAGGTAGGAAGTGAGGAGGACTTTTTTTTTTTTTAATATTTTTTTAACGTTTATTCATTTTTGATAGGGCATGAGTGGGGGAGGGGCAGAGCGAGAGGGAGACAGAATCCGAAGCAGGCTCCAGGCTCTGAGCTGTCAGCACAGAGCCCTCCGCAGGGCTTGAACCCGCAAACCGTGAGATCATGACCTGGGCCGAAGTTGGTTGTTTAATGACTGAGCCACCCAGGCGTCCCCCACCCCCTTTTTTTTTTTTTTAATGGCATCAAATTGTGCATATAAAACGGATGCCACATCAAGACTTTCATGACACTGTAGAGCAGCTCCAGTTACTGTTTTTAACCTGTTGTGCTTTTAAAAGACGTTTGCTGTGTGCGTGGAGCGCCCCGTAGGCTACGTGCGTGGAGCGGTGGCGGGAGGGTTGGTCACAAGTAGGCCCCGGGGGTGGGGGGTGGGGGTGGGGGGTGGCCGGGCCTCAGGCCCCGGCGCTGGCAGCCGCCAGGGGGCGCGGCGGAGGCGGCCGTGCCGGGCAGAGCGCAGGCCATCTGCGTCGTGAGGCCGCGCCTGGAGGGGGGCCGGCTCCGCGGTCCGCCCCGATCCGTCTTCTTCCATTTTGCAGCTTCCCACTTCCCATCTGTGCCCACCCACTGGTTTCTCAAAGAATAATAAAAAAAAAAAAAAAAAAAAAATTGGCACACGGTTCAAGGAGAAAGCATCGGGAACACGTGGGCTCCTCCGTCCCGGGTTCGTACATAGTGTGGGACGCACGTGGCCACCGTGGCCTCGCTGGCTTCCCGCACCCGTTCCCAAAGCTGTGATCCCGCTTGACCGACCCCGGGCTGCGCATTTTGCCGCACCGTGGATATCGGGGTGCTAGTTGTACTTCGCAAGTTGCCAGGAAAACGTTTTCTGTTTCCTTTCATCTTTGCCAGTGCTGCCTGCAGACTCCAAAAGGCATCTTCAGAAAGCTGATAATTAAAGCTATGGAATCCGAGCATAAGTAATCATTACCTATTTTGCTAGGGTGCAGTCCTTTTGACAAAACGATGTCCTTGCCAATAATGATTAGGTCATCACCTTGTCACAGTGCTCGTCCAGGTGCCCCAATTTGAAGACAAACGTTGGGCCAACCTTTATTGTCCAAGTCTCTGATTCAAATAAACCTGGTATTCCAGAAAAGAAGAGAAGAAAAGGAACAACCCCCAAACTCTAAGCAGAAGTTATTTCTGAATAGCACACAACTATATGACTGTTTTAAGGCTAGTTAAAAAAAAAAAATGAGTACTTAGTAAAATGGCAGTTTTATTCATTAATAAACACTTTGAAGCAGCCAGGAATTCAAATTCTCACAGCACATTTTGTGGATCGATGTCTATACTCTGCCATCTTGCTGGAATGCTCCTGTTCTGCTCCGAGTAATAGCTTTTCATTGACGGATGAGCAAGTCTTTATTGTCTATGGATGGATTATTGCAAGTTCAACTTCCCCAAAGCACACCAGCCCCAAACAGTACGTGCTTGCAGACAGAATGCTTCATTGATGTGCTTGGGAAGTGGAGAGAGAGTGGACAGACACGTGATTGGGATTTGTATTTGGACTGGCACATAGGTCTTCTTATTTTGGACTTTTTCTCGGCGAGGCGAGAGACAGGGAAGGGTTAAGAGCGCGCAGCCTGGGGGGGGGGGGGGGTCGTCTTCAAGAAGAAGGCCCCCATCCGTGTTTCTTCCAAAGGCCCCATCCTTGGGTGGGGAATGCAAATGGAAGTCCCTCAGCTTTCTCTGTCAAGCTTATCTGATCCTGGGCCTCAAAGGTACCTCCTGAATGAAAAAACTCTCCATTACGACCCAGGAAAGTAAAGTGTGCCAGGAGGATTCCTTAATGAACTGGACGAAAGGCTTTCAGTACCAAAGGAAATGAATTATTAGTGTCTCATTGGCCCCAATGATGTGTGTTTTCATGCCAATAGCTTTGACACCACTCACTCCATCTCCAAGATACACCCCCATTCTCATCTTGAGGAAGGGATTTTGCCTTAGCTGTTCCTGAATTTTCTTAAGCAACAACTGTTGCTGTTCAGGATCCGTATTTCATAAGGTAAGAACCCCATGTTTCCAAATGTGCCCCGAGAATACCTTCTTCACTTTCATTGAAAAGAAAAAAAAAAAAAAAGAGGTCAAATTGATATCCGGGAAAATCTTCCCATCTGAAAATTTGAAGCAATAGAAGTTGGATTTTGCAAGTTTGTTTTGGGTAAGCAGCAAGCATATTTCCCTTGGTTGGTTCAGCAACAACATTTCTGTCCCGTCATCTAGTTAGGGATGAATGGCATATTGTGGTTTCCAAAACCGAGACTACATATGCTGTACCCAAACTTGCTCAATTTGGGAAAGCTCACAAGTAAGCTTGCCTTTGATTTTTTTTTTTTTCTTCCCCTGAGTTCCTCTTTTGGCCAAAGAGGAATTGCTTCTGTGCCATTCAAAATACTTGAACTTCGCTGCCACCCGGAAAAGAGAAGTAGCTAGCAAGGCGCGTCCTAACGATTCATTGACATGTGGAGTGGGGGTGAGGGTGGAAGGAACAGGAAGGTCACACACAGGGTTGGTGTCGTCATTTTCTTTGTTTTGTTTTCTGGAAGAAGGAATTGATGTCGATTTCCAAAGAGAAGCTCACAAGAGAAAAAGCTGGTGGGTTTTCTGATGTGCCTTGAGCTTCGCGGGCATGTTGTTAAGGTGTTCTTTGATCGGGCTTCTTGTAATTGCTAAAAACTAAGACTCACAGAAACCTCAGCTTGCGTCTTTTATATGTGTTAAAGATATATAAGGTTCCCTGGAAGAGACGGGGCGAAGGAGAAGTGGCATGTGTTGAAAGTGCAAAACGCACAAAATAATTTAGTAGTCTTAGAGGTGATCAAGACCGTTGTGAGAAAATATACTCGTCTAGATTTTTCTAGGAAGAACATGATGGACGGGAATGGCTTAAAATAAGACAACCAGCTCAAAACTGATAGGATGGCTAGTCGGCGGCCATGGGCCAGGTTCTACAATAGACTCAGGGGAAGCATCAAGGAACATAAGATACAAGGTCCCTGTCTTCTGGAGCTTCTAGTCTAGCAAAGGAGTTCATCGTGTGCCACTTAAGTAATTGATAATGTTGAAAAAGCACTATTCTTGACAGAACCAAAATACAAGCTACATATCCCCGCATTGTTCTCACAAACTGTCTTCGCTGGGGCCAGTGTCCTTGACTCCGGTGGTACCCCCGTTCCCCAACGCCACCCTGGCTCATTTTCTGATGATGCAAAAGATCCCCTGCTCCGTTTAAGTCACAGAAGCAGGCTGACTTCAGCACTTAGAATGTCTGGTCTGAGCAATAGGCAGACGTTGACCTTGGCCTAGTTACACCTCATCCTGCCTGCAGCCGGGCTGCAGAGTCCCGCCCCCACTTCACTGGTGGGGGTGGGGGTGGGGGTGGGGGTGGGCAGAGGGTGTGCAGGAAGGAAGGGTAAGAGCCTGAGCCCCTTTCTACCTGGCTGGCTGCCTGGCGTCCTGTTTTTTTGCTCTGGCAAACCCTTTTTGGGTGGACTTTCTTTCTAGAACATTGAGTCTTCGGAAGTTGTCAGCAGCAAGCCTTCTTATTCTCGGAGCTCCCTTGATCCCTGCTGTGGGACAGAGGGGCAATGCACCCCACGTCCTTTCAGTGGTCCCTCAACACCCCTTCCCCAGCCCTGGCTATCCCGTTGTCCCCCTCCAGCCTCTCCCTGACCGGGTCTCCTCCTCCTTCGAAGGGCCAGAGAACTCTCACTCACTGCCACCCCCAGCAGCCCCCTCCCCGTCCCTTGCCACAGTCACCTGTGTGCTCCAGGTCCGCCCCCAACACTGTCTGTGTGGCAACATCTCTGACTTCCCAGACAGACTGTGGGACGGAACCCCCGCCCCATGCGCAGTTAGCTGGAGCCTTCTGGGGTCCAGCCAGCTCCTGTCCCCCAGCTGCAGGGACTTGCCCTGAACCCCCCTCTCCACCTGGACTTGGCGTCGGAGGGCAACATCCCCCCCCCGTAGGCCCCCAAATGGCGATGAGGACTCCGGTATAGCGCGGACGAGGTCTGCCTGGCCGTGGGCCTGCGGGGAGGTTTCACCTTGCGGTCTGAGCACTGGAGCCTCGGTTGGACTGAGAACGATGTCTGTAGGAAAATCCCGCACCTGCCGCTTCCACTCTGCCCGAATGATTCCTCTTACGCCTCATACCTAGTGAGATAGGTGGGATCACCGTGATCAGAAAACAAAAAGAAAGTGAATCACAAGCGGCTTAGACAACTCGCCTACAGGAGTTGCCAGAGCAACTCAGTAATGAGGTCAGGCCTCAAACCCCGGCTGTCGGCTCAGAGTCTAGATTGGCAACCTCGGTGTCAGGGTCAGGGGGCCTGGGGAGAAAGGGCAGCCCCCTGACAGAAATTTGGGGCAAACAAGCAAAGTAACTTGGGGTGAGAAAGCACACCCCCCCCCTGCCGCAACTTTCTTTCCTCCGACCCCCCTGTGTGGCCCGCGCCCACGGTGCACAACAGACCCTTGTAGGAAGTGGGGGGGCCGTGCCACGCGGCGCTGGCCCCGCGGCCAGCGCTGGCCGCTGGGGATGTGACTGTAGCTCGGGACATGAGCCCGCTTGTTCGCTCACTCTCAGTGAAAAGAGTTTTGAAATGAGTTCTGAATAGACAGCATTTTCTTTGTGCGGTTGGTAAATAACACAGAGCAAAGTTAGCAAGTTGCTGCGTTTCTGCATTCTGATTCTATGGAACCTTTTTGTGGGGAGAAGGGCAGGATGTTTTTAACAGAATGTGACCTCCCTGGCATACTAGAGGTAAGGAGAAAAAAATTGCCGAGATAACTGTGAATATTTTACATCCTGGAGAACGTAGCTTCTAACCAAGCCACATGAAGAGAGCAGATTTCTACATGCTGCATAAAAACCCATGCCTCCTAGAGCTTTGGAAGGTGCTAGCCACGTTGGTTTGGCATTTGTTTAGATTTGATTAGAAATCAATGCTTTTCGTACGATCATTTTCATGCGCGCATTCTCTTTTTCTCCTTTAGAAAGCAATAACGTTTGTGAATGGGGCAGTGTGGAGAAATCCTAAGAGAAATAGCATAAGAGCATTTTGGAATATATCCCGGAAAAGATAACTTCCTACACATCTGTAGACTCGCCAGGTTAAGGTAAGGAAAAAAAAAAAAAAGATTGTACAAAGTAGATTCGAGTTATTTCATTACGTCACATTGGGTTGAGCTTTGGGAGAAAAATGAGTACCACTGATGCAGGATGGATGTGGGGGTGGGGGGGATGAGGAGGGCCCACCTTTTTGCCCCTCCCCCTTTCAGGCATGGATCTGGTAGCCCTGGGTCCACTGTGACAATGGGTGGTCACCAGGGGTTGTTTCTAATGCCAGCTGAAGAGCCATGGAGAACGAGTGGGGGGGGGGTGTGGGGGGAAGACAGATTATTGCGTTTGGGAGGCACTTCTGTTGAAACCTCAATGTGTTCAATAGAGCAAATGTTACTTGTACAGTATGGAATTTCTTTTAGGTTTATATTTGCACTGGGACTGACTCATTTTCTATTTAGGATTCTTAAAAAAATCACTTTTATGGTGCTCAGATGAGAAGTACATCTGTTGCTTACATATAATAAGCATCAAATACGAAGACATGTTCAATGCTGGAGCTGTTTGTTTGTCGCTATAGGAGACCTGCGACATATGCATGCCGTGTGTCTCTTTTCTGGAATACAGGCACTGACGACTCAAACTTTATGGCTTTTCCCTTGAGCAATATCAGTTGTTTTTTTTTTTTTTAAAGTCCCCAGCTACTTTAGGTCACTAAAAAGTGCATATCATTTAGAACTTTCGAATGAGTACTTGGAATGAAGTTCAATGGTATGAATTGGGTTGGTCACTATGTAGTATTTGGGATTCTGGATGAGTTTTTAGAGCAAAGCAGAGCTCATTTATTCGTTGGTAGGTTATATACGCATAACGTTAGCGCTACAATAAGACTGTCTTTCCAGCAGCTCGGAAATCAAGCTGTTAGTTCCCAGGACTCTGTCAGTTTCACGTTCGTGATTGTGTGTAAAATGAAACAGTTATAACGGAATAGAAGTTGTGTTAGAGTGAGCATTGCAATGGAGGGAGGGCTTCTGGTTTTCTAACAATTGGTGGGACGCACTTGTTGCATACAACTTGGGGCCTTGATCTTTCGCACTATTTCAGATACATTGTTGTCAAATTAACTGGAACGGTTCCTTTAGATCAACTTTGAGTGAGCAGTGCAAAAAAAGCGATTCTCCTATAAGCCACGTAAGCCACGTTTGTGCAACTGATTTAAAAATTATAGCATTCCTTATAAAGTCATCCCAGGCTAAGTAAGTTCAAGGTAACATATTGTTTTCCTTACTGATTTTACAACCAAACTTTTTAGATGAAATAGTGTCATTACCTTGTGTTTGTATAAGTTATTACTCTCTGGGAAAAGCTTTGTCTCCAGCATGAAATAAAAATTAAATTCAGATTCTAAACTTTAAAAAAGCTTTTCCTTAATTATATATTTAAACATTTTTAAATTAAAATACAGCTGTGTTCATCATCATGTAAGAAACAGCTTGTTGAGCAATGTAGCTATGATATCGGGTAGCAATGTGGGCTGGTGAAAACCCCAGCAAGTACTGGATTGTCTCCCGAAGCCATTTACAGGCAATCACCAGCAGAGGGCAGCACAGAGCAATGAACGCCGGCTGTTCGACAGTCTAAAAATCTAGAAGGAAATTATCTGTATAAAAGTAGTACTTTTTGGATAACGCCCCCCCCCCCACCAAAATCATAGATCTCTAAAATTACTTTTTAAAAGCCTCAAATATGTTAACCCCTACCTAAGTTTCTCACCATGAAAGTGTTGAAGTGTGAGGACACAGTGATTTCCTTGTGGACCTTGGAGGTATTTGCACTTTGATTTTCCTTTTCACTTATTTTATCACAAAACACAGTGTGGGAACGCAAATACCAGCAATGTGCACAAATTTTCGTTATAAAGCTTTTCAGTGTGATTATTCTCTTGAACAACATTGGAAAAATCATAAATTCAGATTCAGGCAATGACCTTTACCAAACTCAGTGTCTGAAGCAAAATGCAACTTAGAAAGATTCCCATTCAATCTACATTTCCTTGATGCAAAAACGATAGCACATTGTATAAACGCCAAACATGTCATGTCCGTGGTCTTTATGAAAACAAACAAGCAAAACAACCCAGTAGCACATTGTCCTGCTTGTTAATTTCTTTTTCTCCTTAAAATTATTACAGCAAACATTTGACATTTTGTAAAAAAAAAAAAAAAAAAAAAAACCCACATGTGCTACTCAATATTTGACATATGTTTTACACTGGAAGTCTGGGAAAAAAAGACATATTAGACTGGAAGAGAGTTGTAAAGAAGTTAGACGAATAGCTTTAGGAAAGCATGTTCTATTTTGTTACAAGGGTGTTATAAAAACCCTAGTTTAATGGTTTATGCATAGATGGTTAGGGACTCTAAATGTCTTTATACTGAATCCTGTCATTTGAAAGCTAGCATTTAAGATTATCATTCTTATAGGCTAATTAAGGTATAAAATACTTCCTCTTTTCAAAAGTTCATGAACACATAACACACTGGGGCTACTTTTACAAGCCAAGTGTCCCTCTTATGCCATTAGCTTTCTTGGATTTACCTTCTAAATGACTTTGGCTCAAACTGACTTCAGATATTTGACATATCAAGTATTGTTGTCTTCAAAGGTTTCCCCGGCAACTGCAACGATTCATCTGGTTCTAGTCAAAAGTGCCCTTGAACTCTCCACTCACTTCATTTCCTGGTGTGAGTAATGTGTGTAGGAAAAGGAGGGACACCAAAGACTCCATGTAATAGGCTCATGTGAATGGTTCGGTGAAGAGATGGATGGATTTCACAGAAAAATCCACTTGGGTGTTAAGAGTTGGCAGGCTTTGTCAAGCTTTCGTATTAATTTTGGGCGGAAGATCGCAATCATGATCAGCCCCCTGTGTTCTGGGTTCGCTTCACTCCTCCTCACAGTTCCTGGGCAGACCTGTGAGGATAGAGCCCCAAACTCTTACCTTAAGTCCCCCCAACAACTTCTTCAGGTACAGAGTGCTGGTCCACTAGGGAGCTGTCACCTCTGAATCTCTCAATGGGGCCTTGGGATCCCAGCTGACTCATGCACACTGACCTTACTCTCTGTCTTAGATCTACTTTCACTGTTTGTTTTTTTAAATTTTTTTTTTTAATTTTTGAGAGAAAAAGCGAGCATGAGCAGGGGTGGGCCAGAGAGAGAGGGGGACAGAGGATCTGAATCAAGCTCTGAGCTGACAGCAGAGAGCCTGGTACAGGGCTTGAACTCACAAACTGTGACATCATGACCTGGGCCTAAGGTGGATGCTTAACCGACTGAGCCACCCAGGCACCCATATCTAGCTTCACTTTCAACCCATCTTGAAGCCATGGGTAGAGGCTCATTCCACCATGCTTCGAGGGAGGGTTTTATAATTACCACCCAAATTGTTCCAGAGAGCAGAGAGGGAGGGAGAAGCTGGAATCCCTGATCCTGTGGTCTGTGAAAGGTTCCTCTGTTGAGCGTTGATTACATTCTGTGATTTGTTTAAAATAGAATATTTCACCTCATCCAGGCAGACTGATCAGTTAGAATGTCATTTTTTTTTCTTTACCTTGGCTCTTGTTTTCACAACTGATTGGCTGACTAGTGACTGGATCGATTGACAAATGAGGCAATATAATATACAGTCTCGTGGAACTATGTAAATCAGAGCAGATTGCTCTCCAAGTACTGAGCTTCTGCCGAGGTCCCCTGTGGGCTCCGCCGTGAACTCCAAGTCTAGAGAGCCTCAACAATGAATCGTCTGTCATCTCGACTGGGCATGAAAGCAGAGCCACTCCCTCTTCCGGTCCCCACCATTCCTTTCTTCCTGTATTGTTATATTTCGTTCTGTTTGATACACTCACTGAGACATGAATGTCCCGCTGAAATGTGTCTAAGTAACCAGATTTTTATTTTTTATTGATTTAAAAAATTTTTAGTGTTTATTTGGGGAGGGGGGAGAGAGAACGGGAGAGAGACCAAGCAGAGGAGGGGCAGAGAGAGACAGGCAGAGAATCCTAAGCCGGCTGTGCACTGTCATAGCAGAGCCCGAGGTGGGGCTTGAACTCATGAACCGTGAGATCGTGACCTGAGTCAGATGCTCAACAGACTGAGCCACCCAGGTGCCCCTAAATAAGCAGATTTTTAAAAATTTATTTTGGGGTCTGTAGGTAATTTTAGTAAAGATTACATATATGAAACTATATGTATGTGTGTGTATACGTGTGTGTATATGTGTGTGACAATATATATATATATACACACACACGCATAGACTACCAGCCTGTCTACCAGCTACAATTACCATTGTGATTATCATTTCGAATAATCCTTGGGTTGTTAAAATTAATGTAGCTAAATGTAATTTTGTAGTAGGAAATGCAGTTTTCAGGGTGTGAAATAATAGTAATCAATTTGAATAAATATTTGCTATTTGTTTTCATAAAAGTTTAAATCCGGAAAAGAGAACTCCGACCAACATAGGAATATAGCAGGATCAATGGAACAGGTGGCATGAGTCATATCACTGGCTTTTAATTAAAACGGATGCTGTGGATGTTGGCAGGGACCGGGCTGCACATAGGTAGTTTTAGAATTTCTGAAGCTGAAATTTGGTTGGAGCGCTCTTAATCTGAAGGAACTTCTTTTGATAATTTATAATCTATCTGTACATCGAGGAGCATTGATGATATAGTTTTCATACCTAACTCACTGTTGAAAAAATTCAAAGAGGTATATTAATCCTTAGAGTGGGCAGCTGTTCCCGAGCCAAAGGATTTTTGCGCAAAGCTAATATGTATAATAGAGAATCGGTCTTTCACTGTACAGTTTTGTCATATTTCAATAACTGAATGAATATTCTGAATTAATAAGCAGAACGTTTGTACAAACTAAAGACTACTCTAAGCTCTGCATTCATTGATGGGAACCTTAAGCAAATGTTTCTTTTTATCAGCTTGTTCAAAAGGCATAAACAATGTTATGGCTCTGAAGTGATAACATATCAACCGGTAAAATAGTAACTGGGTCTGGAACAGGTAAGGAAAAGTTATGGGTTACATGCCGTTTTGAGTATTTCGAAGATCCTGAAGAAGCGGTTTGTTTTTAGTATGTATATGTTTATACTTTGTCTCTTACAGAAAAGAGTCTGAGCATTTAAACGTATACGCAGGATTTTTTGAGCTTTGTTGTGTTTTTTAACTTTGGTTACAAAGTAAACCTAAGCAGAGAGGGAGGCAAACCATAGGAGACTTTAATACAGAGAACAAACTGAGGGTTGATGGGGGTGAGGGGCTGGGGGGTCGGGGAAAATGGGTGGTGGGCATTGAGGAGGGCGCTTATTGGGAGGAGCCCTGGTGTTGCGTGTAAGTGATGAATCACAGGACTCTACTCTTGAGGCCAAGACTACACTGTATGTTAGCTAACTTGGCCATAAGTTAAAAACAAATTAGACGTACGTTGGTTGCATATGTCAATAGAAAATAGAGAAAGGCGGTAGAAATATCAAAGGATGAGTCCAAGTTCTCGAAATGCTAAGATGGACCACGAGGGGAAGATGGGCTTGGCTGGCCACCTTGTGCCACACGCTGCCTAGTGTCTCCCACTGAGGTGGGTTCGTGGAAAGAGAATGGAGAGCTTTAGGGATCATACCTTGTTTCGTCTTCCTTTCCGCCTCCTTCCGCGTCCCTCACATCACCTGCCGTTCATCTCTTAAATGTTAGGATGTCATGAAACCAGAGGAGGAATGATCGGAATATTTGCTCCACAGGCTTGCAGACGCCTCAACTCCTTTCATCTCTGCAGCGAACAGCCATTCATTCTCTCGACAGGAGTCCGAACCTTTAATATGTCAGGCATTGGTCCCATCTGAATGTGTGATTTCATTTAATTCTCTCGAGAGCCCTTAGAGGTGGTGCTGGTTATGTCCATTGTACAAGTGATGAAACCGACTGAGCCTTTTGGAGAAGTAAGGGAAACTTTTCAAAATCATAAAACTCGTCAGTGCTGGAGTTGGGATTCAAATCCCACACCATAGCTTTCCTCACTGCTGCTTCAGAAACAGACTTGTCTCTGAGGAGGTTGTGCTTTAGTACCGACGCTCCAAAGCTTTTTTATTTTGAATTGATGTCAGACTCACTCAGAAAAAGTTGTAAGTACCAAAGTTGTAAGTGTGAAGAATTCCAGAATGCCCTTCACCAAGATTTTCCAATTGTTAACATTTCACCGAGTTTGCACTCTCTCTCTGTGTTTGGTGGATATACACACACAAACATATATACGTATGTATGATATATCATTTTTTCATGAAACATTTGTGACAAGATGTTGTGATAAGATCTAGACGTGATGCCTCCTTTCCCACTAAATGCCGTTGTGTATTCTTAAACACATGCCCATTATCTTAACTTTGTACAATGCGATATCGAGATCATGACATCAGCAGTGATAGAATCTGTACACTTGTTTCAAATTCGACAGTTATCCCAGAAATGTCCCTTATGGCAAAAAAAAAAAAAAAAAGTTATCCAGAATTCAATGCAGGATTATTTATTATATTTAATTGTCATGTGTTTTAGTCTTTTGATCAGGAACATTTCCTCAGTTTTTATTGGTCACAGCCCTGACATGTTTGAGGGGTAGAGGCGAGTTATTATACAACGTACCTCAGTTTGGGTTTGTCTGATGTTTCCTCATGATTTGATTCAAATTACTCACATTTGGAGGAACACCATGGAGGAGAGACTGTGTTCTTCTCAGTGCATTATGTCAGGAGGCATGAGCATTGGTGGGTTTCATTACTGGTTTGTTCAATTGGCTAAGGTGGTATCTGTTCAAGTTCCTCACAGCAAAGTTACTATTTTTCCCTTTTTAATAAATTAATAGGTCATGGGGAGATAGTTTAAGACTATGATTCTGTTTCTTACCTGATTTTTATCTCACTAGTTTTCATGTATTGATGATTCTTGCCCATATCAGTTATTATTATGATGGTTGCCAAATGGTTATACTTTTTTTTTTTTTTTTTTTTTTTTTGAGCTCCCTTACTGAGGGGTTTACTGTTAGTCTAGAGAGATGCAGTATCTCCTGTGTTTGGTCCTTTGTGTGGGGTGCGGTTTTACTGTTAGCCTAAGACCAAATGCAATGCCTTACGAGACTTATCCCATCAGACCCTCACATTTCCATTATGTAGATGCTATTATATCCGTATTTTATAGCTGAGGAAGCAGAGTAGCAAAAAACCAGTTGGTAACATTTTCAGGAAGAAAATATTAAAAATTGATCCTTAAAATATCACTGGGGTGCTCATACTAAGTTAATAGAATGAGGTATGAAAATCACAAAAATGTAAGTTAAAGAAAAAAACAGAAGAAATCATGCCATGACTTTTAAACTTTGAAACTAGAAAGCAGGGAAGGGAACAAGAGTCCATCTCAGTCTTGTGTTTGAGCAAGGAGAGCTAGTGAATGAAAACCTGAAAAACTGTGTTATCATTGCCCAGCTTGGAGAGAAGTCTTAGTGGGCAAATAAATGTCCGCAGAAAACTGTGGACAACTCTTGAGAGCTGAACTTCAATGCTTTTTCTAGGCTGAAAAGAAAACTCACAAGGGAAGGCAGAAAGATGAGAATCACCCAAAGCTAATCTTTACCTTAGCAAATAACAGAGAGTTAGCAGCGTGGAAGACAAAAGTGCAAAGAAGACACAATTCTGTAGGTAGGAGGACCCCAAGGGATGAAGGACAGAGGATCTTCAGCTGAAGTCCTTCTACCTCCCTATATACTCATAACCCAGCTCATCAACCCAGGCATTTTCCTGTCTTAATTTCCCACTGATGAGGAAGACCCCTGGAGCGAAGGCCTGGAATGGGGTGAGTGGATGCGTGGACTGGATTGTGTATCATGTGGCTGCACTGAGCCACGGCAAGGATGCATGGGCCTCTAGGATGTAGACCAAACACTGATTCGGAATTTTTTAAAAAATGTTTTATTTATTTTTGAGAGAAAGACAGAGCACGGGTCGGGGAGGGGCAGAAAGAGACACACAGAGAATCCGAAGCAGGCTCCAGGCTCCGAGCTGTCAGCACAGGGCCCGACGCGGGGCTCGAACTCACGGACCGCGAGATCGTGACCTGGGCCAAAGTTGGACACTTGACCAACTGAGGTACCCGGGCACCCCTGCTTCAGGATTTTTAAATACAGAGTCCCGGTGCACCAGCCACGCATACCCAGACCTAGGGGACAACTCCTTCCAGCCCCTTCCTAATGCTGTTGAGCCCAACAAAAGCCCCAGAGTAAGAAATAACTTTGGAACGTGAGCTCCAAGGAGCAGGTGGACTCGTGTCAGAGACGGTGGGGTGTATGAGTAGAGAATTTGTCCAAACTGCCTCAAGAAACGAAAGACCTTGAGCAGACCCTATAGTTCAACACATATGCAATGAGAGAAGAGGCTGTGACCGCCGAGCAAAACATTATGGAGGAAAGGAAAGAGAGAATGAGATCAGATGGGAAGGGAAGAGAAGCGGACCAACGGGGAATATAACATGTAAGACGGGGGGTAATTCTGAAATCCACTCTAGAGGCTTTCTGGACGAAGGAGGTGAGTTGTACACATACATCTACTTCTGCTCTTCCCCAGATCCCCACTGAGATCACGAGACATTTAAAAATTGGGGGGGGGGGCGGGGGTGCCTGGGTGGCTCAGTCAGTTAAGCATTGGACTTCAGCTCAGGTCACGGTCTCACAGTTCGTGGGTTTGAGCCTCACGTCAGGCTCCATGCTGGAGGCTCGGGAGCCTGGAGCCTGCTTCAGATTCTGTCTCCCTCTCTCTCTCTGCTCCTCCCCTGCTTGCACTCTGTGTCTCAAAAAAATAAATAAACGTTAAAAGAATGTAAAAGTAAAAATTTTTGGAAGCCAGGATATAGATGAATCAGGGTAAATAATGTAACACCCCCCACCCCCCAAATCTAAATTCTAAACCAATGGGTAAAAAGTTGAGAGCTCACTTAAAAAAAAATCCCTGAAAGTCTCCGAAATTGGGAGTGCTTGGTGATTTTAGAAGTGGAGAGTGACAGAAAGCATCTAAAATAAGGGGCCCCATTTGCAAGTCCACATAAATGGAGTGGGACCTCCAGAATTCTCTCTTCCGTGCTGTACTGCCTGGAGGCTAACCCCTCAGGGAGGCAGAGGACACAGGTTTCTTTTTCTTTCTTTCTTTTTTTTTTTAATGTTTATTTATTTTTGAGAGAGAGACAGAGTGTGAGTGGGGGAGGAGCAGAGAGAAAGGGAGACACAGGATCTGAAGGAGGCTTCAGGCTCCGAGCTGTCAGCACAGAGCCCGATGTGGGGCTCGATCTCACAAACCGTGAGATCAAGGTTTCGTTTTTGAAGTTGGAAACACAAGAGTATCTCTCTCCGGAAGGACCCAAGTTACACCTGAGTTTCTATACACTGAAGTCAAGTCGACGAACATTCTAGAGGCTGAGACATTCTCACTTAGCCCCCACAGAACTAGCAGCCAGGCCTTTCACACCCAGAACGATAGTGGAAAAACTCTCCCTGGAACTTGACCGAGGAGATGGGTAAGAAAGATCCTGGGGATACTGACAATGGAAGACCAGCTGCCCCCTCTGTTCACAGTTTAACAAGTCCCACTCAGCCCCTCAATCCTGCGGTCTGGGGTGTCCACACTGTAGGTAATGTCCACACATTAAGGTAATGGAGAGGACCAGAGGACGAGGAAAGCCCCCAAGCAAAACCAGCAAATGGCGCAACAGCTCGGAGGCGATGGAAGCAATAAAGAGAAAGGAAACTTGATAAAAAAAGAGTCTATTATTAATATTTCCTAGGAGATACGGTTATGAAACACGACATCTGGAGAACAGCAGAACTCCTGGAAATAAAAAAAACATGGGAGCAAAATAAAAACTCACATGCAAGGGGAAGTGAGATGGAAGGAAAGTTGGAGTGGCCGAGATTATGGTGTTAATTATGGTTAAATAATCTGATTTTTTCAAATTTTACGAAAACATATAACCGTGTGAACATACCCCCAGGACGTTTCCTGGGGCTTCTTGGGCCTTTTAAGGTGAGGGGCCATGAAGCTGAAAGCTTCAAAGTGTTCAGGAAGTCCTCCTTGACAGTAATTGGTGATCACAGCTAACGCGTGCAAGGGGCTCTTTTAAGCATTTCATCTCCGTGAACTTGTTTAACCTGCTCACTTCTCATGTGGTAGCTGCTCTTGTCTGAATTTTACGTACAAGGAAACAGACACACAAGTAGGTTAAGTAACTAAAACACCATTGCAAAGCCAGTGAGTGGTGTAGTTGACATTTAATACTGAATATAAGCACTTAACCACTATTCGATTCTGCTTCTACAGGAAAACAAAAAGTTGGGTAAACAGGGAAACCAATCATAATTGCTGCATTCTCAACCGTGAATGATGATATTAGTATGACCATTCATAATTATGAATGGACAGTTATGAGGAAAATTAAGGTAAAATTATGTCAGAGGAGGGGGGGAAGGATCTTGCATGTACTCGGTATAAGAGGAGAAAGGAAAGCTAAATCTTAAATCCAGAGTGGAATTTCCGTAGTTAATGGAAAAAAATTAAAATCAATTCAAGCATATTATGTAAAAATATATGGGTAAAAAAACAAAAGAGTTAACTAGAAGAAAACATGGCAGCATCTGAGAAGGGGGAAGGATGGATAGAGGGCACTTTTATTTAAAATAATGAAACCTGGGGCGGTTGGGTGGCTCAGTCAGTTGGGCATCCGACTGCAGCTCAGGTCATGATGTTGCAGTCTGTGAGTTCGAGCCCCATGTCGGGCTCTGTGGAGACAGCTCAGAGCCTGGAGCCTGCTTCGGATTCTGTGTGTCTCTCTCTCTCTGTCCCTCCCTCCCCTGCTCATGCTCTGTCTCTCTCTGTCTCAAAAAAATAAATAAAAACATTAAAAAAAAGTAATAATAAAATGAAACCCTTTCTGACTTTATCTAGACTATGTAAATGCGTAATTTTGTTACAAATAAAGATAATTTAAAATTTGGGGGGGGCGGTAAAATAAAAGAACTTAAATAGGCCATTATTCAGTGAAACAAGTTTGATTAACAAATACACATAATTAATTTAAAGGAAACAGAGTCTGGTGTTAAAAACAAATCAAAGACCTAAAAATACCACCAAAGGACTGATAAATGCATTAGAATAATCAAGAAACAGAGTAGCAATTTGTTTGAAAACCAGATGGGTGACAGAGGAGATATTTGACACAATTCCTTTGAATGCAGGAAAAAAAGGAGACAAGCAATTAGCCAAATAAAATTAAAATGGAGGGCAGTCAGTGCTGATGCAAAATTAGAATGATGCTGTCCAGAAAAAAGTATCATAGGAGAAAAATGTCCTGCAACAAATAAAGGACTAATAGAAAGATAAAATAAAATTAGGCTGTCCTTGGACTCTTTGTGTGATTCAAGGAAAAGGCAATAGAGAAAGTTTAGGGGGAAGTAGAACTCAAGAATTTAAATGGCTAGCCACATTGTTCACATAATACATATAACAGATAAACATTTTAAAGTTACATCAGCTAGGAGAATTAGCTCCTTTAAGGTGTTCATGAAGAAAATACTTGATCATAAAGGTCAGCCGTTCAGCTGGAGTGAAGGGGTAGGGATGGGCATGCATTGCTTTAAAGACCAAACGAAGGTGTGATACCCCTCCAAAAATGGTGTTTGCAGAACACAATTGAGGTGCTTTAAACTCAGATCAACATAGGGGCGCCTGGGTGGCTCAGTCAGTTAAGTGTCTGACCCTTGACTTTGGCTCGGGTCGTGATCTCGTGGCTCATGGGTTTGAGCCTGGTCTCCAGCTCTGTGCTGACAGCACGGAGCCTGCTTGAGATCCTCTCTTTCCTGGTCTCTCTGCCCCTCCCCTCCTCGTGCTCTCTCTCAAAATAAATAAATTAAAAAAATTAACTTCGATCAACATAATCCAGTTATTAATATACATGGAGAGTTCAGAGGACAAGAGAAGACGAAAGATAAGGGGGAGTATTTCTTCGTTGTTTGTAACCAGGATAATAGTAGATTTTGTTCAAAACGGGTGAGTCAATATGATTTATCTGAAACCAAACTGATTATCAAACTACTACGCTTTTGAAAGGTGTGCAGTAAGCACTAGATATTAGACTAGAAGCTGTTTTCTTCAGTGACTATGTTTGGTGTCTTTTAGGAGGGAAACGCCTGCTCTCTCTCCAGAGTCTGTGTCCTTTTACATTTGTAATGTGCCAGGGTAGACATCATTTCCTGTTCGACGTTGTGGATGTGTAAGTCCCTTAAAACCATACTAAAAGTGAGAAATTTTGTTTGCCATTGTATTTTCGTTTGTGCCCATTCTCTGTGTAGGTACATACTGTAGGCATGCATATTCTGTGTATTTGCGTACTTCCCACTTCCATAAGCATCTCACCATTTTCAGTCATTTGGTCAAAGGTCTTCGTGAGTTTAGCTTCATAGGTTTAGTTTCTAGGGCCATCGAGTTTGCCCGAATCCCCAAATTCCAGAAGAGTAGAGAATACTGTCATTTCAGGCACACTTATCCTCCAGGGGGGCAGGGTCTGGCTGGTGCCAAGCTTCGCACTGTTCTCCTCTTTGAATCCCAATCTGTATGTCGGACTCTTCCATCCTGTAGGCTGGCTTCTTCTCTTGGAACGCACTCTCTGTAAGCCGACTTCTCTCTGCTGTTGAATTTTGTGTTTCTGGCACACCTGAGCCACACTCTGGGTCTCCTCATGAGGAGCTGGGCTTATCCCTAGATATCTCCATGGCCCCGTTGCTCCCTCACTTCCTGACTGTAACGTTACCCTCTTGGACATGTCTTCCCGGACCACCCTATTAAACTGAAACCCTCTACCCCAACTCCTACCAACTTGTCCCACCTGGCTGTTTCCTTTCCCGGCTCTCCAAAGCACTTCTCTTTCTTTAATTTAATGTATATGTTTTGCTCATCTTCGTTGAGCAGTAAGGTTGTGTCTATTTTGTTTATTGCTCTGGCCCAGCTCTTAGAAGTCCTTGGCACAGAGGAGGTGCTTAGTGAATCCCTGTTGATTGGTCCCCGCCGGCTGGAAGAATTTGAAATCCTGCTCCCACACAGCCAGGACACCCTGTGACATCCATAGTTAGAAACTTGCTCTGACAGTATTTTTAAATGACCGACTTTCCCGGTGACTCTCCTTACCAAGTTTCCGGCTCCCTTGCCTCACGATCCCCTCTTTGTGCTGATCCGTTCTGGGTCAGGAGTCATCGCCACCATTGTATTTCTTTGTTTCTTTTCCCTTCGGTTGACCACCATGTTTATTTTCTGAAGCCAACGTTTTATACCACGCACAGAAGACTAGTTTGGGGGAAAGGTACAATTTTCACTCACTTAACAGTATTCTCTGGGCTCTTTGCTGAAGGAGTTTTTTTCCTAGGTGGAGGGAAAACAAGCATGTGGGTGAGGCATGCCGTGAAGAGCACGGACAGTGCAGTGAGTGCTGGGCTGCCCACATGTTCTTTTTGGGACAAGAATAAATGTGTGTGTGTGTGTGTGTGTGTGTGTGTGTGTGTGTGTGTGTGTGTATGAATTTGTTAATTTACCCTTCTAAGCCTGTCATTTTTTTTTGTTTCATGTATTTTTTTCATAAGTTTAAAAATAAAAAAACTAATTAAAATATAGTTGATACACAGTATCTCATTACTTTCAGGTGTACAACACAGTGATTTGGCAACTTCCTACCTTATGTGAGCTCACCGCAAGTGCGGCTGCCATCTGTCACCATACAACGTTATCACAGTACCGTTGACTGCATTCCCTGTGCTGTGCCTTTATCCCCTTGACTTATTCATCCCATAACTTCCCACTTCTCTTCTCCCGTTCTGCTCATCCCTCACTCTCCTCCCCTCTGGCAACCCCCAGTTTGTTCACCGCACTTCTAGATCTCATTTTGCTTTTTATTTTTTCATTTCTTTTGTTTTGTTAGATCCCCCACGTCAGTGAAATCATACAGTATTTGTCTTTCTCTTTCTGACTCATTTACCTTAGCATAATACCCTCAAGGTCCATCCATGTTGTTGCAAGTAGCAGGATTTCATTCTTTTTTATGGCTGAGTGATCATTCCATTGTATGTATATATACCACATCTTCTTTTTCTTACATCTATCAACCGGCACTTGGGTTATTTCCATATCTTGGTGATTATAAATAATCCTGCAAGAAACACGGGGTTGCAGATACCTTCTTGAATTAGTACTCTTGTTTCCTTTGGGTAAATAGCCAGTAGTGGAGATACTGGGTCCTGTGATATTTCAAATTTTTTGAGTAACTGTCGTACTGCTTCAGGAACAAAATTCTTAAACGTAAATTCAGTGTTCTGACTTCCCTTCCTCCAGTGTTTGAAGAAGGTGAGCCTTGTAGGGACATTGTTTTGTCAGCAGAGCTGGATGGGCATAGGAATTAAAAAAAAAATAATAAAAGCACCTCTGAGAAGTGAAGAAGTAAAGGAAAGAGAAGGTTGAGAAGGGGGCTAGACTCTGAAAAGAGCCGGCTCAGGCAGGGGTGGGAAATGAATGGATAGAGGAGTCTGAATTCCTCTCACAAGATGTGAGATAGGACCCAAGGATATTTTGAAGACATTTTTCTGTATGTTTTGAGGCTTACTCCATACCTTAACCTTCCCAGTCTACAGTGTGAAGTTTTTCTGAAGATATTTCTTTTTTATGTTAAGAAGATTGGAGTAAGGAAGGACAATTTATAGCAAGACTCAAAACTCAGCCACCCACAGAAGACAGATTTGATAGGTCAAGTTGACAGAAGTTACCAAGGGAATGGCTGCAGTAAGGGAGAAGGGTGCCCATGTTTGTAGCTGGACCATGTTTGTAGTTCAGCCCTTTGCTGAGGTTGGGGGAGGGAAGTGGTGCCTTTGGGACATTGTGGTAGAGGGACACCAGGCATTAAGGGGTGTTGTGAAATTTGTGGGCTAGGAGATTGATATGATGGGGATTATATTTAGACTATGTTCACAGTAGCCTACGACCTCTTTTCTGAGTAGGGGGAGAGAGAGCTACACGTGTAATTGCATGTGGAGGTGTGCATTTGATCGGAAGTATTATTAATGGTCTTATGATTTTTTTCATTTCCCTTAAATACATAAAATGAGTGCCCTCCTGGGTGTGATTTTGTTTTGTTCTGGAATAACAGTTTTTTTCTAGAGGAAAAAAGATCTCCAGTTTCACCCGGTAAGTCAATAGAAAATGGGATTTACAAATTGAAATGCATTTTGAGGCAACTTGTTCAGGACTGTAATGCTGCCCACATGACTTCCCTCCTGTCTACATTTCCCTCCCCTGGAAGACTCTGAAAGATTTCCGTCACAGCCCTAAGTAGCACTGGCCATGTTTTCCAAAAACATGACTATGAGTACATTATTCGTAACATCTACCTGTCTTGAGATGATTAAATCAATTTTTAATAGCTGTTGGAGTTGCACAGAGAGCTGGCCTTGGACAGGAAGTAGGGTTTCAGGGCCTTTGGGAGGACCTACTGCTTGCCCAGAACTTTGCCCACCCCGTGTCAATTCCACATCAGATTTGTATCTGGCATATGAAGGCCATTAGTTCTGCAGTAAAATTGTTTTCTCTATATTCAAGCAATATCTGATCTAAAATTCTGGCTAACATCCTGCCACATGTTGTACTTCGTCATGCCTGTCATTCACCCTCACCCCTCCGTCACCCCCGTCGCCACCACCGCTCACTTCACCTCCTTCACCACCACCACCTCCATTGGCATCAGCAGCTATTTCTTGAAGTCCTCTTTGCCAGGTACTCTGCTAAGCTCTTCGCATGTGTGTTCCTAAATCCTAACAGAAACTCTCTGAGGTAGATGTTCTTAATTCGATTGTACTTTCAACACCCAGCACAGAGCTTGGCCCGTGTAAGATCCTTAGTAAGTGCGTGTTGAGTGCATTTTAATTTTGCAGATGAGGAAATCAAGGCTCAGAGAAGTTCATTGATCTTCTGTGTTCAAACAGCTAGTCCCTGGTGGACCCAGAATTCTAAGCAACTGCGGTCCTTTGCCTCTCTCCCACCACCTAAACCATCCAGGTTTTACACCTTAGCTTCTACTCTTCCCTCCGCTGCAGTGTCCTTCCTCATCTGTTCTGCCAACCAAAACCCCTCCCGGTGCTGCTCATTCTTCAAGCCGTAGTTCACATTCTACTTCTTCCCTAGGCTTTTTCAAATTTCACCATTTGGCATGGGCTCTCTTTCCTCCGTGGTTTCATGTCCACCTTATTGCGCTTCCGCTGGACCACTGAAAACGTGTGTACTTCGCTTACCAGTGTCTGTGACTGCGTCCGTCCCTAGCAAGTCAGCGATGGGCGATGGCTGCGTTTACAGCTCTTTCAACGTCTCGCCTCTCGTTTAGCGTGGTGATTTGCAACCTAGGTATTAAAGAAACACTTGTGAAACCAGGAGAATGCAAGAAAGCTCCGAGTGAGCGGGTGTTTTGGCCACAGGAAGGGGGCCCTGACACCTGCTGGGAGAGAAAGGAAGTAGCATTGGCCAGCTGGTCAGGGAGGGCACCAAAGACTAATTTTGTTAGTTCACGATGGGCAAAAGGCTGGTCCTGGGTACACACAACATCTTTTATAAACAGAGCTGTTTGATTCATGGTGAACCAGAGAGAGGAAGAAACAACAGGTGCTAAAGATGAATAGTCTGTTGTTAGCCCATTTATTGACTGGAAACCAATCCTGGACTTTGCTTCTTCCTGCTCTATCAAGTGGCTTCGGCCCGAGTGTAATTTTTACTTTTTAGTACCGTCTGCACCTGTGGCCTTTGGACCTAATGTTTATGACAGATGGGCCGGGCCGCGCTCGCACCGTTTAGTGGGTAGCTCTCCTTCTGTAGCACTCCATGCCCCTGTCGGCTGTGGCATGGGCCCAGTGGGCATGTGTGTCGGGAAAGGCCCATGTCTGGATCCGTTGTTCAGCTGCTGTCCTCCGAGTCTAGCTTTCCCTGTGCTGGGGCCACTTATTGCCCATCGTCTCTCTTTCTTGCCAGGTCATTGTCCCTCAAAATACAGGACTCGATGGCAGACATTCACCTCAGATGTCACAGTTGGACACGTTTCTCCTGTTTCTCAATCTTTTTCTTTATGGCTATTATTTTAGGAGATTTCGTGACTATTTTTGTTCTTCTCTTTAACAAAGGTCTAAATGTACCTGGTACACCGACATGAGAGGGGAGCCTCCTTTTCTGTCTTGAAAGACAGAGCGATATGTGTGTAAATAAAGCACTTTGGACTTAGGGAGAGTCACCTGTTGGCTTCCTTGGTTTTCCTCCTGACAGACTGGTAAGTCCTATTTTAGACAAGCACAGAGTAAATGTTTGCTTAGTGGACATGCAGGCAGGTGTCTGGCCTTGAAGTTATGTCAGCCTGAAGAAACGGACCAGATGTCAGTGTCCAAACACCCCCTCCTCTATCCTAACTTCTCTGCAAAGCATCGTGCTTGCAGGAGGAAAGGGACCCATTTTTCTAACCATCAGTTCTTTTTTCCTAGAACGGCGCAGTGTCATTTAGTACCTGTCTCTAGTCAAGCAGAAGAGAACATTCTATTTGGACAAGAGAGGAGAGTGGCAAAGTATGTCTATTTATATATCACCACGCCGCAGGAAGGTCGGCACAGAGCCAGCTTTGACAACTTGGCCGGGTGGCCTCCCCACTCTGTGTGCACATGCACACGAGGGGCAGAAGCTGGGGCTCTCCGGGGTGAACCGGTTTTCATTCCCACGCCGTTACTTTCTAGACACACGACACGAAGCAACTCCCCTCTTTGTGCCTAAGACGGAAGGAGTTCACGAATGCTGTGTGTTCACAGCAAACGCTCAAAGCCTTTAGTGAGGATTGTGTTTGTCAGGATGGGTGTTGATGTCACCACAGGTGATAGGGTAGCTCACCCCTGCATCCTCGCCTTTTATAGCATCATATCCCATCACCCAGAAGGCTTGCCCTGGTCTGTTTCTGGGATATGTCACCACGTGTCTAAGAAACGAGCCATTTCCCACAAACCTTCTGTTAGTTTCACTGGGCTCCCTGATGCGCTCTCTTCCTTCTGGTGACTTCTCTTCGTGCCACCAGAGCCTGCTGATGGGAGAGCATCATCTGACTGCCGATGGGAGAGCAGCCCTGTCTGAGCCCTGAGTGCCTCTCGTCCCATCCCCGTGGGTATCAGTGCACTTTGCCGGCGTCTTCACAACCAGTCCGGGACCCACGTCTCCGCCCTGACTCCGGCCTCCTGGCTCCCTCTTTACCACCCAGCTCCTGGTGTGCACCCGGGCCTTCCGGCCCCACACTGTTCTGGGGCCTTTGACTTCTGCCCATTCCTCCACCGTCTCACAGACACCCAGCTCGCAGCACTGGCGACTCCGTGTCCTTCAGGTTTTCGTTCGAGGTCATTTTTGGAGAAAGGTCTTCCCTGGCCTGCCCATCCAAGTAGCTCTTCCTGTTCTTCTCTGTCTTACCTCCTCCCATCTTTCCTGCCAAACCCCAATTACATTACTGTACTTCGTCATGCCAGAAAGTGCTATGCAAAATCACCATTAACACCGCAGGGCTTACTGGACAAGAGGTCAGAGCACAGTACTCAAGACTGTCAGTGACACATTAAAAGGGACACAAAAAGAACCTGAATAGAAATGCTAGCCCACCTTACCCGTGCTGAACGGTTCAGCGACATGGGTCAATGCCACGAGCACGGAGGCGCTCTGCCACTGGAAGGTCACGTCTGAGTGTGGAAGTTGCATCGGAGGTCCGCACACCATTAGTGTGTCATTGCCACGTGGGGGAAGGAGGGCGTCTGAAAAAGTTGTCAGGTGAGATGTGGGAGGTGGCTTCTAACCAGAGGACGGCCGCGAGGCCAGGTGCTCAAGGTGTGCGAGCGTGCCTTTTGCCTTCCTGGTTGGCCTGGCTCCTCTGCGGGTGACTTTTCTGTGTTCACTCAGGGCTCCTTGCACAGACAATTGCCCATAAGCAGGACAAAACGTACCTTCTGTTCCTTGAGCTCGAATAGCTCCCTATATATCAACCACATGGGAACAAATTCACACTTTCAAAACAAGCGTTATAGCAAAACAGATTGTACCTGTAGTGGTTTTACTGATTTGTTTCCACTCTCCCCCCCTCCCCCACCCCCGCCACAAGACTGTCCTCCCCTTGAAGGCAGAGCCTGCACTTGGCTTTGTCACCATTACATACTGTATGATGGTGCTGGTGTCGTGGAGGGCCCAGTGATTGTAAATCAGGTGATGATGTGAATTTCAGGCTGATTCAGCTGATTAAAAAGAGCGAGCTATTTTTAGTCACTGATGGTCACGTTTTTACTGACAACCATAGAAGAGATCTGTGTTGACCACTCTGGGTTTTCCTTTTTCTCTTCTTTTTTAACATGATGTAAAATATTTTAGGTGTCACAGCAGCTGCCTAAGCCTAAGCGTCTCTGGCAGGCAAATCAGTGTAATCACTTCTCTGCTTCTATCATGGTAACTGCGAGAAAGATGCACTCTTTATCCCTCATACAGCACCAACCCTGAGAAAAATCAGCATCTTGTGCATCCTTAAAAAGCGGCGGAATCATGAGGATAATGAAAATGAAATTTTTGTTTTATGGAGAAGCAACCTTCTCCACAAAATATGCATGACCTATAAAAGTAGCACAGTCTTTGAGGGAGAGGAATTCAAAACAAAGTGGAAAAAGACAGACTCCTTAAGAGAAGTTATGACATCACGTTGCCCAGGGCATCAAAGAAAATGATTCTGAATTTTGTTTAACCCCAGATCTAGGGGAATGCTCTCGTTGGACAAACGTGTTGATACTAGGGATCAGCTCGTATTAAGATACTTCCACGTAAATGGAGGTCACTTGAACTTTCAAAGACACAGGAGAAAAGCAGGAAGATGCTACAGATAACCTGAATGATAAATCTGGAAGATTATACTTTTCCATTATACCTACCATTAGTTGAGTTTTCAAAATCTATGGACTTGCTCAGTTTAGAGATAGAAGGCAAAAAAAAAAAAAGAAGAAAGAGGGAGGGGAAAGGGAAGGAAGGAAGGAATGAAAAAAGAAGAAAGGAAGGAAGAAAAGGGAAGAAAAAGGAAGGAAGGGAGGAAGGAAGGAAGCAGAACATCTGTAAACCTAATTAACTTCCTGTGGAATGATGGTGACGTACTTAAATCTTTTTGTTTTTATTGAATGTATTTCTCAAAGTGCTTCCATTTAGAAAAAGTTACTTTAATTATAGTAGTTGAATGACAGAAACATTTATCTTTCATAGCTTTTTGTGAGTTTGAGGAACAGAAAGGATATAGAATGGTAAGAGTAATGCTGTCATCTGGGGACATTGGGCTTGTTTTCCAGACTCTAAATCAGTGAACATGAGAGGACAGTTGAACATACATTGGGCATAACTGGGTTTCTTGCTTTGTAATTTTTTTCAACTAACACTATCTAATACAAATACTACCAGGCACTGAGCATGCCTTATAAACACAATTTTTATTGGCTCTGTGAAATTTTGTCTTATTCTATTTAACCAACCCCCTACTGTTGGGTTGGACATTTCCACTACCTTAGTTGTTCTGTGATAAAGAAGGTGATCAGTGTTGGCGCACCTGGGTGGCTCAGTCGGTTAAGCCTCTGACTTTGGCTCAGGTCATGATCTCATGGTTTATGGGTTCGGGCCCTGCATCGGGCTCTGTGTTGACAGCTCAGAGCCTGGAGCCTGCTTTGGAGTCTGTGTCTCCCTCTCTCTCTGCCCCATCCCCACTCATGCTCTGCCTCTCTCTCCCTCAAAAATAAAATAAACATCAAAAAAAAATTAAAAAGAAGGTGATCAATGTTGTGCATCTTTATCTACATTTTGGATTCATTCTGCGTGATCAAGTCTCAGGCGTAGAATTACTAGGTCAGAGAGTGTGTCGAATGAGGAGGCTGGTGAGGCACAGGAGAGGCACTAACATCCGGGAGGGCCCTTTCCTAGGACATGGCAGAGAGTGACAGATTTTCCTGATTTAAGTGTGGAAATCTCTCCTGCGGCACCCTGGACAGGGTGCCTCCCCCCGAAAGCTTTCAGCTGCTGGGGTTGTCATGTTCTTCACTGGAATGAATGCACAGCAATTACGTATCTGCCTCATTGCGTTAGCTTTGGGGAGGAGTACTTCCAACACACCAACTAGAAAACACCCCAGTTTTCTCCGTTTGTTTACTGTCGCATCTGGTGAGGATTCAAGGAGCAGGAGAAAGCCTGGCAGAGCAGGAGTGGGCCCCGGGATCCAGTCTGAGATCTTTCATTTGTACGTTGCATCACGGTTTACCCACCCGTCTCAGGTGGCCAAGCCCACGTTTGTGCTGGGTATCACAGACACGGGCAGTCGCACTTAGTTCTGCACTTTTTAGCCACGATGGGACTTTGGGAGAGAATCATTACATCCCTGCCAGCTTCTACATAATTTCTATTCTGTCTTTCCAGTTTAATCTGGCCACAGTCCTAGCTGTCAGTTATTCTCCTGCTAACCCCTCTGATTCTCACGTTTCTGTCATGAGATGCAAAGAGGACTATGGGAGGGATTAAAGGAGACAACTCATAGGAAAGTACTAGTCAACGTAAGGTATTAGTACCAGTAACCTGAGGTTTCCTTTCAAATGAATTAACTAACTGTAAGTCCAATTTCTTTCATAGCCTCCAACAATTCCAAGCGTATTTACTGATACCCTGCCATCGTCATAGCACTGAAGATATCCAGAGTGGCTTGTGACATGATTTCCATTTTTAAGGGCTCAAGTGGCGGTGATAGACACACACACACATGCGCGCACACGCACGCTGTAACACGCATGAAACCAAGGAGCGTGGCAGAAACTGAGAAGTTTTGCAAGTGGGGCATGAATGTGCAAAAATAAAACCAAAGCAGTTAAAGTTACATTTGGGGAAAGGCATCTCTGAGAAGCCTCTCCTGAAGAAGTGATATTAAATTAGTCCCTGAAGAATGTGTCAGCTTTTGGACAGACTATTATGAGGACAGAGGGGTGGGGTGTCATTGTAGATTTGAGAGATGGCTTGTCTTAAGGTGTGTAGCTATGAAAGAGAACACCTGACCTGGACATGGAATATCAAGTAGGCTGAGGGGTGTGTGTGTGTGTGTGTGTGTGTGTGTGTGTGCGCGCGCGTGCACACCTGTGTCCGTATGCATGTGTATGTGTGTTGGGAGGATGGGTGAAGGGGGGAAGAAGGAAAGAAGTGGGGGGAATTGGTAGGAGATGAAGTTGGGAAGGGAGTCTAGAGCCTGATCGTGGATTTCCTTGACTGTCTTATTCCTGTGAATTGTCTGTAAGTTGTCCATTAAAATGCTAGAAATCATAGTCATAACATCTGGGAGGCACTGAGGGATTCTGCTGCTAAAATCAAAACTGTTTGGCTTCTACAAAAAATAACCATGATGAGACATTCATTTCTAGGAACTATAAATAAGTACTAATTATGTCTTCACGTGTAGTTTTCAGCATACCATTTATTTATGTTTTGAGAATCTCAATCCTGACTCACGGACTTGACGAATCCTAAAGGTGCAGGCGTTCTTTTACTCCACCTTGTGTTCTTTTATCCCTAAACAACTAACAACAGGAGGTTGCATTTAGGCCCGCAGCTGCCCGCTTATCTTTCTAATACAGTAAAGTTAATTTCAAGACCGAACCCTGAACTGGAAGTCTTCCTTTGAGCTGACTCTTCCTTTGGAGCTTCAAAATATAAGAGGTCAAGTGCCTGCTCCTGGTTCAGTGGTGGAAAAAGAGAACTCAGGCTTTGCAAGGGAAAGGTTTACTGGAAAGCGTGTACTTTGAGTTTGCAGACAAGCTGTCTGTGCCTCTTCATCAGAAACTGGCCTCTGACTCCCAGAACATCCCCCTCCCCAGGGGGTATGTCCCTGTGGGCCACCTCTCCCGAGGACTCTGTGGTCTGTGTGTCAGGGCCTGAGAAGGTGTGTTTCTCTTACATGCAACACATTCCTGTTCTAGATCTCTACCCTCACCCCCCACCCCCAAATAATCTAAATAAATTTCCTGGGAGGAGGCTCTCTTTCTGTTCGTGGCCACTTAGGAGAGACGAGACTCATCCTACAAGATTGCTCTCGCTTCATGTGAAAAATCTCCCCTTCTGCTTCTCTTTCCTTTCATCTCTGTTTTTTCTCTCGGTGTCTTTTGGACAAGATGTTTTGTGTCTCAGTGATTCCAAGCACACAAGCTGTTCTGCCATACAAAAAATAAAAATAAAAAAATAAAACGCCTTGCAACACTCTAAAGTAAATCACTCGCCTTCAAGATTAAGCTAAAACGTTTGCTTGAGCTTCATGCTTCACGTCTGAACATCCTACCACTTAACTAAGATAACAGAGTGTTTTTATTTTGTGTTTGCTTCTTGTTTTTTTGTTTTTTGTTTTGGGTTTTGGGTTTTGGGTTTTTGTTTTTGTTTTTTTTTTGCCAGTAAACCATATCTGTACTAAACCAGGGCCACCTTTTAGTGAGGATGGGGCAGGAGACTGCCCTCTGCCATCCAAACATGCCTCTAGCCCTATTTATTTATGAGAAGCTTTGTACTGGATACAAACTGCCGTAAATGGTATCCAGCTTTGTGGACGACATCACACGGTCCCGGTAATCTGATAGAAGGCTTTAAATGGATGGGCGGCTCTGCCAGTTTTGGGTGCCAGAAGGTTTTGGGCTTTGAAAGAAAGAAACAACAAACGAACCCAGATTCAGAATCTCTAACTACTGTTTAATCACAGTGCCCTAGAAAACATGGACCAGACATGCCTGTTGCAGATCCATAACTGTGTGTGCATGTGTGTGTGTGTGTGTGTGTGTGTGTGTGTGTGTTTAATGCAACATATAGCCCTCTAAGCTTACTTGGCATGTTCAAGTTATTATGTTCTTTTAAGTTTCATGAATATCTTTTTTTCGTGAAGAAGGCAGGATTAACGAACAGTTTTGGACACAACCAATCTACGTTGTTTGTAATGTGCTTCGAATATAGTATTCCCAGTCTGGAAGCAGTTAGAGATTTAAGAAAATGCTTACAGGTTGGCCTCAGATGGGAGAATGCTCGTCCTGATTAGCAAGAACACATACTAATAACACCCAGTGCTTAATATTAATTGATTACGTTCCAGGATCTGGTACAATCTGCCCAGCAGAGTATGATAATTATTAACAGAATGAGTTATTATGTTGTAGTTAGGAGATGAATCCAAGAATCTCTGTTTTGGGGGATAGCACAAGACATTATGGCCAGATTAGAATACGTATAGCATGTACTAAAGTAGGGCACGTGAGAGGCGGTTTTGAAAGAAAACTAATCCGTTGTTTCTAACTACTACACAAGTAGTTGTGAAGTCCTTGAGAAGTCCTTGAAGACAGGTGGTAAAAATGAAGCTCCCTCCCTTCAAGGAGTTTGTCTCCTTGTCACCAAGGAGGTGATGCTACAAAGAACAAAATGGGAGGAAGCCTAAGAAGCTGCAGAAATAAGGTGTATGTCCCAGCGTACCAACAGTCCGTGTTGTGGGAAGTGCTCTGGAGCCATCTGATAGGAGATCACCGGTAGGAGCTAAGCACAGGTTTCCAAAATGAATGTGATGTGTGCTCGTTTCTAATCCATGGGGAGCGAGTACAGCTTCTCTACCTCTGAGTTTCTGGATAAAGACAATTAAACTTCGGATAGCAGGAATATTGGGGGGCAGTGAATTCCATGGGACTTCATGAAGCCACCTCCGATGTGGACTTCATTTGCAACCTGCTTCTTCTCTTAACACTCATTCTCTATGCAATCGGGAGAAAATACCAGCAGGAGAGATGGGGTGTGAGGAGTGGCCCTAACCGTGAGTGTTCGCAGAACCCCACCCCTGCAGGCCCGGGTCACAGCCTGCACTTTCTCTGCATGACACTCTTTGTGCACTTAAACCCATTGATTCATTCATCCAGTCAATAGACGTTGATTGAATGTTTACTTCCTATTGAATTGTAGACCCTGAGAACCACACTTATCTTACGTCCTGCTTTATCCCTAGTTCCTAACGTATTACCAGGACTATAGCAGGAGGACAATTGTTTTTTTTAAATGAATGAGTTTAGGCATTGACATATCCATACTTGTCAGCTTCTTCTGGCTGACTTTTGGATGATATATCACAGGGGAAAATATTTCTAACCCTGAGAGTGGGATCCACCTCTACTGTTTTTGGAAAAAGATAGAAAAAATAATACATAAGCAGAGTTAGAAAAAGGACCCAGATGCGTTCTTCTCTGTGGAGCAATGTAACATCCTATTTCAGTGCTGCATATGGAACACCTCTATGTACCTGTTAGTATAAGCTCACATCCGTCTTACAAATAGATGTCATTTGTCCTTTAAAGGACAGTGGATGGACAGCATTACTTGGTGTGGCCACATTTGATGTAAAGTGAAATTTCTTTTTTTTTTAAGTTTATTTTTATTTTTATATATTTTCAGAGAGACAAAGAGCATGAGCAGGGGAGGGGGAGAGAGAGAATCCCAAGCAGGCTCTGCAGTGTCCATGCACAGAGCCCAATGCAGGGCTCAAACTCGTGAAACCACGAGATCATGACCTGAGCCGAAATCAAGAGTCAGACACTTAATTGACTGAGCCACCCAGGGGTCCCTAAAGGGAAATTTATAACGAGAATAAATATGTGAAGTACGAGAACTGTGGCACAATCGAAAGCGTGATGAAAATCACACAAAAGGATTGCAGCAGTTACGATTATTCTATTGCCCTTCATGTGACATAGGCTGGCTTTGCTGGTCGACAGTGTTTGATATTACCTTCGAGAGAGTAAAGTAACAATGCCTGGTGCATTCAGTATTTGAGTGGCACTGTTGCCTTGAAAATTACTGAGAGTATAGCACTTTAATTCAAGTGCTGAGTCTATATTATAATCTAAAAGTGTTCAGATTAAGTCATTAACCAGATAAGTAATGGCACAAAAAGCGGTTCACCCTTCATAATGTTCCACAATGTTTGAAATACTTTGTTCAGGTAGTATGTGTAGCATTATATATTATATATTGTATCATACATGATCTAAAAGTCTTCTATAAATATATATCTATGTATATTCATATGACAAATAAATGTATGTGATTTGTGCATATTATGTAAAGTATATATATTTAAAAGGCCTCCTAGAAGATCCTTCAGTGGGAAAAACACTTTCAGTAGTGACGTCTTCACATTGACCATTATCAGCTTGTATATTAGTTTTAATAACGAAACTCAGGATCTCCCACTATACTTATTACACAGGTTGTTTGGAAGTAACAAGATGCTTAAGGTGGGATTGAAATCTACATACCTGATGATCTGCTCCTTTTTTTTAAACATGAATTCCTGCCTTCCTGGCTAAACCAGGGAAATAATGCAACACTTAGAGAACATTAAAAATTTGTTTTTCTTGGCATGCACACACTTCGCTTTTGGGTTTAACATTGACCTTCTTTGTCAGTGACTGATGCCCCTTTGTAGCATAAATAGTTCGTGGCTCTTTCTAAGGCTGGATTTCCGTAATGAATCACAACAGGAAATTCTGTCCTCTCCCTAATTCTTCTAGCTTTTCCTCCATACCATTTGACCTATTTCAATTCTAAGACAGTAACTAATTAAACATCCTGATTTATCAATTGCTACATACATCTAGAATCACGAGGTTGTGTTGCAATAAATGAATTAGAGTAGAGGCATTATCAACAGCATCGAAAAAACATTGCTCAAGGCTAGATGTCCTCTGGGCATTTTATCTGAATGGTTATGGCCATTTACTTTACGTAATGAATTTTTTGTTAAGTTGAAATATTTGAATTTTTGTTATATGTAGCAATACTTTGTGTGGTCTTCATCACTCACTCTTTCTATGCATTAATAAAGATTTGAAATGTATGTTTGGCACAGTAATGCTGTTCCCTTGGTCTGGCTTCAAGTGTAAATGGCATTCTTGTTAGCTGTTATCTAAGGTCGGAAGAGGCTATCAGTGCTTACCCCAGATGAACTATCAGTTCCGATAGCTGCACTGCAAGTACTTAATAAGGACTAAAAACCCTGAACCCATTAAAGTTCCCATTGACTGAGATTAAATCTACGGAGGTATTATGGAAGGTTAGGCAATCGATCCATTACCTTAGAATTAGATCACGTAACCAGGGATTTAGCCAGACCAGTGATAGAGGTGCCACACAGACCCCAACAGTATGATGATCCAGGCTTTGTTCCAAATGCCTGGGATTTATGACGAGCAAAACAGACAGACTGTCCCCTCGGGGAGCTTAACATCTAGTGCAGGGAAACATCATGATTAATAAAAATAACAAATAAGTAAATCACACAGTATTTTAGAAGATGATGACTGTAGATTTAAAACAAAAAGTACAGAAGGAAGTCAAGAGCACAGTGGGGGAGTGAAAGCAGTTTGCAGTGTAAGTATGGAAATCAGTGAAGGCTATGTAGGAGAGGGAAGATCTGGACAGAGACCTGAAATTGGTGAGAGGATTAGCCAAGTGGTTTCCTTGGAGAGGGGTGTCTTAGGTGAAGGAGAGCGAGCAAAAGCCACGTGGTGGAGTTAGCCCAATGTGTTGAAGTAAGGAGTCCACTGTGTTGAGCTGTGTGTGTAGATAGAACAAGAGGAGAGAAGGTCAGAAAGATAGCAAGCGACAGACCACATGGAGCCTTAGAGGTCACTGTGAGAGCTTTGGCTTGTACTCTGAACAAAATGGGCAACCATTGCAGGTTTCAGGCACATGCATACTGACTTTGGTACAGAGAATCGGTTGTAGGAGTTGGGACAAGGGCAGATGCAAAGAAACCCACAGCGGGCTGCTGCCTCTCCGGAGGAGAGATGTTGGTGTTGGGAATTTAAGGGGTAGTGACAAACCTGGTATTGGTGGCCAGAAACTGGATGTCCTCTGAAGGTAGAACCGGTAGGATTTCTTGAGCATTGAGAGTGGGATGTGAGAAGCAGTAGATCCAAAGCTTACTCCTAACTTTTCACTTGAGCAATTAGAGGGAGGAATTGCCATCCCTTAACATGGGAAAGGCTGTGGTTAGAGCTCAGTTCGAATACGTTGATTTAATATGTGTGTGTTAGACATCCTACTGGAGAGATAAAATAGGTAGTTGATGAGAGTCAGGAGTGCAGGAGAGAACTCTTGGCTGGAGAGATGCATTTGGAAACTATTGGTATAGAGAGAGTATTTAAATCTGTGCCATGGCTGTGGGATTGAAGATTAGAGAGGAAGAGGACCAAGGGACATTTTCTGGGGCATTCCACAGTAAAGACTTGGGGAAGCAGGAGGAACCAGAAAAGGGAACTGAGAAGAAACCACCAGGGACAAAGAAGGAAAACAAGAGAATGTGTTGTTCTGGAAGCTAAACGAAGAGAGTGCTGTCAACCAGGAGAGAGTAATAACTGTGTCAGATACCGTTTATCATCCAGTGAGATGAGGACTGAGGATAAATCACTGGATTAAGCAGATTGACATCATTGGCATCTTGGCAAGAGCAGTTTCATAAGTGGCCAAAACCTCATGGGGGTGGATGTGAGCGAAAATGGGAAAGGAGGTGAAACAGGATAGATCTTTAAAAAAACCGATTTGGGTTTCGCTCAGAAAGGAGTGAATAAAAGTGATGGTGGCTTGCAGGGAAAGTGGAGTCGAGTGAAGATTTTCTTTTATTTTGTTATTTTGGTTTTGAGATGAAAGAAATAAGACCAGGTTTATATACCACTGGGAAGGACCCAGCAGAGATTGAAAACAAATACGGAAGATGGAGAGAGAGGGAGACAGAAACAGGGAGAGAGAGAGAGAGAGAGAGAGAGAGAGAGAGAGAGAGAGGGAGAGGGAGAGAGGTCCCTGAGGACATGAGAGGATATGGAATCAGGCCGACAAAAAGAGGGATTGGCTTTGAGAGGGTCTCGAGAATTTATTTATATTAACCAGAGAGGAGGAAAGGTTTTTGGAGGAGATGCTGTGGGTGACTGGAGTCTGAATGAGTTTACTGGCGCTATTGGAACAAAGTAGCTCAAACCGAGCTAGAAAACAATGCAGTTTTGTTCTCTCATAGCTCCAGAGGCCAGAAGTCTGAAATCAAGGTGTCAGCGGGCAGGGTTAGTTCTTCCCAGAGGACTCTGAGGGGGGAGTGTGTTCCAGTTTTGTTTCCCACCTTCTGGTGGTTGCTGGCAATTCTTGGCCTTCGTTAGCTTACACATGCATCACGCAATTCTCTGCCTCCATTGTCCCGTGACAGTCTCTCTGAGTGTCTCCCCTGTGTTTCTGCATCCCTTGTCTTCTTATGAGGACATTTGGTCCTATGAGATGTATCAACCACCTTAAGGTAAAACGACCTCGTCTCAACTTGATGACAACTACAAGGATCTTGTTTCTAAACAAGGCCATATTCATAAATTCTGGGTAGAGATGCATTTACACAGTTTCTGGAAGTTCTCTTCGGGTTGCTTGTGTTTTCTCAGTGAAGTAGAAAGCCAGGTCATCAGCTGAGGGTGAGGAGGTTGAGGGGGTATTCAAAGACTGGGGAGTAAGATGAAGCCTACGGACAGTCTAAGAGTAGGAAAATGCATGCTCCAGGGGAATGTAATATCCCTGCTGCTGGGGGCCGCACTTGAGATTTGTGATCTTGAATTCAGTGGGACCTGAGTCAGCATGGTTGTGTGTGTTTCTCCAGCCACATACCTAGATGCAGGGACTGAGTAGGCACAGGGTTGAATTTACTGGGATGGTTGTGCAAAATAGTTACAACAAAGTAAGGGGAAGGCAAGAGAGTTGGGGCATGGATAAAGGCTCTATGAAAGTAACTCACCCTAAGACTTAAAGTAGAGAAAGAGGAGAATGAAGACACCAGGACCATCAAGCTTGGTGAAAAAGGCAAAATGTCCCAAGGGTATTGGAAGGTGGATGGGCCGGAGGCATTGGAGGTGATAGCTTGGCATGCCGTATTCATGAAATTGGTTAATGGGGGGATGGTCTGCTGGCTTTGACTCTGGGAGGGAGCACCTGAGGCAAAGTGAATAACACAGTCATTGGAGGAGAGGATACAAGAAACTGAGAGTCCAGGGGGTGGGAAGCGTCATTTACATAAGTATTAAAGTTACCAAAAATTAACGCGGTGGTCATAGTGACAGTTAACCAGGAGCTAAAATCTTCTGGAAATGAGGGTAAATTATTGGAGTAGGTAGATAGCAGTGAAATCGAAGGTGGTGTGCAATGTAACTGATAACAGGAGACTCAAAAGTGTGGGCTTTGGGGAAGCGGGAGGGCTCTCGTGGTCTGAAAGTGGCGAAAAGGAAGTGCGAGGAGGCCAGGCCAGTTGGATGATTCCTCAGCCTCTTTCCCATGTAAACAAGCTCTTACGCGTCTTCCCATGAGAGAGAAGAGGCAAAAGGAGCAACTCTGGTTGTAAGTAGGCAAAGGCCCCAGAAGTCAGTCCTGCCTGATCTGGTGTCCAGGCCTGAGGCTCCTCTACAGAGCCCTGTGGCCCCCAGATCATGGCACTCTGCTGAGGGGAGTTGAAGAGTAAGCTCTGTGAAATTTTTCATGATGCGCTTTTTTATTCTTTTTTTTTTTATTTTTGGAAAAGTCAAATATACACTGTACAATAAAAAAACACATACTCATAACCCAGATTTATAGCTACAATCATTTATATTATATATAACATACATATATATAATATATATATTATATTCCCATATATATTATATATAATATATATTATATATATATTATATATATTATATAATATATATAATCCCATATATATTATATATATTAGGGAGAGAGAGAGACATAGTGATCGGGAGAGAGGGAGAGAGACAGGATTTTAAGCAGGCTCCACACTCAGCACAGAGCCCTACGGGGGGCTTGATCCAACGACCCTGGGATCATGACCTGAGCCAAAACCAAGATGCTTAACCAACTGAACCACCCAGGTGCCCCACTATGATTAGTTCACCTATTGACTTTCTTTTGGCTTAATGTTGGAGAATTGTAAATGCATATCACATCATTGTACTTAATATACCTCAGTACACATCTCCCAAAAAGGACATTTTAAAGATAATCATGGTGACATAATTATGGGAGGGAGTATAGCACTGTGGTTGTATGCGTGGCTCTTAACAGTTAATCGTGTAGGTTCAAGTCCTGCCTGAACAAAGGGATAACAAGAGAACGTACCACTTAGGATTGTTTTGCGGATGGATGATAGATAGGTAGATAGATAGGTAGATAGATAGATGGATAGATAGATAGATAGATAGATAGATACTATCAAGTACGTGTTGGCTTGCTTTATTTCAGTTTTGTTGTGTTAGGGTTTTAATCCACACGGTCTGACACCAGAGCCCAAGCAGGACCCTTGTATAAAAACACACTATATTTTATAAATTGAAAAAGAGAAATATATTCCTCCTTTTAGATGTGACTGGATCAGTTCGCTTAGTTTATCACAAAGAAAAAAATAATGAGTGGTTGGTCTATTGAGGCAGGAAACTAGGGGGTGTTGTCGCCAACAACCTCTCCATCCCCAAGAGGGAAAGGGCGTATGCTAATGAGTAAGAACTCCTGACGGTAAGGAGGCTGCTAATGAAGTGATCACCACTCCCATGGACTCAGCCCCAGGAAGAGAGCTGGAGGGGAGTCCCTCCGCCCCAGATGTGAGGCACCACAGGGAGGCCTGCTAGCTGCTAGGAAATGATTGTTTCAATAATATTTTTCGGTATTTCCCTAGAATATAAGGTGGCGGTATTTTGACTTCATAATCTGTAACATGCATTGATCTGTGTCTCTTTTAAGACCAAGAGAGGCCTCACTCCAGGTAAGTCATGGGTTACAGGAGTTTCCCTCTAAACAACTCTAGCTCATTGGTGCTGAAAGGAAGCCTCACACGTGGGTGTGCACACACGCGTGCGCGCGCGCACACACACACACACACACACACACATATATACATACATATATCTGATAAACTTCCTGATCAAAGGTCAGAGGGAGTTTTCTGGTGAGGCCTTTATTTACTTCCCATCCTTTTGTCTCCTATCTCTAAGCTTAGTCAGTGTTAGTCCCTCATTTTACATTCTCAGAGCAGACTGGCCGTCACTGGAAATCCCTTTATCTCTTGGTCATACCCTACACCCCAACCCTGAATGGCAATAGTTCTAGCCATCTCTTAGAATAATCCCAAACTCAGAATCAAAGATGTCATTCACTCTGAGCATTAGGTCAAATGGATAACCTATACTGTGTATGCACACGTGTGTCTGTCCATGAAGAGTGTGTAAGTACAGACAGTGAAGGGCACTTGAAGTCTCAGTGACTCTGATGAGACAAATATCCTTCTGTTGGTAAATTCTGCCACATTATATTCCAAGGAAATACAGAGAAACCCTCCAGAACATTTTCAGGCAATTGTCTAAATAAACCAAGGAACATTATTCATAAACATTATAAGGGTGAATTTAGCCTTTGAGCAGGAATGGTGATTATTTTTATTATTATCTCACCTTCAGTAGTCACACATTTAATGAAAAAGACCATTAATATCTAGTTCAATTCATGTTGTGTAGCTGGAATCAATACACTTATATTTTTTATCTTTGGCTGAGTTCCTTTCTTTCGTTCCCTTTTTATGACATTTTAAATGTTGAATTGGGGATGAGCAGAATTCCATATTGTTTGCCATATGTATTAGTTATAGGTTTGGCATCTGTAACAGAGATTTATAAAAAACAGTGACTTAAACAAGATAGAAGTGTATTTCTCTCTCATTTAACTGTCTGGGCATAAGTAGGCTGGTATGTCATCAAAATCTGGGTGCCTTGAATCTTTCTGCTCTGTGATACCAAGGGTTTTGCTCTTGTCAAAGTCCCAGATGGCTTACCAGGTCATTTGGCTTATCACATCTCAGTTAGCAGGAAAGGAAATAGATGGAAAGGAGAGAATAACCCTCTTCCCTTCAAGGGCATGACTCGGAAAAGTACACTCCCCTTACCGGTTCTTCCCTTTGGCCAGAACTTAGTGACAGGATCACAGCTAAATATAAGGGAGATTAGAAAAGGGGTCTCTAGGGTGGGAGACCATCTCCTTGGTTAACTTCAAGTGTCCTAATATAATGGGAAAAGAGGAGAATTGATCTGGGGGGACAATCAGCAATCTCTGACACGTCATAGAAACATAACTGCTTTTATTCAGATGCTGATGGATAGGATATTAATGTCACATAGCGTATATCTTTTACTCTCTTTGGCAGAGATGGCTTTTGGTCACCGGATCTGTTTCCCCTTTCTTGGTAAACAGTGGTCCCTGGAATGCGGTCTTTAAGCAAAGGGCTACATTTATCAGCCTTTTTGCAGCTGGGGATGGTCAAGTGACTATTTCTCAATAAGGAACGAGATACGAGATAGGAGAGCGTGCCCCACCTAGGCTGAGGTTGTAGAAGCAGATGAGGAGGCTTTAGGCTCTAAGGGACGGTGGGGCCACAATGTGGAAGAAGCCTGGATCCTTGAACCACCACGTGGTAGTGAACTGCCCATTGAGCAGCAACTGTTGCTTGGACGTTATGTGAATGAGATCTTAATGTCCACTATGTTTCAGCCTGATGTATTCGGGAGTCCTTTAGTTAATGTCATGTTAGCCTACCCTAACTAACACACTATTTCTTTCTGGGCTCCCAGTTGCTGTTGACTATCATAATCATTGTGCTGTGGAACTAAATGATCCACAAGAAACACCAGAATTTTGATTTTTCTAAGCAGCTGGTGAACATTTTTGGGTTGTAACATTTCTCCAAATTTTGTTGTTATTCACAAATTCTCCATTTGTTTGTGAATTTTGTTCTCTGTCAAAACATTTAAGACTATTTTCCATCTTTTAGAAATTGAACAGCAGTTTTTCTGACACTGGTTTTTCTGATGATAAATAGTTTTTTTCTTCTATTTTTGCATGTTGGGATGCTTAATGAAAAAAAAGCAGAGTGAGTGTGCACTAGCAGGCAGGAATTCTATAGAAGACTCGCTACTATATTTTCCACAAGATATTGGCATTGGAACTTATTCTTAGAGACCAAATATTACACATCTAGGAGGTGATATTTAAATTCAAGGTGAAATATATGATCTGAAGTCTTATAAAATGAAGAAACAACCAAGACCTTATCTTAACATTAAACTCCCAAATGAAAATAATGTAATTCTGTAGAAATGTTAGCTCAGATATCTCATCAGTAACCTCTACTAGGCTACTAATTTAAACAAAACCAATCAGAATATTTCCAAAGTCAAGAAAACATTACACTCATTTGTTTCCCTCCTCCAGATCGGAATTCTGGATCAAAGTTAAAATCATAGACTTCAGGAAAATGGGAGGAATCAGTGGCTAACGGGTCAACCCCCATATTTTAATGTTTATTCCCCTACTCCAAAGGCTATCAGTGTAGTAAGATTTTTTAAGCTTAATTTTGTAAGTAATTTCAACCATTGGTAACATTGAAAAAAAAAAGTCCAGGAAAGGAGTTCAAATACTAATTGGTCTCTGGGCTGTATAATCTTAAGCCATTGCCCCTCTTTCCAGATACTCTCCTTGGACTCTTTAATGTTTTTGACAGTTAAAATGTGACATAATGTTCAACACACACATTTCCTGGAAAGAAAATTGCAATATGTATCAATGACCTTTATATGTTAGGCCCTTTGATCTAGTAGTGATTACAGTTTCTTACTATTGCTCCCAAGGATATTTTAATTCTTTAATTAATCAGTTTATTCAATCCATATATATTGAGACCCACTATTTTCCAGGCACTTTTTTAGGTCTTGGGGGTATAGTATTAATAATACAAAATCTCTGTCATCATGTGGTTTACTTTTTAATGGTAACGTGACAAACAAATCAATGATTGAATATAAGCAAAAAGATAATTAATATCAGGTAACATTAAATTCAGTGGTGGAAACAAGAGCTGGATAAGGAAATGGCCAGTGACGCAGTAGGGTGGAGGTGCATGTTCACAAATGGTGGCGAAGGCCTCTTTTAGGAAGGGGCATGAGCAGCGAAACAGTGAAATGAAGTAAGGAGACAAGTCCTATTGAGTATGCTAGGTGACTCTTCAGGCAGGGGGAATAGGAAGTACAGAGGTTATGAAAGAAAAGGAGCAAGACTTATTTAAGGAGTAGCAGGAAGTCCAGTGTGACCGGAGCAGGAAATGAGATTAAAAAGAGAGGAGTCAAGTCTTACAGGGCCTCTGGGCCAAGGTGAGAACTGTAGGCATTGTTCTGAGTGGTTGAAGAGCCTCTGAGGTGTTCGGAGGAGAAGGACACACATGATAGAATTTATGTTTTAGAAAGAGCACAGCGCCCACTGTGCACAGAGAGCCAGTGAAGAAAGCATGTAGTTGTTCAGGCCAGAGAAGACGGTGGCTTGGGCCGGTGCAGGGGCAGAGGTGGTGAGGAACCCATGGGGAGTATGGGTTAGCATTCTGAGTGTAGACCCCGTTGTGATTGAGGTCCCCGAGGCAGAGTCCCAGGGTTCAAGTCCCATCTTGACCTCCTAGGGACAGTGTGATTCTGGACAAATTCTGTACCCTCTCTGAGTCTCATTTACCTCATCTGAAAAGTGGAAACAATGATAATTCCTTCAAAGGCCATTATGATGTCTAGTGAGATAACTCACAGAACACACTGAAAACTGTGTTTGGCACTTCTAAGTATAAATATCTGTAAATCATTATCTTTATTAATCTGTTACAGTATAGTCACGAAAATAAATAATCTAAGATTTCCTAAAAAAACAGTTTCTGCCCATAAGAGAGTCATTTGCTATAAGAAATATTGTTATAAGCTGTATTTAGAATACTTTTGGTCATATAATATTTTTGGAGATATTTTTGCCAAGAACATATCCATTTCCTTTGCTTCTGTTTAGAGTTGATTTCTAACCTAATTTTTGGTTATATTTATATTTATGTTTATACTTATATTTACATTTACAACCCTAACTCAATTCCTGGTCTTTATTCCAAGGAGATAAACGTATCCTTCGGTTTGGGACTGGTGTGTGGTGACTGAGCAGAAAGAATCAGGCTGCAGAATCCGGGCTCTAAGTAAGTCACTTAGCTTTGTTGAAATTCAGATTTTACACCTGCAAAATATATTAGTGTTCAGGCGAAAGGAACTGGTAGACATGCACATCATACAAAGCATTTTACAGATGTTGGTTTTATTAGTTTGTGTTGGTTCTCCTATCATCATATTTTGGTGAACAAAATGTCTGACGGAACTTTCTGTGGGAATCAGTTGAAGAATCATCACGCTGCCGTTCCTGTGGGTGGAGGGTGACACCCATTCTCCCCACCACTTTCTGCAGTCCCTCACCATCACTGTAGCTGCCCCAATCTTGGGCAAGAAAAAGATCATAAACTCACTTAACAGCCAGCATATGTCTGGCGAGTGCCTCTCAGCTTGGTGAAAATACATGTTGGTGTCAGTAGTTTGGGTCTTGATGATAAGAGAACATTTGAAATGTCTTCATTTCCTCTGCATAAAGCAATCTGTTATTTCTTTCAAATAGTGTGTGAAGTGCTTATGCCCCCAGATTAGCATTTCCAGGTTTTCATCCCACAAGCTTGTATTGATCACGCGTACCCATTTGGATGCAAGCGGTCCTAGGGAGGAGAGAATTTCGAAGGTCATGGGATGGAGCAGGAAACACAGTCTCCTCCCCAAGCTTGGCTCTAACTCACCAGGAACCAGTCCTTTTTCCTTCCAGAGCTGGGCTTGTGAAATCTTCTTTGATTTCTTCATTTCACTGTCTTTTTTTCCCCCGGCCCCCATATGGGCCGGTCTACTAGAGGACAGAAATAAAGAAAAGCAAAAGGTAGCAATTAAATTAAGAAATGGGTGTATTAAGACAGCCGTGCAATAATAAGGGGTCATAATCTAAAACTTACCCATAAAACTTTGTTTCGTCCCTTGTTTTACAAAGAAGGAGTGTAAATTGTCTGAGACTCCAGCTTCAAGACAGTTTCTGAAGTGTCCACAAAGCTCTGGCAGCATGCCCTTTGTGCCCTTTGCCCTGTCCCATCAGGCTGGGAGGATTTGGAAAAGCAACGTCAGGTCTCTCATGTTTTGCCTGAGTCACATGACTGTTGCTGGTGATTCCCATACTTTCTTGCTCTGCAGAGCAACCTTCCCAGAAACGTGTATTAAGCGCTGAAAATTAAGACCAGCCTCACTTTTATAAAACTGGATTATAATTGTCATAAAAGTTCTGGAATTATAGAAAAACTATACACACACGCACACGTACACACATACACACAAACAGAAGTAATATCCACCATGATAATATTTGGAATGGATAATGATGCATTCCTAGAAAAAACCCACTTGAATTCGTCTACATTGCTGGGTTGTAATCAAACTAAGGGCTGGGCGAGTTCGTTATTTGTGCCTTTCATCTAGCTGAGGAATGTGCTTAGTAAATGTCGAATGCCTGAATAAAAAGACTTTGCTGGTTGAAATGTTATAAGCTGATTCTGATATTTCCATAAAAACATATCCTTGCCAGCTGAGCCATCCAGGAGTATAATGGCATACATAAAAATATGGAGCATAGACCTTTCGATGGTGTGCAGAATTCAAGCAGAGCCTGTGATAGTGACCAATCTGACACAATTGTGTTGTTATTAATTAACAGGCTGAGCATGAGACAGAAATATATAAAAGACTAAAAGGAAACAGCTTGGAAGATAACCCTAAGTAATCCAAAGATGGGCTAATTCACCAGAAACATGTAGAAATGGAAATGTCACTCTTAATAACATCGCCTCAAAATATATGAAGCAAAAGATAGCAGAATGTAAAGGTGAAATAAACAAATCTACAGTCATTGTGGGAGAATAAACACATCTCTTTTGTAACTGCTAGGGTTTGTACTTGAGGATGGGTTTCGAAAGATAAGGATGGATGCCTGACTCTGGGGTTGAAGGCTGTGGATCTTGGGTACCAGAGACATCAAGTGTAAGAATGAGTCTGCAAGGTAGTCTTTGGGCTCCGGGCTCAAAGGGCTGGAAGGAACAATCTGTGGAACCTACCAAATACTTTACATTCGAATAACCAAAACTTAAATACTCCTATGTCACAGATTGTGTTCTCACCAAAGCTTTAGGAAGGACACGGAAAAAAATTATATTTGCTGAATTCTGTGGGGGAAAATTTATTACATAATAAGGTCTACAAAGAATTGGTCTCTTACTATGTGTGCCGGGCATCGTTCTAAATATGAACTCACGTAATTCTTGCGCTAATCCTGTGCCTATAGGTTGCGTGAAGTGTCATTGTAATTGCCTAGTTTTATAGATGAGGAAACCCAGGCAAACGGAAGATAACTTTGCCCGATGTCACAAATCGGTGGAAACAACAGTTGAACTGAGGCAGCCTGACAGCAATAGACTGCTGGATGCCAATTAGATATTTCTTGGTTTGGTCTGATGTCCGGCAAAAGAGTTTGGTGACGCTGATTGTATCTACCTTTAAAAATACGGTAGGTTACGTTATTTATAGTTACACAACATAGAATGTGACATAATTCTCACATGTCTGGGAAATGCCATCACATTATTTGCAAACGTGACCATCAATGCAGCCTGTTGGCTAACTTGAATTGACTGAGAAAACATTCCAAGTTCATGTTCACGACCCCATCAAATAGCATGAGATAAAAGCTGGTTTTATAATCTTTCCCTTTTTATAGAATAAAAGCTAGGTAATGTTTTCAAAATTCTGGACCAGAATATTAATTCAAAGTGCTAAGAATATGGATGTATTCATAATTAATCTAAGACTGAAGCAAACCCTATAGAAAAATCATCTTCAGACATATTGGGTTTCATCCTGAAAGAGAAAAAAAAAAAAACGAAGTGTGAAAGCAACAAATGCTTGGAATTGCAGAGATGGAAATAGAGAACTGATCCTTAATCAGTTAAAATGATCACTAATAAATGAAATCTAGAAATAAAATCCCACCTCTCAGCATGATCCCCAATACCAGCTTCTTTTCATAATTAAAGATGGTATTCTCGCTGATGTTAACTCTTTCTTCCTCTTTGAGCCTCCTGCGTCTTTTTTAGCACCATTTAGCTGCAACACAAAGGACTGAGGCTTGAAATCAGAGCAAGAAAGTTTTTACAAGGGATGGAAAGATACAAACTAACTCATACTGCTTTATGAATTAATAGGGATGTCTCAAAAACATGAACAAAAGGAATTATTTAAATGTCATCCCATTTAAGTGGTAAATTCTCCATGACATGTTTTTCAGTTTATTGGCAGGGAGTGAACTGATGGACCTTGTTTTGCATGTCCCCTCTCCCTTCTCCTACTTCCATTTGCCTTCTATGCTTCCATATGTTGGGACCAATCTGTTGATTTCACCAACACTCTCCCATCCCCCTTTAAGACTCCAGTGAATCGTAGACTCTTTGATGTGATCAGAAATTAGGAACCTTACTGAATATACATTGTCTTTTCATATAAATATCTCTCTGATCCACTTCTTCCCCTCTGGTTATTGAAAGTGCGTTCATTTAAAAAACATAATTGGCAGGAATCATTGTTTTTATATCTAAATAAGGGAAACTGCATAAGCTTAAAAAATGTTACAGGATAGCATTTCGGGAAAACATACCAACGTGAAATATACTGTGACCAAGACTTGATAAGATACATCCCAATCTTATATTCATTATGTGGTTTTCAATTCAGGAAATATTCAATACTGAGAGAAAATTCACAATGGAAAGCTCTACAATTTTTCCTTTGAAATCCTCATGCACTTTAAGAAGATTGGAGAAAACACATTTCAGCAGGCTTTGGCAGTCGCTCAAATTTGTGTGCTCTAAGTTTAGAACCAAACTCAATCTGCCCCCTGTTCAAGCTCTGTTCTGTGCTGGCAAAACACCACTTGCTTGTTCAGAGGGAGAAGGAAGGCTTTGTAAAACTCAGAAAACTTACTGGACATTAAGTAGCTCCCCAACAATTATGTTATCCTCAGCTTAAGTTGAATTCAACACATGTGAGTGACATTTTTCTTACAACACCCGGGTATAAAATAAATAGAAAAATACTTAGCAGCACTTATTGGGGGTTTAGCAAAACTCAGGAATGCCTAAAATTTTCCCAAGGTCACTTGGTTTTCCAAGATGCTATATATAAGATTTTCCAGCTCTTATTTCTGTTTTGTCATCACATCTCCTTTCATATTTTGAGGAAATGTTTGTTTAGGTATAATAATTTTTTTGCACCATTTGAAACCCAAATATTGCAATACTGTGTTAAGATGCGAAAGCTGAAATGTGAAAAGATGTACCATAATCTATTTATATTTAATTATGTAGACTGAATTAAGTATGCATATAAATATTTTAAACATATATACACACACGCATATATGCTTATAAAAAATTCAGCCTAAGTATTTCCTATACATTTTTATTTTAAATTGTTTTGCATACCAACTCTCTGAAGTCTGAGAGCCAGATCTATGTAGTTCTAGGTAAAAGACACTGAAAAGATTGATAGCTTAAGATTTACGGATTTGGGACCAAGAAGCAAGTTATTTTGCTTCTCTGAAATCTTTATGCAGGTAGGAGTTGGACTTGATAATATTTAAATGAGTTTCTTATACTAATTTTATGTGACTCAGTGATTCCAATGAGAAGTTTGAAAATGACTTGATTTTATGATGAACAATGTGCATTTTAATTGGATTTGGTTCTTTATTTGTTGCTGTATCTATTCTTATCTCAAGTGAATGCAAGCCAAGCCGAACATTCCGTGTTCTCTCAAAAACCTTTCAGACTCTTTACTGTGTACTTTTATCGATCGTAATGTGTACCAGCCAAATTTAATTATAGCGATCGCAGTGTGTGTTAGTAGGATATGTAGGAATTTCAGCGGTGTCGTCCCATACCCTGCTGAATTCACCCAGCCCCCATCGCAGCATTTTATAGTATGCTAGTTATGAACTAGTTATATATATTATATTAGTATAATCTCTGAAGTTAGACTTTTTGGCTTAAAATCCTGGTTCTCCACTTTATGACTACTTGACTTTGGGTGAGTTGTTTTATCTCTCTGTTCCTTATTTTTTTTTTTTTTAAGTTAATGTTTGTTTATTTTTGATAGAGGGAGAGGGCCAGCAAGGGAGGGCAGAGAGAGAGAGGGAGACACAGAATCCGAAGCAGGCTGCAGAGCCTGACGTGGGGCTTGAACTCACAAATCATGAGATCTTGACCTGAGCCAAAGTCAGACGCTTACTTCACCGACTGAGCCACGCAGGAGCCCCTGTTCCTTAACCTTTTTTGTCTGTAAAGAGAAGAGAACCTATTTCATCGACTAGTTCTAAGGAGTTTATAGTTTTGTTCTCAAAGTACTTAGAGTAGTTCCTGGCACACAGGAAGTTTTCAACAAGTGTTAGTTTTTTCTTTGCTTCTTATATGTCTACCACATTAGAACAGAAGTCCTATAAGAGCAGGACGCTCATCAATCTTGTTCATCACGGTCATGGTTACTTTGCCTTCTCTTCCTTTTCTTCCTCCTCCTTTGCTTTAATTGAAGTAGAAAGCACATAACATTAATCCATCTGAAAGTGTACAATTCACCGACATTTAGTGTATCCACAATGGTGTGCAATCATCGCTTCTGTCTAGTTGCTTAAACGTCCTTAATCATGTGGAGGAAATTGTCTTCTGTTTCTAGTTTGCTGAGTGTTTTTGTCATGAAAGGATGTTGGAGTTTTCAAATAATTTTTCTGTAACAATTGAAATTCGCATGTGGGATTTTCTTCAGTCAATGTAATATATTACATTGATTGATTTCCATGTGTTCACTCTTGCAGTCCAGGGATAAATTCTACTGGGTCACGGAATATAATCTTAATATACTACTATTATGCTAATATAATATACAACTGTACTACTAATATACTATTTTCTTTGCTGGCATTTGTTGAGGAATTTTGTGTATGTATTCATAAAGGATATTGAACTACAGTTTTCTTTTGCTATAATGTCTTTATCTGGCTTTGGTAATGCTGGACTTATAGAATGAGTTTGGAAGTGTTTCCTCCTTTTCTTTTTTCTTGGAAGAGTTTGAGCAGGGTGTAATAATTCTGCAAGTGTTTGGTGGAATTCACCAGTGAAGCCATCTGATCCTGGCCTTTTCTTTGTTGGGAGGTCTTTTTGATTACTGATTCAATCTCTTTGTTTGTTAAAGATCTATTCAGATTTTCTGTTTCTTATTAAGTCGGTGTTGGTAGTTTGTGTATTTCTGGGAACTTATTCATTTCACCTAGTTCATCTAATTTGTTGCTGTGTGATTATTCAAAACATTCTCTTATAATTCTTTCTTTTTCCTATAAAGTTAGTTGCAGTGTTCCCACTTTTATTTTTTATTTTAGTAATTTTCTTGGGGGGGGCGTCAGGTTACCTAAAGCTTGATCAATTTTGCTGATCTTTTCAAAGAACCTATTTTTTGTTTGGTTTTGTCGCTTTTTTTCCCTTGAACTTTCTTTCATTTAATCCACTCTAATTTTTATTATTCCCTTCCTTATCCTAGCTTTGACTTTAGCCTGCTGTTGTTCCCGTTTCTTAAGACATAAAGCTAGGTTATTGATTTGGGATCTCTTTTCTTTTTAATATGAACATTTAAAGCTATAAATTTTCCATGAACACTTTTTCACTGAATCCTATAGATTTTTCTATGTTGTATTTTCATTTTCATTCATCCCAAAATATTTTCTAATTTCACTTGTATTTCTTCTTTGACCATTGGTTCGTTGTTTATGAGTGTGCTGTTTAGTTTCCACATATTTGTAAACTTTCCAGTTTTTCTTCTGCTACTAATTTCAACTGTCATTCTGTCGTGGTTGAAGAATGTGCTTTATATGATTTCAGTCCTTTAACACTTACTGAGGGGCGCCTGGGTGGCTCATTTGGTTAAACTTCCAACTCGTGATGTCGGCTCAGGTCATGATCTCATCATGATCTCACGGTCATGAGATTGAGCCCTGTGTTAGGCTCTGTGCTGGGCATGGAGCCTGCTTAGGATTCTGTCTTTCCTTCTCCCCCACTCACCCTCCCTCTATCTCAAAAAAAAAAAAAAGATTAAAAAAATTTATTGAGACTTGCTTTGTGGCCCAACATATGGTCCATGCTGAGGAATGTTCCGTGTGCTCTTGAGAAAAACATGTATTCTGCTGCTGTAAGGCGGAGTGCCTTCTTTCTTTATGTCTGCTCGGTCTGGTTGACTTACAACATTGTACAGCTCTTTATTTCCTTATTGATCTTCTGACTGCTTCTCTCCATGTTGCAAATGGGGATACGGAAGTCTCCAGCCATTATCGTAGAACTATTTCTCCCTTTCAGTCTTTCATTTTTTTCATATTATTTTGGGATCTGTTCTTATGTCCAAATATATTTATAATTATTGTATCTTGACGGACTCATCTTTTCATTGATGTGTAATGTCACTTTTGTCTCTTGTGACACTTTTTATTCAAAAGGCTATTTGTCTCATATTAGTACGAACACCCTTGCTCTCTTCTGATTACTGTTTCCTTGCATTTTCTTTTTCTACTCTTTCACTTTTAACCTGTTTGTGTCTTTGGCCCTAAAGTGAGTCTGTTATAAGCAGTATATAGTTGGGTCATTTTTAAAAAATCCATTCTTCCAATCTCTGCTTTTAATTGAGGACTATAATCCATGTACAGTAAAAGCAATTAGTGATAAGAAAACTTCTGCCATTTTGTTACTCCTTTTCTATAAGTCTTAAAACTTTTTTGTTCCTCAATTCCTCTATTACTCCCTTCTTTTGTGAGTAATTTTTATGTTATTTGCTCCTGTTACGTTTTTCTAAGTGAACTATAATTAGCACACAGTGTTAAATTAGTTCAGATGTACAACATAATGATTCAACAATTGTATACATTACTCAGTGCCCACCACAATAGGTGTGGCCACCATCGGTCACCAAATAATGTTATTGCAGTCTTATTGAACGTATTCTCTGCTGTACTTTTCATCTCTCTGCTTAATTTTTTTGAGTGTATCATTTTGATCACTTTCTCATTTCTTTTCTCTTTTGGTACATCTTTTAGTTTTTTTCTTAGTAGATACACTGGAGATTACAATTACAATTAACATAACTTTATAACAATCAGCTTTGAATTAATACCAACTTGGTTTTAATAGTGTAAAAAAGCTGCCCCATTACAACTCCACCCCTTTAATTTTGTTAATGGTAGCAAACGACATCTTTATACATAGTATGCATATTAACACAGATTTGTAACTCTTGTTTTCTGCATTTGTGTCTTAAGTCATAAAGAAAAAAAGAGAGGAGTTAATATACCCAAAATACAATACCCCTGATTTTGTATTTACTTGTGTGGTTACTTTTACTGTTATCTTTATAGCTTCACATACCTTTGAGTTATCTTCTAGCATTCTGTCATTTCAGCCTAGAAGACACTACTTCACATTTCTGGTAGGGCAGATCTACTAGCAATGAATTCATTTAGTTTTTGGTTACCGCCTTTAGTTTTTATTGAATAGTGCATTACCTTCTCCTTCATTTTTGAAGGGTAGTTTTGCTAGACACAGATATCTTTCCTGGGCAATTTTTTGCTTTGAACACTTTCGATGTGTCATTCCACTGACTTCTGGTCTCCAGGGTTTCTGAAGCAAAATTGGTTGTTAATATTATTTGTGTCCCTTGTGTATGACAAGTCACTTCTCTTTTGATGCTTTCAAAATTCTCTCTTTGTCTTTTGCTAATTTGACTATAATGTATCTTGGTGTTGATCTCTTAGAATTTATTCTGCTTGGAGTTTGTTGTGCTTTTTGGAGGTGTAGATTCTTATCTTTCATCAAATGGAAGGATTTAGCCATTTTTTCTTCACTCTTCTGCATGTGTTATGCATACGTTAGTCTACTTAATGGTGTCCCACGTATCTCTTGGGCTCTGTTCATTTCCTGCCATCCTTTTCTCTTCCTGATCCTCAGATTGAATAATCTCAGTTGTTGTATATTCAAGTTCACTGATTCTTTCTTCTTTCTGATTAAATGTGCTGTTGAACCCTTGTAGTGAATTTTGCATTTCACTTATTATATTTTTCAACTCCAGAAAATTTCTGTTTGGTGTCTTTGATGATTTCTATCTCTTTATTGATGGTTTCTATTTGGCAAGACTTACTGTCTTCATTTCTTTTGGTTCTTTGTTTAGGTTTCCTTTGGCCCTTTGAACATATTTAACTTTTGAAACCATTGTCCCAACAAAGAAAACTCACGACCAGATATTTTCACTGGTAAATACTACCAAACATTTACAGAAGAATTAACCCCAATACTCTTTAAACTCTTCAAAAAAATTGAACAAGAGGAAACATTTCCAAATTAATTTTGAGGCCAGCTTTATGCTGATACCAAATCCAGACAAAGACACCACAAAGAAAGAAGATTACAGGCCAATCTCCATGATTAACATTGATGCAAAAATCCTTAATAAAATACTAGCAAACTAAATTTAACAGCACATTAAAGGATCATACAATGTGACCAAGTAGAATTTACTCTCTTTGATGCAAGGGTGGTTTAACATACACAAAGTAATTCATGTAATAGGCCACATTAACATATCAAAAGACAAAAATCATATGATCATCTCAGTAGATGCAGCGAAACATTGGACAAAGTTCAACACTGATTCATAATAAAACTCTCAACAAAGTGGGGTTAGAGGGAACATACCTCAACATCAATAATGGCCCTATATGACAAACCCACAGCTAATATACTCAATGGTGAAAAACTGAGAGCTTTTTCTTTAAGATCAGAAACAAGACAAGGGTGTCCACTCTCACCACTTTCATTCAACATAGTACTAGAAGTCTTAGCCACAGCAATCAAATAAGAAAAATAAGCAAAAAGCATCCACATTGGTAAGGAAGAAGTTAAACTTTGTGATAGTTTGTGATAACATGATAGTACATAGAAAACCTTGGGGCATCTGGTTGACTCAGTTGGTTAAGTGCCTGACTCTCGGTTTCATTTCAGGTTATGATTTCACAGCTTCATGAGTTAGAGCCCTGCCTCGGGCTCTGTGCTAGCAGTGTGGAACCTGCTTGGGATTCTCTCTCTCCCTCCCCAACTGCTCGCCGCTCCCAGTGTCTCTGACTCTCTCTCTCTCTCAAAAAAGAACAAAAAACAAAAACAAAAAAAAAACATTAAAAAAAAAGAAAACCTTAAAGACTCTGCCAAAAAACTATTAGAAGTAATAGATTAACAGTGAAGTTTCATGATACAAAATTAATATACAGAACTCTGTTGCATTCCTATACACCAAAAACAAAGTAGCAGAAAGAAATATTGAGGAAATAATTCAACTTACAATTGCACCATAAAGAATAAAATACCTAGGAATAAACTTAACAAGGGAGGTGAAAGACCTATACTCTAAAACCTATAAAACATCAATGAATGAAACTGAAGATGACACAAATTGAAAGATATACCATGTTCATGGATTGGAAGAATTAATATTGTTAAAATGTTCATAATACCCAAAGCAATCTCAGATTCAGTAATTTCCCTGTCAAAATATGAATAGTGTTTTTCACAGAACTAGATTTCACAGAAAAGTTTAAATGCCACAGATCTCACTGCAGATCAGCAGCTTCTTTAATCACCAAGCTTTCCTCTTATATGTTGTATGTTTTGGGCCGGATTCTAGAGTTCTGTAAAAGTTGATTCTGGCATTTTTTTTCTCCCAGCTCATTGATTGTCTTTAGGAGGGATGGAACTCTGGAGTTCCCTAGGCTTCCATTTTAAGTCTAGCTTTTTAGCTTCTTCTTCTTTTAATGATATTTACTGTCATCATTCACAAATGTGGATATCCTAGCACACAGATCCTCTTTCTGTTTGTATTCTTGCAAACTGCTCCTCTTTTGTAATCCTGGGGAGGAGGTCCACACAGGCCCCAGAGGCAGGTTCAGAGCCATTAGGTAGGCAATTCCATATGTCTAGTTACCAGAGCATGGTCTAGAGGGGAGGGTTCTGGCTCCAAGTGGGAACATCATTTTGGCCTGTAGATTCTTGCTAAGGAGGGGGGATGTGGGTGTGTACAGGCAGAGAAGAAACTAGATCTTTCCTAAATCTAAGAGTAGGCTGGGATGTCCATACTTCTGTATGCACGACCCCTAACCATGTGGGAGGGGAAGGGATGGGCCCAGTAGTTCTGTGTTCTTGACACCCTTGTAGAGTCTTGAGGAGTCTGAAAATTCTCCTTTTGAACATGGCCTTCTATGCACATAGGAAAGTATAGTTCTTTTTTTTAGTGTTTATTTATTTTTGAGAGAGAGTGAGAGAGCTCAAGCAGGGGAGAGGCAGAGAGAGAGGAGACAGAGGATCCAAAATGGGCCCTGTGCTGACAGCAGTGATCTCAATGCAGGACTTGAACTCACAAACCGCAAAATCGAGACCTGAGCCAAAGTCAGATGCTCAACCGAGTGAGCCACCCAGGTGCCCCAGGAAAGTGTAGTTCTTAATGCAGGAGAGTGGAACATATTTTAATTAACAGATTCATAACTTTAAAATATTTAGATATGTGAGGAGCCTGTATTTGTGGTCTTGCACCAAGCATTGCCAGGTTATAAGTGGGCTGTGTAGAGATGTTTGTCTTGGACCCTCTGAAGTTTGACACTGTTGATCTCTCTCTCTCTACCTTGCTGTACTTCTTCATGGGGCATCAGGGACACCATACTCTTGAGTTTCCTCCTATGTCACTGGTAGCTTTTCTCACTTTCCTTTCTCACCAAGTAACATTGGAGGGCTCCAGGACTCAGTCCTTTGTCCTTGTCTCTTTTCTATCTACACTAAAAATTTTTTTTTAATTCTTATTTATTATTTTTGAGAGAGAGAGAGAGAGAGAGAGAGTGCACAGGGGAGGGGCAGAGAGGGAGGAAGACACAGAATCTGAAGCAGGCTCCAGGCTCTGAGTGGTCAGCACAGAGCTTTACATGGGACTCAAACTCACGAACCGTGAGATCATGACCTGAGCTGAAGTTGGACACCCAACCGGCTGAGCCACCCACGTGCCCCTCTATCTACATTTCTATTGTTAGATCCCCAAATCAGACTTCTCTTCTGAACTCAAACACAGTATATCCACTTGCTTCCTCAAGGTTTTCACTTGGTTGTCTAATAGACATCTCAACTTTGTCTGATGGATAAGACACCTGTTCAACCTCAATTAAGGACAGTCTATTCTTCTGGTTATTCAGGCTTAAAATATTCTTTTTTTTTAAAGTTTATGTATTCATTTTGAGACAGACAGAGACAGTGTGAGCAGCGGAAGGGCAGAGAGAGAGGGAGAGAGAGAATCCTAAGCAGGATCCTCACTGTCAGTGCAGAGACTGATGTGGGGCTTGATCTCACAAACCATGAGATCATGACCTGAGCCAAAATCAAGAGCTGGACACTTAACTGACTGAGCCACCCAGGCGCCCCTTAAAATATTTTCTTGACTCTTCTTCCTGTCTCTCATACTACACCCAGTCATTCAGGAAATTATCTTGGCCTTGACCTCAAAATCCTGTATTTTGGATCTTACCACTTCTCACAACCTCACTAGCATTACCCTGGTCCAGGTTACCATCACGACTTTTCAGATTGCTGCTAGAGCCTTCTGACTAGACATCCAGGTCCTACCCTCATCCACTACAGCTATAGTGATTCTGGTAAAGCTAAGTCAGATTGTGTCACTCCTCTTCTCAAAATATCTAATGACTCCCCATTTCATTTAGAGTAAAAGTGAAGGCCCTTTCAGTAGTTCATAGGTGAGCATATCACCCAGTTCTGGCCAGTGAGAACCAAGTATAGGAAACTTATTCAAACTTAAAGAAGGTGGGTTCTCTCTTTGGTGCTGGATTTGAGGCTAGAGGATAAAAGCCTGGATTTGGAGGAAGGTATTTGCCAGGTGGGGTTGATCTGCCTGGGATGGAAATGCAGAGAAAAATGGCTGAGAGACACAGAGATACCTTCTGGACTGTGCAGCTTCATTACAGGCCAATAAGTAACACTGCTTGGCTTAAAGCAGATGCGTAAGGAATTGTGTTTTCTATCTTCTGAAACCAAGACTCTTGACTAAAACAGGGTGAAGGAAGAGGCAGAAATTGACATTCACCGAGCATTCTCTTTTGGTTGGACATTATGCTCGGTGAGTTACACTAATTATCTTATTATATTCAATCATTCCTTCTCTTATTTGTTTACAGTTTTAGTCCATTTCCCTTACCTATAATTATCTTTCCATTCTTCTCTGGGAAATGCTTTAAAACACCTGATCAAAACTCTTATTTCCATCAAAATACATTTACTTTGAATCCCATTAATATTCATGTAAGTAGTTCATTTCTCCATGTTAATTCCTAGTTGCTCATACATTTTTTTGTGTGCATTTATGAGAGTGTGTTTCTATTTAGACTGGAGACTTTCTGGTACCAAAGACAATACCTTGTATTTCTTCTTTATCCCATCTCATCATCTAGTACCGTTATTTATTTTTCCCAATGGACTTCTCACATATTATTTGTTAAAAATATTATTTGCAACAGGATACTACAGTTTTTATGGGTGCTTTAAAATAATTTATTTACAATAAAGCATTTAAGAAAGATTATGTTTATTTTACACTTCTAGAAATTTAGACAAAAACATGTAAAGTGCTGAGAATAATGCTAGGTATATGATTAAATAATAAATATTGTTGTTGTTGTTGATGTTGTCTAAGAACTCTCCCACATTGGCATTTTCTATTTGTCTTACAGCACATAATTCTGTCTTATGATATGCCCATGTACGAGTACATCTTACTCCATATAGTATACAACAGACCTCTTGAGGCTGGGCCACTTGTCCTGTGAGTGTTAAGGGAGCACAGTGTGGAAGAGTGGAAAACACGTGAGCTTATTTTATTTTTAAATTTTTTTTCAGGATTTAATTTAAATTCTGCTGAGTTAACATACAATGTAATATTCGTTCCAGGTGTACAATTTACTGATTCATCTCTTATATACAACACCTGGTGCTCATCACTAGAAGTGCCCTCCTTAATCTCCATCACCTATTTCACTCATCCCCCTACCCGTGTCCCCTCTGGTAACCATCAGTTTGTTCTCTGTAGTTAAGAGTCTGTTTCCAGGTTTGCCTCTTTTTTCCCACCTATGTTCATCTGCTTTGTTTCTTAAATTTCCCTGGAACATGGGCACTGTGTTTTCTTATTCAACATATTTTATTCCCAACGCCTGGCAGATAGTAGTTGCTCTCGAAATTCTTGCCGATCCAAACCTCTTAAGCGTCTTATGTCTATCTTCACCTGGAAAATCGTTCTAGACTTGTCTGAAAGAGTTCATTAAGCTGCTGCTGTTACTTTCACTTAAAATAAATTCATATATATGAATATATAGAAAGAGGATGCACACATAGATTCCGGGAAGCATGAGCATTGTGTATCTTTAAAACCCTGAACGTTCTGTGGGATTCATGACCATGTTTTTCCTTGTTTAATGAAAAAGTAGACCCACTGGAAGATGCCGATGTATCTGTACTCACTCTGTTGCTTGAGTATTGAGAAAACCTTTCATCAAGCAACATGTGGGTGAATCAAGTGCTTCCAGAAACCAGAGTCTCATGGCCTTGCTGGAGCCAAGTGCAGCTCAGGCTGACTTTGTCTCCATTGTCTCTCCATCACATCCCTCTCCTCAAGAGTCACTTTTAGCAGACATCGTGAACTGTGCCAAAGCATATGGGTGTACCAAGAGGTGGGGGGCAGGTGCTCTGTTTGGCATCTGAACCTGCCAAATAGACTACACTTTGCATTTCTGGCTCTTTCACGCATCCAGTTTCCAACTCTAAGAGCTCCGCAGGTTTAGGTTTTCATCAAAGCCACAGGTACATTGTTTTTCTGAATTTCCATCACTGCTACTTGAATACATTTTTTTCTGATTCCTATAAAATTGATTCCAGTGTTTAACATCTATTCAGACCAGCGATTGAATTAGCCTCCTCAGACTCTGTGACTGTGTGACATAAAAATTATTTGTTTTCTGTACAGCCTTTAGATTCTAGGTTCCTAATTGATTATTCTTTGTTGTGACCCACCCCAAGAGTCAAGCCATTTTGCCTCGAAATGAATCAACTTAGATTAATGGAGTTCTAATTTGAAGATAAAATCAGTTGGCCTCCAAAATCTTCGCTCACTTCCATGCACACAGATACTATGACAAATATGTGAAGAGCGCATTTGACTTTGAAAAGCTTTTTCTCTCTCCCACTTGAGGTAGTATAAGTAGCATTAGTTCCACTTGACAAGACAATCCAGGCACGTGTTTGCATTCAGAATTATACAGAAGATATGTAAAAAACGATGTCAAAGATGGCAATTAGAAAGGATGCCCTTATGTTACGAGGGTGCTGGTATATCTTAGTCTCACTGATTCAACATGTATTTATTGCCCTCCACTGAGGTAAAACACACATGCAGTTAGGCCTTTGTCTTCAAAGAATCTGTCAATGATAATGTGGTAGCAAGGAGTAAGTGGAAAAAATTACTAATAGGTCTGAAAAGTAAGTCAAAGTCCTCTAGAGATTTAGCAGAGGTGACACTTCTCATCGATTGTGGGAACCTTCCTGGAGGAAGGATCACTTGAAAAGAGAGTTTATTGTTTTCCCATTTCATCAGGGGTTGAGCTACTTCAGGGTCACACTGAGTTGTTCTGAAGTAATCCATTTTGTGCCATGTTTGCTCTTCTACCAAGTAGTGCCTCAGAGAATGGATATATTTTGATATTCATTTATGAAACAGACATTTCTCAAGCATCTACTTGGAGGTGCCAAGACAGACATATTTTCTGTCGTGGCTCTGAAGACCCTTGTATTTCTTGGGGCCAGCAGTCGAAAAGCAGATAAATATGAAAATAACAAGTAAAGATGGAGTAAGTGCTGTGATGAAAGTTCAAGAGAGAATTGTCCAAAGGCCCTGTGTCTTTGCCCTCCCCACCTCATCTGGGAACACGCAGGATTGGCTGTAGTCTATCTCAGAAGTTTGAAATGAGTTTTCAAGACTTAGAAAATGAGTACATTTGATTTGGTATGGTCATGTTTGCCAAACAAAGGGTTGCTGTCCTTCATTTCACGTTAAAATAGTGATGGTAAAAAGTGCCTTCTGATATTTCCATAATGCCTAATTCTCTAGCTGCGTGGGTCTCCACTCTATGGATCTGACCCTGTGTATTTATACCCAGGATATCGTAGTTTGTCTCAAGGTCAAACGCATCACAGAAGTTTATTTGCCCTGGGTGTTTAGAAGACTCTTTCTGGGGCAGTGATCGATTGTGTTCCTTTTCCCCTAGTGGACTATAATGATTAGAACATTGAATAAGAGCTTCTAACAGAATAAGGTGTTTTTATGTTTTGTTTTGTTTTTTTTTACAAGTTTATTAATTCATTAGGTAAGAACCTCAATGGATATTTTAAAAGACAAACTTCTGCTTTTCTGTCTTTAGAGAACTAGGTGGACATTGTCCCTCCAAATTCATTGCCCACGCTGCTCCCCTTGAACCCCACCCTGTCTTCCCTGCTCCTTCTTCAGATTTCAGGTCGGGTTCTGTGGATGAGAGCCTGGAGAATGGGAAGGGGGTGAAGTTGGTGTCTTTGGCCCCTGAATGCCTCTGGCAAGAGCTGCCATGGAAAGTGTGTACTTCTTCCAGAAGTCACAGCTCCTCTTAGGAAACCTCCCCAGGGAGCTGCCCTCTTCCCCCACTCCTTCATGCTCTATTTTACTCACCCCTTACCATTTCCCCTACCCTGCTCACACCTTCACAGTCTCTTAACACTCTTCAAATTATCCAGTTTGAGTGTACCATCTGTTTCCCACCAGGGCCCCTACCGATACACAGGAAAACTAGATTCGTGAGTTGAACTACTTATTTGTGCTGGAAATCAGAAATTTATTTTATTTTGGCCTCTGCAAATCAGTTTCTACTTAATATTCTTCCTTTCTTTTTGCCCCAGGAAACAGAGTTAAATGACAATTTCATTTCAATTAAAAAAACATTATAATATGAGGTCATGACCAGTTTGTAGTCTGCTTGTTGGGATGGGCTCAAACTCTACGAAACATACTTTTGAGTAAGTTACAGTGTTTAAAAAATGGAGTGATACACTCACATATTTTATTGGTTAGCAATCAATTTAGCCGAGAGAAGCAAAGACCCAACATAACAGTGACCGATCAAGACAGAAATGAACTTCTCAGCTTCATAAAATGTAGGATGCTGATAGTCCAAGATAAAAATGACAGCTTCATTCTTCAAAGCCCTTGGGGGCACAAACTGTCCACCATTTCTCCAGCCAGGAGGAAGAATAAGAGGCAAAGAAGAAAGGAGAGTCATGATGCATGTCAGTTGTTCTTAATAAAGATGCCCATGCCACTTCTGCTCTAGTGTCATCCAGTGCAAAGTCTCATGGCTGCAGCTGCCATTGAAGCTGAGGGACACAGTCTTCATTCGGGGCGGCCACTTATCCAGCTCCTACTACCCAACTGGGGTTGCTGAATGGTTTCTATAAAGAGCACGACAGAAATTAGTTTAGGTCTTGTGGACTACATCCAGTGTCTGGTTCTCCTCCTCCTTCTTTGTCTCCTTTTTAGCTTCCCGTTTCCTCTGTTCCTTCTTTTTCCTTCTTCACCTCCTCCTCCTTCTTTCCCTTCTTCTTCCAACTCCTTAGAAATATAAAAACTCTTCTTAGCTCATGGGCCACCCCAAAACAAGTTTCAGTCCAGATTTCACTCAGAAAGTGAAGTTTGCCATCCTCTGCCATAGAAGAAGGGGAGACTGGGAATACCTAGCGGTCTCTGCATTTGTGGGCTGTTAGGATAAGCTCAGTGCTGAAACAGGTGACTCCCAGATTTCACCGGTTTAATGCAATGAGTTGATTTCTCTGTCACATCACAGTCCAACGTGGACTGGTAAAGAATGTGTGTGAGGAGGGGCTTCTGTGCCCTGTGTGGTCATTCATGGAGCCCGACTCCTCCCACTGAGTTGTAGGCACCCTCTGTGTTCAGCTGGTACAAGAGGAGACCGAGAGGAGAGAGAAGGTATGCGTACCCTGAACTGTTGATACAGATCATATTCCCTGAACGGCTGATACATACCATATTCATTGGCAAGACCTGTCCCCTGCAGCCCTTCCCCACCTGTACGTGTAAAGGGCCTGGATTCAAGACCCATTTCAGAAAAGAGTTTGGTGCTCCAAAAGAGGGGGGTATGTTGTTTAATGATATGGCTCCTTAGTTTCCTCATCTATACAATGAGGAATGTATTACTACCCATTTTATACATACTTTATTTTATTTTATTTTATTTCATTTTATTTTATTTTTTTAACGTTTATTTATTTTTGAGACAGAGAGAGACAGAGCATGAACGGGGGAGGGTCAGAGAGAGGGAGACACAGAATCTGAAACAGGCTCCAGGCTCCGAGCTGTCAGCACAGAGCCCGACGCGGGGCTCGAACTCACGGACCATGAGATCATGACCTGAGCTGAAGTCGGCCACTTAACCGACTGAGCCACCCAGGCACCCCAAACATACCTATATTTTAAAGATGTAAGTCAGTTCACATAAAGAATTTAGACCAGTATGTGGCCCACTGGCAGTGCCATTTTAAGAAGGGACTCTACACAGTGATGAATCTCACAGCCTCTGAAGCCAGACTAGGTGGATTTGAGCCCAGGCTCCTCCATTTGTCCCAGATCCCTCCATAGATCCCTCCAGGTGGGTCCTTTAACATATCTTGTGTTGAGCTCTTCATTTTTCTTTTACAGTTGTTATAGGAATTAAATACATAAATATATAAAAGTACTTAGAATAGAGCCTGGAACATAGGGAGTAGTCATTAAGGGTTGACTACTAGTATTGCTCTGTATATTTTTATGAAATTAATTTTTAGACTATGTATTGACTCCCCAACAGAAAAGACAAGGAGTGGTCACCGTTCTCTCTCCTCCTCTTCTCCCCTCTTTTCATACCAATGTTCAGTGATGACATTTTTAGCTCTTCTTATAGTTACCTTTGACAGTTCACCCAATTCATTTGAGGTGCTCTTTCTGTTCCATCACCTTTTGCCTTTTTCTGTTGACTCCCTTCTTTATAACGTGAGAAGCGGCCCTTCTACCTTCTCCTCCACTGTCCTGTCTTCCACGATCCATTTCCCATCAGCATACACTGTTAGGATGGCTGAGATTGTACATGTGTACATGCCATCTGCATGCACGAGTCTTCCTTGCCTTGTTAATGGATTTATGATAAAAGGTGAAAAGTAATAAGCACTATTTATGTCATTATAACCCCACAAATAGTTTTATTTTAGGCCAAGAGGCACTGTGCAGGCACTATGCATCTACCTGCCTGTGCCAAATGCCCTGGTTCTCTAAGGAGATTGTTTCCAGTATTAAGGTCAAATCAACTCTTTTCTTACATACACTCCCCTTTTTTTCCCTTAAAACGAAACCACAGCTTAACCACAGTTGTTTAGTGGGACTGTGGGTCTTTTCTATATTTTTGGCCTTTTCAGAATTTCTGTGTGCTTCCCCCCCCCCCCCCCCACACTCCAGTCATTCTGTTTATTTTATCTACTCTCTTTTCCTGGCAGAGATGATTCTTCCTCCCACCGCTTTTTCCTACAATTGCACCATTCATTCTATTCAGCCATACTGTCTCTGACCCCCTGATCCTTTACCTATCTAAAAATGTCTTCATGGAACTTTCACTCTGGAATAAAGTTTGGTTGGAGGTAAAATTCCAGGTACAAGTTATTTTTCCTCAAAGCTTTTAAAGTATTATCCTACTAACTTAGCAACGGTGTGGCCAATGAGGAGTCTGACGCACTTGTATTTGTCATTACTTGGCAGTTGACTCCCCACCCTCACCCCCACCCTCCACGGGAGCTCTTAGTGCTCTGAAATTTGACAGTCATGAGTCTGGGTTTCAGCATTTTTCATCTATTGAACTTTGGGCCTTTGTAGTCTGGAAATTCAACTCCCCCATCACTATGAGAAATTCTTTTCTGTTATTTTTTTGCCCTCACTTTCTTAGTTTGTTTTTCTAAGGCTCTTAGCTGAATATTGCATCTATTGAACCGGTCTCATTCATATTTTCCATCTTTTGTCTTTTTCCTTTATGTAACAGAGAATTTCCTTTTTCTTGACTTTATGTTTTAGGCTTTCTCTTCACATTTTTATTTCAGCAATTCCATGTTTAGCTTTTAAGACTTTCTGCTTATTTTCTTATTTTAAAAAATTTTACATATAATCTTTATCCTCTTGTATGGAGCCAATAATTCACTTAACATCTTCTTTTTTAATGTTTAGTTATTTATTTTGAGAAAGAGACAGAGACAGAAACAGAGACAGAGAGAGAGAGAGAGAATCCCAAACAAGCTCCACACTCCCCATGGAGCCCAACGTGGGGTTCCATCTCACAACCACAAGATCATGACCTGAACCGAAATCAAGAGTCAGATGCTTAACCAGCTGAGCCATGCGGGCGCCCCACTTAATATCTGTAACTTTATTATATAGCATATTCACTTTTTAATTTCTGTACCCTGAATTTACTCTATTTCCTCTGGGGTCAGTTTTTTTTAACTTGTATATTTAGTCTTTTTCCTACAAGATCGTTTTCTTATGGGGCTAATGATCTGTTTGTATTTTATTGGGTAGACAATGTACCTTTTCTTTGCTATTGCATATTTAACATTTAAAAAAATCTTTATTCTTTTTTTGAGATTCTGTGTAGAATTGGGAAAGGAAGGGTTTAATGATTATGAATCTTTGCTTTTTGGTGAGGAGATAAGAAATGGTTAAGTTGATGGTCCTACCAAATGCCAGGACAGGAAGGGTCTTTTTTCTGGAAGTAGAGTTACATGCATTAGAATGCTTGGATCTTCCCAGGCACTTTATTCAGATTCCTCAGAGAAGAGCTGTTATATTTTAGCCTGACTGGAAATTTCAGCTGCTTACACTCTGTGGGCACAGTTGGAGGAGTTTGGGTGGTGATGGGAGCCACTGATGTAGCTGATCTGAATTAAAGATGTGATCTTACCCTTATTTCTTACTCCTGTTCACACCTCACCTGTCACTCTAAGACTGTGGAGTTTGTCAGAGATACTTGGCCAGACCTCTTCTGCAGCCCCCTGATCACAGATCCTAGGACATAGTCTTCTCCATGCATTTTGTGCATCAATCCCCTCCCCTCAACTTTTCATCTCCCAGAAATGTGTTGAAGTCGTCGCTGATTGGCAGACCCCTCTCCGGTTACCTTTTATGTTCTTTGCATTCCTCTTATCAGCTTTAACTTTCATTTAATTGGGGTGTCAGGAAAGGTAAGAGGCAAATCCCGCTGACTAGTTTGTTTTCTAGAGTTAGAAGTCTAAAGTATCTTTTTCATTGAAAAACAAGTGATGTTTTTTTCTCGTTCAAGAATTAAAGATTACAAAGGGGTGCCTGAGTGGCTCAGTTGGTTATAGGTCCAACTTTGGCTCAGGTCATGATCTCACAATTCGTGAGTTCAAGCCCTGTGTCGGGCTCTGTGCTGACAGCTCAGAAGACCCTGGAAGCTGTTTCGGATTCTGTGTCTCCCTCTCTCTCTCTGCCCACATTCTGTCTGTCTGTCTCTCTCAAAAATAAATAAACACTAAAAAAACTTTTAAAAAGAATTAAAGATTATGTTATAATTCTCTATATATTGAGACAACATAGTATATTACCCAAGTACATGAGCTTTAGAGTCTGAGTAACTTAAGTTCAGATTTTGTAACTGCCACATTTGTGCATCTTGGACTTCTTGTTTGTAAATGGGAATAATAAAAAAATATATATATACATACATACCTTAGAATCAAAGGGTAGAATAAATATAAAGCAATAAACACGGTTTCTGACCCATGGAAAGCTTTGCATAAAATTAGCTATATTATCATTTGTTAAATCCTTTTAACTTTTAAAGTTAAATATATATGTAAACTACATGTTCTGGTATGTTATTGATTAAAATCATCTTTCATTAGAAGTGGCAGTTATTATATGGGATTTTAATCAGGTTTAATATATTGCACCAAGGAGATAAGACAGTCTCCAAAGGTCTTGTTTAAAATGAAATTATTTTAACATTTCTCTACGTCTTCAAAAAAGTTAAGACTCTAGTACTTTGTTACACAAACTCCGTATTAGCTTTGGGGAAAAGAATAAGGTTTCTTTTATGATATCTGGCTATTAAATGGCTTAAATGTTTAGAATGCTTTGGGGGCAATTAAAATTACACATAAAAGGAGTCTTAATAACTTTTTGATAATAACAAAAGTTCTGACTAAATTTAAATTGATTTTGTGCCTTAGTATTAATAGCTGTACAGCTATTATACAGCTATTAATGATGATACAGCTATTATAATTACAGCTATTGTAATAAATGAGGGAATTATTTTACTGGTTAAGCATTACATTATCATCTGCATAAAATGGTAATTTTTTTTGCTCCTTGAAAATACTTTATTAGCATATCCATACTGTGTGTTTATGTTAGCTAAGAAGAGAATACCTTCTCAATAGAATGTATTTCCTTTAATGTAGCAGGAAGTATTAACACTTTGAAGTGAAAAGATAATTGGCTACTTAAAATACATTTAAAAGTATTTGAAGCATGTGGAGTCTGGATTTTAAAAGAAACATTTTGCAAATCTGTAATTAAATGAGGTAATCTCATTCTTCTACTTGTTAGCTTGTGAAGCAGTATTCATCTATCAGAAATTGTTGACTCATAGCCGTGGTTTTAATCCCTTTGGTGATACCTTTACTTCACTTACAAATGACTCTCTGTGTGAAAGGTCACAGCCGATGTGTCCTATACAGTCCTTTACGGCCAGCGATGGTTCCACTGTGTGTGAGGGATTTGGGTTTTGGCCGTGGAGACATTGCTCCTAGGACTAATGGAACTTTTGTAAAGCCAGCACGGTCCCTACCGTTTGTTCTTCGGGGAGATTTTGTAACCAAGCTTTAATGATAGAGATGTCTATGGTTGGTACATTCAAGGACATCTTTCCCAGCTCTGTGAGTAAAAGATATGATCACCTCATATAAAGTAGGAAGGGGAGACGAGGAGCATGAACCTGAACAGTGCATCTGGGAGCAGTTCGAGGCACGGTGCTTTGTAAAATACGGTAGTAAAACCCGACTCTCCTGAAGCTTTATTGTCTGGCGGGTTAGTAATGGCCTGCTTTATTTCTGCACGCAGGGCATTCACTTCCACTCGGTGCCCCTACCTCTGCCCTGGCTAAAGAGCTTTCCTTCACTGAAAACTGATTTCGAACCCTCCCATCCCTTGTTTATCATGAGTATGTTTCCGTATCCCACTGACAAATAAAACACCTGCTTGCTTAGTCAGTGCAAGAGCTCTGGAGCTGTTGACATTTTGAGTCATTCTATTTTGATGAATACAGGTAACGTGTTTCCAGATTGCTGCCTCATCCATATGTCTCTCCCCCCCCCCCCCCACAAAAATGAAAGTATACCTTGTTCTTTAGTTTTACCAGTCACTTTTTTATGACACTTACAAAGGTCAGCATCAGAAATATTATCGCCGTGTGTTATATAGTTGTACAGGAGTGGCAGGGATAAACGTCTCATCTCTGGGATCTTGTAAAATGTTCTCAGGAGAAAGTAGCAAAATGAGGTGGATAAAGCAAGCTGAGTCCTGGGTTCTAGCTCTTTACTATTCAAAACGTGGTCCCTGGAACGGCAGCCTCAGTATCTCAGCGTCCGTTCGAAATGCAGCATCTCAGGTGCTTCCAAATCCGCCTCGTAGCAGTGCCTCGTAGGAGGTTCGTGTGTATGCTGAAGTTTTAGATGCACTGTCCCAGCTGACGGACTCACGGAGGTGGTCCTGGAAACCTTCGATAAGAGATTTTACAACATACTATCATAATACTCATGCCCTCATCCTCTCTGGAACGTTATCAGCACTCCACAAATGTTTGCTGAATGAACAAACAAAAGACCTAAGTTGCTCTTTAGCAACAGTTGTTGGTCTCCTAGACTGTGTTGGGCATTAGAGTTCTATGAAATCCCATAGAAGATCCTAGAGTTAGTCAGTATGTGTGTGTGTGTGTGTGTGTGTGTGTGTGTGTGTATCTTTCAGCTTCAATTTTTGTTCTGGATTCCTTCCTTGAATAAAGTTTCTTTTCTCTTTCTTGTTTGCCTCTGAGTATAGCACATTTTCAAAGAGGGTGGTCTTTGGAGAGCCTTTTCTTTAAATAACAGGAGGGTGGATATTCTTTTGCAGCTTATAGGGCATCCTGCCTCATGTTGGTGCCCTCCATTATGCCATCCATGATGGAGCTGGGAGTCCACGGGTCCCCGAGGCCGACCAAGGGAGCCACACAGAACCTTAGGTCTCATGTGTGGCACTGTAACGATGGGTGGGTAGAGCCAGGAGAATCTCATGAATCCATCTAGGGAGCGTGCATCCAGTGTATGTTCTCAGTCATAGCAAATTTCTGACCACAGACTTTTGGGGAATAACCAAAAAATCTGAACAACAGTCTAAATATTATGAAAATTCTAATGTTGGTCCTATAAACTGATGGGAGATTGTATCAGTCTAGACTGCTTTTTGTTCTCGGAAGTTACCTTAGGTAGAAAAAGCACCTTTCCTTTGCTGGGAAGAATTCTGGAGAATAGTACCAGAGTCTTGTTTGGAATCTGCCACTGCAAAGGCACTGGCACTCTTAACAAGTGATGTCACTATTTTCTGGGGCCCCTGGGGAATTCAAGTTAGGGAAGAGTATAAATTATAAGTATGCTGACAGCCTCTCTTATGGAACTTGACGCAAAGTTAAGACGTTTATTGTTTTCACAATCATAATGCAACCACTGTTTTAATCTACTGTGTTCATCTAGTTGTTAATATAATAAGCCATTGGATTCATAATGAAAGGACAAAATCTCAGTTTGCCCTACATCTCAATTAAGATGTGTCAGTCCAGATATTGTCGCTCTTCACAAATTGGTTAGTAAGCATGTGGCAGATGCTGTATTAGTTTTCTATTGCCTCCATAACAAACCACCACGAATGTAGTGGCTTAAAGCAACACAAGTTTGTTGCTTATAGTTTTGGAGACCAGAAGTCTGACAAGGACCCACTGGGTTAAAATCAAAGGGCTAGCAAGGCCATGTTTCTTCCTGTAGGCTCTGGATAGGCTCTGCTTCCTTGCCTTTTCAACTTCTACAGGCTGTCCACTTTCCTTGGTTCACGACCCCTTTCTTCACCTTCAAGGCCAGCAAGGGTAGATAGAGTCTTTTCACATCACGTCACTCTGGCCTCCTCCTATGGCCCCCTCTTCCACTTTTAGGGGACCCCGTGATTACACTGTGCCCACTTGGACAGTCTGGGATATTCTCCCATCTCAAAGTCAGTTGATGAGGAAGCTTAACCCCATCTGCAGCCCACCCTCCCCTTGATTCCCCTGTGCCGTGTAAGCCAACATACTCCCAAGGTTCCAGGGATTGGGACGTGGACGACTGAAAGAGGCGAATATTCTACCTACCACAGAGATTTGGGAAGAAATGATCTCAAAGTCTTAGCGAATTTTTAGATATTTTTAGGTTACTTTCTTCAGTTTCTTAAGAAGTCAAGACCTATAATTTGCGTCTTTTTCAACTCCTCGTCAACCATTTCGTCCTGGTGATTTGCCAGGCAAAAGGGCTTTGCCTCCTCTCTTTCTGTGTGATTGATTTCCGGATCCCCAAAGTAAACAACAACAAATAAACACACTTTTATCAGAAACGGATTGTAATGCATCTGTGTGTCAATCTGGGATGTGTGTCTAAGCTACACCTTTGCCATGTGCGCTGCAGGGGGGAGTTAGGTTGGGGGCACTTGGGAGAGAATAGACTTCCATTGTACTCAGCACGATCTAGGGCAACTGCTAGTGTAATGCACTCTTACATTTTTATACTTTTGGTCCGGGGATTCCAGGAAATCTTACGTTTTCAGTTATGCTTATCTTAAATTCAAGAAAGGGATACGAAGTACTGTAGCCTTGAGGTGTTGCTCGGAAGCTCCCTGCTAATTGTTCTCGAGGTTCCTTCTAGGACACTGTATTCTTTGACTCTTCTCACCGTACCGATGAATTCAGCGGCAATGGGAGACATGTTTTTAAGTTGTGCTTTGGAAGCAAGTGGAGAACAAACAGCACCCTTCTTCCTGGGACAGAGAGCACCAGAGTATGTCATAAGAAATGTGGACTTTTGCAGGCGTTGAGAGAGGTGGTCAGGAAGAGGACAGATGACAAGGCGAAGGAAATCAAAGTGCTGTAGCAGCAGATGCTCTTTGGGAATCAACAGGGACGGCCCATTTCTGCTGGTTTTGGGTACACATGAAATTCCGTCCAGGTGACCTCAGAGGTCACAGACATGTAATGAAGAAGGTGGGAGTAGACTTTCTGAAACACAAAAATGTGGCTCTTGTTGATGTGGTCGTAGAGCCGCTTGTCTCTGCTTTTGCAGTATGGGAACCAAGTGGGTGAGGACCAGAGAAAGAAAAAGTGAGGATTTCTCTATTTATTCATGGGAATCAGAAACAAATCCAGCCTTTAGAACACCTCAAAAGCACACCAGTGAAATGTGCCAGGATTTGAAGACTCATTGTTGTGGACTTGATGATATTTCTGTGCTTTAGCTTTATGGAGAGTTTGAAAGAATTTCGATGTTGGAAAATGTCCTCTCTCCTTCTTAGAGTCGATGCTCAAAGTCTAGCTGGATAGGTCCACCCTAGCTGTGTGCCAAAAGATGAAATCATTTTTAAAATAGTTTTTTTTGTTTGTTTGTTTCAAAGCAGATTTACAATGTTAAATTGCCTCTACTTTGAGTTAGTAGCCACAAGAAATAAGACTTCCGAGAAGCCCTCTTATCTTACATGTAAACTAACCTCACTCCACGCAACTTAACACTTTACAGCAAAATTAATACAGGGTTAAAGGCAAAGCAGTGTAACTTACAGAGAACAGCAGTGGTAAAACATTATTTGGCAAATTATTTAAAATGTTCCTAATGCCAATATCAAAGGGTGAGAAAACTTAATAGGCGTAGGAAGAGAAGAGCAATTAAAGGTGTCAAAAGATCCACAAAAATCAGTAACATCCAAGCAGCTAAAATAGAATTTAAAAAGAGGTGGAGGAGGAAGGGAAAAATGACAGCAGTAGCCTCCATGTGGCCATGAGCAAGGGCCCCGGGCTGGCCCCAAGCTGTGCAAAGTGGGGATCCAGGGTGCTGGGGGAGTGAGCTGAGCTGCCCTTGGCCTCAGGCCACAGACCCTAGGCCCAGTGGCCTCCGTTGCGCTGTGTTCAAGTTCAGTGCCTCAAGGGGAAAAGCCAGGAGGTAAATCTGTCAAACTGAGATCTCCTGAGTGATGTCCAGACCTTTGTTGGAGGCAGGACTCTAAAGTAGTGCCCAAGGGCTGTCCCTCCTGCTGTCCATGCCTGGCATGATTTCTGGGGCTATGACTGGGATGGCATCGCCTCCTGTGATTAAGCTTTGTTGTGCAGCGCAGTGGTCGAGAGGTCACAGGGAGAGGAAGCAGGGCACGTGACAGATATTTTCCATTGTTGACTCTGAAGGTGGAAGGAGCCACATGGTAGGGACTGAGCATGGCCTCTAGGAGTTTTGGGGCATCCCCAGCTGACAGCCAGCAGGAGAACAGGGGTCTCGGGTTCAGCAGCAGGGGACCGAATCTTGCCATAGTCTGGCTGAGCATGGAAGAGACCCGCCCCCACCCCGGCCCCCACCAAGGCCCAGATGTGCCCAGATCCTGCCAGCACCTTGGTTTCAGTCTTGTGAGACCCCGAATGGAGAACCCAGTCACTCTGCATGGACTTCTGATCTAAAGAACCGTGAGCGAGTGCAAATGCATTGTTTTAGGTTGCTGAGTTTGTAGTAATTTGTGATGCAGCTGAGAAAAACTAATACACTCTCCACATTAATTTTATAAAGTAATGTTTCATTAATGGAAGCCATGAAACTCCTTTTCTGTCCCGAGTGTTTCTCTGTTATGACCAACTCATAAAGTGTTTGAAATACAAATTTTATATATATTTTTATTGTGCATTAGGAACCACCAGAAGATACGCCATTAAAAAAGAAATTCCCTGAAATTGATATAGCCATATTCCCTACATTTTAAAAAGTTCACCTGAGAATCACATTTTCTTTCAGAAGATGCTGTCCAATCCATGCTGACATTCTTTTTTTTTTTTTATAAAGTTTATTTACCTTGAGAGAAGGGGAGAGGGAGAGAGTACATGCACGCGAGCAGGGGAGAGGCAGAGGAAGGGAGAGAGAGAATCCTAAGTAGGCTGCACGCTGCCAGCACGGACCCCGATGCGGAGCTGAAACTCACGAACCGTGAGATCATGACCTGAGCTGAATTCAAGAGTGGGACGCTTAACCGACTGAGCCACCCAGGTGCCCCCATCCTGACATTCTTGCAATATGGATGTAGTCACCACATGTACAGGGCATGGAGTATAGTTGTACATCAGTTTGACCTTGAAATTTGGGTGACGGAGGGAAAACCCATTAGGTGGCAGCTAGTTACACTTAATCACATGACTGATGTTCACAGATTCCTGCAGGGTAACGCAGGGTTTTGTGCACCCCGTGTACCTAAGGCCCAGGTGCCCTGGGATGCAGTTTAGTGATGGCTTCACTGTAAATGGAGAAGGTTTTGGCATCCTTTTTAAATGCTATCAGCAATAAAGCTCATGGCTTACCCTGATCAAATGAGTTCCAAGTCAGCCGTACCCCACACACTGCTCATTGGCACTTTCGTGCTGCGTATGTGCAGAGACTGGGTACCGGAGTGACTATCTGGTGAATGGGGTTATAGAGATAAATAGCCCTTCTGCATCTTTTGACTCACTGGTGGGATCGTTTTCTTCTAAACCCATGTTCAAAGCGGATTTGGCTCCTTTCGTCTTTCCGCTCTTCCAGGGTGGAAAGACAGAAAGAGTACTTACAGTTTCCACTAGTAGACAGGCATAATAATAATCAAAGAACATGAAACTGAAGCCAAAGCCTTTGCCAGACTAAAAGAAACAAATTGCACCGAAAAATCATCCCAGACTTACTGGCTGCGGCCGCGGCAGCTCTTGTTATTGTATTTCTCAGCCCCATCTTTCTGTTTTTCTTATGGCAAATGTCACATTGTTGACTTTCCATCATGTAATGTCAGAAAGAATGATCATTAAGCAACCTTTTGAAAAACAAACATCTCTACTTGGTTCTGAAAGAGTTGGAATAAATAAATTTCTGAAAATGACTTCCCCGTATTTCAGTGGAGTGAGCATGTTAAAGTATATGTTATTCTGAAAGCAATGCTCGACTTGTTACAGACATTGCCTTTGTGTCAAAATCCTATAAAATGAAGGTATTTTAAAGGCAGGAAAAATATTTTATGCGTGGCTGAGGATTGTGACAGAGACTACAGAGGGGGCATAGCAGACGACACTCTGATGCGCAGGGCTCAGAACCCCACCTGAGTACATGGTCCTGGGATGGCGGAAGGCATCCCACCGCGTATGTGTTTTCTGTCATAAGAATTTCTTTCTGATTTCTAAAATCATTGAAATATAATTAACATACAATATTATGTTTGCTTCAGGTGTATAACATGATGTTTTGACAATTCTATACGTTATGTAATGCTCACCATGATAAGCGTGGTCACCATCTGGCACCGTATAAGGTTATTGCAATAGTGGGGCGCCTGGGTGGCTCAGTGGGCTAAGCGGCCAACTTCGGCTCAGGTCATGATCTCACAGTTCATGAATTTGAGCCCTGCGTCGGGCTGTGTGCTGACAGCTCAGAGCCTGGAGCCTGTCTTCGGATTCTGTGTCTCCCTCTCTCTCTGTCCCTCCCCTGCTTGTGCTCTGTCTCTCTCTTTCTGTCTCAAAAAATAAAACATTAAGGTTATTACAGTATTATTGATTGTATTCCCTGTGCTGTAGTTTTCATCCTACTGACTTATTTATTTTGCAACTGAAAGTTTACCTTTTAGTCCCCTTTATCTATCTCACCCAGCTCCCCCCGTCTTGACACCTCCTCTCTGGCAATTACCAATTTGTTCTCTGTATTTAGGAGTCTGGTATCTTTGTTTGTTCATTTCTTTTGTTTTTTAGATTCCACATGTAAATGAAATAGCATGGTATTTGTCTTTCTCTGCCTGGCTTATTGCACTTCGCATGATATCCTCCGGGTCCATCCATGTTGTTCCCAAATGGCAAGATTTTATTCTTATTTAAGGCTGAGTAATATTCCAGTATACACTGGAATGTGTGTGTACATACGTGTATGTGTGTGTGTGTGTGTGTGTCTGTGTGTGCACGTCTACTGGTATCTGCTTTATCCATTTATCTGTCAATGAACATGTAAGTTGTTTCCATATCTTGGTTATTGTAAATAATACTGCAATAAATCAATAAACATGGGATCCCATATATCTTTGCAAACTAGTAGTTTTGTTTTCTTTGGGTAAATACTCAGTAGTGATTTCCATAGTGGTTGTACCAGTTTATATCCCCGCCAACAGTGCACAAGGGTTTCCTTTTTTCTCATCCTCACCAACACTTACTGTTTCTTGTCTCTTTGATTCTGGCAGTTCTGGCTGGTGTGAGGTGATATCTCATTGCGGTTGTGACTTGCATTTCTCTAATAGCTGGGACGTTGAGCATCTTTTCATTTGCCTGTTGGCCATCTGTATGTCTTCTTCAGAAAAAATGTATATTCAGATCCTTTGCCCATTTTTTAATCAGCCTTTTTTTTTTTGGTGTTGAGTTGTGTAAGTTCTTCATATATTTTGGATATTAATCCCTTATTGCATATATCATTTGCAAGTATCTTCTCTCATTCAGTAGGTTGCCTTTTTGTTCTGTCATGAGCAGTTTACGTGGATCATTGACAAGCTAAAAAGGAAGATTTCAATAGGTCTTACTTGCTCCTCTTACCCCATCCCACTCCACTTTCACCCAGACAACACAGGAAACATATTGGAGGGCTTTTCCTAATTTTTTTTCTTCTCCAGTAACACTCATTGCTGTGATCCAGCTAACTACATTTATCTTGCCTTTCTTCTTGACTATGGAAGGCAGAAAGTTCAGATTTGGCTCCTGAGATGGCTCTGTGCATTTTGTTGTATTTTCACCTAAATAATCCAAGAAGTAAGGCTAATATTGATGAAGAATTCCATTCATTTCACTTTTGTTTATTAGTGACTTTTGATGTAGGAGTTAGTTAGGTGAGGGCATGAAAGAATGTTCTACAGGAAGGATGGACAGTTGGGACTGGAGAGGAGGAGAATGCAGTGGGAAATGAGGCAGGAGAGATAGGAGTGGCCAGATGGGCAAGACCTTGGGGCACTTAAAGATTATTGTCCTTATTCACACAGCAATAGGAGTGTCCTGAAGGACTTGAGTCTGGGGGTAAGAGGATCTGAAAGGAAAGAGCAGGAACCTAAGACAATCAGACAGGAGGATTTTCACAAGTCATAGCAGGAGGTGGTATTCTCTTGGACTTGGGAGAGATGCCAGGTTGTAGTCCTAGTTAGGTATTTTTGTCAACAAGATGGATGACAAATTGATTAAGGTAGATGGCATGAAGGGAGATGTCATAGAAGATTGCTGGGTTTTGGAATGGTTCTGTGATTCCCTGGAACTCAGAATCTTGGAAAATCACTTTAAAATTTTTTTTTCTTTTTTTTTGGATAAAGGGCTCACATTCCATTTTGGAGGTAGTAAATGTAGGGTTCATATTAGACAACCAGGTGATGTCCAGGAGGCACAAGAGAGCTGATGGTCATATCACCCAGTGGTATAAACATTTTTTTTAAATAAGGTAGAACTTTAGAAATAAAATTCTCTAGCATTTAGGCCAAAAAATCAGAAATTTGAGATCTCCAATTCAATTATCAAGGCTCTCTTTCCAAATACTGTAATCTTGTGCTTTATCCAACAAACTGTGGCAGCGTTTTAATTTCTGTGACCTCTGGAGAGAAAGAATTGGGGGTGGGGAGGGGGGGTGGGTAAATTGGCTCTGAAATAGCTCTGTGGGTTAGGGAGAGGAAATGGGAACTTTGGTAGATGAAGAGTTCCTTTGAGTTATGAGACATTGCTGAGGGAAATGAGTAATGTGGAGCAGGTGAGCTGGTCTGATCCAAACCTTGGAACTGTAACAGCGTACAGAGCCAGGGGTAGCTTTGAGAATACATATATTTCTCACAGCTCCCTTTGGAAAAGTCCCATAGTCCTCATAGACCTCAATGCCTGGGGACATATTTTAACAGAGTCTTAAAACTGGGCATGCTGATTTCCTAGAAAAATGTCTTATAAACCATGCGGGACTCGATCTCACGACTGTGAGAACATGACTTGAGCCTAAATCAAGAGTGGGACATTAAATCGACTGCGCCAACCAGGCGCCCCAAAAATGTCGTTTTAAGAACTTGTAAATCAGGGGAAATAAGGTGATTTCACATTTGAAATCATACCATCAATTGAAACAAAGGAAAACTAGAAAATAGATTTTGCTATTTTCAAACATGCTCTATTTTAGTGAAAATTTATTTATTTATCTATGTATTTCATTAAATCAGAGAATGAAGGAAGCAGGTAGAGGGAAGTCAATATTGTTAACGAAAGTATGGAAGAAGGTTTCAAATGATACTAAATTAGGTATTCTGTGACATCAAATATCTTGCGGAGACCATAAAATCAAATTTTAAAGGTAGAACAGGTGTTTGTCTTCAGGGACGTCGAAATACATTTTATCGCCCTACGTGAGAGAGCAAACAGCCTCTCTGGTGAGATCTGAGAGTTGCTGTATAGATAGACAACAAGGGTTTCTCTTGGGGTTGGGTGGCCCACTCTCCAAAAACCAGTTCCTTTCTCAGACATGGAGGCCATTGGCTTTCTCTGAGACCTTGCAGAGACTTATTTGCTCTGATAAAAAGGATAACCGATGCAGTTATTAAGAACAAGTCAACCTAGAAGCAAGATCTTTCGTTCGGTGTGGTGACATTTCAGTAGCAAGAGAATCCTACTTTCTAGGGACTGAAGGGTTTATATATTGTGCACAATAGTTATTAGTGCAAGGGAACCCAGTTGCAGAGTTTATGAGAATGTAAAGAATTAGAAGAGTAGGTTCTTTTTTTTTCTTTTCTGGAAGTTGTCTTTCTTGTCTTCGGCTTTCCTTTTTTCCTCGCCCTCCAATTTTCTTTTTCTGGCAGGTCTCAACATTATCATTTTCTGTCATTTGCTCTTTTCAAGAATCCTATTGTTCTCAGTATTCTTTTCTTTCAAATCATCTTCTCCTGTGTCCTTTCAACCGAAACTACAACCTGTTCATTCAGCCCAGTGGCTTCCTAGGTAAGAAATGTCTGACTAATTGGCTAAATATAGGCGCTCCTGCTGAGCTGGTAGCTTTCTTTAAAGGATTCTCAGTGGTGTTCTCTCAGCCACTTGTCTTTTCCATTTAACCTTTCTTTTTAATAGAAAATGCTATCGAAGTCTTATTCTGGTAGAATGATTCGTTACACACGAGACTGCAGAAAACTTTCCCTTGAGAAACACTTAGGACACCCTGGTTGGAAGAATGTCCTCTTTAAGACTGCAAATACGTACCTCACGCTTTACGGGCACGTCACTACTCAAAACAAAGCTGAGTCCGTCGTCTGCCCAGGCAGGTGCAAATTAGTTCAGTGGATGAGAACTTGGGTTCTAGAGTCAGACGGACCTGAGTCTGATCCCTTGTCTGTCGTTCACACGCTTTATGTGTCGGGGTGACTTATCCAACCTCTCTGAGAACCAGTTTTCTCATCCCCAAAATGGAGAGGAGAATAGTAAGGTCCTCTAGGGTCGCTGAATGATGAGGACTGTGTTCGTAGCACATCGGCAGGGTCCACTGAGCTCTGGCTAAAAAAATAAGTTGTGTTGTGTGAGCCTCGGTGGAAGTGGTATCTTTACTGTGCTTTCTAGAGACAACAAGAATGAATGAGTTCTAGGTCCGAGTGCTTATGGTTTTACCACTGGAAAATTCTCTCCTCTTAAATTGAATGTGGATGAAAACACTGAGTAAAGTGTAAGGATTTCAAGATGTTTCTCAGAGAAAATTGTGTAATCACAGCTCTTAGAAATGAAAAAAATGGAAAAGATACATCAAGACGGTACAAATTTGGACTGTGCTCAAAATTAAGTCATGCAATCAATTAAATATTTTTGCCCTATGAGAAATATTTCTCCAAAATATTAAATCTACTTTGATTACTGTTTAGAGCACTTAGGATACTATTTAATGTATATTTAACACATAACATATAACAATGAGTGGCTGTACTTTATAGTGGGAAAAACACATTTTGTTATGCTGGTCACGTGTATTTGTGATAGTTACGTACACGCACACATGTCTTTTAGTTGTAGTATCATTTATCAGAAACTTTTTTGTGGTTTTTCAATGTGAGAGTAGGAACCCTCTCCCCACTCCCCAAAATGTTTACCCAGCACCAGCTGCATACAGATTTGACTAGGGTAGCTGATATAGATTATTGGGACGATTAGATTAGGCCAACTACTCTCTAACTATATAAAACCGTGACCCTAAAATTATGTCTCAGTGGCTTTACACTTGAAGACATGCACTTGTCTCCCAGGAAGGAACTGTTAAACCATTTGGTCAGAGTTGTCGGTAAATTCAACGATGCGTCACTCACTCGTCACTCCTTACGTTTACTATGAGGCTGTGATTTTGCAGCCGTTTTGCCAAATTTTATGTATGTAGGCTTAATGTCCTACCTAAAAGCGTGTCAGGCTTATCCCTCTTCATTTCCCATTGCAAAGACAGGTTGGAGGTGTTAGTGTTTGGTCACTTGTGTATGCGGAGGTGTGTGCATATATGTGTGCAGATGTATACCATGGTCAGGAAATGACTCCTTAATAAATCCACGTTGTAGTCACATGTACGCCTTAAAGTGACTTAGGAGATATGTGTCTGTGTGTTCTATAACCAAAATGTGTTATATCACATAAATATTATATTTATAGACGTATATAACATAGCATAAATGTGTGTTATATAACACAAATAAACACAATAAAGATGTAAATATAAATAAGTATATAAATTTATATACACATATACAGGGCATAAATACAGGTATTTATTTGTACATGTTTCAGAGCTTCAAGTGGACGCAAGCCGATACCACATACGGTGTGCTGGTACAAATCTGCCTCCTCCGGCCAAGGTTGCGGGCCCCTCAGATGGCTTGGCAAACAAGAGGTTAATGGAGGGGGAGGAACAGACAAAGTAAATAAAGTCAGTTAATTGCAGGAAGCGGCCGAGCAGCTGCAGCCAGGGAAACCGTTCTCAAGTAGCAGCCAATGGAACCGGGGAGGAGTTAAGCAGGAAGTGCTCCCCTCCCGCCCCACCCCCAGTTCTCGTTCTTTCTGCCCTCTCCCTGAGCGGCTGTGCCTTTCTCTCTCCGTCTGCCTCTGCGGCTCTTCCCTTTCTCTCCCGGCCTCTTATTCACTCCCCCTTGGTCCCTGCCTCTTTGCCTTTTTTCTCTGCGCGCGTGCTGAGACGTGCCGCACGCGGTGGTTCGCACAAGCAGCGCAGGGACCCTTAAGCATTCTGCCCTCTCTGGTTCTCCGCGCATTGCCTCGACCCAGCATTCGCGCAAGGTGCGGTCAGGCTGCACACTTGCCTGCCCAAGCGTTACCTGTCAGGTGAGCACGGGGCCTGCCCCGAGTGTGACATCACATCCACAGAAGCTGTGTGAATGACACCAATACAAACCCCAACACTGCTTTCAAGGCAACTTGATTTATGATAGAGAATGATACAGACGCTGTATATCATACCAGAAAGTGACGGGGCCGGCCACTTATTTATCCTTTATTCCATGTAATGAATTCTGTATTAGCCACTCTTTGAGAAAGAGTATTTGATATCAGAGTTCTGATTACGCTTTTAATTTTTATAGAAGAGGTGTGTTGGCCTACAGCCTAGAAGACTCCCATTATTATTATTTTTTTTTGTCTCTTAAAGCCTCGGCTGGCAGGGGATTTCCCAAGTATTAATTAATTAACTCCAGGCTCTTCTGGCAAAATGCCTTGAAAGGGATGGCCTGTCCTGAGTGACCCTCGTGTGTACTCTATGCCAGTGATCATTAAACTCACAAAATCGTCTCACCTGGTTCCTCAGGACATTAAATGAAGATAACAGGAATAATAAACTTGCCTATTAACATAAAGGAAATATTAATCTACTGGACACATAAAGAAAACGATGCAAAATTCCTTCTGGATCCTAGGGCAAATGCCTATTTTAAGATCATTTTTAATGTTTGCCGTCCATGATTCGGTAAGAGTCTTGAGAGGAACAGAGCTCTATGACACTCGGTCATTTACAAAACATGTAAACGCACAAGACAAAGCGCCTTTGTAGCAGACGGTTGCACTTCGCGGTGCTACACAAACATTCGCTAGTGAAACAACCCACCGTTAGCCAGGAAAGCAGGCTGTTGGCCCTTTCAGATACGGAGAAGCAGAGGTAGGGACGTTTTACAACCTCTTTAAGCCTCTGGAGAAGCGTTCGTAGAAATGGGGTTGCATTCAACCCTCCTTGGTTCCCTTAGGTTTCAGGATTTCACTAACAAGGAACATTCCTCGAGAAGACCTTCTCCTGTTGTGAATGCGTGTATTTAGATGTGCCACAGGCCGCATAGTGTCCCCAGCAGGCCTACCACCACAAAGAGCGAGAACTCTATTAATACCTTTAACTCCGAAAGACCATTCCCAGCGAACACAAATACACATACACACTTACACGCAGAAACACACACACACACAAACACCAATATATACGCCCATAATGTCCCCCTACGAAGATTTGCCTATGTTTTGGTCCCTGGGATATATTCTGTGAGAGGAAGAGAGCTGTATTGATACCAAAGGGGAAAAAATGAACGGCAATGAATGAATAATTAGGGCACAAGAGGCGATGCTGAAGAAGCAATGAAATGTGGGAAGGGAAAGTTCTGTTTCATGAAACAGGCACATGACAAGTTTCAATGTGAATGGCTGGAGTGCTTGGGAGGAAGCCAGAGCCACCAGATAGATATGACACATCCTTCACCCAGCAGACTGAAACTTCTCCTGTTTATCAGCAGTCGGTCTGGCACACTTACATCCACACTCAGTCCACTTGCTGAAAAATGCTGGCATTTTATATTGGAAAAACTGAAATGTAAGTTATTTCCAAAGACTTGCATTTTTATGGTGATTCTGTTAATTGTTGTCATTCTTGAGGTGGAAGGAAATCACATATGTGCCCAGGATAATGTATACAGTGGGCAGGAGGTCTGTGTGCTGGTGAGCGTGTGCTACGGAGGCACTACTTAACCGGCGTTGGGTGACAGCTTGGGTGGCAAATTAAAAATCGTCAGGGTTTGGGGATGCCTGGGTGGCTCGGTCGGTTGAGCGTCGACTTCAGCTCAGGTCATGATCTCACGGTTCGTGGGTTTGATCCCCTCATCGGGCTCTGTGCTGACAGCTCGGAGCCTGGAGCCTGCTTCGGATTCTGTGTCTCCCTCTCTCTCTGCCCCTCCCCTACTTACACACTGTCTCTCTCTCTCTGTCTCTCTCAAAAATTAATAAATATGAAAAAAATTTTAAATCCTCAGGTTGTGGTAAATTCTGGAGAGGTGAATACCACGTGCTAAATTGCAGAGGTGAACCATGGTACTCTATCTCTCAATAGAGGTCAGTAAATGTCAGGTGTGGTTAGTATCACCATTATGAGACATAGAGCGGGAAGTTATCTCGGGGAGCAAACCTGTATCGAGCACCTATCTTTTCTAAACCTCATAACCAGGTGATGAGGACGCCTTGCCCTATTAATGCTGTTTTACAAATACCAGGTTATGAAGTTTTGCCAAGAACATCCAATTAATAAGTCCTCATTCTGTCCCGTGACTCTAGGTTGCTCATTACTGAACAGCTTAGAAGATAGGAAAATTATTCAGGCTTAATTAGTGCAAGGTTGTATGTCTGTGCTTCCCATGTGTGACTCAAATTTAATCATAGACCGAGAGTAGGATAGATACTCAGAGATAGTTAATCCTTCCTGGGGCCGTTCTCTCAAATTGCTAAGGCTAGGGGATGCTCAGCTTTGTTTTCTTGAGTTAAGATTTTTCCCACATTCCTGAAAGAAAACGTTACTATTCCCATTTTCCAGATGGGATATGGGCACCCATATCCATTTCAGTTACAAAGCCGGTCACAAACAAAAAGATCTCCAAACAGGAATTAATGATCATGGCAGAGTTGCCCATTAAGTTTTCCTACAGAGGTATTTCAGGAACCTGAATCACAGCTAAAATGGAGTGCTTTGTGTGTGCTCCGTAAGAGGGAGGTATTGCATTGAAGCAAGTGTTGGCTCAACTTCATAATGAGAAACCTGGATACTGATGGGGCTTAGCTTTGATTGGATTCTGGAACTTATTGCACTCAGCTGGGTGTAGTCCAGCAACTGGGTGGCACTGGCACGGGGAGGCCGGCTTCTGCAACAATTACTGGTCAATTGCAAGTGATTATAATGGCACTGTGTCTAAAACAATATGGAAAAAAATGCTGCCTGGAAAACATGAAACAGTGGTGCTCCACAAGGGAATGAGCAAGTTGCTGGGCATATCAGGGTAACAAGAGATTTGGGGGATTTGAGTTGCTGCTCTAGGCCACAGGAAGATGGCGCTTCAAACTAAAGCTCCGTGGTATACTTTCTTCTCCTTCGGAGGCAGACGAAACAAGTCCCAGTGGCTCTACGCACACCATCTTTCTTGGTGAGTGGAGATGGCTGGACAGACTGTAAGAAGCAGGGCCGGCCAGTCTTGCCCTATGCATCCACCCAAGAAACAGGAAGAAGCAACAGAAAGTACCTTACTGCATCTAATTTCGCCTTCACCCAAACGAGGCCCTCCATTGGTATGGAAGAAGGCAGATTGCCAGAAATGATTGCATTAGGAAAACATTCTTGGGATGCTTAGGAGTGAATGCTGGGTAGACCTGACCAGTAGATGGGGGCTCTGATATTTGCAGATAGCATAGCAGAGTTGCTATTTTTGCCTTTGTGCCCTTTATTGCTTGTGAGCTGTATGGCCACAGGAGGCTACAGTCACCTGTGGACCAAGCGACTGTCACACCAAGCCCAAATGGAGACTGTGGGGCTCCTTCCCAGTAGCAACCCGTGGCGAGGCGTGTAGTTTCCCGTGAACACTGCCTCTCTGGCTTCCGCAGGAACACTACTTGGATTTGGCCTGGATCGGTGGACTCTTCGTGGGCTGCTGATTGACTGCTACCAGCCCCTGTGACGGTTTCCTCACTCCTGTGAGAAATTGTGACATATTCATTCTTGGCAGTCACCATCTCAGGCGTTAAATCACTTTCCTCAAATTTCCCAAGTTCTGACACATATAATGGGCTTGGTAGGGGATTTGCAATAATTCTTTTTCAGTATTTATGAAATTGTGCAGCTCCCTATGGCTTCTGGGCCTTTAAGCTGCTTTTCAGATATCCCTCCCATAAATTTTCCATGATTATCACCTCCCAGCTTGAAAATATACATCTTTATGCATTGTTATTGGGACAAAGGAGGCACCATTGACTTTGCCTTATGTTATTGAGTTTGTAATATGTCTGTAGCCTCACCTGGCTAAAAATATAGTTAGCTAATGGTCATTTTAATACAGAAGGAGTTTCATAACTATGCATCTTTCATTATTGCAAATGTGAATCCTGTGGTTTTATCCAATTGTAAAAACCTACATACACTAAACCAAAGGTCACGACAATGAATGTTTTCTACATGGCGCACCTACAGTTGCCAGAAAAGTCTTGCTTTTAGCATGCTGTGCCTCTGTCTACAATAAATTCTCTCATTGGCAGTTCTTGTAAACTGCCTCTGTCCTCTTCCCTACTGCTACATGCAGAATCTAGTTGTCACCACTTTGGAAATGGAACTAGATGGGAAGACTGAGACTTGCCAATCAAATTTTAACCTTGTTTTTGGCATTCTTACTGCACTGATAGAAACATAATAGTTGGGAGTATGTCTGTTGTATTTTGAGAGGTGTAGAGATTTCTGAAATTTTGTCCGTGCTTTGGACCGTGTACCCCAGGTAACTAAGGAGGAGAGTCTGAAGTCAGGTTAGAATTCAACCTAAGGTTTTATGAAAAATGACTAGGTATTCTTTACAGCTATCTCAGAAGCGGTAGATGCCACTATCCTGAAATATGGAAAAGGGACATTTGAGAGGCCCTTAAGGTTCGTTGAGACTTCAACAAACAAGTATTACGTGGCCAGCTGCCAGATGTGAATATTTAATCTGTTTGGGAAGTTAGAGTGGTTTGTGCAGACTTTTGGGGAGAGACCCTCAGTTATTTCTAAATGAGGCTGGGTTAGAGCAGGAAAGGGAATAGTGGCACAGAATCCTGTCTGGAAAGAGTCTGGGCAAGGATTCCTCGTTAATGTATCTGGGAATAGGGAAGTTAAAGAAGCATAGAATTTTGTATTTGAATTTTAAGAGAAAGATGCTGAAGCCCAGAAAAGCCAGCGTAAGCTTAAAAATGCAAGGGCATTATTCTCTGTCCTCGTTTTACTGTTTCCTTTTTGAAAATTATGTTGCTATTAATTTATTAGTGTGGTATAATCATAATTATAATAAATGATAATAATACACAGACACCTTGTTCTAATTAAGTGTTCAGGATGTACAACTATAGCACTTATAGGGAATATGTCATTCTTAGATGTACAGTAGACCTTTGAACGACACAAGTTTGAACTGCGGGGATCTGCTTAAGGATGGATTTTTTTTTTTATACAGTGCAGTACTATAAATGTATTTTCTCTTCCTTAGGATTTTCTTAACTTTTTCTTTTCTCTAGCTTACTTTATTGTAAGAGTACAGTATGGAATATGTCTAAGACACATAATGTATGTCAGTCGACTGTTTGTGTGATTGGTGAGACTTCTGGTCAACAGGAGGCTGTTTGTAGTTGTGTTGGAGGAATCACACATTATATGTGGATTTACAGTTGTGTGGGGGCACCCCAAACCCCTGCCTTGTTCAAGGGTCGTCTGTAGTAACACCAGAAACTGACCACTCTTACATGAGACCCAGTGCAAAAATATTACTTTGTGTTCTGTCTTAAGCCATATGGGATCAGGTGCTTATAGATTCCTCAGTCAGGAATGCTGAACCAATTCTCTTCCAAATGGTCTCCTTAGGACTTTCCTGTTCCTGACAGTGGTGCCATCATTTTCTCAGTTATTCAGGGTTGGAGCTGCTTCAAGTTAGTCATTAAGCGTTACAATGATTTCCTTTTACTGTCTTTTATTATACTTTTCTTTTTTCTTTCTGTCTACCCTGTTTCCACCCCATATTGGACCTCGGCTGTTCTGATCATCTCCTACTTGTTTCTCGGCCTCTCTCCCTGCTTCTTTGCCTCACAATTTGTTCTGAATATCACAGGCTGCTTAATCTTCATAAAGTAACATTTGATCATGTCGCTACTCTCCTTAAAATTTCTGCCGGCGCTCTGTTGCTTAATAATTAAGTCCTGTGTCCTTAAACTGGCATTCAAAACTTAAAAAAAATGCCCACCTCAATTTTCCAAACTTATTATCCAGAGCTTTTACAAAAAAGGTCTAGATTACTCTTTTGGATCATGCGTGTCTAGGCTTTGAGTCCAGATTTATCACATATCTGTTTTATTACTTACAACAAGCTGTATCAACTCTAGCAGGCATCATTAAAAAACATAGCTTGTTGTAAGTAAGCAAACTGATGTGACAAAATTGGACTTAAAGTCTAGGTCAAAGGGAGCATCTGTGGTTTAAGGAAGGGTGGGAGTCATGACTCCTCGTTTCTTCCTCTCCTGCTTTCATATGATTTTATTAAAAGCATTATTCTGGACACATTGCTCTGGGTTCTAGAACCCAGCTCTTCCCCTCTCTCCCCTGCCCCCCCATCCCTCCATCTGTAGAGTTACTGAATCACAATCACCTTATAGAATTTGAGTCTTGGTCAGGGCCTCCTTCGAGGAGCTGCCTCTCAGGAAATTTGTGTGACTGTCACTGCGCCAGACCCACCGCGATGTCCAGTGTGTGATCTCTGCTTAAGAAATAGCTGCCAATCAATTGATTAGGGATAGCTACAGATTCCTCTGGCGGCAAGAGATGATGCAGGATTTTCAAGATACTTCAGTAACACACCCAATCATAAACTACAGTTATCAGTATTGTAGCAAAGCAATTCTTGCGTGGGGGGTTTTCTTTGCCTGAGGATATGACTTAGCTATGCTTATTGGTTGGCTTTTAACAAAAATGAATTCAATTGCAAAGGTGATTCAGTATTCTTTGGATATTAAAACAATGAGTGCGTTATCTGATTGACTCTAGTAGAAAGAAGTGCCTTCAGGTGAAGGAGCAAAGCACAGCTGTGTCATCAGGCTGAAGTCTGTCCCTGAAGCAGCGGAACTAGTGATTAATCCTTAGAGATGAGATACTGGGTTGGACGACATTTTATGGAAGAACGTCAAGAAATAATGCCACTCAGTTATCTCTATGTTAATTTATTCTTTACTATATAATTGAAGTAGTTATTTGAAATAGTTACAGAACTTTACGTTAAGCTGTTTTAATATGAAGAAATTCGTCAGATACCAGAGTCATAATTTTTATAATTTTATTGTTGTTTATGGTACATACGATACATGAAAGTCAGCAAGAATGTTCGTTAAGGCCTATTTGTAGCAAGCTGCAGAAATCCAATCTGAATGAATTTAAGTCAGTGAGAAGGGGACAGAGAACTACTAGAAGAATATTTGAAAAGCTTGTAAGACAGCCGAGCCTCCAGGAGGACAAGGATCACAGGAAAACTGGAGAAAGTACCTCACTCACGTGTTGCCAAGACTTTCTCTCCCTCCTCCCACTCTGTGCTGGCTTCACTCACCTCTCCCATCACAGAACATCTTTTTCCAGAATTCCAGAGAAGAATTTTAATTGGCCCAACTTTGTTCCTTCCTTCCGACCCCGGAAACTAGGCCAAAAAAGCAGCATCACTTGCACCAAACGGTTGCCCCCACCGCACCCGCGTGGGCGGGAGGGCAAAGTGGGATGCTGGGAATAAAGCAATGTGACTAGTTTAATAAGTCTTATTTTATGATTACTTTTTATTTGAGAGAGAGAGAGTGCGTGCACACACACACACACACACACACACTCGTGAGTGAGCGGGGGAGGGGCAGAGAGACAGAGAAAGAGAGAGAGAGAGAGAGAGAGAGAGAGAGAGAGAGGAAGAATCCCAAACAGGCTCTACACTCTGCATGGAGCCCGGCACAGGGCTTGATGACCTGATCTGAAACCAAGAGTCAGACCTCAACCAACTGAGCCACCCAGGTGCCCCTAGTTTAATAACTTTTAAACATACACCTTAATGGAATTATTTAGGAGTCAACACAGCAGTTCTCTTCAGTGAGTGAAGGTTTGAAACAAAGAACATCTTTCTATTTAATGGTAATTCCGATGATATATTTTGAGTGTTATGACATTGTTATGAGGACTCTCATTGTATGTATACATCTCTATAAGGAATTTAAAAAATATGTGAGATGTATTAAATTTTGTTGACTTACTTGTTTAAAAAGTTGTTTTGGCCACCGTGTCTGATAAGAATGGGGAGACTCCTAAGTGACATAGTGAAGTCCACTCTAGAAACACAGGAAGATAAGCTCCCTGCTCCTTCGGAGGCGACGCTTTCACAGTTGTTTGCAGCTAGCTCCCACCTGAGTCAGCCCAAAGGAGCACCACACACACACAACCATGCTGATCATCTGGATTATTTAAATAGTGATTGATTTTGTGGAGCCGCTAGCATTTCTTTCTGGTTTTCGTCATCCAAGTATTTCACATTGACAGAAAGATGCGAGTAAGACTCGAACTGACGTTTAATACACGCTACACGCATACAAACATATTAATAGTTTGCCAAATGCCTTTAGATCTTTGCTTCCTTAAGCAATTAAATGGTCACGCACAGTTCCAGGCTCTTCTGTGCTCCTCCCTCATCCCAACCCCTTGTCTCCCTCCCAGAAATGATCCTCACCTCATCCAGGTTTTTATATTTTCCCCACGTGTGTATATAGACACTAACAATGTATGGCACCATTTTTGTGTAAGTTTGGATATTTGCGTCGTTGGTAGCATGTTCTAAAGGAATCCCTTCTGCAACTTCAACTTTGTTTTCACTCTGTATTGTTTCCTGAATTGAAGTGTGTTGAAACATGGTGTCACAAGGTAAGTTAGCCTGTTATTTTACCGCTGAACAACATTCCAGGGTATGTCCCTATTGATGAGTACGTATTTAGTTCTACTAATGCAAACAATACAGGATGAGCATCCTTATGGATATCTTCTTGTGTAGAGTCTAGAATTTCTCAAAGCTAGATCTCCAGCTACTGGACTGATGGCCACTGGGTAACTTCAGCAGGCGTTACCAAATTGTCTTCGAAGTTGTAGTAATAGACGGTAGTGTCTGAACTTCCTTATTCTGCATCCTCACCAGTATTTGGTATTGTGATACTTTTTAATGTTCGCCAATCTGATGGTCTCTCACTGTGGTTTCGGTTAGCACTTTCCTGATTATTAGTGAATGTGAGCGTCTTAGTTTTGAAGTATTTGAGTGTCTTCCTGAGTGAATTGACTGGTAACATCATTGGCTTCTTTTGAAAATTGAGTTTTGTGTTTATTTCCGTTACTAATTTGTGTAAGTGTAAGCTCTGAGAAAAGAATTCTATGTGACTTAATATGTTTTGCATATATCTTCTCCCAGCATATAGCTTAAGTTTTAATTTTTTGAAGAATTTTTAATGTTTATTTATTTTTGAGAGAGAGAGAGAGAGAGAGAGAGAGAATCCAAAGTAGGCTCCAGGCTCTGAGCTGTCAGCACGGAGTCTGACTTGGGGCCTGAGCCCACGAACCGTGAGATCATTACCTGAGCTGAAGTCGGATGCTTAACCTATTGAGCCACTCAGGCACCCCAAGTTTTTATTTTTTAATCGAATTTTATTAACATGTGTTCAAAAATTTAAGAGAACAAAAATTATACAGTCTGCCTCCCATCCCTGCCCTCCAGCCCTACAGGTTTCCTCCCCAGGGGCTACCTATAGGATCAGTTTCTTGAGTATCTTTTCTAAAGTAGTCTTTGCATATAAGTGTGTACATACATATGCATACATGCATGTATGTAATTCTTTTTCATTACACAGATTATAGCAAACCATACAAATTGTTTTATACTTTTTATTTTCACCTAATATATTTTGAAGTGAAATAAAATTTGGCCCCCAGATTTTCTTGACGTTCCTTTCATTGAGAAATGAGGGTTGTATGGCCCCTCTCCTTGAATTTGGGGGCATTTGTGACTGCTTCAACCAGTCATGTATGGCTGAGGTGATGCAGTGTGATGTTCTTTCCTTTTTCTTGTTGTTGTTAATTTTTTTTAATGTTTATTTTTGAGAGAGAAAGAGAGAGAGTGTGTGTGAGTGGGGGAGGGACAGAGAGAGAGGGAGACACAGAATCCAAAGCAGGCTCCAGGCTCCAAGCTGTCAGCACAGAGCCCGATGTGGGGCTCCAGCTCACAAACTGTGAGATCATGACCTGAGCCAAAGTCGGACACTTAACCCACTGAGCCTTCCAGGCGCCCTGTGACTTTCAATACTCAATCAGAAAAGGCCCTGAAGTTTCCCCTGGTCCTCTTGGAATGCTCACTCTATGGGGAAGCCAGTGGTCATGGAAGAAGTCTGCCTATCCCGAGACCACCATGCTGGAAAATTCACCTGCAGGTGCAAGGGTGAAGGGCCCCTGGGGACTGCCAGCCACGTAAGTCTACCTGTGGAACCTTCAGATGATGCCATCCCCAGCCAGCATCTGACTAAGCCACACCAGAGCACCCGCCTGAGGACTAAGTGCCTAGTGAGCCCTTCCTGAGTTGCTGGCCCCAAACTTACGAACCACAGAAAATATGTGTTGTTTTATATTGCTAAACTTTGGAGTCATTTGTTACATAGCACTAGTAACCAGAATCGTTATTATGGAGCAAAATAGAACTTATGGTGAACATTTTTTAAAAATTACAAAGGAACATATATTGTAGTGATAAATAATTGAAAAAGAGAAACATGCTTTAGACGTATTTATGCATCAGAAACCTAGGCCTGGAATGCACAAAGACAGAATGGGAAAACCTATAAGAAGCAACCAATGAATCCTTATAATAGGAGATAACGGACATTTCTCAGATAATAATAGACTTGGGAGACAAAACCTATAAGAATTTAGAGGATGTGAGTGACATGTTTAACTAATATAATGAAAAGAATTCTTTGCATGAAATAAAAGCCAATGTGCATTTTTTTCTAACACACATGACACATTGACAAAAAAATTGACAAAAATTACATCCCACTTAACTAAAACTTTGTATAGATAAAAAATTACACACAGACCACTTTTACTGGCAATTAAGATGGATTTTGAAATCTGCAGTAAAAATGTGGTCAAAATCTGTACATACCTACCATTTCTAAAGAATTTTCTCATGAGAAAAGTCAAATGGAGGTGACATCCGCTTAGAATTAGAAACGGTGAAAGCTCTAGCTATGTCAGCCTGTAGAATATCACCAAATCAGGGGCGCCTGGGTGGCGCAGTCGGTTAAGCGTCCGACTTCAGCCAGGTCATGATCTCGCGGTCCGTGAGTTCGAGCCCCGCGTCGGGCTCTGGGCTGATGGCTCGGAGCCTGGAGCCTGTTTCCGATTCTGTGTCTCCCTCTCTCTCTGCCCCTCCCCGTTCATGCTCTGTCTCTCTCTGTCCCAAAAATAAATAATAAAAAACGTTGAAAAAAAAAATTAAAAAAAAAAAAAAGAATATCACCAAATCAGAATGCAAGAGGGGAAATTCGTAGCCTTCAGTGAATGTTAGACAAAAAATACTGAAAAACAATGAATTAAGATTTTACATTCAAAACTTTCATTTTGAAAGTTAAACAGACGATTCTAAAGAAAGTGGGAAAAAATGAGGACAATAGAAAAAGTTGGGTTGACCAATGCATTAGTTCCTCAGTAAGGCTGGTATAGCAAATTCCCACAGACTGACTGTCTTAAAATGACAGAAATTTATCCTTTCACAGTCTGGAGGCCAGAAGTCTGAAATCCAGGGGTGGGCAAGACCGTGTTCCCTCCATCGTTCATAGTTCATAGTGGAGGGCCCTTCCTTGTTTCCCACCCCCCCCCGCCCCGCTTCTGGTGCCCCAGCATCCCCTGACTTGAATCAGCATCGCTCCATACTTTGCCTCTGTCTCCCCATGCTCTTCTCCTCTGTGTCTGTGTCTTCTCTTCTGTCATTTATGAGGACATTTGTCATTGGATTTAGAGCCAAGTTGGGTAATCCAGGATAATCTCATCTGAAGATCCTTAAGTTAATTACTTCTGCAAAGACTTTTTTCAGATGTGCTGCTGGGGATGATAATGTGAACGTACCTTTTTGGGGGCCACCATTCAACCCTCTACATGTAATCAAATCAAAAGGTGGTGTTCAATAATACCAAATGCACTAAATTAAGCGATCACTCAAAAGTTCAAATTAAGAGACTAATTGCACAAATTTAACACTCACTCGTGGTAAACCCTCTTTGTGAGTTGGGAGGAGAAGAAATCTTTCTTAACTTAATAAGAGGTATCTCCCCGAATTTCTGATCAGGGTGATACTTTTGAAAAATCCTCATTCAAATCAAGGATGCTCACCCTCGCCGCTACTTTTCCACGTGGTCCCGGAGATCCTTGCTAATGCATTAAGATGAGAAGCCCGTAAGATGTAGACTTCTTGAGCAGGAGCCATACTGTTTGGGGTGGCCAAATCGAACCAGGTGCCGAACTCTGAAAAGAAGACATTGGCAAGGGAAAAATTACTGGCTTTTCTATACATGAGTGATGGTGACATAGGACATATAATGAGGAAAAATGATTATGTTCTTACTTAGTAACAGTGAGTGTAAAGTGCCTACAATAATACCTAAGCAAAATAACCATAGTCTTTATGGAGAAAACTATAAAAAATTAATGAAATCTATAAAATAAAACGTGAATCTAGAGCTATATCACGTTCATGGGAAGACTCAGTATTATAAAACTGTCAATGCTACACAAATTATAAAAAGTTGTGCAAAAATTGTAAAGTTTGCTAATGCCGAGGGGCGGGGAAGGTCTGGACCCAGAGCTGCCATGTGCTCTGAGAAAAGACTGAGCCAGCACAGACACCTGGATGGCATTTTGGCAGGAACTGTTAGAATTCAAATAGGCATCTCCTGTCACCTGGAGATTTCACTACCTAGTATTTGCTCTCAGGATATACTTGCACATGAACAAAGGGAGGCCTATTTAATGATGTCCAGAAAACCTAAATGTCCATCCTCTAGGGAACAACTAAAAAATAAATGTTGATACATTTGCATGATAAGACTGATTCCCAATTTAAAGTTGACCTATGTGATCTAATATGCACATACCACTCGAAACCTCTGAGTCATAGAACATGTCCAGGATCATGCTATTCACCTAAGAAATACCAAACACCACAGTCATTCTCTTTCTTTTTTTTAGATTTTTTAAAGTTTATTTATTTTGAGAGAGAGAGAGAGAGAGAATGAGTGGAGGAAGGGTAGAGAGAGGGGGAGAGGATCGGAAGCAGGCTCTTTGTGACAGGAGAATGCCTGATGCGGGGCTCAAACTCGCGAACTGTGAGATCGTGACCTGGGCCAAAGTTGGACACTTACCCGACCGGAGCACCCAGGCGCCTGAACACCACAGTCATTCTTAACAGGTCCATCTGTGCGTGTATGAATTAGTAGAGAAGACTCTGGAAGGGTACACACCAAACTCTTCAGAGCGGTTATGTTTCAGAGTGATGTCAGACTTCAGTATTGTCTACAATAATTTTACTTTTGTTCAACCAGAATACCTTAAAAATAATAAAAGAAAGAACAAACAATGGAGCTGCCCATACCAAGAAAACATGGGAGAGATTTTTAGCTAAAAAGAGTCAAATTAAAATTTTCTTGGCAGGAGTGACAAATTGCAGTTACTTATAAAATATACTGTCTTCCACGAACTTTTATGAGCACTACTCTGTTCTGAGGACTGTGCCAGGTATTTGGCATCAGGGAGAACAGAGGTTAGAGGTTGGAAGCTTTTGGAGCTTTAACTTGTTGTGGAAGAAAACTGACCATAAAATAATAGAAACATTCATTGAAGAGTGTGTTAGAAGCTGATGAGTCCTAGAGACAAAGAAACAAACGAAAGAGGTTAAGGTGGATGGGTGGGGGGGTGAAATTTTCAGTAGACGTGTCCAGGCGTCCTCATTGAAGCGGCGACTTATGAGCGAAGATTTGGAAGGGTGAGAGAGTCACCGGGTGAATATCTGGGGTGTTACTGGTGTACCGCATTTCCCAAGGTGGCTGGGTCAACGAGGGATTATCATATGTGTTTCAGATGCATTTTCTGTATAATGAAGTCTCTTAATAAATTATCTCCTCTATTTCATACCACGTCAGAACAGAAGGTCGCCACAGATGTATGGCAATGCCTTATTGATTCCCTTATTGAACAGAATCGGTTTTATTTCTGTATAAGGGTTCAATGGAATATAATTAAATCAAACATTACTTTGGCCATTTCAGTTTATTTTACCTCTCGATCAGCAATATAGGATCAGAGCACTGGCCGCATATGAAAAAGGAAATCAGATGTCTTTTCAAAACGGAGCGTCCCCGTGAGCATTCCGGTTTTACGGACAGTGGACGTAAGCTCCCCCGCCCCCATTAGCACCTCCATGCCATCACCAGCGGAGGGGGGAGTGCACACCCCTCCTTCCTGCCATCTGTCCCACTTCACTCTTCTTCAGAAAGTGAGGTCTGCACCACTTAGGAACATCCCACCTGTTTGAAAATCAAGGCTGGGGGGCTCTCTCCAGGGTCGGGATTTTCTCTGTGAGGTGGATATAAAGGGTGGGTTGGTCCCCGGTGCTCTGACTCCGGAGGGAGAACACAAGCAGAGGAAGGACAGTCTCACAGTAGTGGGAGGGAAGGGGCAAGTGGGGAAGGGCTCTGGGTGATGCTGGAGGGGATTGGAGGTGGAGATCAGGCTGGAGAATGAGAGGCTGTGGTTGACCTGTAGGTCTAAAGTGACAGGCATTTTCAGTACACAGGAGAAAAGGGTCATAGACAAAAGGGAGAGGAGAAGCTTGGTGGTAAGTGGTTTAAACAGAATCGGGACCTGAAGCAGGATTAGCTCGTAATCTAATCTGCTTTGGAGTTACCATTAGCCAAAGTGAGTTTGAGGTCAGTGTCTTTGAGCTATAAAGAAAACTAGGTTTAAAACTTCATTCAGGAACAGAGATAGTGAGGCAACACCTCTGACGTTACCTCCCCGGTAGTAGGGGGCAGAAAATTCCTTGTTGATCCAAGGGCTGAGCACATGGAAGGATGTCATCTTCTCTAGATCTGTATCCAACCCTTGGCACCAGTGTTCGTTTTCTAGAAGCTGGGGTGGTCTTCTGGGAGCAGGGGCTTAGCAAGTTAGGTGTGCAAGAGGTTAACTGGGGGGTTGGGGGGTTAAGGCCTGTGAAAGATAAAAGGAGGAGGAAGTAGGATAGGGAGGGGAGAGCCTCAGACGGTTGCTGCCCTCCACCAACCCACTGGGGAGCTGGGTACAAGGAGTGTCCCTGGGCCGAGGCAAAGCCTCAGTCTAGGCAGACACCCAGTAGGTGCCCTGTGGTGCTCCGTTGTGCGTTTATCAGCTACTGTGGCCTGGGAAAGGCTGTCCTCGGCGCGACAGCGGAGGTGGGTCCTGAGGGTGGTCACAGCAGGGCCGTCGGCTCTGTCCACTCCGGACTCACTTCCTGAGGGTGAAAGGGAACTCTTTGCAGAAGGGAGAGCTGAGCTGAGCCTCTCTTGGCTGCCGCGCCTGTGTGTTGTGTCTCTACTTCTCAGTCCGCACCCCCGGGGTCCGGGAGTCTCCCTTTCTGGACAGACACTTTGAGGAAGGAAGGCAGTACCGCTGGAGAGACAAAGAGCCGTGGTAGGTTCCTCTGAGCCTGCTGTCACCTCTGCTGGTCTGAGTCACCTCCCTGATGGTGTGACCCAACCTGCTCAGCCTCTGAGCTCCCAGTCACCACACACTTCTCAGGCCAGGGCCAGTGCACGTGTCCCTTCACAGTATAATTGGTCAAGGAGTGCCAGGAGGTGCTCGGGTGGACAGAATCCCACACATTTTCCTCTTGTCTCAATTTATAAACAAGCAGAGACATTTTCCTGCCTTGGGAGTCCGTCAGCCGGGTCCCCTTCTGCCCCATACAACCACAGGTGCAAGCTTGGGAACAGGCCCTGGATTACCTGCAGCAGACGTGACGTGCCTGTTCATGCAGTGCACGTTTGCCCTCCTGTCTGGCTCCTGGTCAACCCTAGACATTCCAGTCCATCTCCGGAAGGGCTGCGGCTGGGCAGTCCAGCCTGGCTACTTGGTGGGTCTAGGACCCAGTTTATGATGGGTGGTGCAGGACATAGGTACCTGGGGTCCCGTGGCAAGGGGGCCCTCCACCAGGACCTAATGGTAACACATTACGGGCTGTTTTCCGACGTGCATACAGTCCTCTGCTGCAGACAGCGTGTCCTCGCTCCAGAAACTCAGGGGCCAGCTTTGTGTTTCTTTCCTTGGGGATTGACATATGCTGTAGAGTCCACCTTTTTTTTTTTTTCCACCACTGACACTTCCAAGATCATGGGGTCTACAGGTCATATCGCCAAAGCAGCAAGCCTGGCTGGTACCAGTCTGGATCTGTTGCAGAACTCTGTCCTATCCCAAACCCCACTCAGGCTGCCTTTCATGTTACTGGGCACGTGGACTGGAGTTGCAAATGAGTACTGTTGCTTGCTCCGTGTGAATGGTGTTTCTGATCCTCCTTCCTGATGGGGGTAGAGAAGAATGCACTTGGTAACGTGATAGCCGTATACCAGATGTCTGAGGCCATATCCATCTGCCCCAGCGAAGACACTCGAGGATCTGTCTGGTTTCTGTAGGATCCACCCTGGTGAATTGAATGGAGGTATGATCGCGAACACCACCCTGCGTTCGTGAGATGTTCAAGAGTAACGCTAATCTCTATCGCCCTCTCCTCTTCCCTGAGTGTAATATTGTTTCTTGGTTTACTATCTTAGCTTAGGGTGGGGGTTGGAGGTCAGTTGCAGACATTTCCTCTGACAGAATGTTGCACTCTGAAGGCATTAGCTGCTGGAGGCAGCTGCTGACAGACCAACGGAATGGGGAGATCTTTCCTGAAGGGTCATTGGTACCACCTTCTGCACATCTGTGGGTCCTGACCTCAGGGTGTGTGTGGACCACTTGAGAAGCCTGGTAGATGGAACACGGATAGAATATGGGATTGGGGGAAAAGCCTTCCAGGCTGTCTCAGCAACTGTTTTCTTGTTCGATTTGGGGAAGTTATTAAATATGTCTCTACTAGTTTCCTAAATTATAAACATGGGTGAGTAGCCTATAACATGTCTTATGGGGATCCCGTGAAAGGTAAATGCAATGGATCATGTAAACATGCTTCTGTTTAACTAGCAATGAGCCCACACGCACATACACGAGGCATTATATCCGTGAGCTTGTCATTCACCCGGCTGCTCCATTCATGAGTGTATCGTGTTTTCATATTTCTGGATATTGTGCTAAATCCATTTAATAGAGCCTTACAAGTGGGGTCACTAACCCGTTTTTTTGATGAGGCAACGGAACCAGCAAAGTCTCTTGACTGGTGACACAGGCAGGAAGTGAGAGCCAGAATCAGAATGACTCCTTGGCCAGGGGTCTTGGGAGATGCCACAAGCAAGGATAATGTTAGGTAAGCTTAGGTCACATCAGCTAAAGGTTTTTAAGGTTTAGGGGAGAGAAAATAACGAGAGACTTGGAATGAAGCCCTTAAACACCCATCTCTGCTCCCTCCTCTCTGCTGAGCCCCTCAGGAAAGCTCTCTGAGAAGCTGATACGCATTCACACAGCAGCTGTGTGAACTACAACCCATGGGACCGCTCCTCCAACTGCCCCTCCGCCCCCCCCCCCCCCCCCCCCAGTCTTTACTTTTCAACCATTTGCTCAGGAAAGGATCTAGAAGTTTTATGTCTCTGTATCATCTCATGTCTGATCTGCCAAGAAGTCTCTGGTGCTAACTCCAAATAAGTCTCAAATCCGACAATTTGTCCCTGTGGCCATCCTACCCTCCCAGTCTGTGATTTCCCTCCTGACCCTCATGACGACTTCAGTAGCTTTCCACGTGGCTCCCGGCCTACCCTGCAGCCCACCGCCTGTGCCCCGCACAGCTGTTGGGGAAATTTCAAGAGTGACTCAGTCACATCACTCCCCCGTGCCTAGCAACCCGTTATTCCTTGCTGCACCTTGATTGGAATCCAAGCCCCTTGGCATGGCCAACAGGTCCACTTGCTCATCTGTGGTGAACTGAGGCTGTGTGAAGGGCAAGAGAAGACGAGGATGCTGGGAAAGGTTCCCACATTGAGTGGCCCTGGAATGCGAAGACATTCATGACCATTGCAGTACAGTAGGCAAGAAAAAAATGGGTTGACCTTTCAACATTCCACTTATGTTTGCCTCTGAATTGATTCTTTATTCAGCAGTATTTTTTTCTATCAAAACAAAGCACAGAATACCACAATCAAACAACCTTACTCCACCTTGCCTGCTGACGATTTGTCTATAATTCCAATGGAAAAAAAAACAGAATCAAAACTGTCATAGAAACAGGGGTTTTAGAGTGGAAATATTGAGCAACCTTCGGCTTGAGAGAACAAAGGACATGCCAGTTACACAGCGTCACTTACGTTCAGAAGGCACATGTGTAGGTGTTTGGATAACTTACTTGTGTAGCTGACGCTGTTCTATTATCACAAATGGACGCGGCACAGAGTCTTTTAGTTGCCTTATCTGTCTTCGATGTTCCTCACACTGATGATATCTATAGCAACTGCGATGCATAATTACCATGCCGTCGCCACTCCCGTTAAACCGCAGGTAAGAAAAATGAAGTCTCTCGTTCTCTTTCTCTAATCTGTATCTCAAGCATTGCAGTGCCATGGGTTGCAACCTGTCACAAATGTAGGATTGAAAATACATCTGGATTAAACACCGAGTGAGGTTTTGAATGACCCAGCCTCCAGACCGATGGTCTCTTGGAATTCGGGAGGCAAAATAATCACTTCTTGCTTTCTGTCTTTCCATCATCTGCCTATGCCGTATACATTGAGTATATTGTAGACTGTGAGGCAGGCGGAAAAAGAAAGGAGTTAATGACACCCAGGTTTTTATACAAAGGGCTTCTGTTTCTGAGTCCTGGGTGGGGAAAGTGAAATAGTTTGGTTTAAGGGATTGAGCTTCTGACAATGGAATCCGTATTGTCTTGAATCTGGCTGGGTCACCATGGTACTGGTGCAGATACATGCAGACAAGAGAATAAGGCAGAAAGATGTCGTAAAACCCCCTTGCCCCACTCTACACACCTGCCACTTGGGTACTCCTTTGTTAATTATTTTATGTCTATGCATCACTTTACTATCATTTATCAGTATCTTTATTGAAATAAGCTCATTGTTTAAATATTAGTCTCACGCTAAACAACAATATCCACATATCACAGTTTTAATGCACTTCTTGTGTTTCTAATACGTTTGCAAGGGGACACATAGCTGACTATTCTGTCTGGGGTAGTCACTGCCACTCAACTAGCCTTCATTTCTGATGTCTTTACTCTGATTTTCCTTCATCAAGCCTATCAGTACCCACCCTTAGGCTAGGTCTTTATTTATGTCTTTATTCTTTACTGCTCATCAGAAGGAAGGTAGAAGCTTTGTCTTGTCCTGGTGGCTTTTCTCTCTGTGCCTACTCCAGTGACTGGTGCACAGTAGGCACTTAGCTAATGTGAAAATAAAATATGCTTCTCTGTATATCATGTTCAGTCCTGGCAGATTTACAACACTTAAAAGTCTTAGCTTAGATATTGAGTAGCCAACTACCCCGGCCACATTGAGCCTACAAGGCTGTCTGGATGGGAAATGGGGGGGGGGGGCATGGTAGACGGTGCTGGCCACCTTTCTAGCATCTCCCTTCACTCATGGCTTCAGGGGCTGGGGGGAGGCCTGACTCGTCCCAGGTGGCTCTTCCTCCTTGCTAAGAACAAGTTCAGAAGTGCTAGCCTAAGCCACGCACTCCCTGGTCACAGTTTTCCTTTCAGAAACGGGTATGTGACTCAGATCCATGAATGAAATGCAAGGAGAGGTTCCTGGGAAATGGTTCTTATTCTTTAGAGCCTCCCGCAAATCATGCACTATCCCTCTGAAATGGTGTAACAGGTAGGACACGAGAAAGGGGTCAGGAGACCTGTCTTCATACCACAGACCTACTGTGTGAGCCTCTCTGAACCCACATTTTTGAAGCATAAAATAATATAATTATCTGCACGTTCAAATTTACAGTTATTTTGGAAACGGAGTGATTGCAAAATGGTTTACAAACTATAAAATGCAAACGACATCCTTTGTTTTTAAAAAAAAAATGGTTTGAAACAGATAGCTTGGGGTCAGCACGTCTGCACTCGTGGTCTGTATGGGCTCGTCCGCCCTGCTTTACCGTGCCTTTGGGTCACCATGGGCATTGAGAACAGACTAGAGTGAATGTATACAAAACTGTGTCTAGAAATGGTGAAGGACAGTTGGACAGGTTCATTCTTTTTATCCGGGCCTTCCTGGCAGAGTCCGTATGACCTTCAGCGCTTCAAGGTGTGTCACTGGCAGCAATCTGGGACAAAACAGAAGGCCCGTAAAGTCACTTTAAAAACATTTTATGGTCCCACTTCAGCAAAGAAACGCCTGCCACTCGAGTCCCTGTTTCCTTCTCCCTTCACGTTTGTTTACATGTGGAAAATGAGTTTACCCTTGAGGTGGAAAACAGCAAAATATCCCACATCAGAGAACGGTCAATTAAGTTATACATGCAAAAGATATTATGCAACCGTTACAGGATTCTCAAAAACAGTTTTGTCAACAGGAAATTGCTTATACCATTGCAGTGAGTGAAACAATACCCAAGCACATACACATGTACGTGCACATTCGCACATAGAAAATAAAATGGAAGGGCTGTATCAGGATCTTAACAGTGATTACCTTGGTTGACAAGATCAGAGGTGATGTTTCTTACTTTTTCGAAAATTCCACAAATGTCCGTTTATTGCTTTTATATCCAGAAAAAATCGAGTTATGGAATGTAAACTTACGCAGTGAGTGAAGGAGATATCATTCTATCATGGTATCTTTTTTTTAAGTAGTCTCGACACCTAACGTGGGGCTCAAACTCGTCACCCAAGACAGAGAGTTGCGTGCTCTTCTGACTGAACCAGCCAGGCGCCCCAGTGCTATTATGATATCGAATCTGCATGTGATTCACTGGCCTCCCTAGTTACTCAGGATTACCTTTTGAAAAAAAAATATTGTTCTATTTTATTTTATTATTTTTGTTGAGATATAATTGACATGTAATCGCAATATTTTAGTTTAAGGTGTGCAATCTCCATTTGATGTTTGTATACATTGAGAAGTGATCACCAAAATAACTTTAGTTGACATCTATCACCTTCCATAGTTATAAGAACAATTTTTTTCTTGTGATGAGAACTTTTAAGGCATACTCTGTTAGAAACTCACAAATATACAATACAGTATTATTTTTTTAATATTTATTTATTTTTGAGAGAGAGAGAGAGAGAGAGAGTGAGCTGGGAGGAGCAGAGAGAAAGGGAGAGAGAAAATCCCAAGCAGGCTCCACACTGTCAGTGCAGAGCTTGATGAGGGGCTCGAACTCACAAACTGTGAGATCATGACCTAAGCTGAAATCAAGAGTCAGACTTGTATCCAACTGAGCCACCCAGGTACCCCTACAATACAGTATTATTAACTTTAGTCACCAGGCTATACATTACATCCCCCAGGCTTACTTATTTTACAACCAGTATCTTTGGACCCGTTTCATCCATTTTACCCCACCCCCCACCCCACCCACTGCCTGTGGCAACCACCAATCTGTTCTCTGTATCTATGAGTTTTGTTTTTTGTTTGTTCGTTTGTTTAAGTTTCTGTATATAAGTAAGATCATACTGTATTTGTTTTTCTGAGTCTGCTTATTTCACTTAGCATTCTGCCCTCAAGACCCATCCATGTTGTTGCAAATGGCAAGATTTCTAAAGATTTACTTTTTGACATAGAATTTGACAGAATACCCCAAAGTATGACTGACATGACAGAAGAATTTTTCAAGTCATTAAGAAGACCGACTAGTGTTCATTGTTTGCCTTCCCCTCGGGATTTCATTCGGATCACCATATCATGGACCTTGGAATTTGAGCAAATTCAGAGAACTTTACTTAGGGACTCACTTTCTGGGCACTGCCAACTTCATGTAATTTATGACCTAGAATCACCCCAGTATATTTTCTTGAGTCAGAACTCTAGCAACCCACAACCTGGATTTTTCTGTTGTACAGCCCAAACCTCCAGTTTGAAAGCTGGGCCTGGGAAGCACACCAGCCCCAGTTTATATTTCAAATAAACGTTGGACTTCTGGTATACCAAATCTAATACCTAAATATACCTAACCATATTATAAACTTATGTATGTAAAATAAACATATCTAATGTAGTGTATTTAAATCTACTCAATATAGTGTCTAAAAAAGATTACATCATTGGTCTTTCTAGTACTTAAAACTCTCACATGTTTAGCAAGTAGCAGAAAATGCACAAACTTGGCTCTAATCATTTCCTAACGATTGTGTTTGTCTGTTTTGTGTTTTACTTGTTAATTCCGGGATCGAGAGCCTCTACTTGAGATACATTTATCTCCCATACAAGTCCTGTTGCTTCTAAAGCTTCATTCTATGTCTCTGACTCCTCTATTCGTTGCTCCGCTGTACCCCCTTGTTGAGCTCCAGAGCCACTTGGTCAACCTCCTTCTCCAGATCTCAATTTGGATTTCCCACCCGCACCTTTGTGCTTTTAATCCAGAATAGTGCTTTGACTCTCTGTCCTATGAGAATTCTGACTGAATCCTATGCCTTTTTGTCATCATCATCCAGGCCACTCACCACAGTGTGGGATATAGATTTGATTTGTACCTATTTCTTGTCACCTGTATTATAATCAGTAATTAATTAAATCAGGTAAATCTGAAGTCGTCGGGCCTCTGACTTCTGCTGCCACTATCACTGTCCTATTTCAGGCCTTCATGCCTTCTTTCCCGGGCTATAGGGATCCTGCTAGGAGACAATTGCAATAACTCAGGCCAGAGATTGTGGTTCGTGCACCAAACTGGTGGATAGGTTTCATGGAAATAGTGGGAAATGATCTCATCTGGATAATGGGTTTTCAAGAAAGAGCATAAAGATTTCCTGACAGATTGGACATGGGGAGTGAGAGAAAGAGAGAGGTCAAGGTTAGCTTCTAGCTCAGTTTGTGTACTGAGCAGCTGAAAGGAGGGGCTGTCATTAATTGAGATGGGGAAGACCACGGACAGAGTGCATATGGGGAGAGGAAGAGGAGGATTTCACATAGGGATGTGTTACATTTGAGATGTCTATTTCACATCCAAAAGGAAATGCAAGTAGGCCACTTACTGTACAAGACTGGCATTGAGAGGAGAGATTCAAGCGAGAGCTACAACTGTGAAAGTCATTAGCAGAGAGATCATGCTTAAAACCTTGAGACTCGATGACATCAATATAGAAAGGGGCATCAAGGGGCGCCCGGGTGGCTCAGTCGGTTGAGCGTCTGACTTTGGCTCAGGTCATGATCTCGCGGTCCGTGGGTTCAAGCCCCGCGTCAGGCTCTGGGCTGATGGCTCGGAGCCTGGAGCCTGTTTTGGATTCTGTGTCTCCCTCTCTCTCTGACCCTCCCCCGTTCATGCTCTGTCTCTCTCTGTCTCAAAAATAAATAAATGTTGGGGTGCCTGGGTGGCTCAGTCGGTTAAGCGGCCGACTTCGGCTCAGGTCACGATCTCGCGGTCTGTGAGTTCGAGCCCCGCGTCGGGCTCTGTGCTGACAGCTCAGAGCCTGGAGCCTGTTTCAGATTCTGTGTCTCCCTCTCTCTCTGCCCCTCCCCTGTTCATGCTCTGTCTCTCTCTGTCTCAAAAATAAATAAACGTTAAAAAAAAAAATTTAAAAAAAAAATAAATGTTAAAAAAAATTAAAAAAAAAAGAAAGGAGCATCAATAAAGACATGAGGGGTCCGAGGACTGAGCTCGCATGAACTCCCACAGACACAAGTGAGATTGACGGGGAGAAACCAGCAAAGGAGGAGAGGTTATAGTGCCCACTGAGTGAGGGGGGAAACCAGTGGGGTTTTCAGAGAACTGAAGTGAGAAAAACCATTCCCAGAGCTAATGCATCAGTTTACTTTAGGGTAAAGCATTTTCTAGCCATATCACGTGGATGTCACCTAATACGCATTTTATTCTTGAACTAGATGGGACCAGCAACTATTGATGAACCGCGTTCGAAAATTTCTTACCTGTGTTCAAGCTTTATCTATAAAAAGAAATGCTGTCTCAACATTTCAGTACATGAAGCACTTCTTAAACTTTCAATGACACGTATTACCTAAATATGATATAGCATGGAAGAAAAAAGAGTAAATGCAAATAAAGCATGCTACAGACTGAATGTTTGTGTCCCCCGCCCCCCACCCCAAGTCATATGTTAAAATCTTAAACTCTGGATGTGAGGGTATTCGGAGGTGGGGGCCTTTGAGCAGTGATTATTAGGTGATGAGGGTGGAGCTCTTACGAATGGGATTCGTACTCTTATAAAAGAGACTCCAGAGAGTTCCCTTGCCCCTTCTATCACGTGGGGATGGTATGAGAAGTTGGCTGTCTATGAACAAGGAAGTGCGGCCTCACCAGACACTGGATCTGATGGTACTTTGGGTTTGGACTCCCCAGTCTCTGAAATTGTGGGAAATAAATTTCTGTTGTTACACCACCCAGTCTGTGGCATTTTGTTATAGCAAAATGTCTCTCTCTTTGTCTCTAAGACAAAGCATAAAAAACAATTATCCTGAATCCAATAATATGAATATAACCATTTATTTAACTTGTTTATACATTTTGATGTAATGAACATCATTTTGATGAGCTTTTAATATACATATGTATATCTTAAAAAATTTTTTTCTAATGTTTATTCATTTTTAAGAGAGAGACAGAGCATGAGTGGGAGGGGCAGAGAAAGAGGGAGACAGAATCCAAAGCAGGCTCCAGGCTCTGAGCTGTCAGCATAGAGCCTGACATGGGGCTTGAGCCCATGAACTGTGAGGTCATGACCTGAGCCAAAGTCAGACACTTAATGGACTGAGCCACTGAGGCACCCCTGTATATCTTTTTGGGTAATATAAAATAATTTCCTTCAGGTGAATTTCTAGAAATAATATTTCTGGATCCAAAGATTTTGAAGAATTCCATTTAACTGTTGAAGTTAACAGAATCTATGATGTATTTTAATTCTTGGATGCTAAGTTTCTTCTATTGTTTTTCACTTTATAAGTATAGATGTGTGCATGTGAGTATATATGTACTTGCACACTGATTTTTTTCAGATTTACTTGGTATGTAAAAATCTTGCTGGCATTTTAATTGGAATTGCTTTAAACTTGTATGAAAATTTAATTTTAAATACATAGATTTTTTCAGCAAGGAACATAGCATGCTTCTTTTTTAAAGTTTATTTATTTTCAAAGAGAGAGAGAGAGGCAGAGAGGAGAGAGAGAATCCCAAAAAGACTCCCATTGTCAGTGCAGAGCCTGACATAGGGCTTGATCTCATAAACCGTGAGATGGTGACCTGAGCCGAAATCAAGAGTTGTATGGTTAACTGCCTGAACCACCCAGGCACCCCCCCGCCCCCCACAGCATGTGTCTGTATTTAACTAAACTTACTGAATATCCCTTAGTTATTTTTTATCCCTTTCTTTTATATGCCAAAGTAAAGATTACATGAATAATACAGAGGACATTTTTTTCCAAATTGTTGTAGAGTGAATTATCTATATGATGTCCTATCACCTCAAATACTTTAGTAATTCTTACAAGTAAGGACATAATCACAACATAGTAAATTACCATCCAAATCAGGAATTTAACTTGTTAGATTTCTACCATGCATTCCATAGACTCCATTCAGATACTTCCAGTTGTCCCAATAATGTCTTTTATAGGAAAATAATCAAATCTGGGATGAAGTGTTGCATTTAGTGGTATGTCTTTTTAGACCTATTCCATCTGGAATAGTTTCTAAGTCTTTCCTTAACTTCCATGACTTTGGCACCTGAATATTATAGACCTTTTTATACACCATCTGTCAACTTGAATTTGTTTCTTCATATGGACCTTTGGCAGGAACATCACAGAAGTGTTGCTACATCCTTCTCATTGCATCCTATCAGGCGGTGAATGATTCTGTTTGTCTCATTACTGATGTCCACTTAGATCTCTTAATTAAGATGTCTTGTGGGTTGGATTATATTTCCCAAGAAGATAGGTTGAAGTCTTAAGTACCTGGCACCTATGAGTCACCTTATTTGGAGGTAAGGTCTTTGTGGATGTAATCAAGCTAAGATGAGGTCGTGCTAGACTATTATGGGCCCTGAATCTAATGACTGATTAATACAAGGTAGTATCTGCCAGATTTCTCTACAACAAAATTACTTTTTAAATAGTAAATATGCTTTTTCTCGCCTGAGGACTGTCTCTGAGATTAGGTAGGAAAGTCCCTTATAAAACTTCTACTCACCAGTTTTTAGCATCTAATGGTGCTTCTTGACTTAGTTATTTATCTTCATTATGATTGTCAAATGGTGACTTTTCTAATGGCATCATTCCTTCTGTGTGTATTTGTTGGCATTCTACTCTAAGGAAGACATTGTGCCCTCCATTTATTTCTTTGTATTTTTTTACCTGTGTAGATTCACCAGTCAAGGGGTTATAAGTTGCTATTATTACAGTGATGCTCAGATTGTCCCAGCAAGAAAACTCCTTCCAATGGGTTCCTATGCCCTTTTGACATATTTCATTATTCTTTGACACAACAAAACGGTTCACGTCCACTCTGTACTTTTCTGCCTCTGCCCTGGCCTTGTAGTCAGCCTCTTCTATAAGGAGCCACGGTTCTTTTTAGTGGAGGATGATATTTAGGAACCAGGTCTAGGTGCCACGTGTACCTATTGCTGTGGAGGCATTGCCGCACGCAGGCTCTCTCAGGGAACAGTGTTAAGGAGCATACATGCAACAGGGATGCCCGGTGGCTCAGTCAGTTAAGTGACCGACTCTTGATCTCAGCTCAGGTCGTGATCTCACAGTTTGTGAGATTGAGCCCAGAGTCCAGCTCTGCACTGACAGCGTGGAGCCTGCTTGAGATTCTCTCTCTCCCTGTCTCTCTCTATGCTGCTCTCCCACTTACTCTCTCTCTCTCTCAAAATAGATAAACTTTAAAAAGAAAGAAACATACATCGATACAGGCACACACATACCACCGACATCTGTATGTGTTTCTCCATCTATTTATATACATGTTGAAGACCATGCTTCACACTCAGTGCCTCCAACTTCAGTCCTGCAACGTAGGGTTTATTTTATTTTCTCCCTTTTCATACTTACAACCCTTTCTCTGACAGTAAGATGTATGGCTTCCAGTATTTTGTTATTCATTTAACATCCTTGTATTTAACCAATCTCTTTCACTGCTTCCACCTCCAAAGCTTTTCCACACCCTGTGTGGAATGCTTTTGTCAAAAATCAAAACAAGCTGCTTCTGCTTCTCTGGGTAGATACACCCCAAAGGTTTGGAGACCCTGATGGACCATAGATGCACTGCAGTGGGACCCTCTTTTCACAGGAGGCAGCCAGGCCTCCATGATCCATGCACTGTGTGGATACCACCTTCACCTTGACTCCAATAGCCTCGTCATGTTGTGAGGAAGGAAGGAAGGAAGGAAGGAAGGAAGGAAGGAAGGAAGGAAAGAAGGAAGGAAGGAAAGAAGGAGGGAGGGAAGGAAGGAAGTAAGGAAGAAGGAGGGAGGGAAGGAAGGAAGGAAAGGAGGGAGGGAGGAAGGGAGGAAGGAAGAAGTGAAGGCAGGCATACTATGTCTCATCATTTTTCAGTTGATTCTCTTAGATTTTCTAAATCGCTCATAATAACATCTGCAAATAATGATAGATCCTCTCCTGACTTTCTGATATTTTATCAAATTGCACCTCTGGGAAAATGTTGACTAATATGAAGCTAATCTATTTTGTCTTACTTAAATGGAAATGTTTCTAGTGTTTCAACTTTGTGCAAATATTGGCAGTTTGCTTGAGATCGACTTTCTTATATTAGAACTAAATACTAATTCTTGTTTTACTTAGCTTTTGTTAAGAATAAATGTTGAGTTGTAGCAAATGTATTATTGGCATCTATTGAGATACTAGTTTGACTTTTTCCCTATCGTATAGTGATATACTCAAACACATGAATAAATATCTTACTATTAAAACATCCTCACATTTTTAGAAAAGAGACTAATTGTTTAAGGCGCATCGTTCTTTAACTTTATGACTATTTTAAATGTGACTATTTTTCAGGAATTGTATATCATTTATCGTGCTGTCTTCTTCATATGTTGGTGTCAGGGTTATACTAATTCTGGAAAATACGTCTAAAAGTTTTCCTCTCTAATTTATGCTTCAAAACACTTAAGTAAAATAGAAATGACTTGAGTTGTGGGCAACTTGTTTGTGAGGCATTAGCTCACATGGCCATTTTGAAAGGAAGAAGGTGTACCTCTAGGACAACTTTAAGTATTTCTTCCATTGTTGGCAAGCTATTCAGATATTCTGCTTCTTCCTGATAACATTTTAGTCATGTGTATTTTCCTGAAGAAGAATTTGTTTAATCGATACTTTTAACTTTACTTTCGAAGAGAGCTGTAACGTTTACCGTCTGTTCTGCATTCATGTGCATGTTCTTTTTAAAATTTTCTTTTAATGTTTATTTGTTTTTGAGAGAGAGACACACACAGTGTGAGTGGGGGAGGGGCAGAGAGAGAGGGAGACACAGAATCCAAAGCAGACTCCAGGCTCTGAGCTGTCAGCACAGAGCCCGACGTGGGGCTCAAACTCATGAACTGCGAGATCATGACCTGAGCCGAAGTCGGACGCCCAACCGACTGAGCCACCCAGGCGCCCCTCATGTGCATGTTCTTTTGTAATACATGTTGTGCATCTTACTTCTCTCTCTTTTGCTCACATCTCTCAGGCAATTCTACCAGAGGTTTGTTTTTTCAGGGCTCAGCACATTGCTGTGTAAAGGGCCAGGGAGGAAAATATAGTCTTTGTGGGCCATACGGCCCCGGTCGCAACTGTTGGACTCTGCTCTTATAGCATGAAAGTAGCCAGAGACAGGACATAAGTGAATGAGGGGGGCCGGGTTCCCACACAACTTTATTATGGACACTGAAATTAGAATTTTGTATAATTTTCATGTGTCATGGAATATTATTCCTCATCTCACCCCCTTCCCCAAATATTTCAAAATCTAAAAACCATTTGAACTCCAGTATAATACAAAAACAGGTGGCAGGCAGGATTTGGCCTGGAGGCCACAGTTTTCCAACTCCTAAGCTATTTCACAGATTTGGGCAAAAAACAAACAAACAAAAACCCACTTACATTCCTTTATCACACCGATACCTAATTCTTTGTTCTCTAAGTTACTTGACATTTAATAATTTAGTCATCCCTTCCGTCTACTTCTATTAATCTTGATTTTTCTCTGTCTTCTTGAGTTAAATGTTTAGTTTTTCTCTCTTATTTTTCATGAGTGTTCAAGTCTACAAAAATCTGTATAATAATATAACAAACAACCATATCCTTATTGCCCTGCTTAATAAGTAAGAGATTGCAAAGAGAGAAAAGCACTTCCATGGTTGGCTGCCTGGTGGACAAACTAACTTTCATACCCTCCCAATGGAAACCATTTTAAAAATTAAAAAAATGCTGGATTAATTGTGTTTTGAAATCTATCACTGAGCGACATAAACAGAAGGAGCCAACAGAAGGTTGAAAACAATTTAAAATCAGGGACCTCAAAGGGTTGATCAAAAAGTGTCAAAGCAACATTGGCCCTGGGAGGGTTATTGCCAACTCTTTGTGATCCAGAGCCTCTGTTGTGATTCCTAAGGGAACACAGAGGGAAAGAATTTCTCCTGGGCTCTCCCGAGCAAAGAGCTAGGGCCTGGGGGCTGCCCCTTAGGAGAGGATGAATACACATTAAAATAGCACGACTTGAACTGGGCTCTGTGGGTGAAAAAATCACCTCCTGTGAGTACTTGTAACCCAGAGAGGCTTTCACACCCCCTTGGAGCCTGAATTCATCCCACCTATGTGGCTGAAAAGCTGGAATTGAGAGTTTAATATAAAGTGGAGAGTTTAATACATAGAGTTTAATATCAGATAATGCTTTCAGGTGATTGGCAGAAAAGCAAATAAAAACCTTCTCGGAGCAATGCTGTTTTCAGGTAGGTTTGAAAAAATTTCTGCAAGGCACATGGACACACATTTTAAAGTCTCCAAAGGAAATTACAGAAATAACTAAGCATAACTCAGCCTGAACATGGTTAAGATAGTGGAACTACCAGATTTAGAATATAAAATAAGTAGGTTTAGGGGCGCCTGGTTGGCTCAGTCAGTTGGGCATCCAACTTCGGCTCAGGTCATGAGCTCGTGGTTCATGAGTTCAAGCCCTGCGTTGGGCTCTGTGCTGACAGCTCAGAGTTTGGAGCCTGCTTCGGATTCTGTGTCTTCTTCTCTCTCTGCCCCTCCCCCAGTCATACTCTGTCACTTTCTCTCTCTCAAAAATAAATAAAACATTTTTAAAAATTTAAATAAAATTAGTAGGTTTTAATGTAGAAAAGAGTGGCTTGAAAATGAGAGAATGTTGTGTGATATTATAAAATGACTTTGAATATTTGAAAAAGAAGAGGATGAAGCAACTAGAAATGAAAAATATGATTTTTTTCAAGGTTATAAACAGCAAATTAGACCACGCTAAAGAGAGATTTGAATTCATGAATAGAGGTTAGACTAAAAATATTGCCCAAAATGTAACCCAGAGAAAAACAAAGAAATGGAAGTATGAAGAGCTGGCTAGAGAGAAAATGACCAATGTGTTATATACATGTAATATATATTTCACATAAAGGTATTTGTATTGATATGTGTGTATGTGTATATGTATATATGTGTATATAATAAACATACATGTATATATCAGAGTTCTAGGGGGAAAAATAGTGTGAGGATGAGGCAAATATATTTTTGTGAAGATTACAAATATATTTTATATTTGTAAAATATAATGGCTAGTAATTTTACAGAATTGTTGAATGATACCAAATTCCAAATCCAAGAAACCCCAAAATTTCAAAGCCAGTTGCAAAGAAATGTACACACAATTAAAACTTCACAACACCAAAGGGAATGACCAGTTAGAAAAGGGAGATCACTGGGGCGCCTGGGTGGCGCAGTCGGTTAAGCGTCCGACTTCAGCCAGGTCACGATCTCACGGTCCATGAGTTCGAGCCCCGCGTCAGGCTCTGGGCTGATGGCTCGGAGCCTGGAGCCTGTTTCCGATTCTGTGTCTCCCTCTCTCTCTGCCCCTCCCCCGTTCATGCTATGTCTCTCTCTGTCCCAAAAATAAATAAAAAACGTTGAAAAAAAAAATTAAAAAAAAAAAAAAAAAAAAAAAGAAAAGGGAGATCACTGGGACGCTGGGGTGGCTCAGTCAGTGAGGAAGCTCAGGTCTTGATCTCGCAGATCATGAGTTCGAGCCCCATGTGGGACTCTGGTGCTGACAGCTCAGAGCCTGGAGCCTGCTTCAGATTCTGTCTGCCTCTCTCTCTGTCCCTCCCTTGCTCGTGCTCTGTCTCTCTCTCTCTCTCTCTCAAAAATAAACATTAAAAGAAAAAGGAAAAGGGAGATCACTTATAAGGAAATAGAAATTATACTGACAGCTGAATTTCTAGCAGTAACAGTGGAAGCTGGAAGAAAGGAAAATAATGCTTCAGTGTGCTGGAAGGGGCCAAAAAAGCAAAACGATATTTCAAGGAAATAAGATCATTGTTAATTATATAGTACAGGTAGAAACAATATCTCTGGCGGGAAGTAGAGATTCCAAAAGGAGTATGTGTAAAGGCAATGGTAAACATGTAGACACAATTTCATATTGTGAATTTTACTGCATCTCATGTTGTTCTGTGGCTCCATGCATATCTGTTTTCCAGAATTCAATTAAAAGGAGTTGAATGCTAGACTCAAGTCTCCACCTTGAAAGAAAAATTTGTTAGTTGAAAAAAAGTTTTAAATAAATGTAATGCATGCATGTGGCACACAAGTAAAGAAAAAGCAGAAAAATGAATGTAAGGTATCGGGGCGCCTGGTGGCTCAGTAGGTTAAGCGTCCCACTTCAGCTCAGGTCATGATCTCACCGTTCTCCAGTTCAAGCCCCCCGTCAGGCTCTGTGCTGACAGCTCAGAGCCTGGAGCCTGCTCCAGATTCTGTGTTTCCCTCTCTCTGCCCTTCTCCGCATGTGCTCTCTCTCTCTCTCTCTCTCTCTCCCTCTCTCTCAAAAATAAACAAAAAAATAAATGTAAGGCCTCTTAATTTATCAATTATTAATATTTCAATATATTACTTTTAGTCTTACCTATCTAGACTTTTCGCTTTGTTAGATTCATGTTATAATAAAATGAGGCTTTTTCCATAATATTGAATATTCTTCAGAAATACCCCCTCTATACCGCTACTTACTGTATCCTTTGAGTGTGCAGTAAAGTATCTGAGGATAGCTACATGCTCACCAATCCCATTTCTTCTTCTTGAGCACACAGGTTATTTTTCCTAGCCTTCTGGCATTAATTTTGGGCCAGTGATTATGTTCTGGCCAGTGACATAACATGCAGAACTAAAGTATATCACACGCAGGGAAGGCCCTAAAATACCTCGTGGGATCCTCCTGTAGCTGAAGGCAGGGCCAGCGGAGGGCTCTGATGATGCCCTAGTGGTTGGCCAGGAGTCAGGATCTAAATGTTCTCATATTGGTGCTGATTTAGAAGTAGACAGCTGGGGCCAGAGGACATAAGAATCAGGTTCTAGAGGGACACCTTGGGGGCTTAGCCGGTTAGGTGTGCCATATGGGAATTATAATTGCCTAGTGCAAAATTTCACTGTGCTATTTAAAGGCAATACTACAGGGGCGCCTGGGTGGCTCAGTCGGTTGAGCGTCCGACTTCGGCTCAGGTCACGATCTCACGGTTCTTGAGTTCGAGCCCCGCGTTGGGCTCTGTGCTGACAGCTCAGAGCCTGGAGCCTGTTTCCGATTCTCTGTCTCCCTTTCTCTGTGTCCCTCCGTTGCTCACACGCTGTCTCTCTCTCTAAAAAGTAAATAAACATTAAAAAAAATTTTTTTTTAAAGAATGAGGTTATAGAATATAACACAATCATCATTTGGGGAAAACAGCTAAAAAAAAAAAAAAGCTTATATACTGCTGTCAATTAATTTCAGAAGAAAAACCCCAATCTTAGGTAACCTCTAGTTACAGCTCTCATTAGCTCAGGTGAAACCATTTATTTATTGTTTGTAGTGACCACACCCTTTCCTGGGCATCCAGAGCAGATGTTTTAGAAAAAGTGCCCTAATGGCACTTTCTTGATATGTGACTTGACATTCTCTACCCTTTGTCATTTTACTGTTGGGCTTAGAATATATTTTTTCAAACCCATGAACTTTTCATATATTACTAGCATGTTACAAATGTTTCCCACTTTATTGGTAGCTTTTACAATTTATGGTGTTTTTGATGCAAAACTTTTAACTTTTTAAATCATAGGAAGTCAGACTTCTAATTTTTTTGGTGTTTATAATTCCTTCCACTGATTTGATTCCTAGAACTGTGCTATCCTAAAAGAAACATTTTTTTTTCCCCCCTAGACAGGCTTCAGGTTCTACAGTCAATTTTTTACCCTGCCTGGAATTCGTCTGGTTATGTTTGCAGGTGGGAGTTCATATTTAACATTGACATTAAAAATAAATTTAGAAAACAAAAATATAATTCTGCTCGCCGATGGTGTGCTTATTGAGCAAGAGCTAACCGCTTTACGGGTGCCGCTTAATTTATCCTTGCAACAGTCCCATTTGAGAGATGAGGACAAGGACCTACAGCACTTTCAGTGACCAGCCTATGGTGACGGGGCTGGGAGGTGGGGCAGGGGGAGGCGTGGGGGGCAGCTTACTCCACACCCCTGCGCTCCCACTCTTGGCTTCTGGGCTGCCTGGCATCTTTTTCACGGAGACGTGAGGGTGATATCTGTAGAGTCAAGCCGGTACTTTACTGTACATAAATTCTTAGCCAAACTCAGCGCAGTTCATGAAGTATCATTTCTGTTCCGTTTCTCTCTCTGACTCCTGCATTACCTCGTTATTAAAATATGGGTGATTCTCAAGGAAATTATATGAAATGTCACTCTACGTTAAGCTTTTAGCATTTCCTCAACCTAATTGCAACTTCATCTTTTTTTTTTTTTTTTTTTAATTTCAGTGATACCTTATTGACATTTTCTTTGCTAATTGACTCTTGGGAAATTTTGAATGTTCATCCTTTTTAATTGAGTAGTTATTTGCACACTTGTCTTAGATCCTACGGTGGGTTACAACCTTTTTTTAAGACATAGGATTTATCTGTAGCACCTACACTGTTTTCTCGTGCTTATTCAGTAGATCATTGTCTGATTCGATTCTTTTAAATTGGAGCATGTGGATTGAATTTAGTTTATTTAACAAATACTATTGTAGTGCCTACGATACTACCTGCCGGGTTTTGTCTTGATGCGCATGGCCACTCAGTAACGCAGGAACTATTACTGCCCCATTCTCGAGGTGGGGAAATCGAGGCACGGGTGAATCGGAATTTAAGCCCAGACGGCTGGCTCTGGCCTGCATGTTCTGTATTCACTGCGCTCTTCAGTGCTACCCAATCTGATGATTGGAGCGTTAGGTGGTAGGAGATGGCTGGTATTTGATGTTCCTGTAGAGGCCGTAAGACTTCACTTAGACAGATGGTAAAACACAGGTAGGCTGAGAGAGGGAGTAAGAGCTTTCCCAGCAGAAGAAACAGCTTACATAACACGGCCAAAGCAGGAGCGTGTCGTTTGTGGAAATCAAGCAGACTTCGATGGCGGCTATCTGTTGAGAGATCACATAACTTTGGGGGGAAAACATGTTACCGACAAGTCCTTGTTATTTTAAAAAATAATTTCTGATCCCTACTTTTTTTTTTTATCGGATCTCAGCAATTTACAATTCCACTCTCCCCTCGTATTCCACTATTTTTTTTTTCCCCGCTGTGTGCACAATGCTAAAAAGAAAAACCATGCCAAGCGGCAGGAGAATTTGCATGTTAAGTTTGGCTTGCATTTTCCAGGCTGGGGTTGTGGCAAGTTGAGGGAATTATGTGGTCCCCAATTTTTTCCAACAAGACATCATCGTCGATTATCTGGCTGCCATCGCTCATCACTGTGCAGCTGCTCCCCTGTTCTGTTTGTCCTAAGCTCTCTCGGACTCCGTGGAAGTCAGATGGAGGCAGGGCATCCCGGGAGGCAGGCTGGCTTAACAGCCATAGGAGACAGGTTGGGCATCAGTGAGGAGGCAGGCAGGACTGGCGGCACTGGTCTGCCTTCTGCAAACTATTTTCTATTTGATATGCTAACACATTGCTGGAGCTGGTCTTCCTGAATGCAAAAGGAAAAAAAAATAAAGCTTTTTTGTGGGAGACTCCAAATGGTCCCCCGAAATCTCTTTCCTTTTCGGTGTTTGACCTTACTGCAGACGTCCCGTGACCGTTCCATTTAGAAAAGGGGGAAGTTGGGGAGATGTCAGAGAGCGAGAGAATGAAATTTCGCATCAGGTGAAATTTCTGCACAGATATTTCAGAAGGATTCATAATTCTGTGGCTGTATACAAATGATCCATTTTGTTAATCTGAATTTCTAGGGTCATTAAAATTTTTTTCCTCTGCTCTGGCATAGTTTATTACTTAGAGAGAGAGGGGGGGAAAAGGCCAGTTTAAAACCAGGTAAGGCAAGAAAGCTGACAAAAACATAAATTAGAGGAAGAACTTAATTTAAAAAGTGTCAAAAAGGATAGATAGTCTTAGTTCAATAATAAAGCTTGGTTCAAGAGCCTTCTATCTTTAAATAAAGCGTTCAAGCACTCTATTACCTGTATACAACCAATCTTTGATTTCCAATCTAAGTCTATTTTTGCTTCTCGTGATTAGCATACAAATGTGAAAACAAGAAAAAAGTGGTTACATGCGTGACGATTAGGACATGCCTTTGACTTTAATGTCACTGGTTTGTCAGGTTAGAGGTAAGGACATGAATTGCTGCTTGACGGGCTCCTTAGAGGTAAATCTCGTCCGAAAATGACTCCTATCTGTCTCCTTTTATTCGCGTTGTAAGTTCATCACGCGAACCGCAAGCACATGAGCATATATTTGTTTTAAAAGAAATAAAGCGCGATAGCATTCGGCAACTTGCGAATGCGGGCAGGCTGTGAGCTGTGGGCAGTGCTGTCTCCCTGCACGGTAGCTGTGGGTCCAGACACGGCCTAAACGTGGGGCTCTGTCCCGTCCAGAATCGTGCGCTAGATACAGGAAATGAGAGGGTGAAGCGTTGAGACAAGGCTCACGTTGGCTGCTGGCTCAAAGACAGGAGTGCCTGAGGCTGAAGGAATCTTCCCTGGGCTTTATCGCCGAGCCTGGTGTTGAAAGGCACCACCTGTCTGCAGGCTTTCTGAAAATGGCACCGCATTTACTCCTGTCTGTGCGGCGGGCAAGCCCGCACACCGGCTAAAAGGGGAAGCTCCCTAATGAAGTTGCTCCCAAGGGACATGTGTCACCTCCCTGCCTACCAGTTTCCCCTGAATCTTCCGGGGAACCTTCTCCAAAGAGAGGGTCCTCGACCGCGAGAGCCTCTGGCTGGCTTCTGGTGCCTGGGGTGTGCTGAAACAGCGAGCTTCCTGGCGGGGTGGTCCCGGGACGAGGGGCCTTGTGGAAACAGAGTTTCGCCTACAGCATCGGTGGCTGCTGACGGATGGCCCCATTTACATCAAAGGCAGTTATTATGCATGAAACCGCTCAAGCATCATTTGTTTCAGGGAGTTCAACCAGTCCATTTTTCAGTTCCCTTCTGGTTCAGGGTCAGAAGCAAATGAAGGATCTCAGGTTGGCTTCACTGAGGGCCAATGATACTTCCCCTGTATTTACAGCAAAATTGTTTAAAGAGTATCAGACTTAGAGTATGGGAAAATGTCTTTTCTGTAGGAAACTGTAATAGGGCTCGAGCCCCTATTCACGCTGCACACAAATTAGTCTAAACAGATAAACTATGCCTGGGACTCACTCGGACACTCACGGTTGTAAACGTGTGAACAGTGTGCAGTAAAGATGCCCACCGTGTGCAAATATGTGTGGAAAACCAGGCCACGGGCCACTGTTGGAAATGCCAAGTCAGTGAATTTGAACTTAAAGGAAACCATCTTATTTCACTTTTTTAAAAAGTTTTTTAGAGAGAGAGGGAGAGTGTGTGTTTGTGCACGGGGGTGCTAACAGGGGAGGGGCAGACAGAGGGAGAGGGAGAGAGAGAATCTTAAGCAGGCTCTACGCCCAGCACAGAGCCCGACAAGGATTGTGACGTGAGCAGGAATCAGGAGTCAGGTGCTTAACTGACTGAGCCACCCAGGTGCCCCTTATTTCACTTTTAGATAAGGCTTCAGGTTTCATTCCAGGACAAGAAATGACTGATGTGGGTTTGGAGCTCCACTCAAAAGATCACTAACATTTGTACAGTGCGTTGTAGTTTTAAAACAATATATTATGTAAAAGTAGTGAGTAAGGCATTATCCCCACTTATCATCGAGGGAACCAAGTCTCCAAGATGTGTTAGCGCTAAGCAGGTATGAAAGGGCGTACTGAGCACTATACATGTTGTGTAAGTTACTCGCCACAGCAGCCTAAGTTGTGTGTATGAAATGTTCTTGCTTTTTTCCTTTTCCTTAAATGGTCAGCACAGCCGGCTCTGTCCACACAGCAGGTGAGGGAGCTCCTCGGTGCTGATGGCCAGGACCTCCAGGACAGGGTTGAGCTGTGCATCTGCCTACATTTTCTCTCTCCTGCTATCCCATATTACCTAAGTAACTCTCTAAGGGATCATGAAAGTTAATGGAGAAATACAACACTTCCTATATAATTTTGCAGAAGTGAGGCTTCTGTGACTTTGCACATGTACCAAAATTACATTTGGGGGAGGGGACCTGTATGGATGTATAAATGTCTACCCATATGGAGTTCAAAGTCCAGAGGGAATAGACATAATTCTTATGATCTTCCCATCTTCTGCAGATATTGTTGAGGCCATGATAGAACGATGTATTTTTAAAAAATTGTTCAATGTTTATTTTTGAGAAAGACACAGAGCGTGAGTGGGGGAGAGGCAGAGAGAGCGGGAGACACAGAATCCAAAGCAGGCTCCAGGTTCTGAGCTGTCAGCACAGAGCCTGACGTGGGGCTCGAACTCATGAAACTGTGAGATCATGACCTGAGCCGCAGTCAGACATTTAACCCACTCAGCCACCCAGGTGCCCCGATAGAACGATATTTAATTTGATGGGTTCTGTGTGCCTATTTGTTCATAGGAAAGAGGCCAAGATAACTTCATTATACACAGATCCCATATCTGAGATTTGCTTCCTTTATTTGAAGGGAGGAGGCAGAGTTGATTGACAACCTAATTTCTAAGCATTAGTGTCTCAGTATTACAAAACCAAGGCTCTGTGTTTATTTGCTTGTGTAAGGTTTTGTAGATGAGCCCCATCATTTAAAAACACTCAATTGCAAATCTGAATAAAAGTAAAAACAATTAAACTCAATAGACACGCACTGGCATTAAATGCCTCCCTCAGTATTCCCAGTGATCGCCGAAGGGAATGTCGAGCCAAGACTGTTCCCTATAGGACGGCGTGCCGTAGCTTTATTCATTTTATGTTAATAACGTGGTAGGGTCCAGAGTGAGAAGATCCTGCCCAATGGATACACACCTGAGGCTGCTTAAGGCAGTAGGTGGATATACTCGTAAGAAATCATATCTTCCGGTGTCATCACATCTGCTAGCAGATATTTGGTGCCCACAGAATATATTTAATGAAACATTTCTTCTGTTGGTACACACGCGTGCACAAAACGTAACCAGTCCTGTTTGTCTGGGTGCTGTTGTATGATGTAGTACCATCTGGCTTCCAAATCTAGCACCTCTTACATCAGGGCATTTCTGTGTGTAAGCGAAGCGATGCTGCTTTATTAATGCACACGAACAGGTGCTTCTTAAGCGCTGTGCCAGAATGAATGTGGGGTTTTTTTTTTTCAGCATTATTGCACGGACCACTAGAAATGGCACCAGTGAACATATTTCTAAATTTTGAAGTTAAATATTTTTCATGAGAAGAGAGTTAGTAGTATCTGTTTTGGTGATTTTCAGTAAACCCCAGAGAAGTTTATGTACATTTCCAGTCATTGTAGGAATACTATGCAAAAGCATGGCGAACGGGGGCATCGGGGTGGCTCAGTCAGTTGAGCATCTGACTCTAGATTTCAGCTCAGGTCATGGTCTCACAGTTTGTGGGATCGAGCCCCACGTTGGGCTCCAAGCTGAGAGCGCAAAGCCTGCTTTGGAGTCTCGCTCTCTGCCCCTCCCAACGTGCTCTCTCTCTCTCTCTTTCAAAATAAATAATAAATAAACATTAAAGAAAGAGAATGGAGAACATACTTATTCATGAAACTGGAAAGTTGAGAAATAGAAAGGAAACACACTACCATAAGAGTTATTGCAAACCAAAAGATGAAAACATACGAAAGTATTTTGAGCAAAAATCAGCAGTTACAGATCTTTAAAGTGGATGAATTCTTCTGGAGTATAATTAATGTAAAGTGTTTATCAGTGGCATTATTACAGTGATACCACAAGAGAGAAATAGTCAAGTTTGCTTTAATATTTTACTTAGTTTCCAACAGTCTGAAACTTTTTTTGATGAATAGTAGGTTAATTTTGTTTTTCCAAAGCAAACGACAGCAAGCCTCAAAAGCACTCAGGACCTCAACAAACTAATTGAGCTTCCGTGATGCGCCGGGTCTGGCCAGCCACTGTGGGCAATTTAACAGAGCAGTGAGACAGACAGCTCAGAGATAGAGCACATGTGACCTGTACACCGAAGGGAAGGGCATCTGCCAAAATATTGCAGTCCTTTCAGCAAATATTTGATAACACCTGCTTTGTGCTCAGCACTGGGGGTGAGACAGCGCACAAGGCTGATGGGGTCTTCTGCCTGGGACCTTATATTTTGGTGGGGAGGAGACTCTGAGGTGATGGTAAGTATCAGGCAGTGATTGGCACTGAGATGGAACCGGCAGGGTGTTCTGACGGAGAGAGATGAGGGCGGGGACTGAGGTGGTACTCTGGAGGCTTCACTGAGGAGATGCCGTCCAAGCTGGTGATGGGCAGACAACAGCATCCAGACACGGGAAAACGTGCCCTCGAGGGAACGATCACGCACAGCCCTAGCATGGGGCCAACGTCATAGGGAGCATTACTCAGCCTTAAATGTAGGGGTTTTTTTGAGATTAAACCCCGTTTTTATCATCTGTAGCGAGGTAGCTTCTAAGTTGTTTTCTGGCCAGCAAGAGTTGGAATTCTTTGATTCTGCGGGCAGGTTGTTTGCTGCAGTTCTGTTATGTCTCACTGTAGTATAGATACCAACAGAAGGTTCCCTAACGGCCACTCTGAGGATCATCTAGGAAAATAGGAAAAGATTTCAGGACTTCCACCCAAGGACGTGGCACCCAGAGCCCGAGGCTGTATCTTGAAGACGATGCTTCCCGCCTGTCCTTACCACCCACCAAATCTGATCCCTCGTTCGAAGCCCAGAGAGCCTGAGTTGACTCCTGCAAAATCTGTGTGAATTAAGTTGTAATATTGAGGAGTCCCTGCCTACTCGTTCCAATAATGCAGCTTCTTCACTGCTCTTCTCCCCTTTTTGACCTGTTCTGTCCGAATTTCATCTGGTACTGCTGAGTCTGCTCTGGCCAATATATTTTTTTAAAGTTTATTTATGTATTTTGAGAGAGAGACAGACGGAGCACAAACAGGGGAGGAGCAGAGAGAGCATGTCTGTCAGCATGGAGCCCGATGCAGGGCTCGAACTCATGAACTGTGACATTAGGACCTGAGCTGAAATCAAGAGTCGGACGCTTAACTGACTGACCCACCCAGATGCCCCTACTCTGGACAGTATTTTTGATGGCCTTTTTGCTGTTTTGAGAGTTAATTACCACAATCTTTATCTTTCAAAACTTTCTGGTGATATTAGCACTACTTTTCAGGCAATGCTGAGTGACAATCTGTATTTCTTTGAGACGCTTTTCTCATCATACTTTCTCATTCTGGCCTCATCTTGTGCTCTAACGCCCTCCTCTCTTTCTTCAGTCTTATTTACAGATTCTCTAAAGCTGTATGAGGATTCGGTGTTCCTACCTGATGCGTCAAAGTCAGTGACTTCTGCTGCTGATGGAATGGTTGTCCCCTGAGAGGGAGTTTTTGATCTAGTTACAAGAGAACGCCATTAGGTTCAGGTCTGAATGGCCAAGTGGCCATTTAACATCTACTTTTTTCATAATGTTTGCTGTGGCTTTTTCTCAGAAAGGTTAGCTGGGGGAAGAAAGTTTTTCAAAGTGCTTATAACATGCTTTATTTAGTGACAGTCGTGTCATGGCCCTTTCCTGCCCTCCCTCCCACCATGCTAGTTGCCCATAGCTCCTTTTACAGCCACAACCCGCTATGTGGCTCTGTTTCTGGCTGACCACGAGACAGCTGCTTGAAGCTGCTTGAAGCTGCTTGAAGCTGTGGGGTGGGTCCCGGAGCCTTCAAGTTGGTCTCTGATCCTTCTTTGGAAGCCCAGAAAGACTGAATTGACTTCTGTAAAATTTGTGTGTATTAAGTTGTAATCGTGGGGGAGAGGGGAACATGGGTGATGGGCATTGAGGAGGGCACTTGTTGGGATGAGCACTGGGTGTTATATGGAAGCCAATTTGACAATAAATTATATTAAAAATAAATTAATTAAAAAATAAAATAAAATGGAGGTTATTGCTCTGAAAAATAAAGTTGTAATATATAGGAGTCTCTGCCCACTAGTTCAGATAATGTAACTTTATTTTATAAAATGCCTTGTAGTTTCTAGTTCAGAGCATCTATTGTGCTGGATAGGCAGAAAAACCTAACTTCAATCCTACCCGGTCTTCCCGACCCCACAGGCTGATACAGTGCCCACGCTTGGGGTAGGAGTGACCTACTTTTCGGTCCACACAGTTTACTTGATATGTAGCCCCTGAGACCTGACCACTCCCTTTTGCATTTTTGCTATGCTGTCTCCCTTTCTCTCTACCTCTTCTGGGGGAAATTCTATGAAGAGTTAGTTTGAGATATTTATTTGTGTCTAAAAAATCCCTGACGGGACTATGCTTTTAAATTGCATCTTTGTTTGTTTGTGTAAAATAAAGTTAGAAAAGTTTTCCAGCCCTCCCCTACCTTGTCTCTAAGACAAGGAGCACAGAGACATCACCTTCTTTCATACAATTTAATACAAGGACAAAAAGAAACTCATTTAGAGAGCAAAACGTTATCCAGACAATCTTACTATATGCTGTTAGCATGTAATGTAATTATTTAGGACATATTCAGCAATCCTTGCAAAAGTTTTGGTATCTTGGATAGATTGAATGTACATTAAAATTGGGGGATGACTATCATTTTAATATCTTCTATTTTATCTGGACCTTCATGTATTTTGATGTTAATCTTTTAATTTTTTTTTTAACGTTTATTTATTTTTGAGACAGAGAGAGACAGAGCATGAATGGGGGAGGGGCAGAGAGAGAGGGAGACACAGAATCGGAAGCAGGCTCCAGGCTCTGAGCCATCAACCCAGAGCCCGACGCGGGGCTCGAACTCACGGACCGTGAGATCGTGACCTGAGCTGAAGTCGGACGCTTAACCGACTGAGCCACCCAGGCGCCCCTGATGTTAATCTTTTAAAAGGCCTCCTAGAGGGGTGCCTGGGTGGCTCAGTTGGTTGAACGTCTCACTCTCAGTTTTGGCTCTGGTCATAATCCTGGGGTCATGGGATCAAGCCCCGAATTGTGCTCTATGCTGAGCGCGAAGCCAGTTTGGGATATTCAGTCTTTCTCTCTCCCCCCCCCCCGCCCCCCACCATTTGCTCGCTCTCTCTCAAATAATAAATAAATAAATAAATAAACAAACAAATAAATAAATAAAGGCCTTCTAGAGTAGGTTTTTATTTTTGAACAGTTTTCTTATAAAATTCAGTAATATGTTTCTGCCATAGATATTGTGGATAAAGTGTTTGCCCAGTCTTTCCTTTAGACCAGTGGTTCTCAAACTTGAGAGTGCATCACACTTAACCAAAATCACCTCAAGGGCTTGTTAAACCACAGACTTGCAAGTCTCACTCTCAGAGTTTCTGATTCATAGGTTTGGAAGAGAGGGTAAGAATTTGCATTTCTGAGTTTTAAGTGATGCTGGTTCAGAGCCCAAACCTTGAGAACCACGGAGTTGGTGATTATCTAGAGGCAGCGTGGTTTAGTGAAATGAGCATGCGTTTTGGAGTCAGACATGTCTGGGTTCAAATGTGAGGAAAATCCCGATTGCCTGGCCATGCATAATTAGTGCAGAATGAAGGCAACCGCTCTTCCTGTGCTCATTAGCATATCCCAGCTAGTGGCCAGCTAGTGCAATGTTTATAATCCTCATAGCCTGTTAAATTAAAAGAATTTGCAACAAGGAACAAATGATAACAATGATGATACAAATGCTTTATATTTATGTGGAATTTACAGCTTAAAAATTATCACGCATATAAGGAAGCAGCATGGCACAGAAAAACTATGGAACTTGGGTCCAACACCTGGATTTGATATCTGCTGTTTTATGCACAATGATATGACTTTAGGCAAGGCATTTCATCTCTTGAATGCTGTTATTTCTTACATGTAAAATGGAAAAAAAAGTCATGCCAGCTTCATACAGTACCCAATACCAGATGCAATGTTTTTTTTTTCCTTTTAAAGCTCACCTTTTTCTGTGTCTAAATGTGGACAGTTGGAAATTGACTAAAAGCCAACTTCCTATGAAGGGATTTTCAGTTGTATATGATTTCTTACATTGTTGTAGAGTAACAGAAAGAGAATCAACCTCACAAGTGGCACTTAGACTTGTCAATGACCATTTCATAGGAAAGACGTGCTTCTTGAGGGAAAGAGCTAATGAACACCAATAGAAAATTGTGGTAGAAATTGGGTATTTTCCACAGACCCTGAAGGACTAGATAGTATTCTCTGGGATCAGTGGGGGGATGATCATTTCAGGTTATGCTCTAGATCATTCAGGGGGCTCTGTGTCTCCCCCTGCAAACGTATGTCTTCAGAGTTATGATCTCTCCCTCTCTCCCAGATCAAAAGCTGTGTTTATTTCTTGCCACCAACAGCTACATGTATGAAAGGTTTGGAAACGCATGTTTTGTTTTTGTTTTTGTTTGTTTGTTTTCTTGCCATGCAACCCCACTTCCTTCCAGTCTAGGTCAGAGCCTGGCAATCTGACCTCTCACTTTTAGGAGGAGAGGTTGGACACGAGGGAGAAAGAGAAGGAAAATACAAGGTAATTCTGTTGTTGAGGTAGACACATCTCTGCAACAGAAAGTTAAACTAAAGAAATGTGCTGGATATGTGGGATAACAATTTCTATGTTCATTACATATTTCTAGACTTTATTTCTAAGAGTAGAAGACTGCAAAGGGAGAAACGACCAAAATCATAGCCTTCAACTTGGACCAGAATCAAGCATGGTGGTAAAGATGACTATAAGGATAAATAATCAGTTTTCTTGTGTAATAGAAACCAAGTCCTGAGACGCTTGGAATTGAAAGAGATCTTAGAAGCACCACCCCGCCCCCTGCCATCCACCTTTACTCTAGGTAGAAAATCTTCTCTGAAACATCTCTGTAGACAACTATACAAACTTTCCCCACATGTTTCCAACAATAAGTTAGCATGTTCCATTTTCAAATATCTCTTATTGTTCAAAATGTCCTTCCTTATGGTTGGCCAATATTCTCTTTCTTATTACCTGAAATTATTGTCTCTTTAAATGTTTATGTATTTATTTTGAGAGAGAGAGCACACAAGCAGGGGAGGGGGCAGGGAGAGAGAGAGAGAGAGAGAGAGAAGAGAGAGAGAGAGAATCTTAGGCAGCCTCCGCTCTGTCAGTGCAGAGCCTAGTGCGAGGCTCAGTCCCATAAATCATGAGATCATGACCCAAGCCAAACTCAAGAGATGGATGCTTAACCCACTGAGCCACCCATGCACGCCATATTGTCTTAATTGTGCCTTCTGATGGGATACAAAATATAGGAGAAAAAATACCTTCCAGATACGATAAGCAAGTTTCCCAAAGATATTCCCAAACAAGAATGGGAAACTCATAAGTAAAGCTACCTTTGATTTTTTGGGGGAAGAGGGAAGTGTATTTTCTCCTTCACTCTAATCCCCATTAGGGTTTGCAGATTCTCTATTCTAATCCCATCCTTCCTTTTTTGTCAGTGCTTGAAACCCTGATGCCCTGCCCTTTGGGACTCATAGTCTGTCATCAGTAATATTCTTTATAACCTCATCTTCTTTATCCTTCTGTTCTAACCCAAACCTTGTTTTCCTCTCAGGACAGTGCATCCCCTGCAACTCTTGAGAAGTGGTGGCTGTTTTCTCTGTGATATCCATCAAGATAATGGGCATAGAGGGAGACGGGTGTCCTTCTTAACCCCCAGGTCCCTTCCCACCGTCCCTGCCATTGTTGCTTCGAGAAGCATTCTCCTTGTCCCTCCCTAAACAGCTACAGCCCTGCATCCTCACCCAGGGACAGCTATCTGGACATCCCTCCATCACTTCCTCTGATTCCTTGAAGATTTTAGCTCCAGGCTCAGAGCCATGCTCTTCAACAACTGGGTGATTTTTTCAGGGTGATTTCAACATCCACATAGAATGTATGTCATAGATGATTCCTTTCAAAATCCTAGCACTTCAATTCTTGGATTCATTCCAGCCACTCCCTCTCATGGGTGTGCCCCTGGCCAGGAACCATGGTGCTTCGTTGTGTCACTTACAAGAATCTCTTCTGAGCACCCCGCCCTCTCTCTCCCAAGCAAGGCCATTCCAGCTCCCACATCCTCAGACTGCCATGGGGACCCAAATCTTTTACCACCAGTCACCTAACTTTCTGTGGTCAAACTCTCAGATCATGTCCGTGCATAGCACCCCAGCTCCGTGCCCTCTCTTGCTTCCTCTTACTCTCTTGAAAACAAACAAACAAAAAAATCTTTGGTTAATAACTTGATAAAAAACCTTGGTTAAATCCCGTTTCTGCCTTTTTGCATCTGCACCAGTGTGGCTGAATGGGCCTGGATTGCCTTCCAGCCAAGCTGACTGATCTGATTTTATTTTATTGTATTTTAAGTTTATTTATTTATGTTGAGGGAGAGAGCAAGCAAGAGAGGAGCAGAGAGGGAGGGAGAGAAAGTGTCCTAAGCAGGCTCCACAGTGTCAAGGCAGAGCCCCATGTGGGGCTGGAACCCACAAACCGTGAGATCATGACCTGAGCGGAAACCAAGAATCGGACACTTAACTGACTGAGCCACCCAGGTTCCCCTGACTGGTGTCATTTTGAACGAGACCACAAATCTCAGCCCCGACTCCACATGCCCCTAGTTTGTTCATGACTCTCCTTGTAGATCTGTGTCTCCAAACCTCCAACACCTCTTCCTTCATCCTCACTCTTAGTCAATGAACTTTTACCAAGAAAACTGCCGCCATCAGAAGAGAACTTCTGCAGGGGCGCCTGGCTGGTTCAGTCGGTTAAGTGTCCGACTCTTGATTTGGGCCCAGGTCACTGTCCCAGGGTCATGGGATCGAGCCCCGCATCTGGCTCTGTGCTGAGCGTGGAGCCTGCTTGGGATTCTTTCTCCCCCTCCCTCTGCCCCTCTCCCCTGCTCTCAATCTTTCTCTCAGAGAGAGAGAGAGAGAGAGAGAGAGAGAGAGAGAGAGAGAGAGAGAGAACTTCTGCAAGCTACCATCTACCAACCTGACTAGCAAACACTCAGCTTTCCTGTGTCAACTGTCAGCGCTCTGATCCAAGGCCAGCCCGCACTTTCCCACTAGATCCTATCCCATCTCACCGGCGCAAGGGCATCTCAGCACACCAGCCCTCCTCCTACGCTTCCTCTTACGTCCCTCCCCCACACCTTTCTCTTGGATCATCACCAGCAGCATAGAAACCCTCTATCATTTCTCCCTTTTTTATGAGACTTTCGGAAGCTGCCTGGACTACCCTTCTTTACTCTTCACCTTGTGCCACACTCCTCTGCTTTCCTTGCCAGCAGACCTCCTCAAAAGACTTGTAGGTACCCCCTGAACCCGATTCCCCATCCCTTCTCTCAGACTTGGCTTCCACTCAGGCATTTGCTCATCATGCTACGTAAACTGCTCTTAGAGTCAACGGTGACGTGAAGTTAACATTGTCACGCCTCAGTCTTGTCTTTGCCTGAATAATCAGCATATAATTGTATATGGTTAATCCTTCCTCAAAGCATTATGTTCATTATCTCTGACTCCTGGAAATTCTTTTCTTTTTTTCTTTTTCTTTGCTTTTCTTTTGTCCCTCCTTCCTTCTTACCTCCTTGCTTCCTCCTTCTTTCATTCCTTTCTTTCTTCCTGCCTCTTTCCTTCCTACTTCTTTTTCTCTTTCTTTCTTGCTTTCTTTTTATCTTTTTTCTTTCTTTAATCTTTCTTTCTTTCATCTTTCTTTCTATCTCTTTCTTTCTTCCTTTCTTCCTTCCTTCCTTCCTTTCTTTCTATCTTTCTCTTTCTTTCTTTTGATATCTTTCTTTCTTTCTTTCATTTTTCTCTTTCTCTTTCTTTCTTTCTTTCCTTATTTCTTTCTCTGTCTTTCTTTCTTCCTTTCTTTCTATCTTTCTCTTCCTTTCTTTCTATCTTTCTCTTCCTTTCTATCTTTCTCTTCCTTTCTATCTTTCTCTTCCTTTCTTTCTATCTCTTTCTTTCTTTCTTTTTTCTCTTTCTATCTATCTTTCTTTCTTCCTCTCTTTCATCTTTTTTTTTCTTTCTTTCTTTCTTTCTTTCTTTCTTTCTTTCTTTCCTCTCTGTCTTTGTCTCTCTCTCTATAAATTAGACTTTCAGGTCACTGCCATCTCTTACTTATTTCCCTGTCTTGCTGGCTTCTCCTTTTCAACTTCCTTTGCTTGTGCTTTATCACTCCCTTGACCTGTGAACTGTTGAGCATGTAGGCTACCTGGAGCCATCTCACTGTCTTGTGGCTCTGAACCCCATTGTTGTATTGACAATCCTCACATCTCCAGTTTTCCCTGATCCCTAAACTCCTGTACCAAACTTTCTTCTCAGCATCTCCATCTCAGTGTTTAACAGACACTTCAGTCACGCCATGCCACACATGCTCCTTACCTTCCCCTCAGCATGGGGCTCTGCCTTCCCTTTCTCAGCTGATGGCAGGTCTGTCTATCTGTTGTCAACTCAAAGGCTTTGGAGCCCGAGCACCTAGGTGGGCTCAGTCGGTTAAGTGTCTGACTGTTGATTTCCTCCCAGGTCACGATCTCACAGTTTGTGAGATTGAGCCCCATATCAGGCTCTGTGCTGACAGGGCAGAGCCTGCTTGGGATTCTCTCTTTCCCTCTCTCTCTCTCTCTTTGCCCCTCCCCACGCACACATGCCCTGACACTCTCTCACTCTCTCTCAAAATAAATAAGTATTTTTAAAAAAGGACTTTGGAGACCTCCTTGATTTCTCTCTTTTCTTCTGTTTTATATCTAATTCATCAACCAGTCATCAATTCTGACCAAAATACATCCAGAAGGTGACCACTTCTCATCACCTCTCTCACAAGTGCACTGGTCCAAGCTATAATCACCTCTTATCCGGATGATGGCTCCTTAACTGGTCTTTTTGCTTCTACCCTTATTATCTTATACACACTCTCATTTTTAATATACTCTTCATAGTACAGTAGCTAGAGAACTTATTTTAAAACTCCAATATGTAACTCTTTTACTCAAACCCCTCCATTTTTTTAGGAGTGAAGGCCAGTTCCTTAAAATTCAAGGTCTTAGATAATCCAGCCGAATATAGTAGATATGCTGCTTTCTCAGAGCTTCTGCTGTTTCCTGACTCAAGCAGGTACTTTAGGAACTCTAGCTTTAACCCACGACCCGCTTGAGGGCACCTGTGGCTTTGGACGATAGTTCTGGTACTAACCAAGGGATCTGTATCTCAGGTACTTCCCTTTCTCTGCCCGGGGACTACTCTCTGACCACTGGATTGTGCTCAGCCTACACAGGGCAGGCCGGGAGTACCAGGGAGGGAGGGGAGTACTCCAGCTTGCTCATGCCCGGATGGGGCTGTTCTGAGGTGTGTTTTTTCCAGCCTCTCACAGGTTCCCAGTGGGGCTCAGCCCCAATGGCCCACAGTGATAAGCCAGCCAACAGACCACTATTTTTCTATTTTAAGCTGTTATATAATTAGAATTTTTAAACACTATTTTTTTTAATGTTTATTTATTTTTGAGAGAGAGACAGAGCATGAGTGGAGGAGGGGCAGAGAGAGAGGGAGGCACAGAATCTGAAGTGGGCTCCAGGCTCTGAGCTGTCAGCACAGAGCCCAACACTGGACTCAGATCCACGAACAGTGAGATCATGACCTGACCTAAAGTCGGACACTTAACCGACTGAGCCACCCAGGTACCCCAGAATTTTTTAAATGTTGACTCATCATTACTGAATGAATTACTGAAATTAATTAGCCCAACTTTGTCATGATAGATTATCTTTTTGATATATTATTAGATGAGTTTACTAATATTTTGTTTAGAATTTTGTGTCAAAGTTCACTAGTAAGATTATCCTGGAATTTTCTTTTTCCTACTATTTTTTTCTCTTTGTTCCTGATTTTGGTATTATTATTCTACTTCATTTCATAAAATGAGTTGAAGAGTATCCCCTCTTTTTGTATTCTCTGCATGAATTTGCATATGCTGGAATCACCTATTTGTGAATGCTCTGGTAAAATTCATTTGCTAAACCTTCTGGAACCATGTTTTTTCTTTTTCAAGGTAGAATTTTATGTACCATTTGAATTTAATTAATGCTATGAGGTCATTGGAAATCTAGATGATTATGAGTCAGGCTAATCATTTATGATTTTAGGGGAATCTGTTTGCTTAAGCAGTCTTCAAATGTATTGGCATAAAGTTGATAATATTATTCACATTCCTAATGCATCTCCAAGTACTTCCCCTCTGCAGTTCTAATATTGTTTCTTTGTACTGTTCTTTTCTTAATCACTATTACCTGAGCTTTCCCTTTGTAAATGTCTTTTCTTTTTTAATTTTTTTAACGTTTTATTTATTCTGAGAAACAGAGAGAGACCCAGAGTGCAAGCAAGGGAGGGGCACAGAGAGGGGGACAGAATCTGAAGCAGGCTCCAGGCTCTGAGCTGTCAGCACAGAGCCTGGTGCGGGGCTCGAACCCACAAGCTGTGAGATCATGACCTGAGCTGAAGTCAGATGCTTAACCGACTGAGCCAGATGCCCCTGTAAATGTCTTTTAAAACAACTTTTGACTCTGGTGAGCCCCTCGATTTGATCTTTATTTTCATTTACATTAATACCTGCTATTTATTACTTCCTTTCTTATCTTTCCTTTATAATTATTCACTTGTTTATTTTTTTAACTTCACAAACTGGCTGTTTAACTCATTTCTTTTCAGATTATCTTCTTTTTTATGAAAGTATTTAAGGCTAAGTAGTACATGCATTTCTATTTCAGGTATACATACATTTAAAGGCCTAAGTCGACACTAGTTTTTATACTCCACCGTTTATAATACGTCGTACTTTTGTTATCTTCTTGTGTTTTCTTTTTTTTTTTTTTTTTTAACGTTTATTTATTTTTGAGACAGAGAGAGACAGAGCATGAATGGGGGAGGGTCAGAGAGAGGGAGACACAGAATCCGAAACAGGCTCCAGGCTCTGAGCTGTCAGCACAGAGCCCGACGCGGGGCTCGAACTCATGGACCACGAGATCGTGATCTGAGCCGAAGTCGGACGCTCAACCGACTGAGCCACCCAGGTGCCCCTCTTCTTGTGTTTTCTAATAGCCTTCTTGTGTCAGTGAGTTAGTTAAAAGTATTTCAAATTTTGATTTCTTAATGTGTTTTTCTTTTAAGTTGCTCTTTGTTATTGATTTTTAACTTAATTACCTTATGCTTAAAGAGCATGATCTTATGATATTAATTCTTTGAAATTTATATTCTAGTGTATCGTCATTTTCATAATATTCAATGTATTTTTTTATAGTTTTTACTTAAATTCCAGTTATTAACATACAGTGTTATATTAGTTTCAGGTGTACAATATAGTGATTCAACACGTCCATAAAACACCTGGTGCTCATCACAAGTGCCCTCCTTAATCCCCATCACTTGTTTCACCCAGCCCCACCCCCACCTATCGTCCAGTTATCTATCTATAATTTGTTCCCTATAATTAAGAGTCTGTTTTCTGCTTTGCATGTCTCTCTCTTTTTTCCCTATGCCCGTTTGTTTCTTAAATTCCACACATGAGTGAAATTGTATGGTATTTGTCTTTCTCTGATTTATTTTGCTTAGCATAATACATTCTATAGCTCCATCCATGCCATTGCAAATGGCAAAATTTCATTCTTCTTTATGGCTAATATTCCATTGTCTCTATATGCATCTTCTTTATTCATTCATTAGTCAATAAACATTTGGGCTCTTTCCATAATTTGGCTATTGTAGATAATGCTGCTATAAACATTGGTGTTCATGTATCCCTATGAATTAGTATTTTTGTATTCTTTGGGTAAATACCAGCAACATTTTTCACAGAGCTAGAACAAACAATCTTAAAATTTGTATGGAACCATGAAAGATCCCGAAGAGCCAAAGCAACCTTGACAGAAAAAAGCAAACTGGGAATCACCACAATTTCAGACTTCAAGGTATATTCAAAGCTGTAGTCATCAAAACAGTATGGTACTGGCATAAAAATAGACACATAGATTGGGGCACCTGGGGGGCTCAGTTGAGCTTCCAACTCCAGCTCAGGTCATGATCTCACAGTTGGTGGGTTCGAGCCCCACGTCGGGCTCTGTGCTGACGGCTCGGAGCCTGGAGCCTGCTTCGGATTCTGTGTCTCCCTCTCTCTCTGCCTCTCCCTTGCTCAAGCACTGTCTCTCTCTCAAAAATAAATAAAACATTACAAAAAAATAGACACGTAGATCAATAGAACACAATAGAAAATGAACCCATAACTACATGGTCAGTTAATCTTTGACAAAGCAGGAAAGAATATCCAATGGGAAAAAGAATGTCTCTTCAACAAATGGTGCTGGGAAAACTGGACAACATCATGCAAAAGAATGAAACTGGACCACTTTCTTACACCATACACAAAAATGCATTCAAAATTGATTAAAGACCTAAATGTGAGACATGAAATCATGAAAATCCTAGAGGAGAACACAGGCAGTCACCTCTTTTTTTTTTTTTAAATAATATTTACTTATTTGTTTGTTTATTTATTTTTTTAATGTGAAATTTATGGTCAAATTGGTTTCCATACAACACCCAGTGCTCATCCCAACAGGTGCCCTTGACATCGGTCACGGTAACTTCGTACTGGATATGTCCCCTGAGGCAAGGGAAACAAAGCAAAAATAAACTACTGGGACTATATCAGAAAAAAAAAAAAAAAAAAAAAGCTTCTGCTCAGCAAAGGAAACAATCAGCAAAACTGAAACACAATTTACAAAATGGGAGAAGAAATTTGCAAATGACAGTATCTGATAAAGGGTTAGTATCCAAAATATATGAAGAACTTATGTATGTTTTTAAAGAATTCTGGGTTCTACAGAAGTCTGTTAGTTCAAGTTTGTATATTGTCTTAATTATCTACAGCCTTACTGATTTTGATCTGCTTTATCAGTTACTGAGGGAATTAAGTTCCACATAATAATAGCAATTTGTCAGTTTTTATTAGAGTTCTCAATTTCTGCTTTATATATTTTGAGGCTACATTATTAGATGCTTATAAATCTAGAATTGTTACATGTTCCTGAAAAACTGTTATCTTGATAAATTGTTATGTCATGACAAACCATAAAGAGAAATCTTGTGGTTTCTCTTAGCTTTTTCTTTGTTTTTCTTCTTTCTTGCCTTATTTTGAACTGATAAAATTTTTTTCTTCAATTGATAGTTCATTTTTACTGGTTTCCGTAGGAACCATCCCATGTGTTTTACTTAATAAGGTTAAAATTAATATCTTCACCATCCTCTCACACAATACAACCATAGGCTTCTTTAAATAAATTCCAATCCCCCTGACTCCTATCCTATTTTCAAATTATGTTAAATAATTCTTCCCCAATTTTGATATTATTATTGATCTATGAATCAGTGTTTGTTTAGTTTGCTCACATGTTAACCTTCTTCATTTATTAATGTTTTTGCATGTCGGACTTGCATTTTGGATGTTCTGATTCTTCCTACAGCACATTGTTTAGAAGACCCCTCATGGGTGGGTCTATTTGTAATAAAATCTTTATTTGTTGTATTGTCTGCAAATGGTTTGCTTTTCCTTTTGTTTTTGAAGATAGAATTGCTCACTTTACAGGGCTATGTTGGCAGTTATTTTCTTGTGGTTTCTCCTAGCCTTTGGAGATGATCTCCAGAGTCCCAGCTTCCTTTCTGGTTGCAGAGAAGTCCCCTAGCAGTTTACTACATTTTCTTTCAGATAATATCATACTGTTTTCTAACTTTCCTTATTGATTTACTAAGTAGTGGATCTTCACTATCATGTGGGCAGGTATGGATTTTCTTTTATCTATTTTGACTGTAATTCATTGTGGTTCAGAAATGTGAGGAAATTTTCAACCACTTTCTCTTTGAGTTCCTTGATTCTTCCTAATATTTCTTTTTGAGATTCCTATTAGACATATGTTAGCCCTTCTCATTCTATCTTCCATATTTTTGAGTCATTTTAATATTTTAATTTATCTTTTTGTGCTACAGTCCGAGTAAATTCTGCAGATCTCCCAGTTCTTCAAATGTGTCAGTTTTGTTGTTTAGCGCATCTGCCAAAATTCTTATTTTATTTGTTACATTCTTCATTGCTCAGTGCAATAGTTAGGTCTTTATCAAATCTGCCTGGTTGTTTTTGATACGTTCTTGTTCGTTAATCATAGATTAGATACATTCATTTATTTCTTCAATGATGCTGAATTTATTTTATATTTAAAGACATTATTTCCACAATTTGCAATTTGATGAGTCTGCTGTGGCTGTCCTTTTCTTTTGTTTATTGTCTTTCATTTGTTTCATTCTTTTTATAATTAGTTCTTCACACGTTTTCTTATTGTCTTTTGGAAGAATGTGCATTCATATGCATTGGAGCCTTATCTGTAGGCATTCTTTGATGATGGAGTAAAGATCTGTTCCTTCAGGAAAACTGGTGTTTGCTTCCACCAGGAGGCAACCCAGACCACTTTAAATTCTTAACCTGGTTTTTGGGGGACTACAGCAGTAGGTGGATTCAGGTGCCAAACCCACCCAAGACTAGTTGTTATTACAACTTACTATTCTTGTTATTTGAAGGTGGAATTGTTCACCATGCATATCTAAGTTAGTGGCTATTTTCCACCTTCATCAAGAGCCAAGTCCAAGGCAGGCAACTTTACTTTTAGTTACCCTAGATGAGGCATTTTTTTCTCATTAATCTTCTCACTTGGGGCATTTCTTTCTGTGGGCCCAGGCTTCTCAAGTAGTGGGGGATGATATTTCCAAATGTCTTTCTCACATTGCGTGACCATACGCTTTGTCACCATTTTCTGCATAGCCAACTGAAACCAAAGCTCCAGAGAACCAGGGATTGGCAGACGTTCCCGAAATATCTGTTAGCATCCGCTCGTGCTCACATATACATATATTATTTATTTATTTATTTAATCATCTTGCCTATGTTCAAAATTATTTTGTGTTTTTATTTATCTTTCACGGGAAGGTGTTTTTTAATTTAATTAATCTAAATATTGCAAGCAAATGGAAACTACATAATGTCTTCTCATCTTCTGTGCAAAAACAAAACAAAACAAAAAGCCCTCTTTCCCCAAACTTCTGATGCCTAGGGTAATCATTATGCTCATTCTTGGCCAAGAATCATTTAGTAGGATAATGTCGGCATTTAGATCAAAATCCATAGCATCCAGTTACAGATAAATAATCCAAAATTCGTGGCTATCACAAACATTAGTAGATATGGTTTTGTTGTTGTCAGCTAGAAAGTTCTGCCTACATAGTGTATCTTCACAAGATAATTAATTTTATAATATTTTGTGCCTTTGTATAATGTGCAAAACCTGATAATGTATCACACTCACTTCAATAGTGGAATTGCTATCAGTTCTATGTGGTTGTCCTGGAAACAGAAAATTAAGGGTTATAAGATAAAAATGGTCCTTTTCTTCATGTGAAATGTATTTATTTTAACAACAAAGCCTAAAAATCTTAATAAGAACTTTAAAAGTAATCCTGGAGTTTAAGGATGACCTAAAATGCTTTGGTTATTTAATATTTTCTAATTATTGCTGATGACACTAGTTTTGTTTCTGCTCTTAAAGTTCCAGTTTTTTTAGTATTAACCTTGATGAATACACTAGCATGCTTCGAATTCTCTTTGGGACAAGTCATGGCCTATATAATCTGATCACAAACACAGAGACCAAATGGTATTAATACATTTCTTCTGAAATCTAAGAACATTGTGAGAAGGGAAATCCCTTTTTTTGGTTTGAACTCTCAACATGGCAGTGTAGGAAAGAGGAGGAATGTGCTGTCTTCTGCTGTTCTGTTATTTTATTTTAGGATAAACAAAAGAGCTATAATTTCCATGATTTCAGGTACCTGAAGCAAGAGAGAACTTGGACTGGTTTGTGATGTTGCCAAGAATAGGGCTCAGGGTGAGTAGGAACAAATGTAATGGTGTCTTCTGCTGGTCTGTGTCATGCGAGGACATCATAGGCCACTCTTTGAGGCATTGTTCAGCACCAAACGACCCCTACTGTCGTCTGTCTGCAGGCGATCTCTAATCTAGAAGGTGTCAAATACAGCTAGACAAAAGAGAGTTTATGGCTTTGACCATAATTTGGACAAAGAGTTGTTTTCCACTCTCAAGATAGATTATTTAGTTCCCTGGAGAATTAAAAGGTGTGGGATTGGTTTTGCGAACAGTGACTGAACTGGTTAGTTACGGTAAGGCTGTGCGTGCAGATTCTGAGAGGGGCCAAGGGACGGAGTCAATTCCTCTCCTGGGACAAGGTGTCTGCTGAGAAATACAGGATCCTGGAATGTCAAACATAACTTATCTAAAAGAACGGGGGAGATAACTTTCATTTTGGGTTTCGTGGAGGACCATCAGATGGGAGTGTGTGTGTGTGCACGCGCGCATGTATGTGTTTATTTTTTCCCGAAAACACGGATCCCTAGGGAAGTGTTTCTCACCTTTGTGTCTTGCTACACTGGTGGGCTCTGACCTTCTAAATTTCAGAGGCCGCCAGCGTTTTTCTTTTATCTTGCTTATGTGATCTGGGGACGAGAAACACTGTGCTGTGGGGCTGTGAAAAATCTCATATTTATCACTATATGCGATTTGCTCAGGAATGGGGTCCACAGCTTTTATCAGCTTCACAAAATGCCTTGTGATACCCTCCCCTTAAAAAATATTAAATGATTTATTATAACAGCCTATCTTACAGATAAGTCTCTTTAGTTTCCAGAAATCATGGCATATTTTCTATAATTCCTCCAACTTTTTAGTTAGGAGGATAATAATTTACCACAGATAAACATCTACTTGCACTGTACTTGCATTTCAGTAATGAAGAAATTATTATTGTTTGGACCTTCAGCAATGATGGATTGGATTTGGCAAAGCTTGATGATATGACACACTAAACGCACTGAGACGAAATTGCTTCAAAGTTGATAAAGTGAAACAAATGAATTTAAACTTGAAATGAACTTTAACAAAAGTCATCCATCTGATTTTAGTTATAATTTACTTTGTAAAAGGACATAATAGACACCATTGTAATCTAGATAGTAGAATACAGTGTGCATTTCTATTCACAAGGTCAAAAAGCTTTTATTTACTTATACTTTCCCTACTTTAGTTTCAGAGTCAAGGCTTATTTTAAGTTTTGGCTTGCAGTTGAAAAAAAGGACCAGATGTGTCCCTCGTTAAATTATTTCTTAAGTATTTGCATTTAAAACCTACATCAGTTGATATCTGGGGTTTTGACTATACGTCACGCAGAAACCAAGCCTGCCAACAGTGGAAGGTTTTCAGTCTGCAGGAATAAATAACATTTTTAGTAAAAGAACATCAGAATGAAAATGTTATAAAGCTCTGTATATGGTTTGGCTTAAGATAAAAAAATTTTTTTTTCTGTGTATTTCACATACTTAGACTAGTAAACATGTACGATTTATACAAAGTTGTATTCTTTCATTAAATAAGTAATACGAATTTAAAAACTTGAGGAAAGAGAAAATAACACACCAATGAAAGTATGAAAGTAACTATATACTATATACTATATACTATATACTATATACTATATACTATATACTATATACTATATACTATATACTATACTATGAAAGTAACTGGACTGTTTTTTCCAGACTTCAAGGCTGGATGATAGATCTGAACAATTTTTTCTTTTTTTTATGTTTATTTATTTTTGAGAGAGACAGTGAGAGCAGGGGAGGGGCAGAGAGAGAGGGAGACACAGAATCTGAAGCAGGCTCCAGGCTGCTCACCACACAGCCCGACGGGGGGCCTGAACCCACAAATCGCGAGATCGTGACCTGAGCCAACGTCAGACGCTTAACCGACTGAGCCACCCAGGCGCCCTAGATCTGGACATATTTTTAAAAGTGGGTTGTTATTTGTTATAATTGGATGGGTTTTTTTTTTACAAAAAAATTGATTTATTCCATATCAAAACTAGATGCAACTACAATGTGGAACACACTTGCTGTGAGACAGGGGTGATTAGTTTGGGGTTTTGTATTTTGGGGTAAGGTGTTCAACAAGCTGGAGAAAGCAGGACCAACCCCTCACCTCCTTCCCCTTATTATATATGATTGGAAAGGATCTAGTTTTTTACAGAACAAAAAGCATTGTGTCATTGACATACCGTATAACTCTTCTTTCCTTTATGTTACACTCTAATGAAATTTTGCTTGAGAGATGTTGATTTCTGAAAACTAAGTTTTCAGGTAAAGGACATATATATTTGATATATATACTTATGTATTTATGTATTTGATACATTTAACATGTAGATGTTTGTTTTACTTTTATATATGTATGGTTTACCTATGTGTATATATTTTACGTTAACCGTTTGGATGTATTTTCTTCTAAAGGAAATCTGGACAGCATATAAATATCAATGACTACATTTCAAGAATGAATGTGGAAAAGTGGGATACTGCTTAGTGCTTATTGCATTTGATACATTTTTCTCTTTTAATTGAAATTATTTTCAACATTTCTGCTAGCGGTTGATGTATTCTTCTTCAGCTACTCCAAGAGAAGATGTCAAGTTGTGTGGCGTAAGGTGAGAAGTATTATATGTCTGTAAAGGCTGCCAGTGCAGAGAGGATACACAGATGTGTCATGATTTAAAAGAAATTCACTTAAGCGAGTAGTGTCAATGGGTTATAGAACTGCTGAACTCATCTAAAGCATTGCGGAATAAAATGTATGAGAAATATAGTATCCGTAATTAAGATCTTTAATGAATTGCCTTGTTAATCCATACAGTGTATGCATGTTGCAACATTTTCTAGGCTTAATTAGTGTACTTGATGATTATGTTTATTTTCGGATGTACACACTGATTAAGCATTGTCCATACACTGGAGCTTGAAACAAGATCAGTCTGTAAAGTAGTACCTAGTCGCCTAACTGGGGACTCAAAATGCAAATAGATCAACTTATGTAAAATTAAATTAGTTCTAATAGAACCCATTTTGCCTGAGCAGCTGGTGTCACATTATAAACAGCGTTCTCTTGTTGTAAGAAATAAAGGGCTTCTGTTGACAGATCCTTATATCCTTTTAAGCTTAAAAAACTGAATGCGTACAATGCGAGGGTTGAACTGCAACTCTTAAACACAAGGAACCATGGAGTATGTTCAGTTAACTCATTCTATTGTGCTCTAGAAATGCAACTCATTATGCCATTATGGCATTCGGAGGAGTGAGTGCCAGGTTTCCAAATGCTTTTCATCAAAACTCCTGTTTTTAGTCACTTCCAACTTCTGTGAATTATCTGTGATGTTAAAGTTCTCCAGATAGTCTTAGCTCAGAAATTCAAAATAATCATATATTCCAAAATCTATTGAATACTTCTCTGCCTTAACTTGCAAATGCTTTTCTGCCTTCTGTTTAATGGTTACATTCAGAAAGTCAAATTTAGGATTTGGGAAGATAATAGACCAAAAAATTTATTTTGAAGTTACTCGCAACACTATTGGGAAAGTGTCTGTTCATTCATTTGCATATTCCACAAACATTTATTGAATAGTTCCTGATCCGTAGCATACTCTGGACTTGTGTAAAAGACAGCTCCTGTACTCAGGGAGATGGTGACTTCATGAGGAATGGATTCGGAAGGTAGATAAATGACAAATGTCATTCTGGATGCCATTTGGAGGTATTAATAGTGCACTGGTGGAGAACAGAGATCCTAAAAGGAAAATTATTGCTATAGACTGCATGGACACTCATTCACACAACTTCTGTAAGATCTATTTCCTGGAAAACCTTAGAGGTCATGAATCCATGAGCTTTGGGGGAGAGAGAGTTGGGGAAAAGATATTAAGTGGTGATATTGTGTATCCATTGATAAGCTACCAGATAGTAAGCATCATAGAGAACAGCGCCTTCAGGAGACTTAAGAAATATTCAATAGCACTATGCTTCACCATTCAAAGGATAAAATGACAAAAGACTCTTGCATTAATGGTGGCAGTATACATTGGTGTTACCATAGTATAGAGCCGCCTGGAAGAAGGTATCAAATACTTTAAATACATTTAGACACTTTGGTGAAGTATTGTTATTTTTGAGAACCTTTTCTAAGTAAAAACCCTAAAAGGGAAAAAACATTTCCAACCAAGGATGTTCACCACAGCGTTGTTTATAATGGAGAAACACTGAAAAAATTTTGTCATGTGACCGGGGAAGACTGAGCATCCCATGAGATAAACATTTGACAAAATGAAGTTGGTTGACCCTGTCCACTAAAGTGACTTTTACAAAGACTTGAAAAGATTTGGAAAATGCTAATTCTATGATGTTATGTGAAATTAGCAGGACACAAATTGTGTATGCAGTGCATTAAAAAAATGTAAAACAGGAAATAACCATTTTTTTTCCCATGGGAGAAATTCTGGAGGGAAATAAAACGGATTATTATTGTTCTTTTACATTTTTATTTTCCAAATTTTCTTGAATTCCATTTGTTGAGGGAAAAAACCCTATTAAAAATATAGACCAGCTATAAGAAGTAAAAATATGGTTTTGCCATGATTATTGAATTTAAGTTTTTAAGGGCTTTCATGTACTCACTTGGCAGTCTTCATCCCTGAACTTTGAGAGAATGTTCCAGAAGAAAGGGCCAGTAATGAAAAGACATTAAATTCTGCGTAAGAGATTCGGTAAATAACCTGGAAAACTTGGCCCAGAGCAAGTTCTGTCAATTTCTTCATGTAAAATGAAGAGCTTGTGCTAAGTGACTTCTAAAGACCCTTGAACATCTCCCATTTGGATTTCATGATCCCACCATGAAATTGGCAGTGCAGAGAAGAGTGTCACTCCCTTCTGACGCAGAAGATACGAATACTCAAACTCCAGATGGAGAGTCACTCAGAGGAGAATCCAAGCAATTCCACAGTGCACTGTAGTCTGCCCAAAGACCACTCCAAAGCGTGATTTCCAATCACATTGAACCACACCTATTGGCACTGAACTCATACCAGCCCAGCTGCTCATTGGCCCAAAGGGCAGTAATAAAATCATGCCTTCATGTAGTGCTAACATACTATTACGTGACTTGCTATTAAGTTCTTTAAGAAGCCTGGTATCCCAGGATATGCTAGTTTTATACCTTAGAATTGAGCATTAGGGTATGTACCTGCCTTCACCATCTTTGTGGAGAAAATCAGCAGTCATGCTGTGTGAGAATGCATTCACCCATTTATCCGTGCATTATGGTTCATTTTATATACTTTTTTAAATGTTTATTTATTTTTGAGAGACAGAGTGTGAGCAGGGGAGAGGTAAAGAGAGGGGGATACACAGAATCATAAAGAGGCTCCAGTCTCTGAGCTGTCAGCACAGAACCCAACGTGAGGCTCGACCCCACGAACTGTGAGATCGTGACCTGAGCCGAAGTTGGACGCTTAGCAAACTGAGCCACTCAGGCGCCCCGATTTATGGTTCATTTTAAAGGTTTCCTAGGAATAAGCCCCCAGTTTACATCCAAATGGAGGATGATGGGTCATCTTTCAAGGTATACAGTCCTGGTTAGGGTCTTGGATCTTCTCCAGAGTGTGGGCATGTATTTGACAGCATTAGAGAGTTTCACTCATGAGGAAGCATCATTGAAGCCATCACCACCTGGCACTGGTCTAAATCTTCTCCCATAGAGATGACATTTAGTGATGAGTACTTGACGGGCATTCTAGAAATGCTAAAATTTATTCGTAGATTGAGTCACAACAGCAAAACTCTATCCGGTTTGGACTCCGTGTGCTATAGCTTGATGTGATCAGCCTATACGGAGAGGCAGTATGAAAAGCCCTGTGTCCTGTGAGGGTATGGCTGAGTTCACTGCCCGTCGTGTTATGTGGGGTCTTCTTATGATGCAAAAGTCCAGCCGACTTCAGCTCCAGGAGCAGCTGCACTTCTCCCGAGCAATGGGTCTGTTGTGATGTCACAGGTACTATGAGCTGTGTGACTGCTGTCCCTACACACTGCTGTGAAGAAGCTCATAGCAATGTTGCTGAAATACCCACAGCAAGGGAACAGGGTTTTCTGCCTGCATTCTTCAGCCATATCCCTGCTTAATTTTATACCCCCCAGCTAGATTTTTCTTTCCTTTACTCCTTCTTTAGATTTACTGTACATCCTTGCATTTTATGAATTCTTATTAATATTTATTATGATTATGATTACTTTGAGAGTGAGAGTGTGCATACGTGAGGGAGAGAAAGGCAGAGAGAGAGAATCTAAAGCAGGCTCCACACTCAGCGCAGAGCCCGAGGCGGGGCTCAATCTCACAACTCTGAGATGATGCACGACCTGAGTCAAAATCCAGAGTCTGATGCTCAACTGACTGAGCCACCCAAGCACCCTGCATTTTATGAATTCTTATAAGTTGCTTTAAGTTCTTTCTGGAATGAACAATACATTCATAAATAAGTAAATAAATAAATAAATGGTCTTCTGTGCTGCAGCATCATCAGTGACCCGGAGGCCGGGCCGGCTGAATGTTAGGCAAGGTCTTCCCCCTCAGGCATGTCCTTAGTCTGCTCCAGATTTTGAGACCTGTCGAGGAAGGACGTAGCTTATAACTTAGTCAACAGTTACTACCGTAAGTGAAACACGGTAGCAAGTTGGATACCAGGAGACTTGGGAAGGCCGCTTGTGGCTGCTGTCTGCATTAACACTCAGTTTTTGAAAATGAAGAAGGAGAGGGATTCGTTTTTATGTGTACAGACACATTCACACTGGACCAAAATGCTCTCTGAAATTTCTCAGTATTTGAATGTTGTCATCATCAGCAGGTAGGTAGTGAGGGATCCTTCGTGCACTCTTCTCTGCCCAAAAGGAGCTTTCTGGTGAACGGGAAGAAATGACAATAAATTAGCACATTTACATTTCGGGGTGAGCTATGATCATTACACTTATTTTCATGGGATGTTTCCTTTTAATCTCACTCTGATCTCAGATGTCTATGCCCAGATGAATTAGACACCGAGATGAAAGGCAGGAATGAAACAGCAGTTGAGGGAAGCCCAGAGAGGATGCATCCAAGATAAGCTTAGGGCCCGGGAGCCAGAGAATGTTCCTGCTCTTTGCCACTGAGCCTGACAGCCGTGCGTTACCTCTGGACTCCCAGGTGAAACGTGTTCATGTGAATACCCTGCTTAAAATTTATATGCGGCCAAGAGAATGCATAACGCTCGTCTTAAACACAGGCTGCATAGTGATGATTCTTCCCTGTGTTTTGATTATTTAAGAATAGAGATAGATTTTCCCATTAGGTGGTTTCATGTTCTCTTAACCACTCTTACTGCTCCTTGTTATTGTCCCCACATAATCACTGAAGATTGCAGCCCCAGATCACTGTCTTCCCCTCCAGCCTCCTAATACTGTTGGCAATATGGCAGCCCATCTCACACACTGGTCTCTCGTTCCTTGGCCTCCCCACCCCACTGATCTTTTCTTCTATCCCCCTCATGGTTCATGCTCACATTGTGCCCATGACTGTGTCATCACCAGTAGCTGCAATGTCTCAGAAGTCTACATTTTAGGCATCCGTTCCTGCCTGATTACTTTTCCTTCTTTCATGAGCATGGATGCCATGATGCATCATTACACGCCACTGAGACCACCCCCAGCCCTCACCCCCACCTTCACCCTATCATACTCACCTGTTTAAAACTCAGTCCTTATAACCAGCCCCACCTCAACTCTGCAGCTGCACCAAAGCAGAAACACAGAAATAGGACTGGTCTAGGTCCTGGCTGCTCTCAAGCCACGGCACCCCCTTACTTTTCTAAATAACAGTGGAAAGTAGAAGCTTCCTTTGCTGCTCTGAATATGTACATTTCCTTCACTGTACAATGGATTTCACATCTTCCACTTCCTTACGGGTTCGTTCTAGTTACAATGCCCTTTTCCATTTCATCATCAGCTTGTCCTCTCTGCTGTGTCATTCCATAAGAACAAAATGATACATCGTTTGTAAACAAATTTTCCTTGACCTCGTCTCCAACTACACTTATATTCCCATCACTTGGCTCCTGTACATGGTCACAGTAACACATCTTGATAGAACCATCTATTGTCCTGTCGCCACTTCTGTGCATCTCATTTCTCCTCAGTTCACTCCATGTTATCCGTGTTCCTAAAACTGCTCTTGCATGGTCTCTATTGACCTCAAATTGCCAATTCAGTGGTTACTCTCGTCTTCAACTCATCTGACCACTTGCCAGTATTTGATGTATTTGAGGCATCCTTCTTAAGCAACTCTTTTCTCTTGATATCTGTGATATCACCTGCTCAGTCTCTCCTACTGGTTTCTCCCTGTGCTCTTCCCTAAGTATTATTTTGTCTCATAGTGTGGTTGTTGGGTCTCTACCTTTCCCTACAGTGACACTTTCCCTAGGGAATCTTAGCTAGTCCTTTTGGCTCTAAACACGATCTTCATGGCTATGATATCCAAGTTTATATCTTCTAAATTGGAATTTCTGCTGAAATCCAAAGTAGTATCAATAGGTATCTTAAGTTTGGGAGAGTATCTTAATTTTAATAATTAATTTTAAAGACAACCTTTAGGGGCGCCTGGGTGGCGTAGTCAGTTAAACGTCCGACTTCAGCCAGGTCACGATCTCGCGGTCCGTGAGTTCGAGCCCCGCGTCAGGCTCTGGGCTGATGGCTCAGAGCCTGGAGCCTGCTTCCGATTCTGTGTCTCCCTCTCTCTCTGCCCCTCCCCTGTTCATGCTCTGTCTCTCTCTGTCCCAAAAATAAATAAAAAACGTTGAAAAAAAAATTAAAAAAAAAAAATAAATAAAGACAACCTTTATTTTCCCATACCTATCAAAACTTATTCCTTACAGTTTCGCTGTCATAAATGAACTCCCTTTTATGTAGTTGCGTGAGTCCAAAATAGGAAGTAATTCTTATCTCATTTCAGCAAATTATCCTTGGATTCTATCTCTAAAATATTTCCTGAATCTGACCATATTTCTCTATCTCTGCTCCCGTTCTAGAACATAAGCTACCTTATAGCTTCCTGGATTGTTTTAACAGCATTTAATTGGTCGTTTGCTTGTCCTCTGTCTTCCCTCAGTTTGTTCCCATGTAGTGTCTAGAGTGATCTTCTGGATGTGTATGTAAGTCAGTCTGTGTGTCTCCTCTAGCTGGAGCCTTCTAGTAACTTCCCCTTGCACTTAAAGTAAGTCTAAGCACCTTGCCACAGCTTAAGCCCCAAATCATCTGATCTTACTTCCTATTCTGCCCTTCGACCCCATTCCTTCTGCTCCATGGTAAGACTTTCCTGTTTTTCTGCTTATTCTGGAATTCAGGCTCTTTGTGACAGGAACTTTGTCCCATTCTCTGTAGCATTTCCGGAACATAGAGTGGTGCCAGGAACAGAGCAAATACTGTCAATACTGATACTGACACAAATGCTGATAAATACTTGTCAAACATATGCACCCGTAGAGCTTAAAACCTATATCTTAATATAACCTTAAGAAACCAGATACTTATAGAATTGACTTTAACAGTCAATTTAATTATTTGGTGACTAAGTATAGACAGTTTATATTCTATGACACTTGATGAAAATATTTGTAAGATGTATAAGCAATCTTTCTTTTCTTAGTGAATACCTAATTGTAGACATTTTCTTCTTCTCAAGACAAAACACTGAATTATTTTTACTGTCTTGACTGTTTTATTTTTATTTTTGGTTGTTTAAAAAATGAGCTCTTTTGAGTTTAACACCAAGTATTCTTTTCGTACTTACACATTACAATGTCATATATTTATAATGAGATAAATCGTTTAGATGATATTTAGATGATGTACATACTCAAATTTTGACCCCAAAGGTTTTTTTTTTTTAAATTCAGTGTGTATTCCCTGCTAGAACAATAAGTAATATAAAGTGAAATTGTCTATGTGCAGTTAAAATGAGTTGGGTAGAGAGCTCGTGCAGAAAAGTTTGCTCTTTATTTCACAATAACTGCTCCTTGTCTGGACAATTTAAAAAATTATTAAGATTTTCATTATGTTAACATTTATTTCTTTTTCTACGTTCTCTTTAGCAAACTCTGTGCCTTTGCGATGCTGCGACTAATCCCAGGAGATTAGAGAGGCATATTCAGGACAGGGTGGAGGAAGCATTTTCTGGAAAACAGACGATTGCAGGAGAGAATTCGCACACATTGCTGGTGTTCAAAAGGCAGCTTCTCACATTTCCCTTGAGTCAGTATGTGTCCTCCAATCTGCGTCTTAACTCTTTGAGCATCTTTAGATTCAGGTGCCCTCGGTGGTCTGGGTTTTGCTTTAATAAACTTCCACTTATTTTTTTTCTCTTTTTTTCTTTTATTTAAAATATATAACTTATTGTCAGATTGGTTTCCATGCAACACCCAGTGCTCATCCCAACAGGTGCTCATTTTCAAACCCATACCACTTTGAAAGACAGTTTTTTACAAATCTAAACATACTTTTACCATACGCTCTATAGTTGTATTCCTCGGTACCTACCCAGAGGGGCTAAAAACAATTACGTCTCACAAAAATCTGCACATGGGTGTTTGTGGCAGTTCATTGCCAAAAACTTGAAAGCAACCAAGAGGTCTTTTGGAAGGTGAATGGTATATCTAGACAATGGAATATTAGTGATAAAAAAAAATTAGCTCTCAAATCATGAAATGATGTGGAAAAAACCTACATTTGTATTATTAAGTGAAAGAAGCCAATATGAAGAAGTCTATATACTGTATGATTCCAACTATATAACATTCAGGAAAAGGTAAAACTGTGGAGGTAGTGAAAAGATTAGTGGTTGTCAGGGGTTGGTGGGGAGGGAGGGATGAACAGGCAGAGCACAGAGGATTTTTAGGGCAGTGAAACTACTCTATATGATATTATGATGGTGGATACATTTGCCCAAACCCATAGACTATATACCATCAAGAACGAACCCTAATGTAAAGTGTGGACTTTGTGTGATAATGATGTGTTAGCATCAGCTTGTCTGTTGCCACAAATATACCACTCTGGTTGGGGGGTGTTGATAATGAAGGAGGTTCTATGTCTCTGGGGACTGGGGAGATATGGGAAATCTTTGTACCTTCTTTTCAGGTTTTCTGTGAACTTAAAGCCTCTCTAAAAAAGAAAGTCTTATAAAAAAACCTTTTTAATTAAAAAATGATTTTCCATTGGAAGTCCAACAAGTATCATTTCATTTGTTCATTTTGGATCAGTGGTTTTGAAATTTTGAACTTTTAACATTATTGACCTGTTTGGAACAATTACCTTAATGAATATTTCTTTCTTAATTTGCAAGGCCTTTTGGAGACTTATTATTTATAAATTCCATTTGGCTATCACTTTTCTTAACATCTTATTTCTTAATGTTTAAGAAATAGGATATCCCTACCCCCAGCACACTGGGGCATAAATTCAGCTGGAAAATGTCACTATTTAGAGAGTGTAAAATAGTCTTCACTTTAAAAATCTGTATGGTATTATAAGAAATTAGAAGGGTTGGGGCGCCTGGGTGGCTCAGTCGGTTGGGCGTCCGACTTCGGCTCAAGTCATGATCTCGCGGTCCGTGAGTTCGAGCCCCACGTCGGGCTCTGTGCTGACAGCTCGGAGCCCGGGGCCTGCTTCAGATTCTGTGTCTTCCTCTCTCTCTGCCCCTCCCCTGCTCATGCTCTGTCTCTCTCTGCCTCAAAAATAAATAAACGTTAAAAAAAATTAGAAGGATTAAATATACACAGCAATGTAGTAACAACAAATTTCCTCACAATAATAATTAAATGCAAGGAACAACATTTTGCATACAGAGTTCTGCAAAGATAGAATGGATTCCCTCAACCCTGTCACCTGAGTGCATTCTCTTCAAGGGTGTTAGCTGGCACAACTCTAAGTACTAGCCTTAGAAGACTACAAAATCTTCTTCCAAAGGCAATGGTCTGTGAACCTATCTTAACTTTTGGGGATTATGTAGCTTTTTTTTCTCTGAAAATCTCAAAGTATTTTTGAGCTATCCATGTATCTATCCGGGAGATATTTCAGTGGAGAAGAGGAGCAAACCACACTTTCTGTCCGTGTGTGGCAGAATAATCCGATCTACTCACACCGCAGTATGCGAATAGCCTATCAGTTCCTCAGTCTGGATGTGGGTGGGAAACGGACACCAGAATTTACCAGAAATGTACACCATTCGTTGTGATGCTCCAAAGAGGCAGAAGAAGCCTTTCACAGAAGCACTGAGGCCTCAACAGTTTGGCTCTCTATATTCGGGTTTCTGGAGAAAAACCACAACCAGTATAATAGCCTGAGTACAGGAGTAAGGAAAGTTTTAGCATCTTTGGAGAAAAGTATTCTGGGAGACAGAGTAACATTTAATGCCTCTCCTGTTTCATTATGAAAGTATCTTTGATATATAACATTATATAACTTGAAGGTGTACATCCAACATGTCAATTTGATACATATTTATGGATTGTAATATGAAAGCCATGGTCTCTTCTAAATGAAGTCTAGAGATTTAATCAATGTGCTCCCAGGCAGGAATGAGCAGGACCCCTTCCGTAAATGGTGAGAAGCTAACTACACAGTCTGTGTGTAAAGAGTGAAGGTAAGGTAGCTGATGAGGCCCACTGAGGTAAAATTAAGAAGGTCCGAGTGGTACTAAGAAATTTGGACTTAATTCTACAGATACAAGAAACTTGTAAGCAGGGGATGCATTTATTAGACTAACAGTAGCTGTATAAGGAATCCACTCAAAAATGTACATTGACACAAACATTAAAAAGTTTGATTTTTTAAAATCAGAACAATGGTCTTCAAAGTTCTTGCTTCATAAGGGAAGTTGGGGTTTGGTCTGTGCAGCCAGTCAAGACTCTGACTGGGGTCCTACCGTCTTCATCACATGGCTTTTGAGGTCATCTCTGTGCACTTGGTGTAAGAAGAGCTTGGAGACGCAGCGTCGGGGGAGTTTATAGGCTGGACTGGAAGTGACAAACCCATCTGCCTTGGTACACAGCCATACCCAACCTCAAAGTTGGGACACACAGTCTGGTTGTCCCAGGAAGAAAAGGGAAGCCATAAGGATGGCCATAACTGGATACGCTTTATAGAAAAAAGTGCTGGAGGCAAAGAAAGAATGTCCTGGAAGGAGGCTGTCAGAGAGATTGGGTATGAAGACATGTTAGGGCTCCGATAGTGGATGATGAGAGCTTGAAACAAGGCATTGGAAATAGGGTTGGGAAAGTACAGTGAAAGGAGTTTGTGAAGGACTATGACAGTTGGGAGAATGCCAGAAGCCTTGTCGGAGCCCAGGGTTCTGGTTTTGGGGGGGGGGGGGCTGTCGTATACAGCCAGTTGGAAGCAAGGTGACTAGTTGGTGACCGAGCAAGATGAGGACTTTAAAATCTGCACTTCCTGATAAGATTGAGAAGGTTTATGTTTGGGACTTAACCCGAAATGGAACGAACAATGAGAATGAAAAGCGCCTTGGACCTTATGCCAGTGCAGTGGCTAAGGAGGCTCATCGAACAAACTTGGCATTTTCGCGCTGTTCAGAGCCTTCCCCCGTGCTGTCAAACAGAGATGAAAACTGAGTGAGACAGCCCCGAGTTCACATCACATTTACCATCCGTACCTCATTTCCTGGGTGTGTGTCCAGAATAGTCTCTGGTCATGACATCTGTTCAGCAGAGTCTAAGAAAAATGTTGTGTGATCTCTGGAAACACGTTCACCATTTTAAAGGGCTTTGCAAATGATTTAGATGTGTTTTCTCTTTTTCTCACCTCTTTAAAAGTCAGGGGCAGCAGCTGGGCATTCAGAGTGCCATGTCGGTCTCACCTCCCATCTAGGGGGATATTCCGAGTATTAGCCAACAGCCTTGTTTGTTTTGCTTGGGCCATTCTGAAACCAGCCTCTCGCTCTTGCTGTGTCTTTTCTTTTTGTTGTTTTAAATGCTAACTGTTCAGTCATGAAGACACTTACTTCAAACACATTTACAGAACTAATTGTGGAAGCCACAGAGAATCCTTTGTTTGAGACGTTGTGGTCTACTCTGTCAAATCACAGTAAGAAGGAAACTGGGAAGTCAAATGATCCGTCTGCAAAATGTGGGTTTTTTTCCTAAGTGGAATTTAATAGGCTTGTCTTGCCCTTCTGTGAAGAGGGAAATAAACTGATTATTATGGTCTGAATGTTTGTGTCCCTCCCCCAAATCCATATGTTGAAGCCCTAAGCCCCAATGTCATGGTATTGGAGGTGGAGCCCTTGGGAGGTAATTAGATTTGGGTGACGTCATGAAGGTGGGGCCACCAGTGGGGATTAGTGCCCTTAAAAGAAGAGAAAGTGACTATGTATCTCTTTCTGCATCATGTGAAGACACAGTGAGAAAACAGCCATGTGCAAGCCAGGAGGAGAGTTCTTACCAGGAACTAAGTCACCTTGATCTTGGATTTCTCAGCCTCTAGAACTGAGAGAAATAAATGTCTGCTACTTAAGCCACCCAGTCTGTGATATTCTGTAATAGCAGCATGAGTTAAGACACTAGTTTAAGGACAAATTTATCTAACTAGAAGAATTGCTCTGTGTGTGTGTGTGTGTGTGTGTGTGTGTGTGTGTGTGTGTGTAGAAGGAGGGAGTATGCAGAGAAATGAGAAATCAAGGACGCACACACCTGGAATGACTTTATAAATGCCCCGTGTACTTATACTGCTGGTCTTTCCATGGGAACATGACCCAGGACAAGCAAGGGTGCTGAGAAGGAAGTGGATGAGCACATCACCATGACAACTCTTTTCAGAGCACCAAAGTCCATGACCCAAAGCCGCCATTTTGCCACATGTATAAAGTATATAAAGAGAACTTACCAAAGACTTTATGCAGCTGAGTGATGGTACACATCACTTGGTGAACGAAAACAAGGCCGACTGAAAGTGAGCTGGCCACCAAGTGCATAGACAATATGAAATTCAGCTGCTTGGTGACAAAATAAAACGTTATCTATCTGACATTAAGTCTATGTTGCAAATACATCCACATACATGTAAGAGATACAGAGGCAAGTGTAAACACAGGTGTAGGTATTGGCATAGGTATAGTCAGAGATATACACATAAGTAGAGAAGTATATAAGTGTATATATATATGTATATATATATATATACTTGTATATATGTGTGTATATATATATGTATACTTGTGTGTATATATATATATGTACGTATATATACGTATATATACTTGTGTATATATATATGTGTATATATATATATATATATATATATATATATATATATATATACCATGCTTCTCAGCAAATATTTTATGCTTCACTATATTTTAAACTATGTTTAGTGTTCATGTGGTTCCTCATAAACATAAACACTTGACAAAGGAAGATCTTTAAAATTTCTTATTGATTCCGTCCATTTTACATGAAAGATCTTCACTTCCTGAAGGTAACAGCTTTGTAAAGGTGTAGGAGACACAGAATAAGATGCAAAGGTTAGAGGCAAACCTCTTTCTCTGGCATCAGTTTCTTGCAAAAACGCCAAACGGTGGAAGGGAAAGAATTCGCCAGAGAGTGTTCCCATCAGATCCTTAGTGGTTGCCACTGATCTGATATGATGTGCGGATAGGAGTGACATTGGCAGTTCTAGTGGTGAAGAGTGTGAACCTAGGGGCAGAGCACCTGAGGTCGAGTCCTACTTCAATAACTCTACTACAGTAGGTACCTGGGAAATTTGGCGAGAGTTTAGTGCCTCGGCTTCCAGATTAATCCATGAAAAGCACCTCCCATAAGATAAGCACGAAGACACGTGTTAGCTGCCATTGCTGTTGATAATGGCATCACCGTTACAGGAATCATTTGAGCTAATATGTAGCTGCGTTGGGGATATCTCACCATCCATTTATTATCAAAATATCATTTGATTCTGTAATTTTCCTAATATCTGATTCCATTTTGCTACATTTTATTGGCTATAAGTACATCTACTTTTGCAAACAATTATAGCAGATACCCAGAGTCCATATGTCGAGATTAAAAATGGGAAATGTGAACCAGATGGGCAATATTCTTATGGCTGAGCTTGCTTCGTTTGACCTCAGGCAGCGGGTGGAATTTAGGTGTTCCGTCTACACCTGACCCTCACAGAGCATGCTCACAAATGTTAGTGTCAAAAGCGGAAGACCTAGAAGTCGAACCTGTAGCTTGACCTTGCAGCATCACTGAACTCTGGTCAACCTGACCTTTACTGCCAGAACCTGAGGCACATCAAAGAAAACCTAGCCACTTATCCCCGGGGAGCCACTGCTGACTTCCTTGAGAGAGAGTCTGAACCACCAAGGCAGCCTGGATCAGGGAGGATGAACTCCCTGTGTCAGACCGCTCTAGTCATTCCCAAGTCACTTTCAGTGGGGGAGCCAGGGAGCAAGTATGACCAGCACCTTGAGAAATCCCATGCCAAGTACTTGTAAAATTTTAGAGCTAGAGGATTTCTTTTTGGTCTCTCTAGGGATTACACCAATGCTGGACAGTTTACTGTGCCAGGCAGCAATTAGCTTTTGAGTTTAAAATGCATTTAAATGGAACTTTCAGAATTCCAAAATTAGCTTGACATCATGCTTAGTGGTGAAAGACTGAATTCTTTCCTTCTAAGATCAGGAAGCAAAAAATGATGTCTGCTTGTGCCACTTCTATACTATACTGGATGCTCTAGCCAAGGCAATTAGGCAAGAAAATGAAATAAAAGTCATCTGGATTGAAAGGAAATAGGAAAACCATATCCATTTGCAGGTGACATGCTGTTGTATATAGACTTGTATGCAGAAAATGCTGGGCGCCTGGGGGGGCTCAGTCCGTGAAGTGCCCAACTTCGGTGTAGGTCATGATCTAATGGCTTGTGAGTTCGAGCCCCGTGTCGGGCTCTGTGCTGACAGCTCAGAGCCTGGAGTCTGCTTTGGATTCTGTGTTTCCCTCTCTCTCTGCCCTCCCCACTTGCTCTCTGTCTGTCTGTCTGTCTCTCAAAAATGAATAAATATTTTTTAAAAAGTATGAAAAGAAAATGCTAAGGAATCCACTGGAAAAATAATTAGAACTAAAAAAGTTCAGTAAGGTTTGAAGTTACAAAATAAACTTAAAAATTAAATATATCTCTGTACAGTAGCCATAAACAAAACGTGAAAGAAAACAAGTTTACATATAGTAACACCAAAGAGAATAAAATACTTAAGAAGAGATTTAACAAGAGAAATGTAAAACTTTGAATACTCTAACACGTTGTTGAAAGAAATTAAAGAAGGCCTAAATAAATAGAAAGATACGTTCTTGGATTGGAAGTTTGAATATTGTTTAGATGGCAATAGTAAGCAAAGTGAGCTACAAATTCAACACATTCCCTTTCAAAATCACAGCCGGCTTCTTTGCAGAAAGTGACAAGTTGATCTTAAATTTCATATGGAAATTCAAGGGACTCATAATAGTCCAACCTTGAAAAAGAACAAAGCTGGAGGAGTCACACTTCCCAATTTCAAAAGTTACTGTATTCAAAGTAGTGTGGCACTGGAATACAGATAGATGTATAGAACATCAGAATAAGATATAGAGTCTAGAAATACATTCCCACGTATGGTAAATTGATTTTCAACAAGGGTTTCAAGACGGCTCAAAGGAGAAAGAGTAAGAATCACACAGAGAAATTGGAGTTCATCAAAATTAAAAACCTTTGTGTTTTAAAAGACAAAATCAAGAAACTGAAAAGACAACCCATACAATGGGAGAAAGTTTTGCAAATTATATATCCAATAAGGGACTTGAATTTACAATACATATATCGAGAATTCCTGCAACTCAATTACAAAAAAGACAAATAACCCAATTTAAAAATGGACAAAAGAGCTGAATAAACAGTTCTCCAAAAAAGATATACAAATAACCGAGAAGCACCTGGATACATGCTCAGTGTCATTAGTCGATAGGGAAATGCAAATCAAATCCAAGAGATACCAATGTACATGCCTTAGGAGGGCCATAATAAAAAAAAAAGACAATAACAAGGGTTGGTGAAGATGTGGAGAAATTAGAACCCTATACACTGCCTATAGGAATGTAAAATGGTGCAGCTGTTTTGGAAAACAACCTGGAAGGTCCAGTTAAACATAGAGTTACCAAATGACCCAGCAATTCCACTTCCAGATGTATACCCAAGAGAAAGAAAAACATATCTTCTCACAAAACAGGTAAGTATGTGTTAGCAGCATTATCCGTAGATGTCCCTCAGCTGGCAAATGGATAAATCAAATGTTGTATGTCCAAACAATGCACTATCATTCAGTAATAAAGAGAAATGTATGGATACACGCTACTACAGGGATGAAACTTAATGGTATTATTCTAAGTGAAAGAAGCCAGTTACAAAGGGAAAGATACCGGATAATATTGTGAAATGCCCCAAAACGCAGATTTGTAGAGACCGAAAGTAGATTAGTGGTTGCCTGGACTTGAAGGAGGGAATTGGCCAGTATTGAATGGAGAGTAAGTGACTGCCGACAGTTAAGGCATTTCTTTTTGGGGTGATAAATGGTCACATAACTATAAATATATTAAAAATCCTTAAACTGGATGCTTTAAATTGGTAAATAATTTGGTGTGCCGTTTATATTTCAATAAAGCCGTGATTTAAAAATTTTCCAATATTAGATGATACGTATCTTTCAGTGTTAATAATATCCATTAAAATTCTGAAACTGATCAGGTGGCTCATGTCTCAGCTAGAAATACATGTTGTCATCAGATGTACCTGGGGCAACATCGTTTCCATCTTGTAAGGGTTCACTAATGGTATAACTGATACCACAGTAAAGGGATTCATTTGAAAGAGTGGCATTTAAGGGACTGTATACTCCCTGTATGGGGATTTTCATATTGGACATTGGCTGTTCCTAATTTGTCCTTGCACTGTAGTATTGGCTTTATTTAAAAAAAAAATTTTTTTTATTAGTTTTCTTTATTTTTGAGAGGCAGACAGAGACTGAGCACGCATGGGGGAGGGACAGAGAGAGAGGGGGAGACACAGAATCTGAAGCAGGCTCCAGGCTCCGAGCTGTCAGCACAGAGCCCGACGTGGGGCCCGAGCTCACAAACCGTGGGATCATGACCTGAGCCGAAGTCGGATGCTCAACCGACTGAGCCACCCAGGCGCCCCTGTAGTATTGCTTTTAAATAGCACAGTGAAATTTTGCACTAGGCAGTTATACTATTTACAATGCCAAATGTATTGCAAAAACCTTGATGGATTGATAGCCCTCATGTTAGGAAGGAAAGTGAGCCTAACTGTACCCACCCCCTCACATGGCCAATAGATCTACTTTTTTTATATTTCTAATGTAATTTATTTATTTTGTGAGGGAGAGCAGTGAGCAGAGGAGGGGCAGAGAGGGAAGGCAAGAGAGAGAATCCCAAGCAGGCTCTGCACTGTCAGTGCAGAGCCCCATGTGGGGCTTGAACTCACAAACCGTGATACCGTGACCTGAGCCAAAACCAAGAGTCGGGCACTTAACCGACTGGAGCCACCCAGGTGCCCCCAAATGGAACTATTTTTAAGGTCAAGTTGTAAAGTATTTAATGTTGTACCCAATTTAAGGAAGGAGTCGACTGCTCTATTTTAATTAATACAGACTTGGAGGCCATTAGCATAAGAGGCTGAAGGAATTCTGTCTCTGGGCATGTGCTTCCGATTCCTTGGAGGGCATGTGCTCAGAAGGCAGACCAGGGCCCGCCAGAACAGGTGGGAGGTGGGGAGGGGGTGCCTTTCATAAAACCAAAACCGGGTAAGGGAATGATGGGGGGCAAGGGTCTCAAACTATGTATTTATGTCCTACTGGAAGAGAAGACTATCTTTTACCTCCCTTTTCCCTCTTCTGTACAGAGAGCCTAGCACAGTGTCTCTGAGGTTTCTTACATGTTGAACGGATGTGAGAAGGTTTAAATTCTTTCTAAAGACTTTTCACAGCTCTCCTCTGGTAGGGCAGTCAGTTCTTATTCATGTGTTTTCTTTTCCTTTTCTATTATAGACAGAGTCTGGTGAGCTCTTAGGAGATGGCCATGGTGGTTTTTCTTAAAAACTGCTTTTAAGAAAAGTGAGTGGACTCAAACTTTAAAAATGTGGCTGTGTGGTTCAACCCTACAAACAAACAAAAGTGAAATCTTCATTTTTTTTTTTTTTTTATTGGTTCGGAGGAAAATATTGCCAAGGGTGTTTTAAAAATAGTTCTGGGGAAATATTTGGAGACAAGACTCTTCACTCAGTGTTTCAGCCTGACACGTTTCATGAGAGCCCCACCTGTTTTTGTGAGTTTGGTAGTCATTCCTTAAAATGTAAAAGGGCTCGCTGGAAATTCTGAAGGATCGGTTGTTTTTCCATTATTTCATTTATTTAACACTATTGGGGGCGGGAGAAACATATCAAATTGCCACTCGGAGTCAAGGCTTAAAGCAGCAGCGTGAAAAACCTCCCCGGTGAGGACAGAGGACAGCGCACCCCGCAGAGGGAAGGACAGCAGCGTCCAGTCCTGAAGCCAGTCCTGGACACAGGGCTGTGGGGCTCTGAACTAAGAGACCGTTCTGTGTGCGACTCACACGGAGTCTGGTGCGGAATAAAGCTTTGCTAAGCTCCACCCAGAAGTGTGGTTGCCTTTGTCATTTTAATTGGTCTGTGTTTGTGAACTGGGGCCTCTATTTACTTGTAGCTTGGGGCTTGTGTTTACCAAGCCTGGTGGAGGCCAAGTGACGGGGCTCCTGCGAGCTCTCCCGCTGTATCTTGAGGCACTTTTCTTTTCAGTATCTGCGCCTGTCTAATTCGTGAGCTTCTGTGAAGCAAGCACAGGAGGGTACAAGGCCTACAGGGAGGAATTATACCTAATTACTCAAATAATTGCTAGGCTGTTGCCTTCTTAGTCACTGAAAATAATTTCCAGGTCCCTGGCTTTTATAGATAGTCTTCTAGAGGCAGGAGGACACAGCCCCCTTTTTAACGCAGCCCATTCACTCACAAAATCAGAACACTCGAGCCTGCAAAATTAATAAGCACCACTTCCATTACATATATTTTAGGTTGTTGTTGCCGTGGCGATAAAGTCAGGGACATTGAATCTCCTCTGTTGAGCCATTGTTATCATCCCTGGCCATCTGCTGCAGAGGAGTGATATTCGGTCTCATTTGCATGATGACTGATATATGGGAGGTTTGGAAGGACATATGCCACAGCAATCATGTGATGGAAATTAAAGTGAAAGTTTTGGGCCCAGAGCCGAAAAAAAATCTGTGTATGCGCATGAGGCTGTTGATGTGCAAATGTGAATCATATTGAGAAGGTCTGAATAGGGAGGTGTGACGTAAAGAGGGGACACAAACGGAGGTGCTTATCTCTAAGCAGTCAAAGGCACTGGATGTCATATCATGGGAACTACCTTTCAAAGACACAGCTTTAGTGTTTCCGTTCAGCACACAAGGGAGGCGAGAAATATAAGTTTTGGAAACAAACAAAAAAGTAAGTTTAAAACTTTGGAGCCGCGTACTGTTTACGCTGACGTTTAAGGCACTCGGAATTTTAGTAAGTTTTCATGGCTTAAGTTGTAACGTTTAGTTTTGTTTCTGGGGGAAGAAAAGCCACTACTAAAGGCTGAAGTTTAGAAGTGGTTGATGGTTTTTCTGATGTTTGTTTTTGAACTTCTCTGGTTTCTGCTGTGATGTATATATACTTGGTCATTATTTTAAATGCTGTTTCTCTCTCTCTCTCTCTCCTTTTTCTTTTCTTTCTTTCCTTTTTTTTTTTTTTTTTTTTTTTTGGTAAAAAACGTTATTGTATCTGCTTTGAGAAGGATTTCAGAATAAAATGCCATGGTGCAATTGCATTTATACTGCATCAGTAACACTTTTGTTCATATACATTTTTGAAATGTGCAAATTTGCAACAGAGAATATTTGATATGAAGTCATACTTGCTACACTTTTTTCTTTGCGACAGAAAAATTACCAGCAAGATCCCACATCCGACATCTCACTAGAATAGAGGAGATCTTTGGCGGGGGGGAGGGGGGGCTGTCAACACAATAATATCAGTTATTTCTATAAATGAATAACCAACATCAAAAGGATGGTTTTGTTGTGAAAAGTCAAAATTCTGGTAGTGGCTGCACATAGGCAAAGAGTTTATGGGAAGTCCCGAAGAAATTTGAATTGATAAGTATTGTATTTATAATCTTGTCTTTAAATGTTTCGAGAATTGAATAAGAACAGCCTCCTTAAAAAATGATACGGTTCATTTTTTGATAAATGCAGATGTCAGAAGACTCTTTAGAAAGTTAAAACGTAATATTAGAAAAGGCTGAAAAATGAGAAAGACTTAATACTAGCCTTGAACAAAATTTTACAGAAGGATGAGTTCAGTGAAGTAAAAGGAGAGAGAAAATACACCCTGATAAACAGGACTTTGCCTCATATTCCTTTCGTCCTAACAAGGCATTTATTGATCGTGCTTGCTTTGATACACGTGAAAATAATAGAAGTCTCGTAAAAGGGTGTAGTGAGCTTTTTTTCAGTTTCAAGGAACAAAGCAGCTAATAGCAAAGTATGTAAAATAACTTCTCCAGTATTGATTTTTGAAAAGATAGAGGCTTATCGTCAGAAAAAGTTATATCAAATCTCATCTTAGGCCATAACTAGCACTACAACATCCAGGAAACAAAAAAGAAAAACAAATGGTGAACAAATCTTGAATACAGTTGTGTATGCTATTTTTATGTTAGAAGAAAAGTAAATGAGTTCCAGGGAATAATCAGATTCATAGTCTAAAATAAAACTGAAACCAGACTTTGTCTTCTTTTTTTTTTTCCTTGCAGCTATCATCTGCATATGATCTTACTTTTATGTATGTAACCTAAGATTACCAGTGATCTTTTTTCTCCTTCTTCTAAATATTCAATTAGTCAGTGGTGATTATGATGTGGCCTTCTTGGCTTACTCCAATATTAGATTAATATAGATTTCTTGCCAAATTAGCGGAAATCACTGTTGCACATAAGAGTGACTCACTCTTTTTTAGTTGTAGTCATGTTATAGAAGCAGCATCGTTTTAAGCTTAAAAGCTTTTATATTTTAAATCTGGATATACTGTACCTTGGAGAGCATAAGGTGGTTGTATTTAAAACGTTTCTACAGAACACATTGGAACTTTTATGAGATTCTAATTTAGTTATGTTTAAAGGAATCCTCTTTTTTTTTTTTTTTTTGAAAAGTGGTTGTTACTATTCTGCTCTAACAGCCATCAGTAAGATTTAAAGTTTCCTGGTTCTTTTTGAGTTAGACATTTCTAAGTGTAAAGAACTAGAAAAGGAAGAGAAATGTTTGGAGCTGTCCATGGTAGCATGCTCTTTAAAAAGTAAACAGTTCTATAAATTGCATATCTACATACTCTGTGGAATTGGCTTGATTACCCTTTTTAAAGGTTGGAATTAAATTCTTATTAGATAAATTAACCTGGTATACACAGTAGTTAGTTGCAGAAAATGTAACTATGGCACTCATCACTAAATTGCAAAACTTTAAACTTCCGTAATGTTAATCAATGTTCCTGTCTACAGCTTTAAAGTGTTTATGAGTAAACAAACAAAAATCACAATCTATTAAATATATAACTCTTTAGGTTGACATTAATATGAGAGCTCAGTGCAAATAGTTTCCATGGTAGTAGGGCAATGTGAGCAAACATCAAAAAATGTAACTTGCATGACTTTATTGCTCTTGAAATTAATTCTTGTCCTTATGTGACCTGCCATGTCTGCTATAGAAATCTAAAAGATCATAATTGTTTGATATGAAATACAAAAAGAATAGTTAAATCGAAAGTTTAACATCATGAAATTCAAAATCCCAAGCGGTATATAAACATTAAAAGAAACTTTGGACTGCTAATCCTAGGAAATGAGTTTTATGGATTGAATTCAACAAGGCTTCAGAAATGGTTCCATCTGCTGCCTAGCAGCTGGCGAAAGGATAAATTTAATTCATTAATTCATTTGGAAAAAAGGATCCAAGTAGTAAAGACTTCATTGCTCATAATGCATATAGGTGAAAACACAAACTGAAAGCTGGTCCAGTTGATCATCCTAGATAATGAGCTACATTTTGTCTTCCCTTTTTTGGTAAAGGTCTTAGTGATTGAGTCAATACGGTGTTGATTTTTATGACAATAACCAATCATTTCCAATCATTTCAGTGATAGAAAAAAACTCAGGGAAATTTAAAGTCAGTCACAGTTTTTAATGTAGGGGGTTATAGGCAATAGAAATTATGCATTTCTGATTTTGTGCACTGTATATATGGGTAGCAGTATGTGTATCTCTGTTTAAAATATATGCACATATATACCCTGAGTCATATACATTCTGAATCACTTCAATGAACTACTTATGTTAGGTGGCATTCTCCGATTTGTTGAAATAATCACAATTCTTGGGTACTCAAGATGAATATAAGTGAAGCATATTTTAGCTTCAAAATTCATAGTTACTCAAAAGTTGCAAGGTTCAAAATAACACTTGTTTTGTTTTCTTATCTTTCTACACTTCAAATTATTTGCCTCGGTCTCTGTTTTCACTCACATCCTGCAGAGGACTTCAAAAGATACCAAGTTGTACATGAAGTAGGCTTTTCTCAACTCCTCTGCTGTTAGGCACTTTGACATGGAAAAAAGATCTCGTTGGCTACATTGCCCAGGACTTTTTAGTATCTTTGTGTAAAAGTAATGGAGGTTTAATGCCCAGTTTCTTGAATCATTTCAATGAAGTCAATGTGATGAGGCGTGGGAAAAGTTAATGTTGAATCCTCTTTAACTTATGATTGTATTGGTGGATTTTTTTTTTTTTTTTTTTTTTTTTTTTGTCTGCCAGCATTTTAATGAGAGTGAGGTTGCCCTTAGAAATGTATAGCTTGCCTCTCAGGCAAGGTAAATGTTTCCTGGTTGCCAGTTAATTGATCCATGATAGAGATAAGAACATCCCTGGAAGGTAGGCGGCTGCAGCAGCCTGCATACATTTTAGCACTTCTTTTTGGATGGTGATTTCATGAATGGTTTTTGACTTTCCTTTCTCTGTGGCCCATAGCTCACTGTGGTGGGTTTGTTGGATTTACTATAAAGATTCTGTCTGCACCCTGTGGGTTGGGTTAAGAATCAGGGTTTATGCATTTACTTGTACTGTTGCATTGTTTATACAGCTTTGGTTTAGTTTTGATCTTTTTTTTTTTTCTTTTTTCTTTTTTTTTTTTTTGCCTTTGAGGCTCTTCCACAGTGTCAGCTGCTGACTGATAGTAGGAAAACGGCCTCGTGGTGTGAATGAAAGGGACCTAGCGGTTGGTAAACAGAGATAAGGAATAAATAGAGCACAGGCAAAAGGAGATAGTTCTGTGGGGGCCCAGATTGCTGCCAGTCTGTTCAAGGGAGATGCAGAGGCTGTCCTTTTCCCAGATTAAATTAGTGTGCGAAATCTCCAGTGACCTCCTCCCCTTCTCCCCATACTCTTTAGCCAAGCTGAACAGCCTCTGCTGTAAAGTATTCATTTTATCCAGGGACAAGCTGGACAATAGAACTCTCCCTGATACTTATGGACAGCTGTCCTCATTCATAGTGCTCTCAGTATTTCATTTTTCATAGAAGTTAAAAGGGTTTTTACCTTGTAACTGAAAGGGCATAAATGCAACTTTGCCAGTTCTGAGGCTGCTGGGGCAGGGGGTGGGACAGAGGTGGGGGTGACTTTGGAGTGAGGAGAAGCTGCTAAGGAGAGCAATTCTTTTTTGTTTTGCTAATATGATTATCCCAAGGCAGAAATTGCATTCTAAATCGGGGTTCCTTGCAAACAGAAAATATCTTTGATTCTGAAAGTTTCCTAAAATTAAGGTCACCAGTGCAAGCTAGATAATTAATCTTCGCCTGCTCCACCCTTGTTTTGGCTAAATATGCATGCATTTTATTACCTGCAAATAACCACCCGTAAATAGTAAGCCTGTAAGATACCTCGGTAGTCCCATATATTTTTTTTCTTTTTTTTTTAGTGATTTACTGCAAATATATTCAGCATTTGACTGATTAAATAGACCTTCGGCAACCTTGAGGGTCACTGTGTAGAGTATGTACATAGAAAATGCATCAGCCCATTGTACCCTGGCAGCTAATGAGATTGGTCGTTAAGTAAATGACACAAAGCCTACAAAAAAAGCTTAGCAGCTCACTAGAGTATCACAGAGTGTCCCTGCACACCACACAACGACACAAACACTGGACTAACCTAGCCCACCCCTGCTTTATTCTACATCACTGCTTCCCTGATGTCAGCGTGAGAGGCAGAACAAAGGCTAGGAGGCACGGGTAAGTCAGTCTGGCAATTAAGCCCTAGGGAGAAAGTAGAACAAATCTGAGCCTAACCGTGGGGCTGAAAGTCCGGTTCTCGACAAGTAGGTCAGAATGAAGGGATTTTGCTATCACTTCTGGAAATGTTGCTTCAGTGATCAATGCTCTTGCGTTGTTGTTATTGTTGTTTTGTTTTGCCGTTTCATAAAAGTTTTTGAATTTCAGAAGTAAAGTGTACCCCAAAATGCAAGTGAACTTGAATTTGGGAAGGTAGGCTGTTTGTGGGAGAGACGGCGCTTTCACAAGTGATGACCATTCAGGTGTGTGTGCAGGTTTGAAAAACTTTCAGAGGCATCAGGCAACTTTGATTTTAGTTAGTCCTACTGCTTTTAAAAGATAATGGAAACCTTGAGCAGGAATGCGTGCAGTGAGGTTCATTCTTGTCAACGTAAAATCGTCCCATCTGCTAAGGTATATTTAATTTCATTTGTGGGATAACCATTTCCTTGATCAGTATCTTAAAAATCAATCCATCAAACGCAACAAAACAAGAAAATAAAGGCGTCTCTGTTCTTCCTGTGTTCCATGTCTCTTGGATCTGCAAATAAAATCATTGCTGCGAATCTGTAATATTGAATAGGATTAGTGGTTATTTGCTTGCTGTACTTGGGAAAAAAATCAAAGCTCTCTGACACTGAGCAGCATTGACTTACTGTGTCCCTTGGAAAAATGCATTTGCAGTGTTGAAGTATAACATTGCAGGATCCTTTAGAGAAATATGGCAACAGGAAGTTGCCAGAAAGTCTTATTTGCCTTGCTGAAATGTCTGTCTGCCTTAGACTTGTGTACTCAGAGGACGTTTAGTTCAAGAGAGGATGATATTGTTACAAGACATCCAGGTAAATGAAATATTTTATTCTAAGAACTGCCAGCTTAGCGGATTGTCAGTGGCTTAATAAACTCTGACAATCTCACAGAAAACATTTTAAAAAGTATTGTTAACATAAGGGTGGTGTTTTTAAAATGGATGGATTCATAGTATCAGTGTCAGGATTGAATTTTTAAAACCACTGTCATTTAATATTAGAATGGCATGTCCTAATCATTTGTTCATAAATTAAAACTCTCCATATTATGCAGAAATCAGTTTGCTAACTGGCATGACTTGCCCTGAAACATTTTTATTTACATAAGAATATAGAGATTTTATGATACAGAATAAATCACTTATTATTAATATTCACGAGAGATTCACGATAGAGGTTTATAATGTGGTCTGGGTGACCAGAGGTCACATACTTCTTCCTTTTTTTTTTTTTTTTTTGGTCTGAAAGTACTTTTCTTCTTCTAAATGTGTTCCCAACATTGGCTCTATTTATATAATTCATTTAAGACCGTGTATATAGTATATAACCTATATTATGCATTACAAACTCTATTATTTTTATAGTAACCAGAATTGGGAAGGAAATAAATTTTGTGAACAGGTATGACAGTGTCTTAGTAATGCCAAGTAAAATATATGTGGGGAAGATCCACTACAATTTTGCTAAATTAAGATCTTTCTCACAAGTAATCTCATCAATGTGGGAGAAATCATGGGAAAAGCAAGCTATCTGGCAATGGCTCCAATTGTAACCTACCAATTTTAGTTTCAAGTAGAGTTATGCAGCTAATTTCCTCTTCCAGCCATTCTAGATATACCGGGGATGTTTTTTTCTGTTGTGAAGATTTTGGATTTGGGTCTCAGGTATTATAAGATATTTTTCTGTACCTGCTAATGTTCATCATATTAATACAGGAGTGAATTGTTCCAAAAACACACAGTCCTTCTGGCTGGCTAGAAATATTTTTCCCCTGTCCTCACCAGTACAACAAAGGGTGGGAAAACTTGACTGAAGTCCGTGCAGTTGCCTCACTGTGGACAGAACCGAGTGGAACTTTTTCACAGAAAGGTAGTTGCTATCCCTCAACACAAAATAGGGCTGTGTTCTAATTAAGATGAGAGGGCACAGATCATTACTTTGGCTGATTTGAACTTGTTTCTCTAAGTATTATTCTTGAATTTGAGAGAGTTTAAAAAATTTCAACTATGGAAATACACCAAGAAAGTGGATTTATCTGCTTTATAACTTTTTTCTTTAAAGAAATTTAAGGACCTTAATTTCTGTTGACAGAAGGAACTTTTATTTAGATCCGCTTATTTGACAAATAAGTATTACTAAAACTACGTGGTTCAAAGGATTGTACTGGGTGCTGTGGGTGATATCGGAACCTCATTCTCACACCTAAGGGTCTACGATCTAGGAAGAACTATAAAGCGTTTCCTAGAGAAGAAGTCACTATAGGTGCCACATGAGCGACACAAGCAACAAGAGAATCTACGACATCCCCTTCTCAAGTTCATGTGTTTGAGACCTGGTTCCACCATTTACAAAGTCTGTGGCCGTGAATAAGTTATTCAACTTTTCTGGGCCTTGGTTTCCTGGTCTGTTAGATGGGGGGCCAGGGTAGATAAATCTTGCCTTATAACTCATGTGAAAATTAAAAAGGATAATGTATCTAAAGTCCTTGGTATATGGTAGGTGTTCAAAAAGTGTGTGTTTTTTAACTTTCACTTGGAGTTTGAGACAATAATTGGACATCCCAGTATCATGTTATATACTCGCTATACGTCCTCTTCCATCAGTACAGAACTCTCTCATGTTTTCCCTTCCAGAGCCTTAAATGTTGTGAGATTCCTTGAAGGATTGTGAAAATTCCATTTTACATGGCTGAGTGCCCATATCCAGTCTAAGGTAACAAGTTAAACATACTAAGTGTAACATTAAGTATATATGATTAAATTGGCTTCTTGTGCATACTTTTATTAATGGCAATCAAAAGTATACATTAGAATTTCATGACATTTCAACTTTAACTTTCTGTAAGCGGAAATACTTAATTTTATCTAATTTCAAATGGAATATCTATAATTTAAGTAGTTAATTATAGCAAAGGTCTTCAGGTAATGAGATTATTAGGTTTACCCCTCATTTCTTTTTTATTTTTAAAATTAGTATCTTTATTATTTGCCCCTTTAGGATTTATTTCATAAGGTTTTGGCTTAGGTGGTTTCTTTTAGTTGATCCTTTGGATTTGGTTAAAAAAAATTCCCTTTCCAAAGACATTATGATTGAAAAATATTTTAGCACCTGCATAAAGAAAGTTGAAGATAGTTTATTGTCGAATGTCTTAAAATTCCATTTCAATGAACTCTTTTTTTTTAATTTCTTTGTAAGTATTTGAATGTTGTGCTCTCAGGTTTTGCATCAAACATATAAGCTTCTGGGCAAGAATTATTACTTTTTTGGTTTAATTCTCCAGACTGTGATTGTAGGAATATCTGTTCTCATAGGATTCGACCTGCAACATATAAGGTGCAACTTTGAGAGAATTTTGGAGCTAAGAGCTCATAAATCCTGTATATCCACAAGTAAATTGGGTTGACCCACAAAACTGTCAATGCCTTCAAAGTCTTATTAGTAACTTATTTATACTATTGAATAGGGTTATCTACAACATATAATAGCTTTGTAGATCAGAACATTTTAATTTATTTGATTTATATAGTGTAAATATGAAGGGGCCAGAGCTAACTGCACAGAATACATGTTCTCCAAAAACTCCCACATATTATATTTGTTGGTCTGTCAGAGTGAACTGCATGTTAATTGATACACTATTGAAGAGTTACACTTGGTAATTCCATGAAAAACATTTACAGTATAATTTCATTAAAAAATGAGTATACAGATTTCTGTGATACATTATTCCACTTTTTCCAAAATTTAAAAGTTTAATTTCATTTCCTAAATTTTGGGTTTTTCCCCATGAAGGAGAAACATGGCTAAAGGCCAGTAAACCTTGCCTTATCTTTTTTTTTCAAAGGTATCACGTATGTATCCAGTTTCTGTATGAGTGAATTCATGCTTGGCATGAGACAAAACTTAGTTATCGATACTTATAATGTTATGCAGAAATGAAATAGTTAATTATTTAGATAGAATAAGCAGTGTTATCTTTCCTGGAATGCAGATTAAAGAGAACCAGAAAACAAAAAATGAAAAATTGTGTTATTGAAAACCTAATTTGTAAAGAATGCCATCAGCTAGAAAGATGCATCTACTGTTTGCTGTTTTGTTTCTATGGTCTATTTGGTATGAATTTGAATGAAGGCATTTACCTCTTTTAAATTTTCTTCTTTCAAATATCAGACAATGGTAGGAATTAGTCGAAACATTTCTATTCTGGAGGGTGGAAAGGGGGTGAGAAGGAAATGTGTTCATGAAGAACATGAAATCAAGGAAAGATTGAGGCTGACAATATGACTACTTTAGAAAGGGGGCAAACATTAGAGGATGCAACCTATTTTGTGCACAGCCCTTGATCTTTTTGTGTGTGTGAAAGATACCAGTGTCTACCAAAAGGGTTAAAGAAAATGCATTCTGTTGCATCTGCTTACTAAATCCCTTACTTTAGTAGAAATTCAAATTTTGTAAAGATTATTCGTTTTATTGATGCATATAATTATAATCACAAGCCATCTGCTGATTTGGCAGGCATGGTTAAAATTCTCTAACTCTCATAACCTTTCAAGTACAGTGCCCTTGGGACTCTATTTCACTTTTATATTTTGGAAAACATGTAGGGACAAATAAGGGCGGTCATCTGCAGAATGTCAGACGTGAGGAAATGAAAGGATGGAGATCGGGGTTGCTGTTGTGGTTATTTTTAATGGTAGAGGAAGTTATTTTTCCCTTTTTTTCTTTTTTTGCTTCTGACTTCATGAAGGATTATCCTAGATTCTATGATGTATTTGGGAATTTTTTTTTTCCTAGGGATTAAAGCTCTCTCATTTTACTCCTGAAAGGCAGGTTCCAAGTCTAAACAAAACAAACAAATTAAAAAAAAAAAAATCTTCCCAAATGCTGCCTACATTGGTTTTCACAGGTAAATTAAGTATATTTCCCTTAGACTTTTTGAACTAATAGAATATTCCAGCGGCTTTATTTTTCTGAAATACTCACATTCAATCGAATAACCTTCCAGGCATAGATTTCAGATTGTAAAACAGTGTGTACGTGTTGATGCCAACCTTTTAGCTTAAAGGTCAGATTTTCAAATGTTTTTTTCTTTTTCTGCATGAAATTATGTACTGACCGGATTTCCCCTGGCAGGTATCTTCATGGGGCCCTTCCTTGCCACCATAAACCTCTGAAGTTTGGTGATGTTCCGTAGCAGATTCGCTTACTTCCTTGGGAATGTTTCTTCTGTAATCAAACCAGGGGATTCCAAGGGCCAGGATTTGCAGATTAGAGTTGATATATAGGCCATATCACAGCAGACTACAAGTGAGGTGAGGGCAATCTGAAAAAGCCATAGGATCCCAGGACTTGGCTTTGTCAAATAACGGAAACGTGCACATATACGTCCCCTGTTTCCCTCTCTGTCTCTCTCTCTCTCTCCCTCACACACACACACACACATACACACACACACACACACACACACACACACACACATGAAATCATTGACCCAAGAACTATTTCTTAGGGTTTGGCAAATAAGAAAAAGAACTTTCGGTACAAACATTACGCATATGATTTTTTTTCGTAACAATGATGATACGTATGACAATATTAACAATAATATTTACCAGGTGCTTACACTGTGCCACCCAGTGTGTTAAGTTCCTTGTAGGTATTATATAAATCAATACCCATGGTATTTCCACTCATGTTCCCTTTTTGCTGGTGAGGCAACTGAAACCGAGAGACATTTAAGACATTTTTCCTTCGGCTACCAGTCTCCAAATCTATGCTCTTAATCTGTTCCTATGCTACATGGTGTCTGAGCACAGAGTGGGGGTGGAGGGGGGTGGAAGGGGCAGAAACAGTGTCAGCAACGTTGTATCAAATGACAGTGGGTCTCAAGTGTGCCTGGGTTGCACTCATAGTTAAATATCATTAAGTAGTCAAACGACTCTGACTTGACAAGTTGCTTCATTTTCCTTATTGATAGCATCTGTCATATTAAGAGTTAATGCTGGGTAAACCCTATGGTCCTTGTCATTCCCCAAATTCTATAACTCTGTGAACTTTTTATAATGCAAACATCCCAGCAGTTTGAAAGATAATTCAGAGACAGCCTAAGCCTTTATTATACCTCTCTAAGACATCCATATTTAGCATGCCAATTAACCTTGGTTTCAGAAGTAGCCTGTGCTAAGAACCATATGAGCTGTAGCTCTGATGCTAAACATCAGATCAAAAGTTAAACATTTGGCCAAACACCCAGAAATCTTGCTCGCGGAATCTGTGAGCATCCACACAGATACTTAGAAGCATCTGATAATTGAATTCTGCCTCTGAGTACTTTGGTGTCAAGCAGAAGACATGTTTTGTTTTGTTTTTTCTATTTTATAATGATAACAATGACACGGTGCTAACCACCCTCTTGAGTACTTTACATCTATGAATTGTTTTAATTCGCACAACAACCACGAGCAGAGCAACAACCTATAGGGTAGAGTGAAGGTCTGTCAACAGCCCCTTTTTATGGATGAGAAGACTGTGCCATGAGGAGGCGGGGCAACCAGCCAGGGAATCCGGGGCTATAGGGTTAGGGCTCCCACTGACCCAAACATACGTGGCCTCGGGTGTGACGTACCAACCTCTGTACATTTGACCTCTGAGCCTTCTCTCTGTGGGTTTGTTAAGATTTCTCTTTGCTTAAAAACTATTTCAAAACATAGATTGCAGTTTGCAAATATGTTTAGGCACTGTAATATTTATTTTTGTATTTTAGATCTCAAGCAGTTACTGTCACAACACTCAAATAGTTTCCTTCTATTACTATGGAAGATTATCGTCAAAGCATTTTTACATCCTTTGCAAATACCATGTTGAAAATATAATACTAACTGAAAAGAGCCAACTTAATAAGATTTGACAAAAATCCTTTAGAAGAGAAACTATATTTAAAATCATTTTATTCTTGGGCACCTGAGTGGCTCAGTCAGTTAAGTGTCCTACTCTTGATGTTGGCACAGGTCATGATCTCACGGTTCTTGACATCAAATCCCAAGTAAGGCTCTACGATAACAGTGCAGAGCCTGCTTGGGATTCCGTGTCTCCCTCTCTCCCTCTCTCCCTCTGCCCCTCTCCCGCTTGTGCTGTCTCTCTGTCTCAGAATAAATACACTTAAAAAATAAAATAAAGTCATTTTATTCTTCTCAGAATCTGGCAGAAAAGCTTTGAACATGGTGATAATTGCGCAAGTAATTGTTGCAAGAAAGAAAGAATGTAAGAATGAAGACTTTTAGTCACAGTGGAACTCTTCCTAGGTTGATAGCATATTAAGTTCACAAGAGATTAAAATAGTTTATTCATCTGGGTATGATTTTCAGATATTGTTTGCATTTTACATGTACTAAATTTTCCAAGAAAGCCAAGTACTAAGAAATTGCGAACAGGTTACCTAGGCTTGTGTACCACTGTGGCCTGTGCAAAGGTAAAACAGGATGTGGTCACAGGCAGTTCCACTCTGCCACTCAACCTTGATGTAGGTGGGGCCAGGGCATCTCATCAGGTTTTGTCAATTCTGTTTCTCCTCTGAAAGGTAACGTTTTGGCCTGAAGAACAGAATGACCACCTTTGCTTCGAGGTAGCGTTGTTTCAAAGAAGAGGCATTTACAGAGCCTTGAATCCATCCATTCAAAAAACTTACTAAGAACCTACTATGTTCCAGAAGCTGTGGAAAGCAGTGTAGACAGACATAAACACTGTAAGATCTCACACCATAGTAGGTGACACAGCACATTGATATTCAGAATACAGTGGGACCTATGCCATGCAAGAGGCAAGCCCAGGACATGAATTTGAAAACTGGTCAAGAGTCATAAATGACAACCATCTGGCTTGGATTACATAACCAAGATAAGAGATTCAGAAGGAAGAGGTTATTTACAGGAAAAGATGATGGTACACATTGAGTACAGACAAACAGGCGTGATGTTGAGTATACATTTGATCAGTGGATCAGAAATTCAAGAGTGAGACATGGGGTGGAGAGACGGGCATTTGGATGTGGCTTCCAAGGATAATATAGGGAGAAAAGGACCCAAATTAGAAACCCCAGGGAATATCAGTAGATAATGGGAAAACAGGAGGAGACTCCATGAAGAAGGAACTTAGAGAAAGCTGAAGAAATCCAGGAGTGACAAAACAAAGACATGAACAGTTTCTTAAGGAAAGCAATGACTTAAGACCACAGACTGAAAATGCATGACAGGCTCCTCCAAGTAGGAAGCCACTGGTGATCTTAGAGAAGCTTCAGTGGAATGAGGGGTTTGGAGCCAGATGGCCATGAATTGCATAGGGAAGGGAAGGTGACAACAAAAAGTCTCGAGGGATTTGAAGAAGTTTGACTCTGAAGCACAGAGATAGCAATATAGAGAGGAGAAATATGTTTATATACTGTTGGAAAGGAACCAGAGGAGAGAAGAACACTCAAATGTTTGAAGGTCTGGAAGGAAAACCAACTAGATGAAGTAGGAAGCAAATGTAATGGAGCTCCATGGAGAAGCTACCCTTAGAAGGAAGGAGAAAACCTCTTCCTCTACAACTAGAGCAAAGGTAGGAATGGAGACAGAAATATACTTGTAAGTGTAGAGGTAAGAGGCTAAGACCATTCAGAGTTGATAGCCTCAACATTCCCTGTGAAATCAGGCACCAAATTCTAAATCATCTCTATATGAAATGGTTTGGTATGGCAAGTGCCTTTAACATGGTACTTTGTGGGGCTCCTGGGTGGCTCAGTCGGTTAAGCGGCCGACTTCAGCTCAGGTCATGATCTCGCGGTCCGTGAGTTCAAGCCCCGTGTCGGGCTCTGTGCTGACAGCTCAGAGCCTGAAGCCTGTTTCAGATTCTGTGTCTCCCTCTCTCTGACCCTCCCCCACTCATGCTCTGTCTCTCTCTGTCTCAAAAATAAATAAACGTTGAAAAAAAATTTAAAAACATGGTACTTTGTATTATTACACTTACATCCTATTGTGAAAAACAAAAGGTTTTACCTGTTACGTATAATTGATACTGACACAGAAACTAGGAAGACTAATGAGAACCAGAAGAGCTGGGGACTTTCCTCTCGGATTTGAACTGTTTTTAACATAGGAAGGGAGAAGGGGAAGTGGGGAGTGTCCTCTCCTCCTCCGTGAGGAGCAAGGAGTGAAAAGCAGGAGGAAGAGATTGGCTTTTCTCCACGCAGGACAGTGTCCAGCACGTTAGGGGCAATGAATTTGGATCATAGCAGGCAGTGGACCCATTTCTGGGCTTAATGTCTCTTTTGGTACTTTTTTCCTTATCTTATCTGGGAGATAGAACTTCCAACTGTTAGCTTTCTTACTTTTACCACCTCTGTCCCAGACAAGGTCCCGCTTTTCATACCCGGATGACGCTGTGGCCTAGAAACGGATTTCCTTCCTTTCGCTTCTCTGCTCAAAGCCATTCAAGGACATCCTGTCACACTTAAAATAAGATGCAGATTCCTCATTCTAGTCTGCATGGCTCCACCTGTTTTATAAAACAGCTTTATTGAGATATAATCCATATACCATACAATTCGCCCATTTAAAGTGTATGGTTCAACAGTCTTTCGTATATTCAGGGCTATATATCCATTGCCACAATCGATTTCAGAACATTTTTCTTCCCCCAAAGAAACTCTACACCCTTTAGCCATCACCTCCACCCCAGGGTCTAGGTGACTACTAATCTACTTTATGTATCTGTAGCTATGCCTATTCTGAACATTTCCCATAAATGGAATCATGCAGTATGTGGTCTTTTTTTGTGACTGGCTCCTTTCTCTTAGCATAATGTTTTTCAAGGCCTCATCTGTGTTTTAGCACATATGAGTACTTGATTCCTTATTGCTGATGAATAATACTCCCTTGACTGGATATACTTAGTTTTATCCATTCATTAGTTTATGGACATTTGGGTTGTTTCTGCCTTTCCAAGATTAAGAATAATGTTGTTATGAACATTCCAGTACAGTTTTCTGTGGACATATGTTTTCATTTCTCTTGGGTATGTACCTAGGAGGTGAATTGCTGGATTATATAGTAACTCTGTGTTTAACCATTTGAAGAACTGCCTGATTGTTTTCCAAGGCGGCTGCATTGGAAAACACCATGCAGTAAAATTACATTTCCACCAACAGTTCTATGGAGGTCTGATTCCTGTACATCCTCACCAACACTTGTTATTGTCTGTCTTTTTCATTATAGTTACCCTAGTGGGTATAATGTGGTATCTCATTGTGATTTTGATTTGCATTTCCTTAGTAACTAATAATGTTGAACATCTTTTCATGTGCTTATTTCCATTTGTATGTCTTTTTTGAAGACATGTCTATTCAAGTCCTTTGCCCATTTCTTCTTTTTTAATTTTTATTTTTTACCGTTTATTTATTATTGAGAGACAGAGAGACACAGAGCGTGAGCAGGGGAGGGGTAGAGAGAGGGGGAGACACAGAATCCTAAGCAGGCTCCAGGGTCTGAGCTGTCAGCACAGAGCCCGACGCAGGGCCCAAACCCACAGACTATGAGATTATGACCCGAACTGAAGTCAGATGCCCAACCAACTGAGCCACGGAGGCACCCTTTTTTATTTTTAATGTTTATTTATTTTTGAGAGACAGAGTGTGAGCAGGGGAAGGGCAGAGAGAGAGGGAGACGCAGAATCCAAGGCAGGCTCCAGGCTCTGAGCTCTGAGCCATCAGCACAGAGCCCGATGCGGGGCTTGAACTCACGAGCCATGAGATCATGACCTGAGCTGAAGTCAGATGCTCAGCTGACTGAGCCACCCAGGTGCCTCATCCTTTGCACATTTCTAACTGGGAACTTTGTCTTTCTATTATTTTTTTTACCCCCCCCCATCTTTCTATTATTGAATTGCAATTGTTCTTTATATATTCTCAATAAGAGGGCTCTGTTTTCACAGAGCACATGGTTTTTCTGCTCTTTCTCAAATGAATAAAGATTATTCCTTCTTCAATCTGAAATACCCCCAACTTCCAGCTTGCATTGTTTCCCAATAGTGCACATCACTGCTTAGATTGCTCTGTATATTTATTGTTTCCTTGGCTTTTGGTTTGGCTTCCACACTGGAATATAATTTCTGCTGTCTATCCCTGCTTCTCTGTCACCGACCTTATGATGATGAGAGACTGTTGTGATAAAATACTTGCACCTTGGAGCTAGAATTCAGTTCCCTGCACTGCTTCTCCCTAGCTGTGCAATTCTGGGCAAGTACTTAACTTCTCTGTTTTAATCAACTCATTTGAAGTATGAGAATAATAAGTAATCCCTCATCCATATCATTGTTGTACAAATTGAGTTAACATCTAATATACATAAAACATTTATAGCAGTATCTATCACAAAGAAATAATAGAATTTAAAAAGTTGACAAGTATTTTTGACTGATACTTAAAAGAATTTTCCTACTATTTAATATCCAAAGATTTAATCAATCTTATCAACACATGGCCTCACCAGGACCACACAGGGTTATGAATTGGGTGCTACCTACCTGTGGGCTTTGCCCAAGGAGTGAGTTTGGGATCATGGAATTTTGTAGAATTTCTACGGTGTGCCTTGCCTTTTATGTATGATTTATCATGGTAATCCTCACAGCTCTAGAGGGAGGTTCTGTTATCACAGCTTTTTAGAAGATGAAGAATCTGATGATTAGGGAGGTTACAAAGTTCTGAGATCTAGAACTAGCAGCTGTCAGAGTTAGGATCCCAGTTCATATTGGTGTTCTGTGACAAAGCATGGAACCCTCTAAATCTGCCTTGGGCCAGGGCTCAGGATCTCCCGTCATTAACAAATCATTTCCAGGTCATTTATCACTGTTTTCCTTATATACTGGCTTTATGATTTTTTTTTAATGTTTATATTTATTTTTGAGAGCGAGAGCACTAGCAGGGGAGGGGCAGAGAGAGAGAGAGAGGAAGCCACAGAATCTGAAGCAGGCTCCAGGCTCTGAGCTGTCAGCACAGAGCCCAATGTGGGGCTCAAACTCATGAACCTCAAGATCACAACTGAGCCACCTGGGCACCCCATGGCTTCATGATTTTTTAAGCCATATTTCAGTGTCTTTATTATTTTAACACTTATTACTGATTTTCTGAACATTCTGTGGAGCCTATATCTAGTCTAAATGCGGCACAAAACATTCCTTGACTTCATTCTATCCTTGTAGGTCTTTCTACGCTTTGCTCAGAGAAACACATAGTTGTCCAGCATCACGCTGCCTTTTTAGCCAGTGCTACATAGCAGGAATAAACGCTGGCATCAGACATGCTTTTGAGTACTGGCTCTTACTGACAGTGTGACCTAGGTTTGCGCAGCTTCTGGGACTAACAATGATGTCAACCTCCCTAGGTTGTTGTGAGGTTTAGATAAGATAACAGAAACAGAAACTGCCTAGTCTGGTGCCTGAATCAGTGTCGACGCACAAATTAATGGCAGCGATAGCTGAAAGCCTCATCTGGGTTTTGTTTTTACCTTTTCCCTCCTAAATGTATTTCACTCAAAGCATCATCTACTTCTTTCTGTCCTCCCCACCTCCAGTATTGTAATTCGAGATCAGTCTGCCTCATAGAACATTCATTTATATTTTCATGGTCAATATTATGTTTCTGTTATTATCTTTTTATTTTATGGTTTTCAAGAACTGCTCTGTGTACTCTTTTTAGGCATTTGTAATATGCGACTCTTGTAATTTTAACATGTGGTTCAACTGGCAGTGGCGTTTCTTAAATTTCAATACCCCCTTCCCTTTGTGTCGAATCTCTAGTTTTGTGTGTTAAAGATATAGTAGTATTACATGTGCTTTTTGCCCATTTTTTAATTTGTCAGATTAATCTCAATTTGGAAGCAAACTGTTTGTAAGATTATTGTTTTCTTCTTTTGAGGTTTATTTATTTTGAGAGGGGGTGTGTGCATGAGCAGGGAGGGCCAGTGAGAAGGACAAAGAGAATCCCAAGCAAGGTGCGTGTCCAATGCAGAGTCCAACGTGGGGCTCGATCCTGTGACCATGAGATCAGGACCGGAGTTGGATGCTTAACTGACTGAGCCACCCAGGTGCCCCTAAGATCATTATTTTCTACTTCACTAGTCATCAGATACACCGTCAATAATTCAATAATCTACTTTAGAAATGAGCTCTTTTTTTTTTTAATTTTTTTTAACGTTTATTTATTTTTGAGACAGAGAGAGACAGAGCATGAACAGGGGAGGGTCAGAGAGAGGGAGACACAGAATCTGAAACAGGCTCCAGGCTCTGAGCTGTCAGCACAGAGCCCGACGCGGGGCTCGAACTCACGGACCGCGAGATCATGACCTGAGCCGAAGTCGGCCGCTCAACCGACTGAGCTACCCAGGCGCCCCAATAATCTACTTTAGAGAATTGCATCTATTACTCTTAGCTAATCTAAACGTGTGTTTTCACCAGCACAGCTTTTTTGCTACACTGTATGGCTATTTTCGTGGCTCATCTCTAAATACTACATTCGTTGTTTTCCTAAAATCCCTATCACAGAGGCAGTGACTTCAGTATAGTTCCTGTTTTCTTAATTAGTCACCTGGTACTCAGTCAGCATTCTTGTTGAGTATCTTTTCTATGAAGGGAAGCCAAAGGGAGGTTGTCCTTGCCCTGCAGGAGCGTCTTGTCTAGAGCAGATGACGTACATGTCAACAGTGACTCGTCCTGGTGGGCCAGGTGCTGTGATAGGTGTAGGCGAAGCTTCCTATGGGAACGCAGAGCCAGACCTGAAGCAGGAGGTCTTAACAAGATGGAAGGAAACCCATACAGGTTCCTCTGACATAGAGCCTACGTTTCACGAGCACTCTCATCATTCGCGATGACAACACATTGTGTCTGTGAGGTCTCTAAAAGCAGGGATCCCATAGTTCTTCCAAGACACTTTCTTCCCGCACATGCTTTTTTGGGAAAAACGTAAGGCGGCCCGAAAATATGTAACCTGTTACCTCTGACAGCAAACTAAGGTCAGATTCCCTCACTAGTCTGCCACAGCTAATGAAACACTGTAATAGGGAGAAACCGATTGGCCAATGAAAACCAACAAAAATAACAGACTGGAATTGGATAAGCATAGGACAAAATGCCTGCTGTGAACTGTACTAACCTCTGATTAATCACAGGAGGCAACTATAAAACCAGATGTTCAAATGACCAAAGGCACGTATTTAGTCAGATTCATTGTAACCCTTAAAAACCATCCAAGGAGAAAGACCAGTTAGGAGCTTGATAGTCAGATGCAGGTTCAGCCCATGACAACAGTGTGTATTTTCATTTTAAATGGGTATGATTGTGAGTGCTTTACTCCAACTATACATGCTGCTGTTTGTGCTTTTGGAGGAGAGTTCTCATCAAAGCCATCAGGTGATTCCCCCATGTTACCAAGAAATAAATTCAACATCCACATCTCCTCAAAGATTTTCATTTTATTGCCTCTCTGATTTGTACAATGGATATATCTGTTCTATTAGTGTGGTACACACCATATATCCCTCTCTACTCACCTGTTGACGTGAAACTCTACCTGTTGACGTAAATGTGTTCCCTCTCATCTCCAGGATGTTTTCCCTCTCATCTCCAGGAAGGTTTGAGTAAATAAGTTAATGAACTTATTAAATAATACCGTTCTATATCAAGAGGGTTGGTTACACTGATATTAATCCAATTCCTTATTTGTGACATTATCATTTTCTTGCATTTAGATGAGATTGATACTTTTATGTATTTATTTATTTATTTATTTATTTATTTATTTATTTATTAATGTTTATTTACTTTTGAGAGACAGAGATAGAGACAGAGATAGAGCACGAGCACGAGAGGGGCAGAGAGAAAAGGAGACACAAAATCCAAAGCAGGCTCCAGGCTCTGAGCTGTCAGCACAGAGCCCCATGAGGGGCTCGGATCGTGATAACATGACCTGAGCCAAAGTCAGATGGTCAACTGACTGAGCCACCCAGGAGCTCCGAGATTGATACTTTTAAAGTAGCTTCGTTAAAAAAAACCACAAACATCAGTGAGATAGCAAACCCCAATGAGTGATGGCAAGGATTCAGAAGGGGCATTGATTCTTTTTAAAATCTTTCTCCTGTGCTTACTGATATTTCTTACATTGTGCCATTGTCTCCCAGCTTTACCGGAGTATAATTTAATAAGTTCATGTTTCAGGATACTGAGTAGTTTTTCCTGGCCTGAATAAATCAATGCGGAAGCATCTAACTTCTGCTCAGTGAGAAACTTGGGGTTTGGGCGACTCATCCTTCTCTCTTTACTAAATCACATTCAGCAATGTTTCGTTCCATAATTTACCTTATTATCAACTGGTTGTATTCTCCTCTTCCTAAAACACGTATTTTTAATGAATGATGTTGCAAAATGCCCTTTTAAGAGCTTTATCACTGAGATATTTACATGAACAGAAATGCAAATGTATTTTTAGTATTAGACTAAAAGGTTTTTTTTTATCTTTCAAGATTTCAGGATAGTGTGTTCCTCAAAATAGCAATGATCGAAAAAGAACACTTCACATGGTGTATATAAGAAACTTGTTGTACCCGTTAGAAATTGTCAGAATTTACTAAGGCTGGTAAAACGTTGAAGTCTCAAAGAAATTTGCATCATTGCTTGACATTAAAATTTGTTTTTATGATATAATTTTTGATTAATTCATTCCCATATTTTATTTGCTTTTGGCAAGTTTAAATATTGTGCAGTCTTAGACTCATAATCTGTGAGCTTACATTTGATAATGGCACCTGTAATGAAGAAGTACTTAATTGCTGTTTCTTTCTTGACATGAATGGCTTCCTCTGAAGGGAAGATCACGTTCAATAAGCGATAAAGTGGTTCTCAGAACGTGTTTCAGAACATTCACGTTTTCTCTGTTTCTTCCTATCATAAACTATTAAGAACAGAGCAAGTAAACACCTCTAGAATAGAGTGGAAGTGCTTCTGTTCCGTGTAGAGTATTTTGCCTTTGGGGATTGGGATTCTTCAGTGCATTTAATAGTGACTATCTAAGGCAGTGCTTCTCAACGTGCGATCGACAAACCATCAACACCTGCATCATCTGGGAACTTGTTAGAAACGTATATTCTCAGGCCCCGCTCCAGAGTACTGAATCGGCAGCCTGTGCTTTAACAAGCCCTCCAGGTGATTCTGACCCGGCTGACGTTTAAGAACCGCTGGTGTGACACTCCACTATTCAAAGTGCAGTCCTGGAAGCACCTGGACCCTCATTAGAAATGCAGGACATCAGGGTGTCAGAATCAGGACCCGCATTTTAACAAGGTGCCCAGGTGATCCTTACGCATATTAAAATCTGACAGCCACTGATCTAAGGGTTAAAGCAGGAAACTTACCAGTGGGAGAGTATCCTCTATTCTGAGGCATTTTGGAGGCTGTCAAAATGGACCTCAATAGATACTTTACGTTTTATGTTGCCTCTCAGTTCCCTCTGGAATTAAAAAGGGGGAAGAGATGTGTGAGCCGCTTGGCTGCGATGTTCAAAAATACATAAAGGCACACTGTGTCTACGTTATGAGATGGAGAACAGAACCATTATCTGGGTAGCAGAGCTATTATCCGTGTGATAAATCATATGTGTGTATAAATGTATGTACATGCACACATGCCGGTATACATATCACGCGATGACCTAGAAATATTAGGTGAAGGCATAGTTTTCAGGTCTAAAGTTCTCTGAAAATTCAATTTTCTCATTCACTTTTGATGTGCAGATAAATCTGTTTCCTGTCCTTTTGTTTTTGTTTCTCATCTTTTTATCTTAGATTACCTTGGACCTTCTAGGAATCTTTTTAGAAAGTCTTTTTACCAGTCAAGAAAGTTGCGAACTTTCAAGGCTCCGTCTCATCCCCATAGGGTCATTGTTATGATGCTAGGGAATATCAGTGAGACAAAACTACGTGTGGGGGTGACGAAGTTTGCCTCTTTCCAAGGATCTGGCCTTTTACACAGACCGCTGGTGAAGCCAGTGGCCTGGGAGGACAAGAATAGTGGACCCAGAAAAATCTTACTTGTAAAACAATGTCTTTAGCGTGGAAAACGCATGAAAATTAAAGGAGTAAAAAAAAAGATCCTTTGAAGTCTTTGCACAACAAACACCCCCGTATGTAAATAGGACTGTCACTCGGTGTTTGTCCACAACTAGAGCTCCAGATGAACCAGTGTAGTGCGCGGTGACAGGAACAGCTGACTCATTAGCAGAGAGCAGTGAAAGGTAATTAACCCTGGGAAAAGTACAGCTGCCGTGCGGGCTGTTCCTTTCTGTAGGATCTGATTAGAAATTAGTGTTAAACCACTGATTCTTTTTTTTTTAAAGACTTTCACTCTCAGGTGTGTCCCTAGAAAAGGTTCTCAAATGTATTTATATACAAAGGAGCTCAAACCTAAAAAGCATTTTCTGAAAACAGCAGACACCTGTTTTTCTTGTCGAGAGGGAGTTCTTTTGAATGAATACTACGTTTGATGATTCAAGATTGGTAGGATCTCCACCCATACTCTAATAGTCAGTATGTAAATTACTCAAAAGGATTGTTTTATATAGTTAATAAGCTGTAGATAATTGCCATTTAATTAAGTTTTCTCTCTCTTTTTTTCTCTTTCCATTTTTCCTCTGTCGATGCTTCTCATCAGTAGCAATGGAAACTCTCCAGTTCAAATCCAATGAATATTAGGGAAGGTAAGTGAAGACTATTTAAAAATAAACTTTGCCCTCAAAGAGAAGAGATTCCCAACTTTTCACCAGCCTTCAAAAACTTGAGAAATTCAGGAACTTCGTTTTAGCGGACAACCAAAGATATTCCGTTTTGCTAATGTTGGTATCATCATGGTAATTTGTGTTATATTCATTTTTTTTTTGAGGGTGCATACACTTACTCATCCTGATTGTGATTTCGCATGGCTCCTATGAAGAGCATTAAATCTTTAACACAGTCAGAATTCATGTATGTAGTTAAAAAACGTGGTAGACAGAATAATGCCCCCCTCCCCCCGCCCACAAAAGATGTCTGTGTCCCAGTTCCTGAACCCTGTGGATACGTTACGTTATGTGGTAGGAGTAGGGTGATGAAATGAAGAATTTAACGATGGCGAGATTATGCTGAATTATCCAGGTAGGCCCAATTAGTCATATGTTCCATAAGAGAAGGGTAGGGGAATGAGTCAGGGAGATGCCACATAAGAAAAACTCAACTCAACCCACCAATGCTGGCTTTGGAGACAGAGGAACACAGCCATGAGCCAAGGAATTCAGCCACCTCTAGAAGCTGAAAACGGAACGGCTCTCAGTTTACAGCCAGCAAGGAAACAGGGACCTCAGTCCTGTAACAGCAAGGAACTGGAGTCTGCCAACCGCCCAAATGAGCAAGGAAATGAATTTTTTCCTGCAGCCTCCAGAAAGGAGTGCAGCCTGATTTGATTTGAGCCTAGTGAGAATGTACCAGACTGTAGGCCTGCAGAGCTGTAAGAGAACATACCTGCATTGTTTTAGGTCCGTAGGGTTTTAGAAATTTGTTACAGCAGCAATAGAAAACTAATACAGAAGAGAAGCCAACTGAGAGATGGGATGTATTTTACAGCCGGCAATATAAATCCCGTGAAGAATTTCCTGTGTGTGAATGGAGAGGAGAAAGATCCCTCAAGAGGCTAAGACGGGTGGTCTTTAGGAACTGGAATATTCATTTCGTAGATCCTAATGACGGTTGCCATCAACTCTAAGATTTCTGTCTTCTGCTTTGCAACCCTCCTCCCCGCCATAGACACACACAAAAAGTCTTCACATGATACTTTTGTAAAACACGGTGCCTGTATCATTCAAAGATGCCAATGAGTGCCTAGCTTCGTTGGAATGGTCAGTCAGTCTGTGTTTAACTGAACAAAGGCAAAAGGAGTGGAAAGTCGGGGGACGGAAGGCCAGGTCCCTGCTGCAGAAGGAAAGCTGACTTGACAGTCCCAAAGTAGGCTGAGCCTAGTGCTTAGCAGGAGATGGTGATCATGAGGAGCCTGGTTCTACCCCCGGCTACCTGTGTGAGCGCTGGCTGGGTAGGGCAGCGCGTTCACCTGGTTTCCTTATGTCACGTGTAAAATGGACAACACCGCCTCAGAGGCACATCGTGCCGACTAAGGAAGAAGGCGAGTGAGTACTTACCCTAGTGCCTGTCACGTGATAAGAGTTCAGGGAGGGTGAGTTAAATTTATTTAGAAACACCGTGTCACTTTACTATTTTGATTAAAAAAAAAAAAAGTAGATGGGGCGCCTGGGTGGCTCAGTCGGTTGAGCGTCCAACTTCTGCTCAGGTCATGATCTCGCAGTTTGTGGGTTCGAGCCCCGCGTCGGACTCTGTGCTGACAGCTCAGAGCCTGGAGCCTGCTTTGGATTCTGTCTCTCCCTCTCTCTCTCTGCCCCTCCCCTGCTCATGCTCTGCCTGTCTCTGTCTCAACAATAAACATTAAAAAAAAAAATTTTTTAAAAAAAGTAGATTACTTTTGTCTTTCCTCATGGCTAATGCCATTTTCTCTCCAACACAAAAGTGATCAGGTTGGAGTGTATGGGGAGACGTTGCTTCAAATAAAATGTTTGAGCGCTTAATAGTCAGGTTTTTCTGTCACATGGTGAATAAGAAAAGTGAGGAATAAAAACCGGAAACTGGAAATAGTTTACAAAAATTAGAGATCTTCCTAGATTGTTTTCTTGACAAATTTGGAAAAATAAGACTAGCTTCTAATTTTACCTTTGGCTTTTATTCCCATAAGAGGGGAGGGTCATAAGAGGGTCAATTTAAATCACAAACTATAACTTTTCATATAAATTAGATAAAAGTAGACATTGGGGAAACCTGACCATAAATTCTGTTACATTTCATGCCTGCTCTTGTTTGAATTTTTTGGGAGCTGACATTTTCAACATGAGGGAAGACAAAATTATAAAATCTCCTTAGCTGGGAGAGCAATCAGAAAAAACCTAGAGAGTTCTGGATGCTTTGTGTCTGGGATGTTTTGTATTCAAATACAATTAATGAAGTATTATCTCAAGCATCTGAAGAATATTCTTTTTGATTTAACTTAGTAATCGTCTAGTGAGTACCTATGCTGGCCGCAACATTACGTTGCAATGAAAGGTCAACAGGACACAGCCTCTCGCTTCCATGAGCTTATACTGACGCAGAGAAGGTCAAAGGGACATGAGTGAGATAATATTAGACCCAACGGACAAATCCAGATGAAGGTGCCATCAAAACACTATTGGGATGCAGAATTCTGTGAGATGCTGTCACTCGATCCACTACACGAGCGACAAATCCCTTTTTTTGCAGACAGATTTTATAGTTCTGACACTAAAGGGGACAGTTCCTTTGAAAGTTACAGATGAAATGAACAGATTCTAAACATTTAATTGTAGCTATTTAATTTTGACCGTTTAATCTTCTTTGACCCTTGTGTAACTATATAAAGTTATGGCTGTAATACATTGTTTAGCCAGGCCAAGTACAATGTCAACTATTTGTATCTTTTCAATTGGCCTTTGGGGACATTTATTTATTTTAGTCAAAGTTCTCTGAATCTCTCTAGGGATGAATTCTTCAGGAAACATCATTTTCGAGAAGCTTATCCAGTTTGGTCCCATTGTGCCCTCTGCCTCCCTCCATAATCATGCTTTCCACATCTCACTGGAATCCTCAATTTGCTTGTTTGTACTCGTGAGGACAAGAGTTGTGCTTTATCTGTCTCTTCATGCTGCCTGTTGCGTATGGGGCAATTCATCGGTTGGTGCTCAAGAATTGTGTATTAAGCCAATAATAAGTAAATTTTTCCAGGAGAAATATACTTATAATAAAAGAATCTGTGTTAAATTAAACACTGCACTGAGAATAAGGCCCAAGGATCATTCTTCAAAAATCCAGTGCCCCACAGGCCTCAACAATTGAGGGTCATGTCGCTTGCTCTGTAGATTTCAGTAGATTTTCCCATTCCATATTTCATAGTCAGATAATAAAGATAAATGACTCTATCCTTTTCATTTAAATGTACAGAATGTGGTGAAGATATTAATGATAGTTACTGTTGGGAAAAACAGCAGACTTGTGGGGAAAAATTCTTTAAAAATCTCTTAAAATGGATCAGGAAAATGGAATATGTCTAAGCATTATTATAGAGCATAGTGTGTAGCAATCTATGTAATCAAATAGATTAAGTAGAGAAAATTCCCTTTCCGTAACATAAAGGGAATTTTTGAATCAACAAGTGCCCTTTGAACTTTATTAAAAATGTTTGGACATTGTAAGGTTGTTTAGTGTGGACTCACCCAAAATAGCACATTTAGTTGCAACACAAGCCTTGAAGTTAAGTGGTTAGTTTAATAAAACAGAGTTTCCATAGTTACCACAGGAGAACAGAGGATAACTTTTATTTCTTTGGCAGTCAGGAAGGAGCTTTAGAAAAAAGATTAAGCAAACAGATCCAAGCAGGTTCATTATGTGGGGTTCACACCTGATTGGCTTTTTAAAAGAGGAAACTCTTGGTATAACAGGAAATTAAAGTTTTTCCCACTAAAATTAAGAAATGTGAACACCCCCTTTGGGCATTTGCAACTTGATTTTGAGTCAGAAGGAAAGCTAGTTTAATAAGAGATCTCCACGAGATGCAGTTTCGCTCACAGCGTTACATTCATAAACCATGCCACAAACAAGTGGTTAACAAAGCCCCTCTAGAAGACAGCGATGCCTTGTTCTACATGACAGATCAGACAACCGTGGGGCGAACATTTTGTTGAAAGGCCCGATGGAGGGCAGGTGGACGTCCATGCTGGCGAAGATGCCTCCCTTGCCAGCGTCATTGTTTTCTCAGCTTCGCCTTGAGATGCGCTGTCTCCTAGAGCTAACGGAGGTCGCTTTCCGTGTTGTCCTCTGCTGTGTCTCACCCGAGGAGTTCTTCCCGGTTGACTGTTGAGAAAGAAAATGATGTGGTTCCACGTATCTCACCTTCAGCTCCTGAGCCTTTAGAGCAGCAGTGATTAACAGGACTTTTACAAAGTTTCTGTGTAGTTACAAGGACAGTTTCAATCTTCTGTCATTTTTTTGCATTAGCTATGATTATGCTTTTACCACAAAAATGCATTTGTTTTAAAGGTAACAATACAGACTAGGAGAATAGCTTATGTTTCATCTATATTTATCAGCACTCACTGTACATTTGTGTCTTCATTACCAGGAAATATTAAGGGACATTGTGCCATCTATTCCTGTTTACAGTTTATTATGCAGAGATAGGAAACACTTAGCATGTAAAATGAATGTAGAAATTATTCCTGGATAGAAACACGGACATTTCCCACTCGTTGGCTCTTTCTCCTCCATCACCGGATCAGAGTGTAATTGTCAGTAATCAGGCCTGCTTGCTGCTGATAAAACCACTCTGAATGCTAGCAGCCTTCTTTGTGTGATGACTCAATTATTCCAGAAGTGCCTCATCAAATCTGCCCCATCAGCTGGGCTAATAAATAAGGAGAAGAAACTGGCCCCCCAAAGCAAATTATAAATCCATTTGCATTAACCATTTCGCTGGTCCATGATCTAGGCAGAAATAAGCATGGCAGATTGTGTTAAGCTTATTTGAATATGTTTATAATGTTTACAGCATGCAACTTTTTTTTTCCCACAAGGTGTTGGAATTATCAGTCATGAATGGCATCTAAATACAGTTATGTTAATTGCAGCAAGGCTTTAAGTATCTTTGAGGGCTACTTTGTTACTTAAATCAGGTGAAAGTGAAATCTCCTTGCAGGGAGAAATATGGGTGTTGCACAAGTTATTGGCATTGCTTTCCAGTTTAAGGAGAAAAGGCTTGTGTTTAATTTTTGCAGGTACTGGAAGGACAAATACAAATACTATAATGACTGCTAGTACAAGTCCAATTACTTTATATCTATCACAGTGGAAACCAGAAGTGATTTTGATGCTCTGTATGACTTCAGCAATTTGCAAAGCAAAAATTGCATTTTCTGGGAGGAGATCAGAGTTGCCATAGCACTCCTTGGACTTAACATTCCTTGAAAGATTCTAGAGGGCAGAGATATCAAAAAGCCAGGCAAACCAGTAAAAATCAGTTAAATCCATTCATGGAAATTTTGTACATTGACAGATCTTATTTTTATTCTTTTAAAATGACAAACTACGCTGAATGACAAGAAGGCTTTTTTATAGTTGAACTTCAGTAATCCGTCAGGGAAGGAAAAAATGTTCAAAATGGATCATGAAAGGCAATTTGGTTGCTAATATCAAAGAATTAGTCTTGCTGAATACGTAAGGATTTAAAATCCAGACGTTCTCCCTAAAAGTGAGTGATACCGTTGACCCACTTTGGAGTGGGGGCTGGTCCCTCTGCAGAGTAGCTCCCCATTTGCTGAAGCTCTTTCCGCCACCCCTACTATGATCAGGAGCTGAATAGGGGTTGATGGTAAAAGGAAAGCTGGTGGCCAGTAAACAGTATTTATCTTTGCCTAAAACAACTTAGACGAAACTCACTGCCCCTCTTCATTTGCTCCAGCCAGTGAAGCATATCCTCTAATCTCAACCTAGAGAGCTAAACAGAAAGAAGTCACCTTTGATGGCGTGAATATACGGTGGCCATAGGCTGACATAATTTTTGGGTATTGATTTGGAAATATATAATCTGTGACTATGATGGAAAAGCCAGTTGTATAGCTCATTGGTTAGACATTCCAAAATAAGGGCTTTGGAGTTTCATTAGATATTTAATGAAGCTACATGGCGAATGGGAAAACAAGGAATTTGTCTAGGGAACCATATCATTCAGATTTCTACAGAATTTGACTCTAAGTTAAATTATCATGCTGATTCATATAAACATACACCTGGAAACTTAGGACTGTGAAGGATATTTGCCTTAGGGTTCAAAAAAAATGAACTGAGCCAGGATACCCTCCCTCCCCCCCCACCCCGACTTTCTCATCATTCCCCCTAATGAACAATCGGTAAAGACTTGAATCTTTGAAAAGCGATTTAGGAGATTAAAGCTATTAGAAGTTGTGCAGACACGGCCTCAAATGATGGCAGTGCTGAGGTAAATATGCTGGCATCCTTCTGGTTTTATTTTACTTCTGGAGAGACTATGAGTGATCTGTCTCTGCGCTTATATTAACATTCCAAACTTCCGAGAGGACCCGGCCGTGCGTTTCCATCCCGAGTGAAATACAGCGGTCTGGTTCCATCAGGCAGCAAATTTCAAACAGAAATGGGCGGTGGTGGTGAGCTCCTATTATATTAGTTAGTACTTGTAGGGCTACAAGTGTAATAGGCCTTTCATATTAAATCTATTGGCCCTGCCATCAGATTTTTCACTTTAGTTGGGAGTTTTTGTGGGTGTGTGTTTTTTTTTAATATTACATGTTTTTTGTTGTTGTTGTTGTTGTTGTTGTTTTTAACCATAAGCCAACGTGTGGTTCTCTGCTTAAGGATACAGTGGGCATATACATCGTATTACTTTAGGTCATTCACTCCCTCACTCCCCCCACCCCGACCACCTTTAAAATATAATCTGATATACCCTTTGAAAAAAACCACAGAGCAGATCCATTCTACTGTATCGTTGGTTGAAGGGACCGTCTTTTTCAGAAGCAAGTATTCACCCATGAAGCAGCTGTAAAGAACTAAGAGGTCCTAATTATTGGCATATAGTAAAGCAGACAAATGAAATACTTTGTGATGACTCCATTTAACAAGTAAAGCCACGTCTTAATTAGAGAGCACATTTAAGGACTCTGTAGCCCATTAGGCTACGAACCCTTTGGTGCTCGGCATGTAGTTTCACCTTTTAAGATTGGGTTTCATAAAAATCTGAGCTTTAATGGAAAAGTGTTCATCCTGGTAGGGGGATAGAACTAACTGTGTTGCGAGTCGTGGGAAGTTGGTCAAGATGCCAGGCCTTAAGTTAACTGTTCCAGAATGTCTATTTCCTATGAATATATGAGTTAGTCCTCAAGTTTTACAAAATGGTTTAAGATCAGCGAAAGAGATTGAAGTATGGCAATTGATAAAAATGTTTATGGTTTTTGAATAAGGTATCTCCCTGATGTAACAATAGGACACTCTTAAGGAACAGAAGGAACCGATTTCAGTGGAAGATTCCTTTTAGCATCAGCCACCAGTGTGTTTCTATGAGCGGGTGGGTGGAGTTATGAATGATAGGCACGTGCACTGGGGAGCCTCTGAAAGGCTCGAATTTCCCATTTGTATTTGGGCGTACCTGGACTTCTCCAGCCCTTTTGTGTCAAATCGTATTCCTGAACTTATATTTTGTTGGTGCCCTCCGTGCACTTCTCCAAGTCGATCTCAGCTGTGCTGCCTTAACTCTCCTCCCCAGGGAGGGGAGAGGCAGCAGATGGGGTTAGGGCAGAGGGCTGATGCATCTGACAGCAAACGGCCGGGTTGTTGAGTGGAAGCTGCGAGCGTCAGGAAGCTACTTTTCCCCTGAGAACCAACTAACCACTGAAGAAAGTTGAAAATGAGCCCTTTGAGAAACGCTATTAAAAGTAGTAAAAAATTGCAATTGTGCAGATGATGTGCTGCTGTGTGCTTATTCGGATGCTAATGAGTTTGACATTAGGGAACTCACAGGGTTTACAGCTACTCCCTTATGTGATTCAGTTCTTTATTGGCAATCTTTGAGAAAATAAATGGAAAATGTATTGCTAATAAATACATAACACGATAGGGTATTAGACAAAAAGCCATTACTTTCAGGATTTAGAAAGAGCTTTGCTCACCAGTGTGACTGTTTTCCAGGATCTTTTGTTTTAGGTTAGAGTATGGCAAACAAAAGGGAATAGGCAGGTGGAAAGCTTCGGGACTCTTTCTGAAGTGAGAGTGAGGTAAAGGAAGCCAAACGCATTTCCAGAGAAAGCCCCCCCGCCTTTATCCCCCTCAGTGGCAATCGAAAACAAACTAAGAATTCCCAAGCCCCTGTGCCACTTTTCAATTCTTACATCATGTGCAGTAATCTGCTCTATCACTTGAGAGAGTTTTATACCTATTTTTCCCCAGGAACTACGGTTGCTGACTTGCGTTGAAGAAGCATCTGCTTAATGTCTGGTCAAAGCTTACAAGTGATCCAGAAATCTATGGTTAAAAAGCCAAGTACTTCACAATCTACTGCAAAGGGGGAAATACAGGAAGATAGAAATCTTCTGCAAGGAAGGTTGGTGGCTTGTGTTTGACACAATAGCAGAACTGCCGGATATAAACTCTTTAGATGCGCATTGATATATGTGCTATTTGTATAAATAGCCCCTCTCTAGGAGGCTGAGTGCGCTATGCTGAACTTCAGAGTTTTCTCTCAAGGGCCAAGTGGCCTAAAGACAGATTCTGTTCCCAGCCCTGAGACCAAATAGAGGAGAAGCAGCTCTGCGTTCTATGGGTGCAAAGTAAACCAATGGCAAATTGTTTCTATGGAAAGCGGGTTGGAATATTGGCAAATAGCATGATTACGACAGCCTCATTAAAGAGAGCTCTAAACAGCAAAAGGATGAATTTTGAATCTGTCTTTTGTGACTTCTTGAGTATAGTACTTTCCAAATCTTGCCTGAACTTTTTTTTTGGTGGTTAAAAGTAAAAATACCAGTAATAATACAGAGTCCCTTTTACCCAATTTGTCTATAAATTGAAGATTATATATATATATATATATATATATATATATATATATATATGTCAGTACTAGAAACAAAAATGAATTTGGCTACCTTTAAAACCGTAAGAATCTTTCTCTGATTGATATTGTAGCATAAAATTTTTCTTTCTGTTTAGAGTTAGAGCCCAAGCAAATTACAGGTAAAAGTGTCAGTGTGTTGCCCATTGTCCACTTCAGGGTTTACAGCTGGTCTTCTGTTTCATTTGTCCTCTCTGCTGTGCCTCCTTTCTTTTCTTTTTTTTCCCTCAATAGAATGAATTTAAGGACTTCTCACTAAAGTGGACAAACACATTTAGTCACTTTGACAAAGCAGGGCAAACTGAGTTGGCATACAAGTTACCTGAGAAGAAGAGAGGTAAGGCAACATTTTTTTTTTCAATTAAAAGGAGAATATGTTGAAATAAAATGCAGCCAATCAAAGCATTTATATAAAAGCTCTCCTTTATAACAGCACTTTGTGGATTTGCTTTGAAAGGAATTTGTTAGCGCTGAATTTAGAACTGGCATTTTTGTCAGAAGCATGATTGCTTTAATATTTAAAAGTATGAAACAGGTGAAGTCCTTTGAGCCTACAAATGCTTTTGCATATCGATCGGTATATATTATCTGTTCATACCTGTTTACCTTTAAAGAAAAGTTCGGCATTAAAATAGTCTTAAAAGTCCATTTAAATTCATTTGTATAGAAATTAGTTTACTTAAGGATTAAGAATAAACAAGTGAGATATTTTAAAAGCACTGTGGGTGACTTCTACAGTTAATGCCTACAAACACTGGGAAGTAAGGACTTGAGTTGACCTTGGGAAAAACCTATTTAAAATAACTTATCCCTATACGAAGGAGCTTGTCTTCTGACAATTACGTATTTGGTACACAGGCAGCTCAATACACCAGCAAGAAAAACAATTTGTAAGGCCCTTTTAGGGTGTTACTTACTCTGAGCTATCTTTAAACAGAGCCTATTAAAAACAATACCAAAAAAAAAAGTCTCCTAAAACATAAAGCTGGCGATTGCCCCCTTATGTCACAAAGCTGTGACTCAGAGGCCATGGTACAGCGACTAATAGAAATCCTTGGCACACGTTGGCTACCTAAGGGAATAATAGAACTATTTGCTGGAGTCGTTTGGCAAAAGGACACAAACATATGGCTTTGGTTTATATTCCGCTTTGCCAGTTGTGCGAAGTTACAGGATGAAGTCTACAATAGCAGTGACAACTCAGAAATGAGAAATGAGGCTCAGAAGAGATCAGCTTCCTTATAAAGCTCCCCAAGCTTGTCTCTGCTCTCAGGTGGCTTTTATTGCAGGGAGTTTCTGAGTGCGTCTGGAAATCCCTGTGAGGATCACTTCCTCTAGGGGGAATGTGGTGCCGTTGGCCCTCAGAAAGTGCAATTTTGCAGAGCACCGGACTTGATCTGACCGAGGACTGAGGGTGCTGCTTCCTGAGGTGTGGCGGTTGTCGGGGTGGGAAGGATTAGGGCAGACAAGAGATGAATCCTCAATCTAAAGAGGACACATCATTTGGGGCGCCTGGGTGGCTCAGTCAGTTGAGATGCCGACTTCAGCTCAGGTCATGATCTCACATTCTGTGAGTTCGAGCCCCGCGTCGGGCTCCGTGCTGACAGCTCGGAGCCTGGAGCCTGCTTTGGATTCTGTGTCTCCCTCTGTCTCTGCTCCTCCCACACCCGTGCTCTCGCTCTCTCTCTCTCGCTCTCGCTCTCTCTCTCTCAAAAAGAAATAAACATTAAAAATTTTTTAAAAAATTTTAAAGGAACACATCATTCAATTCTTTGGCTTTCTTACAGGATCAAAGACTGTTATCACAAGAGACATAGAGGTAGGAACAGAGAGTTGGAATCAGGGATACTTGTGCCCTAATAAAGGAGCCAGAAGATTTTCATTTTGTTTAGAATAAGGGATTTAGAGAAGGTCGTGAAAATTATTAACATGACAGCTTGAATGATGTAAAGAAGTTTTTTATTGGTTTACATTTTTTAAAAAAGTTTATTACTCTTTTAATACCCTTCCTGAGTAATTAAGAAACATATGGAAAGAAAATCAGAAAAGTAAAAAGAGGGTCCAAAGAGAGACAACAAATACTTGAACATTCCATCTCAGTATTCCTCTCAACAAGTAAACTATTCTTTCAGTGTCACAATTCACGTTCCCCGTCCTTTCCCTGTATAACAGGGAGACAGCTTTTGCTGCCGTTTTGGGCTGATCCAAACCTGTATTTAAAAGAAAATGATGCCAGGATCAGAAAAAGAAAGGGCACTCCGTGTAAGGTTCTTTGTTCTTCAGTCTGGCCAAATTGCATCCTAAGATACTGGCATCCTCCGGTTGTTTCGTTTTCTGGGGTTCGCCTTTTCCAACTTCCTGAGTTTCTCTTTGTTGATTTTTTTTTAAAAAATGAGTTTTGTAAAGGAAGCATCCACTGAGGATAAAAGGCTCCTCATAGAGAGGACCCCAGGACCTCTGCTCGGCAGCCACAGAGCTTCCTCTCTCCACTGCCACGTGTTCCCCGGGATTTAAACGACATCTAACACAAGTCATGTGGCACGAGCTAGAAAAATGCATGGCCAGTCCAAAGCCCTGAGGAGGGCAACACAATGAAATCTTGTTAAAAGTGAAAATTATTGCAAGTTGAGTGTATGTGGAGGACTTCTCAAATTAAAGGTAGCTACCGTCAGAGATTATGTGTATTTAGACAGTATTGAGATTAATTAAATCAAGATGTATACTCAGAACGTTATGATCACTATAGCTTTTTCTGTTAATATTAAGAAATTCGTGACTACTTATAAATATAAATGTGTGTGTGTATAGAGAGAGAGAGGATGTCAGTGTCTACAGTGCTGTTGAAAGGAAAAATAAAACTTCAGCATCACCAAGAGATATTTTTTTAAGAAGTGATTAAATATTTACTTGAAAAGAAATTTTTTTACCGTTATGTTAAAATGAGATTTTGAGTGAACAATAAAAATCAAAGGGAAGTAAATCTCCTCACATACCAGTACTTTGCTTGTGTGAATGAAAGCAAAATTGAGTTTATGAATTCTGTGTCCTGCTCCTTGATGCTCTCATTCCTACAAACCAGCAATTTCAGAGCTCCCTTTTCAGCCCAAAGGAAGGCACTGGGGTGATGTGGACAGGAGAGTTGCTGATTGTCCCTGATATAAGTGCCAGTAAGAAAAGATGGTCAAATAAAAGTAACTAGGAATTTATGACGTATGCCTGTGTATAAGTTTGTAAGTATATAAGGATGTTAAATAAGAGGTTTCCAAATTGAATTAAATAATCAAATTTAATTTTATGGTTATTTTTCTTCTTCATTGTCTATCGACATGTTTCTATTGTTGGTTCTTACATGTCCTTCCTACAAGTTTTGCGTTGTCACCTTCTTTATCTCATAAGTGTCTTTCCCTCTTGTCATTTCTCCTTGTTATTAACTCCTCTTCCCAGAGAACTGAGAAGTGAAATCTTTTAAAATTTTTCTTCATGGCTTTATTATGAAACCGAAGAAAGAACCACTTTTTTCTCCTTTGCATATAAATGTTGTACGTAAAATCTTCATACTTGTAGGTTAAATGTACTTTTCTCAAAGTAGTTTCACATCAAGAAAAATAAATGGCAAAGCTTACCTTTAATATTTTATATCTGTTGAGAAATAGATTGTCAGAGCGAGGAGGAACGTGGTATAGGAATCTGAGAAAATATCTTGTCTTGTTCCCGTCCATAAACAATGAAATGAGATAGACAAAGGTTCTAAGAAACCTCCAGAAGAACAGCTTTTCAGAAAATCAAATCTCTGTTTTGAGAAAGGAAATGATTCATTAAGTGTTGCCAAATTCATTGGAGCCTTGTCAATAGCATTTGGGACTTAAGCAGTAAAAATGATCAAGTCTTCTTTTCCAACAGGAAAAAAAAAAATGTTCCCAGAGAGAAATGTAGTTTCCCAGATCGTAGCAGGAGTTAGTTAGGTCAGCCTTCCCTATAGCCCTGGGAAAAGTTTAAAGGAGGGGAATTCTATCCCCAGCCCCATCCTGGTCTCAACGCACGCCCTGAGGCAGAAACCTCTTCTTACCTTTAAGGAGCCATTCCCAGAAGGAGGTACACACTGAATCTGAGGTTTGATTTTACCAAAATTAAGTCTGCTTATTGGGAATGTATTAAAATCCATGAGAGTATTCCATATAAAGAATACTTAGAAATTTCCACTCCCATTTATAAGGTTTTGGAAAACAAAGACTTACCTTCAGATTGAGATCTGTCAGGAGAGCGAGCCACCTCATGAATGTTAAAACCTTCGGCCCCTAAGAAGAAAGCACATTGCTTTAGATTTCTGATGTCCTTATTCCCCAATGAGCTATCAGACAGGACTAGGCACAGAACTTAGTAACTTTTATTATTTTTCGGTTGTGAAGTGGAGAAAGGTGAAATATGTATTATGGCCTCCATCCATTTCACTCCTACCACTTGGCCCACAAGTCAAATTTGAAAACTTAGCTTAGTTACCAGTCTTTAGAATGTTTACATAGGATGTATATGCTACACCGTCAAGAGGACAATTGTGCCACAAAATACAATTATGGGGCTAGCATTCCGAGCATAATCAAGCGGAGGTCCATGAATATTTATGCATTCCTTCCAATGACTGTAATGGGGAGGCGGCTGCATGGAGTGGTTGCCTGCACTGCATGGACCAGGCGGGTCCAAGGGGATAGCTGAACTGCAAAATGGAAGTAGTCTTAAAGCTGTTATAAAGAAGATTACATTGAAGTAGGTTTCTGAAACTTTTCTGCTTACCTCGGGGCACTCTTTGCAACCTGCGTTTCAGTTTCGATTAAGAGACTCATGGAGTTCAATCTTCACTTGCCTTTTTGGGGGAGATTTTTCAGAGTGGTTGGGGAGAGCTCATAGCACCTGTGTGGCAGGAGACTGTTAGAGTTATGTTGAGTCACTACTCACCCACTGGAGTAGCTTCCTCAGAAATAGTTGGTGGTTTTCGTCATTTGAACTCTCCTTGCTACTGACCTCTCTTAATCGAGTTACTCCTGTAGCCCATGGAGGGGAGTTTGCATGAGTTGAGCCAATTTATATGCAACAGAGATACTCGTGGAGGAGGAGGATTTCACAACGCGATGCTCACCATCCTGAGTAAACCAAGCCATTTTAATCCCAGGCAGTGCCACATCTGTCATAAATTCATGTGGTTTTAAAAGAAGGAAAAGCTACAGGCAAAAAAAAAAAAAAAAAAAAATCACCTCTGTTTTATCGTTGTTTCCTCTCATCATGTGGTTTTCAAATATTCCTAACGATGGACCGTTTTATTTAGACGAAAGTGACTGCTGCTTAGCAAAAGCAGTGGACACTTTTTTGTTTGCTAATTTAAAAAAACAGTTCAGTGATTGGTGTGGTGTTTATTATGAAATGATGACAAAAGGGTACTGGTGGTTTTAATAGTTTTAGCTTACGAGAGCTGTCGTTAATTTTGTCTGTAGTGTTGCAGGTGAAAAAATGCACAATGGATAAATAGTCTATATTGGTTTAACTGAACATAATATATAGTATGTTCTGGAGTTGTTTGTCTCAATAGACTATAGTAATCAAAAGTAATGAACCTATTATGTGCAGGACCTTGGAGAGAGTCGAATGGCAGTAAAAGTGTGGCACATAAAAGGTTTATTAAAGGAAATTAAAGTCCATCATTGCCACACCTGCTCCCCTATTATAAGTCTATGGCAGGTCAGTGCCTTCAATCACAACTCAGCCTCAGAGAGCAGAGATGCGTCTCCCATTACCATTGCAGTCACACCGCATCCACACTAGTGTCAGGATTTAAGGATGGGCGCCACGGAGAGTGCCTTCTGCCTGCCTCGCGTTCCCAGCAAGCAAAACAACTTCTTTGCATTGAAGAATTCCTTCTGCTAGTGTGCAAAGGTGAATTAAGCTAGAGATGATGGCAAGGCTCTAGTGAAACGGATGGGAGTAGTCATGTCTGACCGTATCTCCAGAGGGGCAAAAACAACAGGCTTTTAAAAGTCTTTCCATCCTTTCGGTAGCTTATTTCATCGCATTTAAAATTTTTAGTAATGATGCTGTAGGGAGTTTGATGCTGACACACATGATGCTCAAATTTCACTTTCCTTATAGATTTGCATAATTATAACCGGTATTTATTCTGGAATTCTGGGAGTCAGTGTATGTCATTTGATGATCAACATTTCCAGTGGTATTTTGAAATGCCGGTATTTCAGGGGTTTGCCTTCATGTTGCTTTTTACCCAGGGGATTATTTTTCCCGAATTAGAAGGAGGTATGTATCAGAAAGGGTCTAGAAATGCAAAGGAATCAGATTTTAGTAAAATCAGCCTGAAACCTTTTGGTTTGGCATTTGAGGTTTTGTCTCCCTTGCGACCACTGTTATTCAGACAGTCCTTTTTTTTGTTGTTGTTTTTTTTTTTTTTCTATCTGCGTAATGCCAGAAGTGTTTGAATCTCTAGCAAACACTTACGGACAAGGACATCTGCCCTCTTGTCACGGTTTCCTCTGCCTTCAGCATCTATAAAAGTGTTTCCAAAATTCATGGATTGCAAGAGCAGTCACAGCTCTATACCTGCCGAGGATGACTGCTATTCAAGAGCATGGAAGGCTGGTCTATTTTTCACAATGACTTTCAGAACTTGTAAGGACACGTTTTCATATTTTGGTCAATATCAAAGGAATGACCTCAGGACTTTGTGTTCATGTTACAGATGGATGCAGAGACTGAAGATAAAACGCTGCGTACCCGCTCTAAAGGAACCAAGGGTGAGTTAGTAAGCAGGTTCCATGACACCGTGCCCACCACACCATGAAATATGGGAGTTCCAATGCTCAGTCCCTAATGGGTAGTCAGAATGATTACAACTTCCTCCGGGCTTCTTTTTTTATTTTTTTAAATCAAGCTAGGACACTGGATCATGGCATTGAGAGCTAAATATTATGAACCAGGAGCTAAAGGACTCAGAAAAGTCCCAATGGTGTATGATGCTGATTTTTACAAAATGCGATCATGAGTAGATTTAAACATCATGCAAAACAACACAAGGGTCAGCAAGGGAAGGAGGATGCTTCACAGAGACCTCCAGATGATTGAAGTGACCTTTAATGGGCAGGGGAAAAGACAGAATTGTTAGTTTCCTGCCAAAGCCAGTTTTGATTTTTATGTTACCTGGTTTAGTGGCTCCCAGTCTAAACTTAGTTCAAGTAAAATGATGATGTTTGTTTTTTGCCTGTCCCTGCTGGGAATTTCCGGCAGCTTGGCAAAGTAATGTTTGAAAGGTTTAACTTGCTGGTTATCCTTCTCTTTTTGGAACCAACAGATGGTAATGTAATATTGAAATATAAACAGGCCCTTGATGATCTAAACATCTGGAAAACAGGATTGACTGGCAATAATACCCCTTAAGGAAAATAACTTTTATTATAATTAGCTATATTTTTGTGACCCTTAATTCTAAATGGAGAACTGTAGCTCACCATAGCCTCTGAAAACACTCTGGATAGCTGTTTCTTACCCAACTCTTCTCCCCAGAGGCCTCGCTAAGGAAGACCTGAGTCAGGAAGCAATAGTGCAATTTGTTCGGAAGGGTTTGAGATGTACAGTCGAAAGTCGCTGATCAAATGGAATGCTTTCCGTAGCGATGTTCATATTTTATTTTTTTTTAATGTTTATTTATTTTTGAGACAGAGAGAGACAGAGCATGAATGGGGGAGGGGCAGAGAGAGAGGGAGACACAGGATCGGAAGCAGGCTCCGGGCTCTGAGCCATCAGCCCGGAGCCCAACGCGGGGCTCGAGATCCCCGCGTGGTCACGTGAGATCGTGACCTGAGCTGAAGTCGGACGCTCAACCGACTGAGCCACCCAGGCGCCCCAGCGATGTTCATATTTGTAGTCAAGTTAAATAATTCCTGTTTGACTTGAAGTCCAGAATCCCCTCAATTTTTTTTTTTTTTTTTTGAGAGAGAGACAGTGCGAACAGGGGAGGGGCAGAGCGAGGGAGAGAGAGAGAATCCCAAGCAGGCTCTGCTCTGTCAGCACAGAGCCGGATGCGGGGCTCAAAGTCACGAACTGTGAGATCGTGACCTGAGCTGAAGTCGAGGGTTGGACGCTTAACGGACTGAGCCACAGGGGTGCCCCTGGAATCCCAGAATCTTTAATAAATTCCAGAATGATGTGTTTTTTTAGTTCAAATGCAACCATGGTTGTCTTTAGCGATGATAACCAAAATGAAGAATGCTGTGCAAGATGCAGCAGCATTTTCTACCCAAACAGAAGTTAGATACCATGTTAGTGTCTAATTTTACTGCAAGTTACTTTAAAGTTACTACATTATATATCATAATATTTAGAATGCAGTAATTCTAGACATTAAACTTTTACGCAGCAAACTTCTCAACAGAATACAAATTTAAGAGAAAAAAATGACTTGTATTGTTATTTAGGATAAGCTCACATCTGGATGTCATACATCCGGCATACTAGAGACAGTATTTGGATTATACGAATCTCTTGTTTTGACTTCTAAAAGCACACTATTCTAGCCGACTTTTAAAATGTGGGTCTTTTAATTTGCAATTCTTCTTGTACTTTGAATTCTTTTGGCACATGATATCCACCCTTAAATAGAGCCAAATGTTCTTCTAGAAATGAAACGACTGTTTTCTCGTGCGGCATGAGTAATCTTTAAAACCACCTGTTGTCTTTCTCAATATGCTGCTTACCCTTGTGTGGGCAGGTATTTATAAACATGAACTTCTTTCATTCGCATCATTTGTCAGAAAAATCAAAGCTCTTTTTTTTCTACAAGATTCTTATTTTTAAACCATTCTTGACATTAGCTCAGCTGAACATATCTTCCTTTCTGCATACAAGTGAAATTTATGGAGCATCATCTTGGGACACACTTAGTAAAACTTTACCCATTTTATTTAAATACTTGTTTAATGTCAATAAAAATGTAAGCTTGGGATCCTTCTGAAAAACTTCATATAAACAATAGACTTGATATAAAAAAGAATTCAAGTCCTTCAAATTCTTGTAAGTTTTCAGTGACTCGTTAAAGACAGGCCTTTGAAAAACCCAACCCATGACTGTAAGGCCCCAGGGTCACCTGAGGCACTAAAGCCAGAGTCCTCTGTTCTGGGCCATATTCATCTACCCACTGGTTTCCAAAGCACCAGAACCAGAAAAGATCAATCTACCCTGCAGGAAATTAAGCGGGGTCTGCACTAACCATTTATCAGTCATTAACTCTGGGTGCGTGAAAAGTTTTCAAAATTATACCGTTTTCAAAATTATAGACTGATTTTCTCTTTCTTTCTTTTTGTCCACAGTGCCAATAGATTCTCTAATTCAGGAGCTTAGGTAAGATTTGCCCCATGTTACTTTTTCTAATATCGATTGGCTTTAATCATTAGAACGTTTTGTACTTTTCAAGGCTGAGAATCCCTGTGTTAGTATGAACCATAGGCCAACAGGCTTCTTTGTCTGTAACCCAAAGGAGAAGAGAGGGGAAAACCACCAGTAATTGATTCAAAACAATTAGGGCTAATATTTGGATAAGAAAACACAACCACATTTTGCTGTGATGTAGTTTCCCCGCTTTTCTCTGTGGAGTATTTGCTTTTTCTGTGCCCATACCTCACCCGTGGCTTGTGTGTGCCCTGGTGGCCAGTGAAGAAAGAGCTGTCGTCTGTGAACCTGAGCAACAGGTGGCCCAGGTGCTAAGTTCTCCAGTTTCTGTTTTAAATAGATAATTCTATCCTAAGTTTTTACATGTAGACATTGGAAGATAATAGGTTTGTGGGTGCGTCCATACATTTCCACCTCAGATACCGAGAATGCCCCCCAGGCAATGTTACGAAAAGTCCACTGCAATAGGTTTTGCAAAATAAACTCCAGTTCGAATTTTTGTTTTGTAGCGTCTCTGTCAAGGTGTAGTGTATGAAAAAATACATTTTAAAAAGGAACATGTGCTGACGATACATATTTTGTACTGATGATATTTTTTTTAGAGAAATGGTGTCAGGAGCAAGATGAGTCCTTTGTCCCTCATCTAGATTTGCTATTGCAAACCCAGAAAGTCTCCAACCTACGATCTAACCCACCTTTCTGAAAACAACGATGGTCTATGTGCATTCCTCAGGAAAACGTTTGAAAACCGTTCTTTACGTGGTTATTTTTCCAGGCAACTGTGTTCTGTCATTTCCTGAAGCAAAGGCTCTCTCAGTTCCACGTTTCCTAGGATTCATTGTGTCGCGGTTTCAGTCCACTTGCTTCGTGGAACACGTGTCTATCAGCACTGTTAGACATCCATGCTGATCTCTTCTCTGTGCAAGTTAGTGGGGAATCGTCAACGAGAAGTTTATATTTGAAATTACTTGAGCAGAACGGATAGCACGCTCACACTAGGACAGGATTAAATGAATGAATTGTCTGGCTCGCTTAAATTCTCGCTTCGTAAGCCTGCTCTCATGTAAAATTCCTATCTGTTTGGAGACTTCATGTTCCCTATAGAACGATCAAAGGAAGTTTAAAATGATCAAGGGCTCACAGCACATGAGACATTTGCCATTCCAGTGGTTTCCTAGTGGCCCACTGCCGGGACGGGGCACCTGTGAACTCGCGGTCTTTCCCCTTGTCGAAATAACTGTGTCTCCGGTCCGTCCTTCCAGGGAATGAAACCAATCTGGGAGGGAAGAGAGCCTTTTGAGTCAGAAGTCTTGAAAAATAACTTGAAAGAGAAAAGAATTTTGAAGGAACAAATAAGTGTGTGCTTTGGCTTAAGGAGAAATCTATAATTCATAGAGAAAAAGGAAGGAATCAGCAGAGAGCAGCAACTTTGTGGGGGAAAATGTTTAATATCACCTTTCTAGGGCAGTGGAGATTACTATTTAACCACGTTGTTAGCTTTAATAATTATAATAAAATGCGAGTGCCAGGGTGGCTCAGACGGTTCAGCATCTGATTCTTGATGTCAGCTCAGGTCTTGATCTCCGGACTGTGAATCCAAGCCCCACACTGAGCTCCACACTGGGCGTGAAGCCTACTTAAGATAATCATTATTATTATTGTGAAGCAAAACTAATATATATTGAGCTCTTGTGTGCCAGACACTCTTGAGCTTTCTTGGTTACGTTACTATTTCGCTTAATCCTCACAATAACCATTTAAGGTAGAAACTACGATATTTCCAATTTTTAGATGAAGAAAGCGAAAAGAGTTTTCGTAAATAGGTCAAGATTATGCAGCGAGTAAGTAATCCAGTCTTTCAACTCAGGCTGGCTTCTCAATTGTCAGGCCATGCTTTCTCCCATGCACAATTAATAGTAACCATCTAGAATGTAAATCAAAAACACATGGTTTGTTGTTCATATTCCCAGCAGCTGGATTTTTTTAATTCTGTATTTTAACCGTATGGTTTGCTTTTCAACAGCTTAGTTTTCTGAAATTCAAACAAAGAAGGTGGTTTGATTAAAAGTAATAATATTTCCTGTTTTCCTAATTCTCTACAAGTGATTTTTTTGTCAGATATTCAATTTTACCTAATTTCTCATTAGACCAACTCAGAAAGCTGGTGATAATTGCTGGGAAGATTCATAAACAAAACTAAGTCGCCTATTTTTTCTTTAATAAGATCCAGTTTATAAAAATTAGTAACTGATGATTGTTTGTTTTATAATTACGAATTTTCAACAGAATATTCATGCTTAGGCATGTGTTCCAAATTGTTTCTTAAATGGCTTTAAGTTGACCAAAGTATCGACCGGAAGTATTAATTCTATATAAATCTTGGGAAAATGTTCTGATTTATATGGAAGGTTATGTTTTTAGTGTCTTTTAAGTTTTTGCACAGCTTTATCCATTTGCTACAACTACTCCTCCAACTTATTCTGCAGATCTGTTCCAGAATCCAGGGTTTTTGTGCACCTGAATTCTGAGTATCTTAGGAAATGGGACACATTTTCCCCAGTGTAAAAGTTACGGCTGTTTTCTAGGGAACAGTGGCAACTTTATTTAGTTCTCTTTAGAACGCATTGGACATGTTATTGCTTCTAGAGCTACTACTTACAAAAATACTAATACAAATGAAGCTAATTTAAATATACTGTATATTGTTCATGACACTAATAAAAATTGATAGTGACATTCTCATCTTCTTATTATACTCTATGTCAGCTACGATCATCACCATTAAAAAAGCAATTTATAACCACAGGCCCACCTTTAATCACATTCCTTATTAGCATTTCCAGTCTTTCCTCCAGCACAATACAGGTTACAGGTGGTGTCGAGAAGGTGCTGTCGTGTCTTTCTAAATCATGACCACTGTATTATCTCTGCTTTTCTTTTATTACTAGTATCCTTAATCTGACCCGAATGCTATTGCATCTACGAACATTGGTAATTGTCTCATGCATTGGCAAAGTGTTTTACACCGGTCCAGCCCTTTCCTCTAATTAGGAAAATATATTCTAGCCTCTGAAATGGCTTTCCTATGTGACTACTTAGAGACACAAATGAATTCAAGACTCTTAAGTGTATTAGATTCAGATCCCACTGTCCTTTCGTGGCCTTATTACCGCTTACTGATTTGTTGGCTTCAGTCTTTTAATGAAAATTTCAATTTAGTTGTCTTTTTACATTTTTTTCTTTTGTATAATTTGTTTCTTCATTTAAAACCACGTTATTTGGCATTTTCTTGTAAATTTTAAAAAGGTATTTTTTTTAAAGTTTATTTATTTACTTTGAGAGAGAGCACAAGAGAGCATGAGTGGGGGGAGGGGCAGAGAGAGAGGAAGAGAGAGAATCCCAAGCAGGCTCCCTGTTGACTGTGGGGCTCGACCCCACAAACGTGGGGTCATGACCTGAGCCTAAGTCAAGAGTCAGATGCTTAACCCCGACTAAGCCACCCAGGCACCCTTAAAATGTTAAATATTTTCTAGGCTCTGTAATCAGTAGGCTGTAGATTTAATCATAACATTTAATCAGCATGTGAAAAAAATTGCAACCTACAGCTTTAGATGGCTTTCTCTCTTTCCTTCTATCTTATTTCATTCATGATAGTCTTTATATCAGTTAAATGTTTTACTCAATAGCTTTTCCAACTTGGAAGGGGGATAAAGTTTCTTTTAATAAATATGATTTTATTGCAACTACTTATTGCACAGATTTCTGGAGATGACAACTAAAGGAAATAAAATGGACATAAGCTGATTTCTAAAATTAAGTGTCCCATAAATCGATCATCCAGGTTAAAGGAAATACGTAGCTGTAATCACAAGGTTGGAGGAAAGAAGGAAGAAAGCCTCATCTTTCCTTTCATTGCTATGATTTCCAAATGCAGGGCTCAGTTCATGCTTTGGGTATTTAACAGCATATCTCCTACATTCGTGTCTTTCTAAATGTTGTTGCCAAGCCTATAAATTAGAATCCAGGAGCCTGACATCTTAAAGAAAACTCATTTTCTTATGGGCTATTCTGGGGGGCAGGTGAGAGTGATAACCAAGGCAGATGATGGTAAGGATTGGATATCGAAGAGAAGTGTCCATCTGGGGGAGCCTGATGCGACCCCGTTCATTTGCCTGCTCTCCGCCTTCCTCGTCCTCACCTCTGGGTAATGGATAGGCTCTTGTTGGACGTATGACATGAAAGCATAAGATCAGTTAATCACTCCAGAGAGATCGTTTGTGCCTGCTAGGGTAAGAGAGTGTCTTAAAATAGATTAGGGAGTCTTTCAATAAGAATGAAATTTTTAAAAGAGTTTGTTATTTAACAAGAAAATCCCATTCACCATAATTCTATCATATATTTATGTACTTACATAGCCTTTAATAGCATTTAGCACTGAACCTGCTATTGAGTGGGCCTTCAATAGGTGCCTATTGAGTGAGTTGTTGAAATAACACGCAGTGTCTAATTGGATCCATACAAGCAGCCTGGGGGATAGTCAGGACAAATGACATGAGCCACATTTAACTTATGAGCCGAGTAGGGGAAGTTAAGGGATTTATTTATACAAGGGGTTTGAGTAACAAGTGACTGAACTGGAAGTAGAACTTAGATTCTGTTTGTGGTGCAGGGCACATCCCACACGTTCCCAAACCCACTGCAGTCAGTGCATTATTTTCCATTACTGCAAGCCCTCATAGAACCCCTCCCCCCCCTTTTTTTTTTTTACTTTTTGGAGTAGTTTTAGCTTCACAGAATAACTGAGCAGAAGGGGGAAGGTACAGGGACTTCCTGTAGACCCGGTGCCCCGACACACACAGCCTCCACCAGTATCGACACCCCCACCAGAGCGGCTCATTTGTTACAACTGATGAACCTATGTTAACACACCAGCCTTCCATGTCGTCATCCACATTTGGAGGAACTAATTACTTGAACTTTATCAATAAATTAATAAATCAGGTTGAAATCTATCTGCCAACTGACCCCGGCACATTTTCTTTATTCACCACGGTGCCAGAGATAAAGAGGCCAGTGTCCTTCCTTTCTCGATTTTTTCCATGAATTGATCGTGCGATTTTAAGTCTACGTTAAAGTGTCAGGAGATGATACAAATCTGTCTCCTCTATTTGTTTTTCCTTTCAAAATGCTACCTCCGGGTGATCTACCATGGGCTTTGTACTTCGCAGGTTGATTTTTATTTTTTTTTTTAGTATTTACTTATTTTTGTGAGAGTGCAAGCGGGGCAGGGGTAGAGAGAGGGGAACAGAGGATCCAGAACGGGCTCTGCAGTGTCAGGCTGACAGCAGCGAGCCCGATGTGGGGCTCGAACTCAGGAACTGCAAGATCATGACCTGATCTGAAGTCAGACGCTCAACAGACTGAGCCACCCAGGTGCCCCTCGGGGACTGATTTTACGGTACGGGAGGCGTGTGTCACTTAACATTCACCTGAGACTGACGACAGGCATTTAGAAATAGGCCAAGGACGGGGTCCTGTCCCTTCAAAGCACGTTGAACTTAGAGACTAAATGGCTGTATGTGCTCCAGTTGGCACACATCGTTTCTCTATTTTTTTTTTTTTTTTCAACATTTTTTATTTATTTTTGGGACAGAGAGAGACAGAGCATGAACGGGGGAGGGGCAGAGAGAGAGGGAGACACAGAATCAGAAACAGGCTCCAGGCTCCGAGCCATCAGCCCAGAGCCTGACGCGGGGCTCGAACTCACGGACCGCGAGATCGTGACCTGGCTGAAGTCGGACGCTTAACCGACTGCGCCACCCAGGCGCCCCATCGTTTCTCTATTTTTATATCAATAGTATATCCTATATATAAAATTGTGATTACATGGGAAGGGGCAATGTAACTTAATTGTATATATTCTATTTTAAACTAGAATTTCTGCATTTCAGAAAAATGCTATGGAGCCTTGTAAGTAAATCCTGAGAGTGAAGTCTCTCAGAAAAAAATAAGAACAAGAAAATGTGCTTTCTTTACCTTTTAGTTTTACATTCAAATATTATCGCAAGAATCATATTGGAGCAGCCAGGCTACAGGGTCACATCTGCTCCTGATGCTGGAAGTGATATCACTGGTCCGTGTCAACCAATAGCTTAAAAGAGTCTGAGGCACTAACATCTCTAGAAATCTGACATTTTCTAAAACTGTGACAAAACACTGCCACTCTGGGCCGCACGTGAAGATTTACCTCACTGTGGCTTTCAGATTTGTGGAGCTCACCCGCAGAGATAATTTTTTCCAGCCATTGAGCTTTTCTTTTGGTGTAACATAAATCTTTTTACACAGCAGTGTTTGCCACTCTTGACTGAGGAGTGAACGTTTCCTCTGCTAGCTGTTCATTTGGGGCTCCCTCCGCATCAGTGGAGTGCCGGGTGTTGCGGGAGAGAGAACACTAATGGTGTCGCATCACAACCCCGGGGAGTCATATGCTACTGTCACCGTGGGTGACGTGAGCAAAGTGCGACAGGCGTGGAGCAGGAGAGATCACTTCCAACTTGGGGATCGAATGTGACCCTGTAGCCTGGCTGATCAGAGTATCTGCTTGGCCGGGATCCCCTGGGAGCTTGCTGCAAATGCACTCTCAGGCCCGGCCCGGATGCATCTTATCAGATCTCTAACCTGGTAACATGCATACTTAACTTTGAGAAGCACTAGCTTAGACTTTGCTGCTTACTTGGAATCGCTCTTCTCTCTGTTGGTAATTTTCAACAGTGTGGATCAGCAGGGAAGTCAAATGTTTGGGCTTCTTTGGGATTTTCCTAGTTCGTGGATTCATGGGTTGATACAGAAGGCTCCTTAGCCAAGAAGCAGCAAGACTTGACCTTGAACACTTCTCCAAGGTCACACACCAGCCACGGATAGAACCCCCAGACCTAGGTCTGGGATTAACCCATTGTTTGCATTTGTATTGGTCGAAAAGTCGCAGAATACTGAACGCTTTTAACGGCAGTGTCGCAAAAAGTACGAGCCCTGGTCTCCTGTGAGTCTTTGTTTTGACCTCTTGCAAGTGTTTGAAATCAACCAAATCTTCCTTAAATATTTTCCACAGATCATTAGAAAGAGAAAATATGTAAGGGTGCTTTGTAAACAGCGTTTTATATGCCTCCGTAGATGACTTCATAGTCATCCAGAGTGTGTTCTCAGAGTATTTAATGATTATGTCTCAAGCAAAATCCAAAATCTCCGTCAGCTTCCGTATGTCACATGACTGCCTTGCCATTTTGACACCTTGGTAACTAATAGGCTGAGCTTCCTTCTAACTTGCCTAGGCACTTTGTTCCCTTTGGTCGCCATCTTCTCGCCCTAATGTGCTCTTTTTATGTATTTACTTTTAAATTTACATTCAAGTTAGTTAACATGTAGTGTAATAATGATTTCAGGAATAGAATTTAGCGATTCATCACTTACATATAACACTCAGTGCTCATCCCAACAAATGCCCTCCTTAGTGCCCCTTGTCCATTCAGCCCTCCCCTCCCCCCAAACCCAACGCCCCTCCAGCAACCCTCGGTTTGTTCTCTGAATTTAAGAGTCTCTTATGGTTTGTATCCCTCTGTTTCTATATTATTTTTGCTTCCCTTCTCTTATGTTCATCTGTTTTGTATCCCAAATTCCACGTGAGTGAAGTCATACGATATTTGTCTTTCTCTGACTGACATAATACACTCTACCTCCATCCACGTTGTTGCAAATGGCAAGATTTTATTCTATTTGATCGCCGAGTACTATTCCATTGTATATATGTAGCACCTCTTCTTTATCCATTCATCAGCCGATGGACATTTGTTGCCCTCATGTGCTCTCAAGCACCTCGAACACAACGCGGAATTATTTAACACTATTGCTTGTTTCACCTCCATCCTTCTGGAAGGGGAGGCGTTGACTTTAATCTTCAGGCAGAACACTTCATGTCTTCCTGTTATGTTTTAGGTAAACGATGCCCATTTGAAGTCCCATCTCAATCGCATTGTATGCTTGCAAAAATAATGTTTCTGACATCTTGCAGTATTTTTCCTGCATAAAGTGTGAACTGAAATACGTCTGTCCCACAGCGTTGACAGATCGGCTCCCGCAACTAAACCACGGTGTGCTTGAATTTTCAGTATTTCCTCACCATGGGTGACTTCTCATAACACGAATGCAAACCCCCACTTAGGATGTGACCAGTTCACATGGTAGAAAGAACAGTGGATTAACAGCAGCCCTGGGTTCTGGGAGTTCTGTCAGTGGTTAGCATGTGACTCTGGAGAGGTGTTCAAAGTCTTGCTGCCTTGTTGGCTCAGGAAACTTCTGTAAAGCATTTTGAGTCCTGGCCTCTGAATTCACCTAACTTCCCTCCATCCCCATCCCAAAGTATAGCTACATTGAAACTCTTGCTTTATTCGGACTTATCCTCTGAGTTCATCTTTGCCTTTGAACCTCTCTTTGGCTACCTTTTCACCTGTTGGTGTTTTCCTTGCATGATCTTTCTCCTTGTTTATTTTCTCTTCTTGAAAGAGAAAGCGTTTTTTTTGTTTGTTTGTTTTGTTTTTCTAATCACCTTTATCCTCACGTTTTGGTCTTCTAATCTCACCACGATGTTGTTTCCTACAGGAAACCCCAAGGCCTAAAGCTACTGCTTATCCTTCTTTTTATAAAGTGCTCTTTTCATCTCAACTCTGTTGTAATCGATTCCTGGCAAAATTCTTTCCTTCATCTTCTCCCACGTGGGATTCATCCTCATCCTTTAAAGCAAATGACTAATGTCATCTTCTCCAGGAACTGTCCCCGTCACCTTCCAGACTGACTAATAATTTTTCCATTGTGTACTCAAAGTACTTCTTTTCTTGTCTGTGTTAAAGCAACTGATTACATTGAATCATAGCTATTTTATTATTCATTCGTCCATCTGTCCACCCATTCAAAAGAAAGCAGATTCCCTGCCTTCAAGTTTACAGTTTGATTAGGAAAAATTAAAAACAAAAACAAAAACTAAAAACTAAAAAATTTTAATTAGTCACACACAATTTTGCCTCAATACACTTTTATTTGCTCAACTTTTTAAGGACAAAGAATCTATTTTATTCACTAGTGTATCCCTAGTACATGATGTTACTAGAAAAAAATTTATTTTGCATTGCCTACCAATGTTTGCATTTAGAATAAGTATTGTAGTTAGTAACTCATTGTAAAGGAATTTCTATTTAATGTCAGTACTCTTTAACTATTTTTATGTAGTGCCCACAACTTCTTTGGTTCCAAATTCTTAGATTCTTTCCCTCATTCTGTCCCTTTAAAGTCAAGACTGTTTAGCTAGCAAAACTCTCCCTGGCTCCTTAACTACAAACCAGCCTCCTCTGGCTGGCTTCGAATTCATTTCTCAGTCATATTTCTATCGTCAATAAGTGTCTTCCTCTACAAATATATTTTATCAAAGTATCAGACAGAAAAGTGAGGTGACTTTAATTCTGTTACTTCTCCTTTGGTCTCATTTGGTCATTTGCAGTCAGGAAGAGAAACCAGGACTGGAATAGAAATTCACATTTCTGTATTTGTATGAAGGATCAGCCAAATGAGTCCTTGGACAGGAGTGGCCTCTGCAACAAGTTCAGAAAGTAAAGCCACCCCTGAACATGTGATCACTTAGAAGGAATCCAAGGCTGGGGCAGCCAGGTACAGAACAGTGTAGATAAGGAAGAATGCCTTGAGCTTGGGGTTTTTAAAAAGACCCTCACCCTGGTTCTCAGCCTGAGGCACAGGAGCACATTCTCATCAGTGGGGGAGGCACTTTGGAGATGTTTCTCAAAGGTGGGGTGAGAAATGCATTCTAGGGACTTGTTTCCAACTCAGGGTCAGGGGAGTGGGCCTGTGTGAGGAAGTGATTGCAATATGTCTGTGAGGTCACACTCTCCACCACCTTTCCTGTGTGGGGGTCCCAGAGGAGACTCCGTTCTGCTAGGTCAACCCAATGAGAACAGAGAGAATTTAGACTCCAGAGCCCTCAGAGTGTTTGTGGTCATGGCTCCAGAGCTTCTGAGGACCCTGTGTCCTTATAGATGGAAGCTAACACAAAGCCTTCAGTCTCTCCTACAGGATCGCTAAGCTCTGGGTTCCTTCAAGTAAGGACCTGCGGGTTCATTCTGCCATGATCATTTTTTTTAACGTTTTACTTTATTTGTTTTGAGACACAGAGCATGAGCAGGGGAGGGGCAGAGAGAGGGAGGGAGACACAGAATCCGAAGCAGGCTCCAGGCTCTGAGCTGTCTGCACAGAGCCCGATGTGGGGCTCGAACCCACAAGCCGTGAGATCATGACCTGAGCCGAAGTGGGAGGCTCAACCGACTGAGCCACCCAGGCTCCTCTGCCATGATCATTTTTAAAGAAACTTGGCTTCCCGACACGGCACACTTGCTGATTTCCTCTTAGTTCTTTGTATCTTCTTAGTTCTCATTGATAGTTCGTCCTCAACATCCCAGACTCTAAACACTGGGTCTCCCCAGGTGTGTCCTTGATCTTTTTTGCAGTCGATCTTTTGGTGATCTCATGCAGGCTTTTAATATACTTACACACAAATAAACCCTTTCTCCCTAAACTTCATACTCCAACTGTGTAGTCAGCATCTCCAAATGGATCCCTAATGTGTATCTCAAACTCAATAATCCCAGACCGAAGTCATGATCTTCTATAAATTGGACACACCCGCAGCCCTCCCCGTATCAGTACCTGGGAGGCACAAGAGCCCTGGAGCCATCCTTGACTTTTCCCTTCACACTCTAAATGCAACCTCTCTGAACATTCTTATGTGTTGCATTTCAAGATAAACCCACAGTGTGACCCTTTCTCCCCACCCCCACTGCTCTTTCCAGGCTCCCAAACCATCACTGTTCGCTTGAGTTACTAAAATAACCTCCTCACCAGTTTTCTTCCCTCTGCCATTAGCAACTTGCAGTTTACTCCACAAGGCAGCCAGAATGATCTTGTTAAGGGGACACTCAGACCATGTCACCTCTCTTCTAAAAACCTTCCAATGGTTTTCCCTTTTCTGAAAGAAAAGAAAAAAATTATTACTCTGACCTGGTCTGTCTGACCTCTCCATTGTCTCTTGTATACACATGCCGTTCCCTGGATCAGACTCGCTGATGCCTCAGGCTTTTACGTGCTGTTCTCCTTGCCTAGAATGCTGTTCCTTGCATTGTTGCCAGTCTCTGTCCCTCTCTTACTTCAGGTCTTTACTCAAATGCTTCCTCGTCGGCAAGGCCTTCCCTGACCTCGGCCTTTAAAATGCCAAGCCCTCATTTCTCAGCTTTCTCTATTCTCTTTCCCTGTTTTATTTTGGGTGGGCAAAAAAAAAAAGAAAAAAGAACACCTTTTCACATGTGGTACAATTACTTACTACCTTGTTTCTAATCTGTGTTTTTTCAAGGCATCGTTAAGTTTCCTGCAAGCAGGAATTGTGATCTTTTATTTCATTGATAATATCCCCAAATCTAGAAAGGTGCCTGACACTCGCATAAGGAGCTAATGAAAAACTTTGCCTAAATGTGTTCCAAGTGCTATAGAAAGCAATGGAATAAGACAAGAGCTCACAGTTTTTGAAATAGCCTGCGGGTCATGAAAACACAGTGTGATAGTTCCTATAGAATAGATTTATGTAAGGGAGCACGCTGGAATGAGCAACTCATCCTGGTGGGGTTTGTCCCGGGTTGGAAGGTTGAGAGGGAGTCTGCCCAGGCAACTCCAGTGGGCAGAGAGAGGGCACTCTGTAAAGATGAGTTAAATTCGACTGAGTAGCAAAGTCTTCCATCAGCCTGGTTCTTGGCCTGCTGTGGATTTGGGTGGCTGGGGGGTCAAAGGAAAAGGAATGGAAAAGAACAGAGGTTGTCCCTTGAGCCTGTATGGAGGCCAATTTCCTGTTACTTCAAACTCACTTGTATTTGCCCATCCTGAACAAGATCACCCCATACTTTTAAAAGCAATGAAAAAAGCATGTATCCGAAGAAAGATTATACTGTAAGAGCCAAATGTCTTTATTGTTTCTGATTTTTGTGCTTAATGAGTTAAGCTTTGATAATCAGTTTATTTCTACATCTAAAAACAAGGGATGATTTCTTAGCAACACTGTAGACCTGTAGACCAAGCCTGCAAATAGGTTTTTAACCTCATGATATCTGTTAATCATGGAAACATCCCTATAAGTACTGATTTACAAGATGGCTCCCCGAAGCCCAGCCAACCAATGTGTGGGTCAAATGGTGAAATGAGTATCCTGAGCCCTCGCGTCCCCTGAAGCACTACTGTCCAACTGGTCTGGATGAGCGAGCTGTGGCTCGGAACTGGGTTCCCAGTTGCTTTGGTGTTCTCAGAGAAGCAGTTTTGTAATACTCTGAATGAGGCTATGAATTACAAAAACAAGATTACGTGATGGAGTATTAAATTCGAATGGAGTCACTGGCAAGACGGTCACTCACTCCTGCCCCCGCTGGTGAATGGAACTGTGGGGGCATCTTATGAGTGGCCCAGGGGGTCAGCCAGCCTGCTGGCTTGGGAGGCAGGAGAACCATGTGGTGACCAGGCCTGTCTGCATGGGGGCAGTCTGGGGAAGTGGCTCCTCAGAAGCTCTGGTGGTAGATAGCAAGGAAGGCACAGGCACATGTAGAAGGGGCTGGGTTACAGGAAGTGAGATGTGGGACTTACAGCTTCATTGGTGGTTGCGTGTTTGTAAAGCAGGGACAGCCTTTCTGAGTAAGTTATTTCTGATCCAATAGGATGCTTGGCTGCTGAAACAGTTTGCAGATTTGTGTGTGTACCTACATATACCTTCACATATACACACACACGTTTATACACACACAGACACACACACATACGTTTATATACACGTAATTATACCAATATATTAAAGTAGGTGATGGCTACTAACTCAGTACTCACTTTGCTATTTTAACCCTGGTGCTTCCTTTTAAATGTTACTCCAGAACAGCAGCCTAGTTCTGTGAAATGACTCATAATATGTCCTCGTGAAGCTGGGAAGGATAAATGGGAACACTCGATGTATCAGACAGTTCTTTCTCATAGCAGAGACCTTGTGCATATCTGTAGGTTTCTAGTATGTCAGTTCAGAGGACTAAGAAAGGAACCTAGATTTATGGACCGAATATCTGCATTCAGGTAAATGTCAGGAAATAAAATTGGCATTTATGATAGGAGTCGTGAAACAGCCATGTGCTCTTAAAAAGTCATTTGTCCTAGTAGTTACTCACATTATTTGATGAAGTTCTGTCTTTGTATCTGTATTTGTGCCTGTTTGTTTCGTTTTCTCTCAGTGGGTATACCTTTGCCTCCTAGAGATGTGGCTGTGTCTCCCAGTCTTTCCCACTCTAGACTGCTCTCAGTACCTGTATTTCTGTTCATCTTTGCCGATTGAGTTGTTCCCCTCCCCCACCCCATGCTTGGTTTCCTTCCTTCCCCCTCCCAACCTTCCTGACTTCCCTGTGATCTCTTCTAGCTCATTCTCTCTCTCCTTCTCTCTCAGCTCTCCTTCTTCTCATAGTATCTGTCCTCGTGCAAATCTCTTTTCTACACGTCCACACTAGATCTACCCTACTTGAACTTGAGAGGAACATTCTTTTGAACACCGAAAGATGTCTATAATGGAAACCACAGTGGGAGTTGCCAGAAAAAAAATCAGCGACTAGTGAAAGGGTCAGCTTTGATAAACTCTGTTCTAGATGACAAAAATAACATGACTCCCCTTTTTACTACAAAATAGTACAAATATAAATAATACCTGATAAAACTATTCGCATATAAATTTCATCCAGGAATAGCGAGTTCATTACATTGCAAAGAAAAGCAGCCACTATATTAGCTTTTAATATGCAAGATATGGTTATAATTATCCATAGTATGTGAAAATATTTGATTCTGACATCAAATTTTTAAACATATATTAAGCTTTATTCTCAATAACCATTCAAAACCTACTCCGTAGAGAGAATTCATATATGCACATCTTGGGAAAAAGAAAATAAAGTGTTCATACTAGAGAACAGAAGGACACCTATACTTTATTCATTATAATACTAATTAGACCTTTGTGTTTCCTGATCTTCATTTAGAGCTCTACTAAATTAACTTGATATTACTTATGTGGCTCTGATTTGAGTGTTTCTGGGAGTGATTGACCCACAGAAACAAAGAAGCTTCAAACCCCATCACTAGTTAATGGTTTTTACTTTGTAAATAAATGAGATCATTTTCATTAATAAGGCTATGCCTGCATCACAAACATGTAGGAACTTGATATTCAATAGATTTGGGCATGGTGTACAATAGAGATAAGTTTTGATAAAGTTGTCCAAAATAAACTTTTTTTTTCTCCTCTGAGTTGTCTGGCTAATTCACATGATCTTGAATTTTTTTACATAGTCATGTGTTAAATACTAATTACCTTTGTTATTTTTGTTCAAAAGTAATTTTTTTTGAGAGAGAGAGAGAGAGGAAGCTCAAGTGAGGGAGGGGGCAGAAGGAGAGAGAGAGAATCTCAAGCAGGCTACACAGCATGGAGCCTGATGCAGGGCTCGATCCCATGACCTGGGGATCACGACCTGAGCTGAAACCAAGAATTAGACACTCAACCAATTGAACCACCCAGGCACCCCATTTTTGTTCAAAAGTAATTTAAATTTTTTTTTTTTACATTTATTTATCTTTGAGAGACAGAGAGACAGAGCACAAGTCGGGGAGGGGCAGAGAGAGAGGGAGACACAGAATCCGAAGCAGGCTCCAGGCTCTGAGCGGGCAGCACAGAGCCTGATGTGGGGCTTGAACTCACAAACGGTGAGATCATGACCTGAGCCAAAGTCGGACGCTTAACCGACTGAGCCACCCAGGCGCTCCTGTTCAAAAGTAATTTTAAAGCAGACGTTTTCTATGTGTATTTTATAATCACTGTCACTTTCTCCTTTCTGACGTTCTGTTCAAAAATGAGAGCTGAAGTGGAATTTTGGCAGGGTCTACGTTCTATTCAGCACCCTCCATTAAAACCTGAAGTTCTCGTTCTGATTATTAAATAACTGCAATTTACTTTGAGCCCTAAGTTTTATGACAAAGTTAACTGGTTTTTTTCTTTCCTTAGAAGCATGCATGGAAGGGTTGTTTCTCTTCTAGCTGCAGAGAGCACTTGCCCGGTGCCTAGATGATCAAAGCAGACACTTCATTACCTCTAGGAAGCCCAGGCCCCATGCTACACACACATACATAACGTCTAAACATGTATAAGTAAAGTATGAATAAGGTTTAAAGTCAGGGAGAAGACGTACAGGGTGTCAGTCCTCGCGAGACATGCACCAAACAAAATAAAATGGGATATTGATTAAATGGCCAGATGATTGAAGCTTTTCTACAGACTTCACGGGGGTGATTTGAAAATAGTATGAAGATACTCGTATTTAAGATTGCTTTTTCTTTCAAGTTTGAAGTTTGGGGCTTAAAAACCATGTCCCCCAGGGAAGATCCAAGCCAGCATGGCTGGTTCTTCCCAGGAAGCAGGGCTCCCTGACATCCCAGTGTCTTGTTGGCCGAGCTTAGGCAAGTGGGAGGGGTCGGAAGTGGAGCAAAGGCGCGGCCCAACCCCCCACTTCAGTGGCACCTAAGCCTTCCTGTTTAAATTTAACCATTTTTGAAAGCATTTTCTGCTAACAAGATTTCTTCTAGTAGCAAAATTGCTATATAAAATTTTATAAAACATGATGCTAGGGAAATTAAAGGAGAGTACATTTTATTTTCCTCTAAAACTAGGTTATTTGTGAATATGCCAAAGAAATGAATGTATGTGGTCTTATATACTAACATAAGATACACAGATACTGTATTTTTATCCCCATTATCATGGAATTTCACAGCTCTCATTATTTTAACTTATTTTATTTTATTTTATTTTATTTTATTTTATTTTATTGGCTAGGAATAGAAGTTTCAAATAAAAGAATTCAGATTGTTGACTCATTAGTTACAATAAAAAGAGTCACTTTGAACTCAATTCTACAAATGCATTAACTTGAATTGTCACAATGCTATTCTTACTCAACCACATTTAATTTTTTTAGCAGATACGATCTATAATAAAATACTTATAGATCAATTAAGATGATGCAATAATCTTAAAGTGTTTGGTTTTTTTTAAGTAGGGCTTATTTTAAATATCTTCTCCTCAGAAAAACTACTCTGAGGGGCGCCTGGGTGGCTCCAGTCGGTTAAGCGACCAACTTCGGCTCAGGTCATGATCTCGAGGTTTATGAGTTCAAGCCCCGCATCGGCTCTGTGCTGACAGCTCTCTGTCTCTGTCTCTCCCAAAGGTAAAAAAACGTTAAAAAAGAAAAAAATATATACTATTTTGATAAGACAAACATTAACGAACTATGTGAATTTCATTTTTGTATTTCTTTAGGATTAAAATAAGATCCCTACATTCCATTTTTCTTAATATTTTTAGTTTTATACTGATATTTGGCAAAATATAAAACCACATATATTTTTTATTTTATGTACTTATAAAAGTATTTTGAAGTATTAATAAATTTAAAAAATGTTTTCATGTTTATTTATTTTTGAGAGAGAGAGACAGAGTGTGAGTGGGGGAGGGGCAGAGTGAGAGGGAGACACAGAATCCGAAGCAGTTTCCAGGCTCTGAGCTGTCAGCACAGAGCCCGACTTAGGGCTTGAACCCACAAACCGTTAAGATCATGACCTGAACTGAAGTCCGATGCTCAACCAACTGAGCCACCCAGGCACCCCGAAGTATTAATAATTTAAAATAACAGTTTGGCTTTGATGAAGCTAGATTTCCCAGCAAACAACGACGAATCTCTTTCTGTACTTAAATTCTTTCTGAATTCTTTCGGTACCCTCATCCTGAAATGCACAAACTGATCACCTCTTGCTGTCTTCAATTTCCTGATTTTATCTTATTATATCCAATTTTTTTTGGGAGAAATCTGTATAACCCATCACATTATGTTTCTGAAAAGATGAATGAACTATTTATATATTGCATGGCTAAGCTGTTGCTGTACGTTAACTAAACTGTTTAGTCAATCTATAGGCAATTAAAAGAAATTTGGTGGTGCACACATTATTTACCTGAGGTACATCATTTGCCTGTGGCTATAAGTCGCAGGAAATGTATATTTTATGTTACACCATATTCCAAAGTTTGGTGTATTGTGTTTTACTGAACGGTTGAATAGTTCTTTCTATAAAATTCTTGGGTTCGTGTGAGGATTGAATTATTTGTAAAAAGGCATGATTGTTGTGCATTCTTGAAGAGCAGAGTTTGGAACCGATTGGTTCATGACATCATGGTCGCTTGGTCAGTCTTTACGGGGACCGACTAGGATTTCTTGACTTACCTGCTACTGTCAGCTTACCTCCCGTCTCTTTCTGCCATGTTGCAAAAGCACATCCTCAGTGGTGAAGGGAACTAGAAGCAAAAGTTCACAGAGGTCAGTGAACTTCTGTTCCAAGAAGGTGGGCTAGCCACGTCGCGCGCACATTCAGCGAGTAGCTTTTTGGTGCGTCTCCTGGAGGAAGGCAGTTCCCTCGATTCGTGTTTGAACTGCTGTCATTTTTATATGCTTCCATCTGGGTGGAGTTGAAGTGTTCACCAGCACGGAGAAGCGACAGGAGGGCTTTAGGGAGATTCAAGAGTAGGTTTTTATTACTATTATTGTTGCAGTGTGGCTTTGAATGGCTTGACTATTTTATGAAAAAAACTGTTGTGGATGTTAGAAAATTAATCTATCATTCGTAAAACTTAATCTCAATTAAATGAGGCAAAAGGCATCTATTAGCTCTGGCCTTATGGGGAAAAACCTTCCTCCCTCTTGTAAACCTGATATTATCAAATAACCTTGCCCGTGGAATCAGTGTTCCATGACGGCAAACCAACCATCGGTAAATAGCAACAGCTTAGATGCTGAATTTATGACATGAGTAGTAGGAGAAGCTTAAATTATAGGTTTACTGTTGGGCACACTCTAGCTTGACATAGCTCCGTAAACATGAGCATGGCCACAAGTTTCCAAGACAGAGCTGAGAGCCGGCTCATGAATTGCAGGCACTGTCCTCAAAGAATGAACAATATCGCTATAGTCTTCCTTGTGTAAAAGTAGATTTGCCATTTACAGTAGCCTTTAGGTTCTGTCGGGAATCACGAGACCCATTTCAAATGAAGATGGGATTTTCACTTTCCCACAGGGTCCTGCCTCCTGAGTTGCTAAAAGTGCAGTCAAGTAGCTATTGTAGACTATGGGTATCCATACCTCAGAGTGTTGGGGTGCAGAGTTTCAGGAAAGAAAGTGACGCTTCTTAAAAAAAAAAAAAAAACCTGCAGAGAAAATATAACATTGCATCAGATGTAGCATCACATCCGGGCTAAAAATTCCTGCACATTTGCCTATATTCTTACCAGCAGTGATTTAGGCATTTAGGGTAATCTGTTCACTGTGAAAAATACAGTGGAAAAATATTGAAGACCCAATTTTCTAGTACATAACATTAAGATTCCATTTTCTTTCTTGCTTTTTTTTGTTCTTTTTAGTGAGGCTCTTAGACTTCAATAGGTAGTGTTTTAGATCACTAAAAGGAAGTTTGTCTGTTGAAACACAGGGACAGGCGAGTCGATCCTGTCTACCTCTTCTCTGAACTACTGTCTCATATATTTGCTGTGTCACTCATTTCAAACATAATTATAAATTCTCTCCTGTCAGTTATTTTTGTCTCATGTGTTTCCTTTCTCCCCGGAGTTAATGAGTTCTTAACGGAGATCATGTTTCACACTTTTGCATATTTTATTCTGCTGAGCTAATAACAAGCTTCTTGAAAAAGTCACTGAAATATGCCAATTTTTTCAAATTTTAACATTAAATATATAACGAGACTCACCACGAATGGCTATCCCAATGGAGTGATGTGAAAAACATATGTCAAAACAATACACTATGTTGTCAAAGAAACTAACATGGTTTTTACTATCAGTCTTCCAAGTAGAAAGCATCAATGTTTCTTGGTTTTCTAAGTGAGTAATAATGAATTGTGCCTTCATCTTCTTGCCTCGAACGGAGCCAAGAGCAAAGCTACATACTGCAGCCAAGACCATAAATTCTCTCAGAACAAGAATTGCAAGAGAGACCGTATCCAGTTCTGTAGGTCAGGGGTGAGCTGCACACCTACCAGGGCTTTCAGCCTAGCAGGTGCCTGCCTGCAGCCCCCAGGGCTAATCTCATCAGTCCTTACCCAACATTAGACCCCCTGAGAAGCAGACCGAGACATGAATGTGCCACACAATGTTTTGTGTTTGTTTTCGGTGGGCGGGGAGGCATGTTCTTGGGAACAGCACCCGTCAGAAGAAAGGGTGGCAGGATTGCACATGGGAAGATGAATTGCAGTTCGGTTGCAACAGAAGCCTCGGCCATTTCTACTGAGAGCTCTGAGATTGCTCTTCAGAGTTCGTCCTTCCTTAAGGCCAGGGTGAATGCGGGCTGCCCCTGTGGGGATGTATTTGGAGTTACAAGTTCTCTCAGGGCACTTCTCTTGGATTCAGCTAAGAGCCATTAGAGTCCAGCACTCTCTCTAGGCGGGGGAAATGAGCACCTTAATCCTGAATTGGAGCGAGGGTAAGGGCATATCATGGCAACCACTACAGTCTACGTGCCACACTTCAGATCCACCTGCTTCACATATCAAGCTTAATTTCTATTTACTCGTCTAGTCATTCCCTTCATCCTTGTCAAGTACATCTGCTTATCTAGATGGCTTACTTGGTGGCCTGACTCAGACCTTCCTCCTTAAGGGATCTGAGCCCCTGGTCAGCATAACATTCAGATTCTCTGTGTGCTGCACATGTTGATTTGTTGCCAGGTTCGGCTAGGAAAAACCAGGAGACACCTCAGTGAATCACTTGGGCACTAAATGTATTCTTCTCTGTTGTGAAAATGTAACAGCTACCTCACTTCTCCCAATGATCAGAGTCAGTTACTCTTTCCAGGATGATGACTCTTCTTTGCCTGCTGATATCCCAGTGCAAGAAGCCCAAGTGACTGAGAGGCATTTGGGGCTTAAAATTTAACAGGACTTTTACTATGTTCCCTGATGTAAGCATTCTCCTTTTGGGGACCGAGATCATCAGACCCACAGAGTCTAGATTTGGGGTAAGGGATATATAAGTCCCTCAAGTTGGCCGCTGGAAGTCACGGTACACCGAGCCACTCCTAATCTACCTCATAGCTCTTGGACCCATATATTCAAACTATCAAGGACATAACACTATGCAATAATCATTAAAACTGCATATTGCCAGGGGCACCTGTGTGGCTCAGTCAGTTAGGTGGCTGACTCTTGATTTCATGATCTGACTGTTTGTGAGTTTGAGCCCTGTGTTGGGCTCTGCACCGACAGTGCAGATTCTCTCTCTCCTGCCCTTGCTGCCCCCCCCCCCCAAAATAAATAAACAAACATTTTTAAAAAGTGCATATTTCCAGTGGACAGGCTTACCCTGGCCTGGTGCTCCCCCCTGGCCCTAAACCTAGTGGGTGTTGTACCATGACCCAGTGCTTGTACACAGGCCACACAGGGGACATCCCTTGAATGCCTGGCTTTGTGTGAGGGCTTGTGTTTCTCAGTGTCAAGAGGCTGAAACATTGTAGAGATAATTCTTGGCAGGCTACCATATTCAAGGCCCTGAACAGACAGGCAGACACTCCCTCAGTCTTCCTACAACCACCCCTTGAAGCCTGGGAAAGGTAGCTGTTCACCTAATACATAGAAATAAACACAGAGTCAAGCAAAATGAAGAAACAGAAGACTATGCTCCAAACAAAAGAACAAGATAATATCCCAGAAAAACAAAACAAACAAAGCCACAACACACACACACACACACACACACACACACACACACACACAACCTTTAATGGAAGATAAGTAATTTACCTAATAAAGAATTCAAAGTATTGCTCATTAAGATGCTCACTAATCTTAGGAGAATAGATGGACACAGAGAGAACTTCAACAGAGTAATAGAAGCTATAAGAAAGAACCAAACTGAAGCCACAGACTGAAGAATACAATAACTGAACTGAAAAATACGCTAGAGGGGTTCAACAGCAGACTAGGTGAAACAGAAGAAAGGATCAGCGACCTGGAAGACATGGCAGTGGAACTCACCCAAACAGAGCAACGAAGAGAAAAAAGAATTTTAAAAGGTGAAAATAAGGGACTTCTGGGACAACATCTGTTAGAAAAGCATTCACTTATACGGTTATCAAAAGGAGAGAGAAAAAAGAAATATTTGAAGAAATTATTTGAAGAATATTTGAACATTATTTGAAGAAATAATGGCTGAAAACATCCCTAACCTGGGGAAGGAAACAGACAGATCCAGCAACTCCACAGAATTTCAAATAAGATGAATCCAGGGATCCACCTCAAGATACATCATAATTAAAGTGTCAAAGATTAAAGACAAAATCTTAAAACAGCAAGAGAAAAACAACTTGTTATGTACAAAGAAACCCATAAAACTATGAGCAGATTTTTCACCGGAAACTTTGTAGTCCAGGAAGAGGTATCATGATATGTTAGCAATGCTGAAAACAAAAACTTGCAACCAAGGATATTATACTTGTAAGGTTATCATTCAAAATTGAACGAGAGATACAGTGTTGTCCAGACAAGTGAAAACCAAAGTAGTTCATCACCATTAAACTTGCCATACAAGAAATGTTAAACGGACTTATTTAAGCTGAAAGAAAAGGTACTAATTAGTAACAAGAAAATGTATGGAAGTAAAAGCTCACTGGTAAAGGTAAATATATAGTTAATTCAGTAATTACTTATAAAGCTACTATGAAAGTTAAAAGACGAGTGGTAAAAAAAAAGTAACTATAAATGTAAAAATTAAGAAATAGACAAAATAAAAAGATGAAATGTGACATCAAAAATACAAAATGTGGGAGTGGGGAATAAAAATGTAGTTTTAGAATGTGTTCAAACTTTTCTTGCTATTGACTTAAAATAGACCAGTATATACAGGCTGATATATGCAAGCATCATGGTAACCACAAAGCAAAAACCTATAGTAGATAAACAAAAAATAATGAGACTGCAATCTAAAAATAACACCAAAGAAAGGAATCAAACCACAATGGAAGAAAGCAAGAGAAAAAGAAAGAAACAGACAGAAACTACAAAAACAGCCGGAAAACAATGAACAAAATGGCAGTAAGTACCTACCTATCTATAATTACTTTTAATGTCAATGGATAAATACTCCAATCAAAAGACAAAGAGTGGCTGAATGGATAAAAAACAAGACCCATCTCTTCGCTGCCTACAAGAGACTTACCTCAGATGTAAGAAAACACCCAGACTGAAAGTGAAGTGTTGGAAAAAGATGTTTTATGCAGATGGAAACCAAGAAAAAAAAGTTGGGGTAGCTATACTTATTTCAGACAAAATAGACTTAAAAACAAAGACTGTAATAAAAGATAAGCAGGGGATGCAGCAAGAAAATGTAACATTTATAAATGTTTATACATCATGTATAGGAGCACCTAAATATGCAAATCAAATATTAACAGACCTAAAAAGAGAAATCAATGACAATACAATAGTAGTAGGGGACTTTACCACCCTACTTACATCAATAGAGATAGGTCATCCAGACAGAAAATCAAGAAGGAAACACTGACACATTAGACCAGATAGATTAAACAGAACATTCCATCCAACAGCAGCAGAATACACATTCTTATCAAGTGCACATGGAATATTCTTCAGCATTGATCATATGTTAGGCCACAGAATAAGTCCACATAAATTTAAGAAGATGGAAATCATATCAAGCATCTTTTCAAACCACAATGGTGTGAAACTGAAAATCAATCGTGGAAAATAAACTGGGAAAAATCACAAATATGTGGAGATTAAACAACATGCTACTAAATAACCAAAGGTTCAATGAAGAAATCAAAGGAGAAATAAAAAAAATACCTAGACAAATGAAAATGAAAATACATCATACCAAAATATATGGGATGAAGCAAAGGCAGTTTTAAGATGGAAATTCATTGCAATCCAAGCCTACATCAAGAAACAAGAAAAATCTTAAGTAAACAATTTAACTTTACACTCAAAATCTCAAATAAACTAACTTTACAGCAAAAGGAATGAGAAAAAGAGGAAACAAATGAAGCCCAAAGTCAAAGAAAAGAAGGAAGGAAATAATAAAGATCAGAGCAGAAATAAATGGAATAGACAGTAAAAAGATGATAGAAAATATCATTGAAACTAAGAGCTGGTTCTTTGAAAAGATAAACAAAATTAATAATCTCCTAGCTAGACTTAATAAGAAAAAAAGAGAGGGCTCAAATAAGTAATGTCAGAGGTGAAAGAAGGGAAGTTACAACTGATACCAAAGAAATAAAGGATCGTAAGAGACTGCTATGAACGATAATATGCCAACAAATGACAACCTAGAAGAAATGGATAAATTTTTAGAAACATAAAATCTTCCAAGACTGATTAATGAAGAAATTGAAAATTTGAATAGACCAATTTTCAGGGATATGGAAGCAGTAATCTAAACCTCCCAACAAAACAAAAGTCCAATCCCAGATGACTTCACTGGCGAGTTCTACCAAATATTCAAAGAAGATTCAATAGTTATTCTTCCCAAATTTTTCAAAATGTTGAAGAGGAGGGAGTATTTCCAAACTCATTTCACAAGGTCAGCATCACCTGGCTACAAAAAAGCAGAAAAGGATGCACAAAAAAGAAAATTACAGGCAAATATCCATGATAAACACAGATGCAAAAATCCTCAACAAATATTAGCAAACTGAATTCAACAATACAGGAAAAAGATTGTGTACTGTGATCAAGTGGACTATATTTCTGGGATGCAAGGATGGCTTATCATCCACAAATAAATCAGTGTGACACACTATGTTAACAAAATGAGGGGTAAAAAATGTTATGATCATTTCAATCAATGCATAAAAAGCATTGAAAAAATTTAACATCCATTAATGCTAAAAATGCTCAACAAAGCAGGCACCGGAGGAATGTACTTCAAACAATAAAGGCCATATATAACAAGTACACAACTAACATCATACTCAATGGTGAAAAACTGAGAACATTTCCTTTAAGATCAGGAACAGGGCAAGATGTCTACTCTCAACACTTTTATTTAATATAGTGGTGGAGGTCTTAGCCACAGCAATCAAACAAGAGAAATAAATAAAAAGCATCCAAATTGATAAGGAAGAAGTTAAACTGTCACTATTTTCAGATGACATGATACTATACATAGAAGACTTTTCTAAAGCCTTCACCAAAAAACTTAGAACCAATAAACAAATTCAGTGAAGTTGCAGGGTACAAAATCAACATACAAAAATCTGTTGTGTTTTTATACACTAACAACAAACTATCAGAAAGAAATTTAAAAAACATCCTTACAATTGTATTAAAAAGTATGTAGGAATAAATTTAACCAAGGAGGTGGTACATCTGTCCTCTAAAACTACAAGACATTGATGAAATAACTTGAGGAAGACACAAATAAATGGAAAGATATTCCATGCTCATGAATTGAAAGAATTAATATTGTTAAAATGTCCATATAACCCAAAGCACTCTACAGATTCAGAGTAATCCCTATCAAAATGCTAATGACATTTTCCCCACAGAAATAGAAAAAAAAATCCTAAAATTTATATGAAACCACAAAAGATTCTGAATAGCCAAAGCAATCTTGATAAAGAAGAATAAAGGTGGAGGCATCACACTCCCTGATTTCAAACTATATTACAATGCTGTAATAAAACAGTATGGTATTGGCATAAAAATAGAAACATTCATCAATGGGACAGAATGGAAAGATCATAAATAACCCCCCCACACACCCACACACACACATATATATATATGGTGAGTTAATTTATGACAGAGGAGGCAATAATATGCCATGGAAAAAGATCAGTCTCTTCAACACATAGTGTTGGGCAAACTGGACAGCTACATGCAAAAGAATGAAAGTGGACCACTATCTAATACCATACACACTAATTTAAAATGGATTAAAGATTTGGATATATGACCAGTACCCACAAAACTCCTAGAAGAAAACATAGGCAGTAAGATCCTTGGCATTTCTCTTGGTGATATTTTTTGGATCTGACTCCAAAGCCAATGGCAACGAGAAGAAAATAAACAAATAGCACTACATCAAACTAAAAAGCTTCTGTACAGTGGAGGAAATCCTTAGGAAAACATAAAGGCAACATCTTCAATGGAAGAAGATATTTGCAAATCATATATCTGCTCAGGGATTAATATCCAAGATATATCAAGATCTACAACTCAATAACAACAACAAAACACAAACCATCTGATTAAAAATGGGCAGAGATCTGAATAGACATTTTTCCAAAGATATGTAGTTTGTCAACAGACATATGAAAATATGTTCAACATCACTCATCATCAGTAAAATAAAATCAGAATCATATTGAGATATCATCTTATACCCACCAGGATGGCTGTTATCAAAAAGACACAAAATAACAAGGCTGGTGAGGATGTGGAGAAAAGTGAATGTTTGTGTACTCTTGGGAATATAAATTCGTGGAGCCCCTATGGAAAACAGAAAGGAGATTTCTCAAAAAAGAATAATTTCAAAAAACCTGTCATATATTCCAACAATTCCACTTCTGGGTACTTATTTGAAGAAAACAAAAAAAATTATTTGAAAAGATATATGCACCTCTATATTCATTGCAACATTATTCACAGTAGCTCAGATATGGAAACAAAGTGTCTGTCAGTGAATGAATGGATAAAGATGTCACACACACACACACACACACACACACACACACACACACTGGAATACTACTCAGCCATAAAAAAGAATAAAATCTTGTATTTGTAACAACATGGATGGACTTTGAGGGTATTATGCTTAAGTGAAATAAGTCAGATGAAGAAAAACAAATGCCATATGATTTCATCTTGGCAGGGTATCACCTCCAAAGGTAGCATCTCAGCTATGCCTTCAAGAAGCCATTGTATCACTCCATCAGGCCAGCAATTTCTGCGATGTGTGGTAAGTAATAATAACATGTATCCAATTATTTTGTTCCCATAGTCATCTTCCTAACAGGATCCTGTGGTCCAATGAGATGTATGAAAATTTCTTGTGTGGAACAAACATTCCGTAAGCCCTCAGAGAGTGGTGCTATGAGGCTCTGAAGGCAAGAAAAACAAGTCCATTTCCAAAATATGTGTCAATTCCAGTCAAGTTAAATTGCTGCCCCTTCCAGAATGAAAAGGGCCCACTGGCTGGTTGGTCTTCTCAAAGGATGGTGTCATACTGGGCACATGCCATTTATTTCTTTTGCTGACACACAGGACATTGGGCTGTGAGAGTAGCTAATTCAGTCTTGGTGGGAATCCATGTTTTCGGTATATTCAATGCCTCCTCCCCTGCCCCTGAATCTACTTCATTAATGACTCCATTGCAACAGCATCTGAAAGCTAAAGAAAGAGCCTGGCTGATGTCTGACAAGGCCATGTCTGGGTGGTGGTTTAATGCTCATTCCCTGGTATGTGCTATATGGTGGGTGTCATCGCATAAGACAAAGGCCTTCAAATTTCATCCTAACTTTCATAACTGCATTCACATGCCTTTTCCTCAGACCTTCTTGTCCCTGATTTTCCAGCTAAACCATTCATCTCTGTCCCTGCCTGACTAACTAAACTATTCGCTTTGCCTATGGGCACCTATATTTCCTTTCCTTGGCAACTTTTCTCTTCATGCAAAGTGGAGGGCCAGCTGCATCCCTGCCCTGTCCTGTAGCTCTGCCCACTGGGAAGTTTCTTCTCTCTGTCCTTTCAGAGCCACCCTTACATGATGACCTGCGGCCTGTTTTCCAATTGCCCTCAGATGCTGAGCCAACTCATTTATAAATCAAGTTCATCCTTTTTCTCCCTTTGTGTCTGATATTCAAGACCCCTATGTGTGGCTCATCTGTGGCTGTTGAGGGTGAGGTACTGCCACCATAGTGGTGGATGTTATGGAATCTGATCGCTGATCTTGCTTGTTTCCTCTAGACTTGCCTCAGCCTAATGGTGGGCCTTCCATGACTTCTATGCCTGCTTGACATCATGACTTGGTAGATCTAACAGAAACTAGTTGACGATGGCCATCTCTGGCTTCAAGTTTAGGGATTCTATCTCTGCCAGTGCTGTTTTTTGAGAATTTCTAATTCTTTGCTGCAATGTTGTGGCCCTCCTCCAGAGACCTGTGGATCTATGTTGTGATTCTTCCATTAGGTTGTCATTTTCTTATTTATTTGCAAGAAATATTTACATATTCTGTATGTAAAGTTTTTTTTTTTTTTTAAGTAAAGATGAATTGCAAATACCTTCTCCCATTCAATGGATTGCTTTTTCTACTCTCTTCTTAGTCTTTTAAATCCATAATTCTTCTGGGATTGTTTGCTGTATATGATACAACGTAGAAGTCAAGACATTTTTTTTCAGATAGATATCGAGTTGACTCAGTGCCATTCACTGAGGAAACAACCCTTTTCTCAACAATACCTTTGTCAAAAATTGACCATATATGTGTGAACCTATTGCTGAACCCCGTGGATAGAATATCTGTTGTGTTACATTGGTCTATTTGTTTATGCTTGCACCACAACACCCTATGTCAAGTACTAGAGATTTATGATAAATTTTGACATTTAAAACTGTTAAGTCTTTCAACTTTGTTGCTTTCTTCAAGATGGTGTATGTTGTTCTTAGTTCTTTTCATTTTCATAGAAATTTTACAATTAACTTGTTAATTTCTATTTTTTAAGTTTATTTATTTGTTTATTTATTTATTTAGAGAGATAACAATTGTGAGCAGGGGAGGGGCAGAGAGAGAGGGAGAGAGAATCCTAAGCAGGCTCCATACTGTGAACGCAGAGCTCCATGCGGGGCTCGATCTCACAAACCATGACATCATGACCTGAGCCGTGACCAAGAGTTGGATGTTTAACCCACTGGGCCACTCAGGTGCCCCTTAACTTGTTACTTTCTAAAAAAAAAATTACTCTTGGGACTTTGAGATTTCATTGAATCTAATAGATAAATTTGGGGAGAATTGAAATCTTCCAACACTGAGTTTTTAATTTCATGCACATCTTATATTTCTCTGTTTAGTTCTTTAGTTTTCTTTAAATGTTGTTTTGTGTAAGTTTTATGCATCTTTTTTTAGATTTATCCCTAAGTATTTTATATTTCTATGCATTATAAATGGTTTCATTTTTTAACTTTTTTTCTAATTAATTTTTTTTTTTTTTGAGGGAGAGGTAGAGAGTGGGGGAGAAGGGAAGAGGGAGAAAGAATCTTAAGCAGGCTACACGCTCAGCACAGAGCCTGATGTGGGGCTTGATCCCACGACCCTGGATCATGACCTGAGCTGAGACACTCAACCAACTGAGCCCCCAGACCCTCCCTCTAATTTTTTATTGATGGTTTATAGAAGCTCAAATAATTTGTAATGACTTCATTAAATTTGCTTTCTTATTTTGATATTTTATCTGTAGATTCATTTGGATTTTCCTTAAATAAAAGGATGTCTCTGAAAATAATAATTTAATTTTTTTCCTTTTTCAATCATCATACTGTTGTTTTTTTTCTGAATCATCCTTAATTCAAATTTATACTCCTTGGTTCCTTTCCACAAGTCTGTGGTGTTCTTCCTAGTTAAAAGAAATCCACAGGAATACCTATTATGAATATTCCATAGAAATGGAACCTATAAATAATTTCCATAGGCTCAGGGATTCATAACTTTCATTGATTTTTGTATTTTATTTTTTGAGGGGAGTGTACTCAGAATAGATCTATTACTGAACCTGCATTTTTTAATTTGTTACATGTCTCCTTGTAACTTGCATTGAGAATTTATGACTGGAAAATAAGCTGGAAAACTGTAGAACCCACTGTTTATTGGACAGATTTTAGGAATTCACAGTTTTCTAATTTGTTGTACTCTTCTTTGAAATCTGAAAGATCAATGGATGTGACTTCTAAACATACTTCCAGCCCTGAGTCTATCATTAAAGTTATCTAATTGTTGTTTTTCTCAATCATTGTTTTGAATGAAATTTCAGCCGTATGTTGTCATCAAAGGGAATGCCATTTCAAATTAGACTCTGAGTTTCTAAATGGAAGCATTTCTCAAATATGTAACCAAAAATTTCTCCCAAGTAAACATACAGATCTTTTAAAGATATTTTAATAAGGTCAAAACCACAGATATGAAAATGTGATGTTGAAAGGTATTTGGTGCATTGATAAAGTTCCCTCGAGGACTGTGGATGTTTAAAGCAACAGTTTGATTGAATAGAACAATAAATGCAGGGCTGAGTGTATTTTTTCTCTTTCTTTCTCATCTACTAGAAAAATATAGATAATAGAGCTCATTTATTTCCTTAACATTTCAGAGCTCCGCAGATGGGAAAACACAACCCAGTGGAAATTATTTCTGGCAACCTTGAGAAGATATGTTAGCATTTTGTGGCATTTCTTTCAGTGACATGTAAAGCATGGCTTTCCCTCATTGCAGTGTCACAGTGAAGTGTCACAATAAAGCCAAAATAGTGTGCCCTCAGGGAAAACTAGGGAAAGGGACCATTTTCCATGCACACACAAAGGGTAATATTTGTTATAAAGCCTTTCATTTTAGCTCCAAATGCTGCCTGGGCCATGGCTACTTTGCAATGGAGAAATGCACAGAATGTGAGATTTAAAGCAAATGTTATGTATAAATCTCGTGTAATTTATGTAAATATAAATAATATGTAAAAAATTAGAATGCATTTACGGACATACAAGCATGCATAAATCTATGCAGTATGCTAGGGAGAGAGTTTGTGATGTCGCATTGTGACAGCATCAGTCTCATGTTGATGGAGTCCAAGGAGCACTGAGCAGGGAGTCAGAACAGTTCTATCTTAACCTATTTTAGTCAGTAACAGCACAGATGTTATCTTCTCTATCCACCACATGTGATATAGAAATTATTATCCCTATTCGAGGGATAAGGAATTTGATGTTCCAAAAAATACAATTATTTTTTCCAGGTTACACAGATAATATTCTTTAAGGAACTTCCTACACACTATCAAACACAATCATTTATTTTAAGCTAAATTTGTACTTTCAGTAAAACCTTACATAGCCCCTTCATCCTTGCACAGTTAGTATTTGGACCTAAACACTGAACTTGAGTTTTATTACCATTAAATGTCATCTCATTAGGTTCACCCTACAACTCCAGACTATGGACACTTTGGGGATCTTAATTACATTTTGCAACATGATTTTCATTGCTGCAACTCAGTACTATCTCCAGATCTGACGAGCATCCTACATACCTGCATCTAAATCATTGGGCAAAGCCCTGTGATAGCTTCCTTCCAGTTAGAGACGTGGCTGGTTGACTCAGGTATAACTTCACCCAGTTGCCAAATGCATATGGAAATTAGCAACTTCATTGTTTTAATCTGGCAACACATAGGAGAAAACCCAGCAGCCTGGGATTCAAATATCAGCCACACCATTGACCAGATATGTGATTTTGAGAACGATACTTGTCTTTATAAGTCAATTTGGATAACAGTGTTAATGACACAAAGTTTGTAAGGATTGTCCAAGTAATAGATGGTCAGCCTCATTCATCAACCATCAAAGAAAGAAATGACAGTTTCCTCATCAACCAGTTAGTAAACCAGCCCCGCCACCCAGGTCTTATTGATCAGTGTTTCCTGCCACTGACAAATCTTTGTTTTGATAAACTTTCTTGGCCTTTTCCCTGGCACAGATGGTATGCTTAAAGTGGTTTTTAGAATCCGCTTTCTTTCCCTGCTTTAATACCTGAATGACATTTGCCAGGAGCAAATTTCTATTTCATTTTCTATGCATCTTCCTGGTTTGAGATAATAGTTTAGTGGTCTGGTATATTTTCTGAGCATCTTTAATGGAAGTTCACTCGACTCAGGACACTTTAACTCGTTTGGGGAAGTTCTTGAACTCTCCTCCCATACCTAGGAAACGTACCCGTTTTGCTAAGTTTCTCTGTCCCCCTTCCTTCCCAGGTCAGTCTCCTTGACGAAGCAAACTCGTGTAAGGGTAGTTCTGCTTCTTTTTGCACATTCCCATTACCTCCCCACGTTGTAGACTTTTCCTTGAGAAACCAGCAGATTTAGGCCATGTAGGTTTCCACTTTCTGCAGTCTCCATATGAATGCTATATATCCACCACCATATAAAGGCAGGTTTTTGCTACCATAGTCATCTGATTATATTCCCTCTTGCTCCATCATCTGTACAGGGTCGCTTTAAATTTGGGCTCATCAGAGAGATTTTGCAAAGGGAAATTAGTTTATTTGGGAAGGTCACTGTTCTCTTCTGGAGGATAATTTTCAATCATCCACTTTTTAATCTTTTTTTTTTTTTTTGAAAGATTTCTAACCCTCTCGGATTATCTCTCTTTCTATATTCCTTTTTTCCTGGAAGGTATAGCCTTTTTTTTCTCCCTCTGAAGTTTTTTAAATCTACTGTTCTAAGTTCAAGAATTCAGGTACAGCTATAATCAAATAATTTTTGTGAACGGGGCCACTGTCTTTGCATTGATGCTCCTAAGAGAACAATTCAAGTCCTTTATCTACTTGATAATATTACTGAGTATTCAGTAATTTTTTTGTGATGGAGTAAGTAATATCTTATTACTCTAAGATTCTCTGTTCTGGATCTTTGCTTCTAAAGCTTTGTGCTTTTCTTCAAAGAGCATTTAATAAATATCTCTCACAGACTCACTGTGGGCTAAACCCTCTGGTCTTCCTGGATCTTGCCAAGAGAATGTTTGTCTTAACTTCAGCACATAGAGTGATCTGCATTAATTCTGAGTGAGCTATAGGTAGGAAATCTGTTTTGAAAGGGCCGCCCTCAGGAGCATTTCCAAATAAAATCATACGAGGACAAGAATAGGGATAAACTGTTGTCCATTTTTGTGAAATCCAATCTTATGTCTCCTCCTTTTATTTGTTTGTTCTGTGTGCCAAATGGGTGAAAATCAAAAGGCAGAGTGCCAGGTAGCATCTTTCCACCTTTTTTTATTTTTTCATTTTTTTATTTGTGACTGGAGATGGGTTGACAGAGTGTTCCTAGCTTACCCCTCCCTTTATGCTTTTTCCTTTCAGGTCAAAGCTCAGGATGTGGCATCTCAAGTTTGGTGCACAACTGCGGGAGAGATAAGCAGTTTGGGTAGCAAACAGCTATTCGAAAAACCTTGTGGTTTATCCATACTGGACACGTTTTGTGTGTGTGTGTGTGTCTGGTGGTATATTTTTCACATTAGCTGTTTCTTAGGATTAGCAAACCAGTACAAATCTTGTTCCATCCCTCCCTGGGTATTTAATGTAGTGCCAAGCAAAGCACAGATTAACATATGCTTACTCAGGATTAAGGATGATTTTTTTTTTTTTTAAACTCTTCTGATAGGCAGTAAAATAGAATCCACACAGTTCAGTAGAGTCAATGGATGGGCTGTTTTCATTAGTGCCAACAACTAACCCTAAACCTTTGGTCCCAGGCGTCCACAGGCTTTGGGTTGCACTTCATGGAAATCAGATGGCAAGTAGCAGTAAAGTCTTTTCTCCATGTTCTTAATTTGCCTCAATCACTACAGTGCTGCGTACGATTGTTCCATGGCGAAGAAGAGGAGAGCTGCAGAGCAGGCTTTGGGCGTCCCAGTCAACAAGAGAAAATCCCTGCTAATGAAGCCCCGACACTACAGCCCAAACGTGGACTGCAGAGAAGAATGTGACGACAGGACCGAGGCGGAGGAGGAAGATGGCCTCCCGGAAGCCAGCGATCACACCGCCTCAGGTAGCGAGCAGGAGTGGCCCAAACTTTGTCTACTCCCTGGCACCAAAGACCCAGTCTTAACTTATGTAGAACATAGTCTGTGTGGCTGTAAAGGCAGATTCCCGTTTGGAAGCAAAAGCAAACCTTGCTTTCACTCAGCATCCATTTACTGAGAGCCGATGTTTTTCAGTCAGTAACTGTGGAGAGTCTAAATACAAGCCACGGAGAGTCCTTGCCCCGAGTCCATTTTCAAAAGTATAGAATTGGACTGTGCCTCTTTTTGAAGAAAATAAAAGATACTAAGCCTTAAAGAGAACCTCGACCCCCTAATAGGACGGATGTCTATCCCTGAAAGAACCCTTAAAAATAAAAGGGCAGACATATTTAAGCTTAAGGTATCTAAGATAGGACATATATAAATAAAGCATTTACTTCTTTTGTTTTATAAACATGCGGAGTATTATTTAGCCACTACCCCCCCCCCCCCAAATATATTTGGTAATAACACAGACTAATTCCGGTGGCCTGTGACCGTAATATTTTTGCCATTCTAAAAATAAGTACTTACAGCAATGGACTTAGCAGAAGGGACCTAAAGTTGGCCGTCCAGGGTCTCCTTCAGTGGGAAAATGTATCACTGTGCCCATTAGTTCAGAAATAAATAATTTTCATTTATCTTTAGGCATGCATTATATTTCGTGAATTTGACTCTTCACTCACTCACGACATGCTGTTTGCATGCTAAGTGATATGTAGTTACTATTTTGAAATTTTGGGATGTGTTTCTCCCCAGTTCACAGTTGCTTCTATTCGGCCCATGGCACTCACAGCACCTCCAGGAGTTGGACCACCACCAACCACTTTATGCATGAGGCTGAAATCGAAGGACACACAACATATCTCAAAAATCTATGAAAAAAAATAAATGGAAATCTAAAGCTTGACTGGTTAGAAAATGAAATGAGGTGTACATATATTCTACGAAATACGTCTTTTCTGAATGGGACTTTTTAAGGAATCAAAATGCACTCATAAGATGTTATTTGAAAAGAAGTATGTATTATACAAGCCAAAGGCAGTGAGTTCTTAGATCATAAATATCTGTTATTGAAAGAGTCATAGTAATAGTGATAGGTATTACTAGAAAAGATGTAAAAGCGTACTGACTGAATGAACACAAATGTCAGGTCACAACCATCAGATCTTCGGTAATTTGGGCTTGTGAGTAGTTTGAGATTTTGCAGTTAAAACAAAGTTGTATTCTGATTTGACAGTGTTTAAGTAAATGTCCCGGCTTTTCTGTAGTTAGCATATGGCTTACAGCCTCATCGGTCATCTGTAAATTACAATCATCCTTGACTATTTGTTTCCTTGAGCTGGTCAGTTTTTCGTTGATTTATGAAAATTGCGGGGTGAATCCGGTATTAGGGAAGGTCCTTGGATCGATGTGGTTAGACTTGAGGCATAATTCATCTGGCTGACATTAATTCACCGAGTATTTTTTTAAATGGACATCTTTTCCACCAACCCATTCTTGTAAGTACCATGAGGACAGGACTGGTCTGCCCACTGACTTCCTGCCTTTCACGTCAGTCACATGATCATCATAGATGCGTAATACCAGCCAAGAAGATGTACTGTCAGAATGTTCTCAGTGAAACATTCAGTTACAAGCATTGATGGACATCTATTTGCAGGTTCCCAAATGTTATCTATTTTTATATTTAGCACTCGAAGCACTACTAGTAATGAATATGCTGAAATTATAGTGGTGGTGGCCATTATTTTTGCATTCTTAATATATTCCAGGCACATAAATTACATCACTTAATCTACCCAACAATGACATGAGGTACGCATGATTATGGTCATGATTTTACAGATGAGATCACTGAAGACCAAAGAGATTTAATGCTTAAGGTAATGCAGCTCATAGGTGTTGAAAAGAAGATAATTAGGACACAACTGAAGGATAAGCAAAATAATTATTTCCCAGCTAACCGTGCTCCATAATCCAATTCTCCCATGCTCTGACTACCTCCAGAAAGTAGACAGGGCAGCATTTTACAACATCAAATCACAAAGTCACATTTCCAGAAATGACAGGTCACAGATGCTCCTATCCTGGCTGAAAGAGCAAAACCCTCCGTTGGCTTCAGTCTATGAGCCCATCACCCCCTCTCGCCAGAAGGAAAGAGAGCTGAGTTAGGGCGCAAGTCAACATCGGGGCTTTCCACCTGTCCTCTCCTTTACTCCGGATACCCCAAGGTCTTTACCTGTCCAGGGGTGTGCCCAATTGTGTCTTCAGCAGGCAGTTCAGACGACAAAGAGAGGGAGCAGGGCTCAGGAAGGCTAAGGTCCTAAGCTTGAATTCATTTAATGGCACAACTGCGTCTCCTACCCCCAACTGGCTATCTCTCAAAGAGCTGCAGGTGGACATTAGTGGTGATAGAAGAGATTGTGGAAAACCCATACAGATGCAGCTTCTTCACTGGGGCAAAGGGAAGACAAGTTTGCGAAGTACTACCAGGAGGTAGGTAGGGCAAGCGCGTGCTTCCCCAGTGCAGACGAGGAAAGGAAGGTCACCTGGAAGTGACATTAGCCAAATGTGTGGAGTCCCTCCTCAGGTTTTTTTATTTAATTTTTTAATGTTTATTTATTCTCGAGAGATAGAGACAGAGCACAAGCAGGGGAGAGGCAGAGAGAAAGGGAGACACAGAATGGGAAGCAGGCTCCAGGCTCTGAGCTGTCAGCACAGAGCCCGACGCGGGGCTCGAACCCCCGGATTGCGAGATCATAACCTGAGCCGCAGTCTGACGCGTAACCGACTGAGCCACCCAGGCGCCCCCCTCTCCTCAGTTTCTAAGCACGCACTGGTGACTCAGGGAAATCTGTCACAACTGTAAGAGCTCTAGGGGCTGGGATGATCGTTTTAACACATCTTACCTCTCAAAAAATTGCAAATAATGAATAAACCACCCCGATTTTAGAACTTTGAAGGATAAATTCATTTTTCTAGGGCTTTTGTTCCCAGCAGAATTTACATATGCAAGAGACCTGGAAAACTAATTTGTCTATAGAAGCAACGTTGATAGTTCCAGAAACAGAACTAAAATCCAATTATAATAAAATCCACTTATATTAAAGGAGTCAAGCTCCAAACTTGGGATTTTCAGATGACTTTTTAAAATTGTTTTGATGTAGAACAGTGGACACGAAATGTGAGAATCCATTAACATAGACTTTCTAGGATGACCAGACATCTCAGAGTAGAGACTTTGATTTAAAGCAAATAAACAAATGTGAACCTTTACATATTGGGCAAAAACATTTATTTTTTTTTTACCCTAAGTTGCAGAAGGTGTCCTCCAAGCTCCATCCCCTCCTCCCTACTCCACACTTTGAAATGCTCTCAGGGGGAGGGAGGGGTGTCCTAGGTAATCACCCAAGGCTCTGACTGCCCCCAGGAATGTACCTTAGGAATTTTCTGAGCTATGCTGCTGTGGTGCTGAGAAAGCCGAGGTGTGGTTCCTTGTTAATTTTTGTCGTGTGGTTGTTGTTGATTCATCTTTACATATTTTATTTATAATTTTATAATTCAGGAGCCATTCTTCCTTACTGCAAGTCAGCTGACAATCGTGTTTTAGTATCTTCCTGTAAATTCACTCTTGCAAGCATCCAAACTTGGGAAAATAATAGGCTATTAGTATGCTGAACAGTTTCTCCTAAGGGTCGCTGTGTTTTGCAAGCATCACCCATGGCATATGCACTTCCTGGGCTGTGGGATGTGTTGCAGAGGGATGGGCATGGAGTTCGGAAGCACGTGGCTCTGGGTCTGGATCTGGAAGCCCCCAAACCACAACCCTGCCGCCACTGGTTAGCTGTGTAATCTTGAGCAAGTCCGTAGCTCCTGAGAAATAGTTTCCCTTCTGCAAAATGGAATAGACCTTTCTTGTCCTTGTTGTAAAGATTAAATGCAATAAAGCACCGAACACCATGCCAGGAACATCAGTTTATTGTCCTAGGATGTCATTGGATCATTCTCATTTATAAGAACAGGACTCAGAACGCAGAAAGGCACTGCCGGGCCAGCCGTCTGGCCCCAGTCTCTGGACCTCAAACCCATAGCGGTTTTCCATCCGCATTGTGCATTGTGCATTGAAACTCCAGTTTCTTTTTTTTTTTTTAATTCTTTAAAAATATTTTTATTATTTTTGAGACAGAGAGAGACAGGGCATGAGCAGGGGAGGGGCAGAGAGAGAAGGAGACACAGAATCCGAAGCAGGCTCCAGGCTCTGAGCCGTCAGCACAGAGCCCGATGTGGGGCTCGAACTCACGAACCGTGAGATCATGACCTGGGCCAAAGTCGGACACTTAACCGACTGAGCCACCCAGGCACCTCTTGAAATCCAGTTTCTGAAGGCAGTTGGTGGGAAGTTCCATAGTATGTGTGGTGTCGGTGAGGAACTGGCTGAGTTCCCTTCACACTGGACCGTGTGCCCTTTCTCAGACGTTGGATTCACTACTTATTCTTATTTTTCTTAATTGTTGTTTAAAGTTTATTTATTTTGAGAGAGACAGAGCACATGTGGGGGAGGAACAGAGAGAGAGGCAGAGAGAGAGGGAGAGAGAGAGAATCCCGAGCAGGCTCTGCAGTGCAGAGCCTGATGTGTGACTCGAACTTAGGATCTGTGAGATCATGACCCAAGTTGAAATCCAGAGTCGGTGACTTGACCAACTGAGCCACGCAGGTGCCCAGATTGACCACTTATCCTAAACAAAAACCAGGGGCACCTGGGTGGCTCAGTCAGTTGAGCGGCCGACTTCAGCTCAGGTCATGATCTCGCAGTTCGTGGGTTTGAGCCCCATGTTGGGCTCTGTGCTGACAGCTCAGAGCCTGGAGAGGGCTTTGGATTCTGTGTCTCCCTCTCTCTCTGCCCCTCCCCCCTTTCAAAAGTAAATAAACAAAAACCAGGCCCCACCTCATTTAGGTGGAGGGGTCCACGTATCCTCTGCCGTTACTGTCTTCTGAAGTTGTATCTGGGGGAAGGGAGAAGAGAGCCACCGTTTACGAACACCTGTTGTGTGGCACCCTCTTTGCATGCACTCCCGTGGGACCTCCGCAGTGGGCCTCACTATGCGCGTGAGGACACAGGCTTCGGAAAGGTGCAGGATGCCTTCGGGGTCTGCACAGAGGTGAGCACGCGAGCCCACAGTCAAAACCAGGTCAGCTGTTTTTAATGGCAAAGGCACAAAATAAATCACCAGTGGCCCGGTGAAAATAAAAACACACTAACCTAAAAAGGTAGGCAGCCCATTACAAAGCTAAGAGAAGTGAGCAGCCCGTCACAGATCTATCAGGCTCAAAAGCTGACTCAACTTTGTTGTGTTTTTGTCTTTTTGTTTTTTCCCTTGTAACGACAGAGAGCCAGAGAGGGGTGGGTCCGTGGAAAGTTGGTTTGCAGATTTGCGAACGTCCCCGGAAACCATCGCGTGCCACGCACGTAGGCACCTCTGTCGGCAGGACTCCTCTCTTTCTGAAGAATAATTAATAAATATTTTCTTTTAGCATGTAACAAACAGTTGAACCAAACAATTATGTAAACTGGAAATGACCCAAAATGCTAGCAGTTAGCGGCGGCACAGTGAAACGCATTGTCGTGCACATGTGCGTTTTTGTCGCTCCCGCCTCTCTGGTGATCTGCACTTAATAGGAATATTTTAAACTATGTAGCTAAGCAACAGAGGTAATTGTTGCTTTCTAGAGCTTTTGTTAGCACTCTCACACAGCCCAAATATGCATAATTAGGTATAATGTCTATAAATCATTATTGTACACATGGGGGTAGTTAAGTGGAGTGAGAGAATAGTTCAATGAATTGAGCATATTCACTGAAAATGCTTTTTATTTGTTTTCTGTAGTCCATAATACTTTAAAATTATCATAACCCTTTACACTTTCTCCTAATAGCCAACCGTGACATTGAGAAAAACTTCATTTGCATTTTAGACTATGTTTAATATATTATTTAAACTTGGAATTCCTCTGATATGAATTCAGGAGAGAATAGACCGTCCTATCAAATATTATGTGCTTGTTTTTCCAGCCTCTTTTCTAGGAAGTAAAATGTTAAATTTTTCAGTTTATGTTGAATAGATCCCCACAAAAGGCTGCACCCTATAATCAGCATTATTTAAAGGGGCTAGTGTTGTGACTAAATTCTTCCCTGCATCCAAAAATGCTTTTAGTTACTATGGCAATATTTACTTGATCCTGGCAGTCCAGTGTTGATTTAGGGAGATAATTACCAGAAAGGAAGATGATGGAGATGTATTTTTGAGTGTCCTTGTCAGAGACAATGTTTATAAAAAATTAAATGAGACCAAAAAAGGCACATTGTCTTGGGCGCAGGCACTCTCTCCTGCAGCCATCACACAGGATGGCTGCCCTTTTCTTCCCTCCAAAGATGTTTATTAACACAGAATGCACTTCACTTGGTGTCTTTCACAGTCTTTAAGGGGGCTTATTATTTTGCGTTTTCCATCCCCCACTCTGCCTTTAGAGACACAGAGAGGGCCCTGCTTCCTCTCCTTTTTTTTTTTTTTTTTTTTTGTCTTAGTGAATATTAGGGGACCACTGCTGGGCTGTCAGGTGCATTTCACAGCCGGGGCTGGGTTACTGGGGAATCTGCATCTCTGCACCCTGAACAGGTGCCTTTGCCCTGGGACCGGCTTGGGTAGGCTGACTGTCGTTATGCATATACGTGCACACACACATACAGCTAAACACATACACACATACATGCGACTATACATGCACACACTGTCCCTGCAGCTGGGCCACTGCCAAGAATGAAGGGGGGACAGTAACAACTGGACTAGGACCACAGAGATCCAGTGGACTGTTCTGGACGGAGCAGCACGTGGAGGCCTGTTCTCAGTCACAGGGCTCTTGACGGTCAAGACTCCAGTTGACCCTCTACTGAAAACGATGAGTTCATGTGCCACATACTGCGGCCACTCACCTCTGGTCTCGTTGCCTTCTTACACAAATGTGTGCAAATACCAGGCCGGAAAATGTGTTACTAGTTAAGATATACGATCATGCTAATTCTCCCATTTGCTTGTATTTCCCTTGGCACGGAATTTCCGCGTGACAGTTATGAAAGTGAACAGGAAGCCTTGAAAGCTTCAGAACTCTTCATTACCATCTCTCTGTGGATGTATTTTGTATTTTAGCTAACATTCCATGAAATCTGAAAGTGTGCTTGAGAAACTGTGGAGGTAGAGAACATAAACCAAATAAGCTTTGAAGATACATTGCCACGCCAGCAGAGAAATCTGATGAATGTTTCTGTTATAATGCATAGTATTATGCATATTTGGTTTCCTTCTGGCTGGCTAGGATTTGCCAATAAAGAGGTATAGTAAGGGCGCCTGGGTGGCTCAGTGAGTTAAGCGTCTGACTCTTGATTTTGGTTCATGTCATGATCTCATGGCCGTGGGATTGAGTACCGCATTTGGGCTCCACACGGAGTGTGGAGCCTGCTTGGGATTCTCTCTCTCTCTCTCTCTCTCTCTCTCTCTCTCTCTCTCTCTCTCCCTCTCTCTCTCCCCCTATCTCTCTCGGTCTCTCTCTCTCTCCCTCTGCTCCTCCCCCACTCATCCACACACACTCTCAGTATGAAAAAAAAAAAAAAAAGAAACAATAATTTCACATTCAGCACTCTGTTATTGTTAAGTATCTATTTCAGTACCCTGGAAACAATTAGCTCTTAATATGCTGAAAATTCTCCTAGCTCACTTCTTTAAATTTAATTCTCAGAGTATTAAGGTCTGTTTTGTTTTGTTTTATTTTAAGAAGATACATATTTTTCTCTTCAGTGTTTATAAAATTGATAGAGCTCACATATTCACATATTGTACTTACTCTATATGTATATCTGTATCAATCGATCTATCATCTATTTGTGCAATTTTCTTAAAATAGTTTTTGCTTTTTTGTTTTGTTTTGTTTTTTGTAAATATTGGCTTTCTTTTTCCATAGAAGAAACCATGATAAAACCTATGGATGAGCACCTTCATTCAACTGCCCAAGAAAACTCCAGTGGGAAGGAAGACAGATATGGCTGCTATCGAGAGCTCGTGGTCAAATCTTTAATGCACTTGGGGAAATTGGAAAACAATGTGTCTGTTCAGACCGTGAGTGAGAATTTAAATGGCAGTGGCCTCCAGTGTGTCCAAGCGGAGAGTGATGAAGCGGACGAGCACTTTGTGGTTCATTCTGATGACGGAAAAGAAAAACTCAATGATCCCCAGCTTCGGTTCTGCTCTTCAGATGACAGCGAGAGTAGCTCTGAAAGTGCAGAGAATGGTTGGGACAGTGGCTCCAACGTCTCAGAAGAAACCAAACCGCACAGGGTCCCAAAGTATATCTTAGTGGATGATAGAAAAGACCTACTGGGAGCTGCTGAAATCAAAACCGAAGGGGACAAGTTTCTGTCTTGTGAAAACACGTGTGACCCCGAAACGGAAAGGAGAGACCCACAGAACCCTCGCGTGGAACCACTAGATGGCACAGGCCAGCCCTCGTGCGCGGGGGTGGAGGAAGATGGTAACGGGAGCCTGGCAGCCATGAGAGAAGAGTCCCTTGACCTGGAGAAAGCGAAGGGGAGCTTGAGTGTGCTGCAGCAGGCAATTGCTCTGCAGGCTGAGCGAGGTTGTGTTTTCCATAACACCTACAAGGAGTTGGACAGGTTCCTCTTGGAGCACCTGGCTGGGGAAAGGAGACAGACCAAAGTTATTGACATGGGTGGAAGACAAATCTTGAACAGTAAACGTAAGACATTTTTTTTTTTTTTTTTTTGCATTTCTTTTAGGAACAAAATGGCTTTAAGGGTTGGGAAAAAAAAATTAGTTAGATTTGATGACCACTTTCAGGTAGCTTTTGACAACTTGATGCAATTTAAAAAACCAATATATATTATAAAATGAACAATTTCTTTTTGTTTTTTTCTGCTTTGCTCTCTAGATTGTTGTCAGATCAAACTGGGTCAGTTTTGCGGTGTTCTTGCACGCAAAACAAGGACCATTGCCCCTATTTCTTTTAATATGACTGCTTCTTAAAAATATATAGTACTCCTCATGCACTACTTTATTGGACATGTTAGAAGTACATTAGTACTTACTGGGTTTTAAATCATTTTATTAATCAAATCAATTCCAGAAATTTAATTTTTCTTTCCCAGCCTCTTTTCGGGGTCATCTGACTGCTTCGGAGCTTCAGAAACTGGCAAGTCAGCCAGGATGATCCTTCTTGGATAAAACTGGATGTTAATGCTGTTTTAAGCCTGTGCTTTTACCCGGGCTCTAACTCAGGGCCCCAGATATCTGGGCCAAACATGAATGAGAGGATACATGTGCTTGGACTTTTAAATTGCTCCTCAACTTTAGGGAAAGTGTGTCCCCTGTCCCATAAAGATATTCCTCCCCCACCCCAAGTCTTGCACCAGATGGGCCTGGTGATAATTCTCAAATGGTGGTTCTCACGGGCCTAGAAAGCTTGTTTCAAATAGGTATTTCCCAGATCCCATCAGACCTACTGCTCCAGAACATGCATTTTTAAGCACATTTTTCAGATGATTCTTGGGTGCCCTAAAGTCTGAGAACCATAGAATCAGGGGAGGCATATCTTAGAGAAAATCAAGCTCATGGCCCCAGGGAGCTTACAAGAAAAATGTCTTAGTTTAGATGATCTTCTTGCTGAGATTTATGCGGACATGAATTGCACAGTTTGTCCTTTTAAGTCGATATTAGTACTCACCTGCAATCTTGTCAGTTACTGTCTTGCAGCTCAGAGCTGAGAAAATTAAAAAAGAATAAAATAATGTCATGTAGTGAGGAGCAAGGTAACAATACTCTGCAAGCATCCTGCCAGCGTTGGGATTAGGATGGAGTATTAATGAGCAGTGTGTGTAGTTTGGGACAGGACCTACTAAATACTTAGCTCTGTGCGCTCCACTGGTATGCAACTTGTTGAACTTACTTGTGCATGTGCTTATTGTTGTTTTTTTTTCTTATGAACTACAAAATCAGAAAAAAAAGATAAAATTGACTTCAGATTCCAAAAAGTCATTATTTGTGAGATACTACATTTCATTCATTCTAAGATACACAGTTTTCCCATTTAACATCTCTGAAATCAGAAGGGTACGCCATAATTTAACTTTTAGTTGTTGGCTTTTTTTCTTTCTTTCTTACTAGCACACAAGATGAGGTTGCATCTTACAACTGATGATATCTTCCAGCCCATGACATTCAGTGTTTGGAGACACTTTAATTACTTGTGCCATAGCTTAAAATATTTGGTCATTTCTATAGAACTTAAAAATTTTGTTTGTCTGTTTTCGAAAAGACAACAAGGCCACAGAATCTGTGTTTGTGAACACGGGTCATGTAAGATTTAGGGAATCACTAACGAGGGCTGGGTGCTCAACAGCATAACCAGGCGTGCCTTGGTGCCATGGTCCTGCCTTGCGGTGTTAGAAGCCTATGCAACAAGATCTAGACCAGACCCGTACAAAACAGAGACAAAGAGAGGTAAAGCTCGTAACGCACGAGAACCACAGGCTTCGTCTAGAGGGTGCCTGCAGCGTCCAAGTTAGGCATTCATTTCCCTGATCCGTGTTCCAGGCGTGGAAGCCAGTGGCTTAAGAGGCGCCTCTTTGTCTGGTGTGCAGTCCACACTCCGAGGTCAGTACTCACGCCAAGGGCCATTCCAGCTCTCCCCGAGACTGTCCTAACTTCCCATCCGCCTTGGGCGTGCAGCCCCACTTGTTAAGGGAGAGAGCGCTAGCATCTTAAAATATCGTTTCACTCCAGCCTTCAGATGAGCCAGGAATCCCAAACTAATAAAAGTTTGTCTCGTTGACTAAGCATTTAGCGAGACTGGAGGTCGCAGCAGATAGACTTTATCGGACAGCCTCAGACGCTGGCAGAGCCATAGGAACAATCACATGAGTATATCGGGCGTGAATAAGACTGTCCCAGGCAAACGGGGATGGAAGGGCACCGGGGGATGAGGTCACCCTCATGAAGATGCATCCGGCAAAGAAGATCAAAGGAAAAGAGCCAGGCCTGAGAGTCACCTGAGAGCGGGCTCCGTCTTCTTATCATGCAAACAGGTTCTGCCCCACAGAGCGTTTCATGGCATCCGTTTCACCCAGCGGAGGAGGCTTCCAGGCAGACGCGCCTGATGGACTGTCAGCGGACCGCACCTGGTCAGGTGCCAGCCCTGCGTTATCTCCCACACCCTCTCTGGCTGCCTATAGACAAGTAACGTGGCGAGGAGAGGAAACGAGAGGCGCCAGGCCTTTCAATGTGGTTTAGAAATGTGGCCTCACCTGGATGGGATCCAAGGGAGGGAGGGCATCAAAACCCACACGGCTTCTCCTTTGCTCTAATTCCCTCTCGTCAACCCTCCTCATATCACCTGAGTCGGACCTCGAGGATTTTTGATTCTCGGTCTACAGATACGATAGGCCTGAATCGACTCCAGAGTTGGCAGCACTGGGGGATTTACGTACCCATAAAACCACAGAGCAAGTCAAAACTCTTAATGTGCCTCTTGGTGTCTTGCAAAAGACAGAGAACAGTCTGGACACCCTGGCATTTAAAGCCTGTGCCTCCTTAAACGTAAACGCCCACTCGAGGCCTCCCTGTCTTCGGGCTGTTCATTTCTCACTTACAATTTCCAGCTTTCTCTCTGCCCACCGTCCTTCCCCGGCAATGCGTGCGGAACTTGAAGGGTCCTTGGCCCCTCCCGCTTTGCTGGAAGCCTGCCCCCAAATAATTGCATTACATACAACCTGCTGTGCCCATCTGCCCAGGACCGTTAATAATCCAACAACTGGGGTGGCGTGGTATCACACAGGCACGTCTCCTCGTCGCAGCAGCCTTCCCACCCCCGCCTCCCCCCCCCCCCCCCCCGGAGACGGCTGTCGCATCCCGCGACATCACTCTGCCGTCGGTGCGGCGCTTGGGGCCGGAGCATATGGGCCCCCTCCTCCAGTGCCCTCGGCCTTCGGGCGGCAGGATCTCGCAGACTATTTGTCGTGGCTCCCAGCATCAAGTGGGTTCACTTTCTGTGACACTTGGTGTGCCGAGAGGCTGGCGAGCCAGCCTGGGCTGTGCACTAGCCCTGTCTCTGGGGCTCCCAGGCCTGCTCTGATTCTGGTTCCTCTGTGAGCACCGGGAGTGCCCCGTGATTGGTCTTACCATTCCGTTCCCGAGCTAGGGGGTGGCCTGGGCTCTAAACACATTTCTGTTTTCAGTTTACGTACCGTCGGAGTCATGACTACGAAAATGGCTCCAGAAGGCCTCTTCTGTGTCAGTTCCCATCCCACCGCTATTTGTGCGAATCCTCGTTTATTTCACATATTTTCTTTGTATTTGTACTCCTACCATGCTATATTTATGTTTATTTTACACAGCCCTTTATCTAACCCACCCTCAGCACGGCTCGATTCCCGCCCTCGCCCTTTAGGCCGCAGCCCCCTGGTGGCCTGACAGGTGGTGGTGCAAGGCATCCCTGCGGTCCCCTCTTCTACCCCGATGCTCCTGGCACTGCAGACCTCTCGAGGCCTCCTCTACTCCGTACTTCCGTTCCCCCTAGAATGTTTCCTGGCCGGCCCACCTTCCTGTTGCTTCAGGTTTCAGTTCCTGCGTTCAGAGTAAAATAAGTAAAGAAAGTTTCTCCTCAGCTGCTCTGTCCTGATCCAGAGTGACAAACCGTGGGGGTTTGGGGACCTTGGGCCTCGGCGGCAGTGCTGATTGGTGGAGCGTGGCACCAGACGGCCTTCTTGACTCCTGCCTAACTCTGGTCAGAACAGGCTCCGCCCCAGGTAGGACCTGGAGCCTTAGGGCAACAGGAGGGCAGGGGCCCACAGGGCTGAGACCAGAGCAGCCCATCTAGACATGGTGGCTTCTCAGTTTTCTAACGTTGAATCTGGCTTTTTTGAAATTCCTTGAATACGGCATCGTTTGGGTTTGAATAAATTCATTCTTCTTTCTCACTTTTTTTTTTTCCTCCTCTGGCGGTGGGGTTCGTGTCTCATCATGAGACTCTAACTACAAGACAACTTCAGACCATCTCCGTTTGTTAACACTCGCCTGCCCCGTGTCAGCCTTTGCTTAGGAAACCAAGAAAATTGAAAATGTTTTTCATGCTTCCACAGGTCTCAGTTGAGGGTCTGATTCAAGGCAGCGTGAGAAGAATGTTTATGATGTAAACACGGAATGAAGTGAAAATGTCACCCCGCAAGGCCACTGTGTTGAATGGGAAGGGAAAGAAGGCGTGTCGAATGAATCTCTTGATTTACTTTCTCTGTAGATTCACCGAGGCCTGAAAAGAGGGAGACCAAGTGCCCCATCCCGGGGTGCGACGGCACGGGACATGTGACGGGACTCTACCCCCACCACCGCAGCCTTTCGGGGTGCCCCCACAAAGTGCGGGTTCCCCTGGAAAGTGAGTACTGCTTATCCCCAAAGCAAGTAGGCCTCTTCCCATACGCGCCATGGCATCGGGGTGTTACCCTCTTTCTCCTCCAATGTGGACTTAGGGATGCAAATAGAAAGATTCCTCTCTGCGTCACGATAATCTCCAAGTAACTATATTAATAGAAAACTTGAAGTAAGGGTGCCTGGGTGGCTCAGTCGGTTGAGCCTCAGACTCCAGCTCAGCTCATAATCTCACGGTTCGTGGGTTTATACCTCCCGTCACTCTGTGCTGACGGCTCAGAGCCTGGAGCCTGCTTTGGATTCTGTTTCTCTCTCTCTCTCTCTGTCTCGCTCTCTGCCCCTCCCTCACACTCTGTCTCTCCCCAAAATAACTAAACACTAAAAAATTGTCTTTAAAAGAAGAACACTTGGGGTACAGTTAGGCCAATAGAACAGGAGACGACCGACATTGAGAAAAGAATTTGTTACCGTTCCTGAGAGAAGGGTGCGGGCCACGCCAGGCAGGGCCACGCAGGGAAGCACAGGCGTCCTCCAGTGGTGTGGGGGTGGGGTGGGGAGGGGTTACCCACGGCTTCTGTGGGAAGGAGCAGAGGAAGCAGGCTTAGGACTGGCTAGTTTGAATATTCTCAGTAGGCTCTGGGGCTTGGGGGTTGTCCATTAGTGTCTGATACCTGGCAGGGGGAGAGCGCGAGTCTGATAAAGGAGGCGGTTTTGGGTGTGGGCTCACGATTGGTTGCTTTGCCTTCGAAAGCTATTTGAGAGGGCAGTCTCTCCGGGGTGTGCAGGGCCCCAGGTGTCCAGGCATCAGAACACAGAAAGTAAAAGGCACGGTTCATACGCCGTGTGACCGCACAGCCCTTCCTCACCCGCGGGTGTGGCTGCCTTAAGCCCACGAGCGGCCTCAGCCTCCGTGCTGCATGTAAGCGTAAGGGATGCATCCCACCCAGTGTCCACGTGGCCCCCGCTCCCTGTAGAAGCTGGTGTTGGCGGCCGTGGCTCCCCAGGGCGTCCTGCAGGAGCGGAAGGTGCTGAGCAAAAGCAAACATCGGTTGGTCTCACGAGCCACAGCCTCGCTCTGACGCTAGGAGACTGGGGAAGGAAAGGGCTGCCTCCTCAGTTTCGAAGTATCGACGTGCCACATCCTCTCCTTTCTGAACCCACTTATTGAAATCTCTCTTGGGTCATCCAAGCCACAGTGGTGGGGATGCCTCAACGTCAGCTCTCTCCAAAGCACGCTTTTGCCAATCACCGAATCTGATCTGCTCAGCACGGGCCTATCAGATCAGCCCTTCACCCGCCTGCTTACCCGGTCGTTCACCCGGCCGTGCTGTTTCACCAGTAGCTGGATAGCGGTGGGGGTGGGCAGTGGGGGGCAATGGACAAGGAATCAAAAGAATATCTCTTAGAAAGTAAAGAAGACTGTACTCGGGTCACACTGTGGGGAAAAGATGGAAGGAACGATTTGACAGGGAAAAGCACATACCCGTAAAAGGAAGTTTATGAGCTTCTCAGGTTAGGGAAAATAGAAGCAGAATAGTCTCGTTTGAGCCTGGTGTTACCCACAACGTGAAGTTTAGAGAAACTAAAACTTGAACAAGCTTGCTGAATTTCATCGTTGAAGTTCTTCAAGGGCTCATTTATTTCAACCCAAACACCTGTGGGAGGGAGCGTGGTGGGTTATATAACCAAGTTCGTGTGAATGCAAAGCTGGGAAGTCAGTCTGTCAGTGGGTTATGTATTTATGGTGTATTATTCTCTTCTTTTATGTGACATTTTGTGCTTAGTCCTTGCCATGCATGAAAACGTGCTCAAGTGCCCCACCCCGGGATGCACAGGAAGAGGGCATGTGAACAGCAACCGCAACACCCACAGGAGGTAATCGTGATGAGGCGCCAACCTTTTACCTTACAAAGAGACGTGGCAGAACCTTTCCCCCAAGAAAAGAAGGAACTAACAATGTGTTACCAAAATCGCTGGATCGCTATCAAATATGTTGCCACTTGAAGCAGAGAAGTATTCTCAGCATGTGCAGAGTGAATCAAACAAAAAAACACAATTTACTTTCCTAGAAATTTTCGTGTAGCAGCCAGTTATGCAAACAAAAACGTTCTATTTGAAGACTAGCGTTATGTATTCATACAGTCACACAAATAGAACGTGTTCTGTTTTGCTCTGGAATCTCACCATGGCTGTTTTTGCATTGAAAGGAGTTGCGTAGGGTTTATCTTGGACTCCATCCAGTAAGCACTAAAAAGGTACCAAAGAGGGACGCCCGGGTGGCTCGTTCGGTTAAGCGCCCGGCTCTTGGTTTCAGCTCAGGTCATGATCTCACGGTTCCCTAGTTCGAGTCCAGCGTCGGGCTCTGCACTGACAGTGCGGAGCCTGCTTGGGATTCTCTCTCTCCTTTTCTACCCCTCCCTGGCTGTCTCTCTCTCTCTCAAAATAAATAAATAAACTTAAAAAATAAAAAAAGGTACCAAAAGGGCTTCAGTGTACTATGGTTCTCACTATAAACCAGGATGAAGATTCCAGATGCGTTACATTGAGATTGTCACCCACTTAAAACACATATGTGCATTTACACACAAATGTGTTGGGTATATGTAAATACTTTTGTTGGAAATTCCTACTGTTTTATGTATACTTTATACCATGTATCGATCATGTGGTCATGAGATACCATTTGACTCGTAAGCATATGGCCAGAAAACTTCGTATTCGGTACTTTAAATTTGAACTGATTTAAAATTAAGTCCCTAACATTTTTCTGAAGATCTTAAGATAAACCATGGAATTTTCACGCTAGCTTCTATAGCTGGGCACATTCCAATTGGAGTGGGTGCGTTCTACTTAAAATGTTGCGGAGTTTCGGAAGAATTTAGATTTTTCTCCCTTACACAATTTTCTGATTTTAAAACTGAGTTTCTTATTCATCAGTTCTGGGATGTGATTGGGGGGCGGGGGAAATGATGACACAATAGTTTGCAAAACGCTTTTGGGATCCGTTAGGGTGGGAAGGGGGCTAATGTTAATATGACTTCACATTTAATGTATGCCAAGTACGCTCTAAGGTACATCCCAAAGCAAATCACTTCATCTTTTTAACTCAGATCCTCCTTTTTTTTTTTTTTTTTAAACAGTCTTTCTGGTTGTCCAATTGCTGCAGCTGAAAAATTGGCAATGTCCCAAGACAAAAGTCAGCTTGATTCGCCCAAAAGCGGCCAGTGTCCTGACCCGGTTCACAGGTACGACCCTCCCATGGGGAGTAGGATGTGCGTGCCATGCTCCCACACGATGCCGCCCATGTCCCCTCGTGTGCCAGTTCCCTATGGCCTGACCTTCGTTCTCAACTACCAGGGTCTGAGAGGCTGGCCCAGTTAATCGTACTGTCACTTAAATGGGCTTAAGTGGCCAGACCCTCCAGAAGTTCACCAGGAAATTGATCTGCATGTAAAGGAAACATAATGTGGGTGAATCTAAAAGAAATAAAGTAAGGGCTCCTGGGTGACCCAGTGAAGCGTCAAACTCTTGATTTCTGCACAAGTCACGATCTCACAATTCATGCGGTCAGGTCCCGTGTCGGGCTCTGTGCCGATAGCCTGATAGCATAGAGCCTGCTTGGGATTCTCTCTCTCTCTCCCTCTGTCCCTCCCCTGCTCTGGTGCACGCACTCTCTGGCTCTCTTTCTCTCTCCAAAATAAATAAGCTTAAAAAAAGAAATACAGTTTATAACATATATTAATCAAAATTCTCTGTCACCAAGTGCAACCCATCCCCCACTGGTTAGGTAAGCACTCCCGATGATTAACCTTTATGCCTGCAGAAAATGCCTTCACAAATCACTCATACCTACCCAAAGTACGTGATGGTGTATATTCATTCTTGTGTTCCAGCTACACATGTAGTTCCTTTAAAACAAAAATTCATTCCGTGAGTTGATAACTATTAATGAAACCTCTCCTATTTGCCCCAAGTACTTCATAAGCTCTAGCAGGTTAGAAGACTTTACATATCACTAAAAAATAAGCTATGTGTGATGGCACAATGAGAAGTTGTATGTTTATTAATATACAAATCGTATATGTAGGAAAAGTGATTTCGGGGTTAAAATAGATGACCAGATCTTCATTGTTGTTACTGAGACACTGAAATGCAAAGTAGTTATTAGGAGTATTTTCAAGATAGGACTTCCCTGAATATGTGCTCTTATAGACTTAATTAAAAGAGTCAAAAATCCCATGAGTGGAGAACATATGTCAAGCAAAGATCATGAATTACCAAATAGCAATGAAAAATCTTACAACAAAGGGGTGCCTGGGTGGCTCAGTCAGTTAAGTGTCCGACTTCAGATCAGGTCATGATCTCACGGTTTGCGAGGTTGAGCCCCACATGGGGCTCTGTGCTGACAGCCCTGAGCCTGGAACCTGCGTCAGATTGTCTCTGTCTCTGTCTCTGTCTCTGTCTCTGTCTCTGTCTCTCTCTCTCTCTCTGACCCTCCCCTGCTCATTCTCTCCCTCTGTCTCTCTCTCTCTCTCTCTCAAAAATAAATAAATAAACATTTTGAAAAAAGACAAAAACATCTTACAACAAAGTTCTTGGGTAATATGACCATATTCTCTTAGTTTCTCCCTAAGCAGGTTATTTATCAAATACAGAAATAGCATGATGTTTTATTTTGCTAATTTCTGAAAAAAAAATGTTGTTTTAGGCTAGAACGCTGATATATTAGGGGTAGAAACCAAATTACATATACAATAATTAGACCAACTAACTACTCAGATATTTTTGTGTAGCAGCTAAAATGTATTTTACCTAATCCGAGAAATATCATTGAAATTTTGGCATTCGGATGAGTCAGGGAAGTTTTGGTGGAAAACGAAAGAAAACCACATATGTATTTTTGATGTTGCTAAATTCTGAGAGGTACACTTGTTTATGCTCTTTTACCATTAGACGCATATTTGTGTTTTTCTTGGTTACACAAATATGATGCCCTTGTTTAATCTAAGTACAATGGTTCTAAGGAAATCGTTAATTCAGATGTAACTTGGATTAAGATAATTCTATTGAAAAATGTGATAGCTATGACAGTATGGTAATTGTGATTCATACTGAAATTATGGCAGTTTAATAGATAAAATAATACCTTAAGTATTATTTACATCAACAAAAACATTCAGACGAAAGGGGGAAAAGGGGGAAAAGCCTGAGAAACTCCTAATTCAGAAGTCAAGTTTCTGGTGCCCATACTGCCCCTGCCCCCATCAGGCTCCCATCAGCTCTGCTGAAGGAGAGCAGGGCTCAGCATTGCTTCTTCCGAACGGACTGTAATGCCATCTCGACACCAGCTACAATCGTGACTTTTCGTGAATCAGCCAATCTGATGAACAGTCCTAACAAGCAGAATGCGCACGCCTTGTCAGTGCCCTAATGAGAGTTACATGGCACTTTCCTCTGTGGAGCTCAAAGCGCCAACAGTCATCAAACACTTGCTCCTCATTGCATCCGCATAAGATGAGTGCAAAATTGCACATTCCTCTTTTACTCATGGGGGACTCGGACCCATGACATGCAGCCGTACCATAGCCACCCTGAGTCCTTAGTACCTCCTGTCTCTGGCTCCTGCCACTCTGTGCTTTATCCTGCTGTGACCACGGCTCTTCTCCACAGTGCACTGTCTCTGTGGGTACCAACAGGCATGACACATTCGGTCTGCTTTCAATTCTGATGCTAATATGCTCACCAAGAGTTTCACCATATTTCTTCTAAACTCTCCCCTTTTTCTTCAGGACGAGCTTGGTGAAACAAATTGAATTCAATTTCCGATCACAAGCCATCACCTCTCCCAGAGCCACGGTGTCAAAAGAACAAGAGAAGTTTGGGAAAGTACCATTTGATTATGCCAGTTTCGATGCCCAGGTTTTTGGCAAACGCCCTCTCGTACAAACAGGTCAAGGACGAAAAACGCCACCATTTCCTGAATGTAAGCTTCAAATCCTAATCCTTATTCCAAAACCAGCACCTTGCCTGAGTGTGTTGGGGGGGGGGGGGGAGAGTGTACTCAAATGTAGAATATTGCTCAGTGTTGCTCAGTGTTCTGATTTTGCATGAGGTTACACTGAATATGGTGAATAGTTAATGGACTAATTATTTTACAAACACTGTGCCATTGCTGAATCGAAATACAGTAATTTACTAAAGAAATATTTAGTTCACATTTAGGTGGGATTGGGATCATATATTGAAACTGTAATAATCATCACAATTTTGGTTCATACTGAAATTATGGAAATTTAATACATAAGATGTTGAAATACTACTTCAAATGGTGCTTAAATCTACAAGAGCAATTAGTCCGAAAGTGAGAGAAGAAGTGAAAAGTCTGAGAAACTCACGGTTCAGAAATCAAGATTTTACTAGAGAGCAATATGGTAACCGCATATTTAAGAATGACTATAGAGTCACTTAAAGTGTGTTAATACTCCAATGGTGTCACATCCATGTAGAAGATCAGAGCTCAAAGATGCTATGATATATACGACTTGGGTGTTCTTACTAACACATTTCTTCAAGTGTTTTAGAGTCTTTGAATATTCTAACGAAAAGGTAAGAGAGTGAGCGTTGGGAGAAACCCAGGCATGATTTCTTTGTCATGGTAACAGTCATAAGGAAAGAAGTGAAGTGATTCCCCAGTTTGAGTTCTCCATAGACCATGGACTAGTTACAACATACACATCCATGGAATCTCTTCGATCTACCTAGTTACCTAGACTGAGTGCTCTCAGGACACATACTATGCGCTTCATTCTCTGGTGTTGGTCACTTCCTTCCAAGAACTGGCATGTTATATAAAACCTAGCAGTGATAAACAGACTTGAAAGGAATTGGCCCATCGAGAGCAAGTACATTCCACTCCAAAAGATATTTTATCTATTCTTACCCAAAATAGGCCAGCCAACATAAATAACACTGACAATAATCCTGTTAGATCCAGGAAAAAATTCGTTTGCACCTATACATACACACACAATGTTCTCTATTATAAAAATGCAAAATATACCCACATGCATGCACATACACATATATGTTTGATTCGGGTGAAGCTGGTTAAGGGCATTCTATACACTTATGCAACACAGATGTTGGTTTAAAAATGCAAACCATTCAGTGACATTCCTACGTTTTTGCAACAATAGGAACAATATTTGGTAATGCTTTCAATTACTTCATGAAAAATAATGATCAAATATTTAGAATAAGCAACATTTACAGCAAAATAAATAAGTACTTCTATGTTATCCCACTTAAATCTTGGGTGTTTCTCCCATGACCTTGAGTGATGTTTACAAACACCCAGAGTGAAAGGAAATATGGTTAATTTTCTCTCTCAGTAATGCCTTGGTGCCACAGCAGAAACATAAAACAGAAACTCAGCCTTGATAACTAAATTGCCTTTCTGCTCACCCTGAGAACATTTTCTCTGTCCTTTACTTATCGTGCTCTACCTAAATATGCAAAATGCCAGCTCATTAAAGACACTGCCGTGTATGTAGTCCCATGTAGTTGGACGTGAGGAACAACTTCTGCTGCTTTAAGCACAAAACAAACCTGAATGTCAAATAATAAGAATGCAATTCGATGTCTAAATATAAACGGTTACTATGAAAACAAATGTCGAAAGGGTACACTTTTTTCTCTACAGGAATCACTGGTCCTCACACATACATGGTTCACAGATGTACGAGTCTTAAGCTCCTGTGGTCTCTGATGGGTTTTGCTAATGTGGTTTTGAATCTACAATTTTTGCCACAAAGGCTTCCAGTGCACCTGCCCCATCACATGAGTTACAGAGTTTTTACCATCAGACGTGTAAAGACGAAAAATATCAAGAGAATAGACCTTCTTCCCCAGCAATCACAACGTTTGGTCTGGGAGACTTCTGCGAAAACCGATCTGAATCCCCTTTGTTTAATGTACCAGTAGACAATGGATCGTGTTTTTTAAAATCTGTTCTTAACATATTTCAGTGCAAGAAGTTATATCTTTAAAACAAATCTATTTAATGACGAAAACCACGTCCGTGCAATTGCTAATCAAATCTCTCTTCAACAGCAAAGCATTTTTCAAATCCAGGGAAATTTCCTAATCGACTGCCTAGTGCGGGCGCCCACACACAGAGCCCTTGTCGTGCCAGCTCTTACAGCTACGGTCAATGTAGTGAAGACACCCACATAGCAGCAACTGCTGCCATCCTGAACCTTTCCACCCGCTGCAGGGAAACTGCAGACATCCTCTCCAACAAACCACAGAGTCTGCATGCCAAGGTAGGCCAGTCCAAGAGCCCGGAGGGTGGGCCAGTGACTGAACCGTGAGAATAAACTGCTTTTCGTGTTCCTAACCACATTCACTGCCACGCCGCTCCCCCACCCCTAAAGCACATCCCTTCCCCGTCCTAGGAAGAGGGCCTGAGTGTAGTGGCTTCGGGGAGGAGTGAAAGAGTGTTGTTCTTGAAGGTGGTACCCCAGAGTCTGGGGAGACGTGCGTTGCGGAGATTTGTAGATTTCAGACCTAGCTTTGTGTTGGGGACTTTGTAGATTTCAGACCTACCTTTGTGTTGGGCACACAAGAGAGAGGCTTGCCGTTAAAGCCAGTGTGAACAATGGAGGCTTTCTGCTGTCAAAGGTGGTAGGGAATGTCGGAGTACACAGGGACTTGTAAAACAGTTGCAAAATTGACCCGTCCGATTTTGTGATTGTCCGCGTTACTACTGTGTAATGGAAGGTAGCCTCGGTTGCTATGGTATTCTCAAAGGACACATAGTAAAACCTGGATACACTAAATCAACATGAGATGGTTTGGGAGGTGGGGGGCACTTGAGGACTCGGGGCGTTCAAATCCAAAATCAAAGTCTGCGAACTTTCTGAAGATGCCACATTTCTGAAGCCGATGAAATTAACCACGTCTCTCCACTAATCTCTCCTCTCTAACAATGAGAAGTAGACATCCATGTTTAGGATACCTTGATGGCAACAAAAAACAAAGATGTCCCAGTTCTTGCCTTTTGAAGAGGAGGGGTTTCTCACGCTCCAGAGTAGCAAGCGAGCCTCAGAGCCCCAGAGGGACTAGGAGAGCTTGTCCGCAGGCCGTCAGCTGGAGCCTGTAACTCCTATCTACGCAAAGGGCTCAGTTAGAAGAAATGCTTTTCCTCCTTAGATGGCTGAAGCCAGCTGAAGCAAAGTGCCCAGGCTTATCTGGAGAAGAGATTTTACCCTTGCTTTAAGTGGGAGATCTCCTGGGTTAAACTCTAGCCCCGAAACTCAGGCGATTAGCGTGGATGGCTCTCTTTTTCCCTGTAAGCTCAACCCCATCCCTGGTGTGGTCAGCTGCTCACCTAAGCCTGCCAGGCCTTCAGGAGAGCAGGGAACGTGGTGCCATCGAGCATTTGACAGAAGAATCAGAATTAGCTTCTGGACAAATCTGAGCCAAGTAAACCCCAGGAAGAGTTGGTGGCCAAAAACCACTCAAAAACAATTTTTAAACAAATGAGGTTCTTAAACAAAGAAAAACGCATCCTCTGAAAACGGTAAAGAAAATACCGAGCTATCCGAATTCAAAAGCATTCGGGTCAGAAATTATTTATAGAAACGAATTATTATTTAGGGTGCTCTCAGGGCTACTTTAGTTCATTTTTATCCATTTTTTAAAACCTGAGTAAATTTCTCCTTTTGCAAAGGGATGTTCTAACACACAGCCAGTTGGAGAAAGCCTGAAATATCCACTGTCTTGGGCTTTATAGTATTTGTTGTTAAGGCTGTCCTTTGAGAATAATGATTAATGCTACCTAAATTACTTGAGCAAAGGGCTGCAGAATGAGGGCTTTCCATCTGCATGTGTAGATATTTTTTTGTTGTTTTTTGGAATTCTGCCTTTAACCTTTATATTCTCCACGTTCTGTTAGTTGCTGGGGCCAGATAAGGAATCAAACAAAGATGACCGAAATCTGAGAGTTTTTTTTTTTTTTTTTTTTCTTATTGCTATACGTGTTTTGTTCTTTTCTTGAATACTTTCTGGTCAGAAGCGTGACTGTTAAATTGGCGCATTCCAAAAATCCAAATAAGTGGCTTCTGCGTCTGTTCTTACACCCCTGTCGGGAGCACTGTGTGTGCCAGGGTTATTCTGCGGAGCGGATGCCCCCGCCCGGGCTGACAGGACGCACTGTGTGTCCCAGCCCCCAGACGGCCAAGCAAGTCTTACCCGCAGAAGCCAAACCACTGATGTATGATGAGGAAGAGGAGACACAGAGTGCAACAAGCGACTTTCAGGCGGACTTTATTCCACTCGCAGTTCAAAAAGCCGTTTTCCTACAGCGGTGGTGAAAACAGGATAAATAGGTCCCCCCTACGGTGTCACTACGTGCGAATCCCTCTTCCAGGGACACGTTCGCACACGACTGCAACGTCTTGCAGAGCTCTCTCCTAGCTGGACCCTGTGCTCCAGATATCAAAGAGGACCTCATAAATCCCCGAAGCCACAACAACAACAACAAAAGTAATGATCGTAGCAAAACAATGAGAAAAGGCCAAAGCAATTAACCCCACCAAGTGGCCTCTGATCCAAGAGTGCCCAGCGCACGCTAGTTCTACTCAGTGTTGCACTTTGCTCCGTGCCCTTTACCTCATCTAGGATTCACTATATATGAACAGTCCTCCCCTCCATGTTGAATGCTAGCCGGATTCTCTATCCACTGTGATTTGATTTTTCCTCTGTGGTGGTTCCCGTGCTTATTTCTGCTAACCAAAACCCGCAGATGTCTTGAGCTCCTTGTTTGGTTGGAAGGATGTAGAGATATACAGATGTGCCCTCCTCTACTCTTATAGCTGAGCAGAGGAGCGTTTTTTGATGTACTAGAGAGATACTCTGGCAGCTGGACTCTTAGCCGTACCCACGAAACGGTCTACGAGGGTTCGACTGGCCAGCTGCGTGTTAAATCCTGCCACAGACCCTGCCTTCAGGGAGCTTATGGGCAAGGCAGAAAGAAAGAAATCGTTGTCCCAGGTGGGGAGCTGGGTTTCCAGAGATGACATTTTTAGTGTTAAGGGGAGGCAAGAGTGGCTTTTATCAGAACTTGGCTGAGGGCAGACCGCTCACTTCCTTGATGGAATGGGCTTCTCTGACGTTGCCTGAAGAGCCCAGTCAAAGAACAAATTAGAGACCACGCTGTCACGTGTGGAGGCCACCTTTTTAAAATCAAGCCAAAGGACACTAACCTTGAAATTGCCTTCCTGCCTACTTGCTGGGGTCACATACAGGTTTTCTTTGTGCCACGTGTAAGCTCACGACTGCCTCCGAGTTCAGTGTCAGGTTCATGGTTTCGTGCGAAATCCCTGCTCTCGTAGAAAACAAAGGGAGCAGAGACTGTTCAGAGAGTCAACGCAACTGTGAGTTCCTGCAGAGTCTAGAAGCAGTGAAGGGACAACACGGATACTCTACATCGTTCTGAAGTCGCGCGGCCCCGAGCAGCGGTCTACCCGACGCTGCCGAGACGCTTCCCTCAGGGACCCTTTCCCCACACCGTGTTGAGAAAAATCAGTGCTAACATTGCCCATCGCTGCCCCACTGAGTCCATTATAGCTTGAAAGCAGAGGTTAAGAGGAATTGTGTATTTGTTAAAAGACAGTCCGGCACGTTCCCAGCACATGTACACCACCCACATCACCTGTATGTTGTTTTAAATATCTCTCTAAGGCATCAAGTCAGAAGAAGAAGTCAGCGGTACCCATAGTAGTGGGTATCGTATCGTTGGTATAATGTCCTTCGTCTTAATAATAGGAGTTTGTAAAACGGGCATGGGCCACAACCTCAGACACTCCCTCTTTGGTCCCACGGCCGTCACTGCCGTTAGGAGCCCCGCATTAGCAGAAAGGGGCAGCAGGCGCAGAGCAAGCCCGGGTTGGCTGAGTTGGCCGAGCGCTTTCCTCTGGCCCCTGAGCGCACGGGCCAGTGCTTGTTGGAGACCCTCCCCGCGGCCTGCCTTCCTCCCGCCCTCAGCAGCAGAGGTAGGAACACGCACGCCGTCTATCTTTATCCCGATCGCTTCTGCTTGCCAAGCATTCTGTTGTTTGTTTTGGTGTTTTCCCCACCTGTTTAGACGAAGTGGCATATGCACAGTATGCCTTAAAAGAAAACAAAAAACTGACACTCGGTTGAAACGCTTAAAGTTCAAAATCTGTTTTGTGCTTGAATAAGGCCGAGAAACAACATGATAGCACTTCACCATTCTTGCTGCCCGGTATCGGAAATCGCCTGATGGCTCTTGGGATGCTTAGAATCCAAAAGCAGCCTTTTTCAGTAACTTGAGTATCGTGTCAGATTGTATCACGAATTTTCAGTGAAATGTTTCAAGAGACGTGGGTCACAGATCACAAGGAACCAACTGATATGTGTGATTACATTGAATAATTCTCTCCTTGCCCCTGAGTGCAGTAGCAGTGGGATGTCTCTTTCGGCATCGAAAACCCAGTCAAACTGTTATTATTATTAGCTGTCATTTATTGAACACCTACTATGTGCCAGGCACTGTAAATAAGCACTTTGCCTATGTTAATTCTTTTTTTTTCATTTTTAATAAACATTAATAAACATTCATTTCATGTTTATTTAATTTAATAAAATTTAATAAACATTCATTTTTGAGAGAGAGACAGACAGAACGTGAGCGGGGAGAGAGAGCGGGCAGAGAGAGAGGGAGACACAACCTCTGAAGCAGGTCCCAGGCTTTGAGCTGTCAGCGCAGAGCCCCACGCGGGGTTCGAACTCACGAACCATGAGATCATGACCTGAGGTGAAGTCGGGCGCTTAACCGACTGAGCCACCCAGGCGCCCTGACTGTGTTAATTCTTTTTAATCCTTCTAGAAACTCTGTAAAGAAGATATCATCCCACTTAGCAGATGAAGAAATAGTAGCATAGAGACATTAAATAATTTTCTCTTATTAATTGGAACTAAAATTTTAATTCATACCTGTCCAATTTCTTACGCTCTTAAAGTTCTTATCATTATCTTATCATTATCATTATCATTATCTTATTATGTGTTATGTAGACTGTTGTCCAACTTAAGAATCTTCACTGACTTTGGTTCCGAGTCTCAGACAATGGCTTTTGGGAAATGGTTAGAAATTTTATTTTAATTTCATACCTTATGTCAGACACTGATTTCTTCCCTGAATTCCGTCATTCTATTTATAGTGAGCACACTTCATAAGCTAATACTCTGAACTTAATAGTTTTGATGCTCAGGTACTATAGAGTAATATATGCTATATATATATTTTTTATTATTAATACCCTACCTGCTTTGACAACATCAGATAGCTTTCAATACAGAAAAGATCCTCTCCAAACAAAGCACCTGGCAGTAAAAGTGGAAGAACATGAGCCAGAAGGTGAAAGTTGGGGGCTAATCGCGGCAGCAGCCTAAGCAGAGGGACGCTTAATGTCTGCACTCCTGTTAGCCAAGTCAAAAAGGGAAAGACGGCCTATCCTGTGTTCATGGAAACCTTGTCGAATAAGGAAAACAATGCTGTCTTGTTATATCTGTGTTTTGAGAGTTAATAATTTTCACAGTCAGAACACTTAAGATAAAGCTCTCTTTTTGCTTTTACTTCATCGCCATCTTTGAATGTATCCTTTTTCATTATTAAAACAATATAACACTGCCATTTGCCTGGATAATATTGGAGGCTTGCTTTAAGACTACCTTCTAAATCCAAGCACAGTAATTTCTGTGTTTTCCCTTTTGTTCTTCAGAAAACAAATGTCTACCCTTTCCCCCTGGTTGTAAGCATAATAGGGATTCGGGGTTGTTTCCTGCTTTCCGTGATAGACATCTTTTCCTGATTGCAACAGAAGCCTCATCAATATCATTTTACTGGTTGCATAATGTGCCATTAAATAGATGTAGCATAATTTCATTAATCATTTCGCTGTTGGTGGACATCCGAATCACCTCTTATTTTATAATACCAATAAGGATTTTAACGAATAATTATTTCAACTTTCAGTTGAATAATAACTTATATTTATTAAATTACCTTTCCTGACAATCTCCTCTATGCATAACACACCCTTCTGGAAGGCAGGAACGGTATTTTTTCAATCTTCTTTTCCCAAATATGGATTCTCAATATTGTAATTAATAAATACATCCTACGTGGCACCTGTACCTCAAACGTGGCCGAAAGTGATGGTCCTTGGTGTCGCTCCTAAGTTGGAGAGTGCATGGATAGTATTAGACCTACCCTCAAAAAAACCTTTACATTTAAATTGATATGATCAAACTAAGGGTCTGGAATGGCACTTTGAGAAATCAGAATATGAGAAGGTGGCGGTGGGGGTCCACATCGCGGCCTCGCCCACCACCCCCTCCTTTTTGCGCTTCCTTTTGGAGGTTCAGGCACAGACAGAAGTGATGTCTGTTGATACGGCTGTGAATAAAAATCCATGCAGTAAACGTGTGATCCACCCATCTATGGGCAGAAAGGGACCCTTCTCTGGTACTGTGTGTAATTGTTGAATGCATCTGTGCGCTCACTTAAAGCCCATCTGTACCCTGCTACCCAAACGTGCTTTCTCCCTGTCAAGTCAGGTGCTCAGAGCAGCCGGCTGGGGCGCGGGATGTACAAGAGTGCCTCTTTTAAACATTAGGAGTGATTTTTCCCCCCAATCAGCTCATTATTACTCAAGATGTGGAATCATAACAACTCTGAGAATCTCTAATTTTTTATTTACTATTTGGATTTTCTTCTGTAAAAACTAAAATATATATATCAGTGTTGTCTTGGAATAGTTGATATTTTTTTCAGGGAGATCGAATCTGCACTATTTATGGGTTTTGCACTATAAAACTCTGCAGCCCAGTCACATGGCTTCTTTTTCCTAAGCCATCTGTCACAGAGGTCTGGAATTTTATGTGAATGTTGGTTGTGCAGTCTTAACCCAAGTTTTTTATTTTTTTAATGAAAAATGTCAGCAACTACAATATTTAGCATTTTACTTCACATTGGCCATTAAACTTGATTACTATAGCTCCGTTTCATTGCTATAGTTACATATCAGCTATGATGCCAAGAATTATTTTGATGGGCTCACGGCAGAATACATTGTTAGATCCCGGAGAAAGCACGTGGCACGGATATGGTTAATATCTTGGATTTTTGTAACTAAGGTTTATTAATGCTGGTATAAAAACGTATTTGATATTATACAGATGGCATAAGATGTTGTGGTTACTAAGTTATTATCCTGGATAAGCTGCACTGTCAAATTCAGGGCTTAAAACTATCACAGGAGATTAAACTATTTACTAAAAAGGACAGAAAGATACAGCCAAAGCATCTTAGCACAAACATATTAGAAGTATATTTACCTCCCGCAAATTTAATAAAGCATTTCTACCTCATGGGCTGAGAGGTTGAAAATAGGAACTTTGCAGGTGAAACAAGCGAACAGAAGAGGGGTTTTATTTTCTGGTCAGGTGCAAGCAGGGAGCCTTTGGAGGCGGCTACCTTGGCCCACCCTTCAGTGGCAACTGTTGGGGGGCGGGGGAGGCAGAGTGTAAATGGGGAGTTAAAATAAATCCCCCGGGAAGTAACTGGCTACCATATGTGTTGGGGATCTTGCTAACGTATTCAAAGAGACCTCCTGCTTTGCCAGCCAAAAGGAAAAAAAAAAGCGGAGACATTGTCCAAGATTGAATTGTGAATTGGTAGATGATAGTGAAAATACCCGAGAGGTATTTATCTGGCCCAGTTAGGAAAGAGCCCAGCACGCTGTCCCGCATTCTGAGTTACTGGATGGCAGTGACCACAGTTGACGAGAGCACAGAGGCCGTCCTTAGGAATGCATCATTTGGACGATCCGGAGCCCCTGAGCAGTCGTTGGGCCTTGACCCTTAAAAACAACAACAACGAAAACATAGCCAGAGGTATCCCAAGGAGAAAGGCTGTGAGGTATCGTGAGTTTTAGTTTCATACTAAGTATCTGGAAAATAATCATCTTTATTGTGCAGTTTCACTGTATGATTTACTCCCAAGCAGTCCCGATGGCAACTGCTACCTACCGCCCCCCCTTCCCCCCCCCAGTCAACAACCGTTTGCCCTATCTGGCCTCCCATCCCCGCCCCCACAACGTAACAAAGCTTTTCTGGTTTAAGTCACCCAGGGTAAAAGGTCACGTTCCTATGAATCTAATATTTCAATAAAAATTCTCTTGCAGCTGGTTATTTTTGCATTTATTTGTGTTAGGTTAATACTGTGATGGGGGGGCGATCTGGGAAGGAGTGCTGTGCCTTTTTATAAACTCAAGTGTTAATGCTATAAATGATGAATTGAGAGTGATAATTCTGCAAGCCAGGAAAGGAGATTTAAAGCTAAACTTCAAAAAAATACATAAAACAGGGTTAGCCAATACATTTAGCGTTTGGAACATCTTATTTATATTAGGCTCTACTTTGTTTAAACCCAGAAACACGAAGCTCGCTAATGGCACTGCTCTTAAAAGTCTGCCTAAGAATTGAACATTAACCAAAGCAAATCAGAAAGCTAGATTTTAAATCAGATATACTTACATAAAAGCTTGCATTTAAAATGATCCCTTAAAAGCCCCACATGGCTAGCTGTAACTGCAAACTGCTTAAATGTTTTTCTGTTTCCTATTGTATACCAGGGAGCCGAGATAGAAGTGGATGAAAATGGCACATTGGACTTAAGCCTGAAAAAAAATCGAATCCTGGACAAAGCTGCACCCCTAACTTCCTCTAACACTTCTATTCCAACTCCTTCCTCTTCCCCATTCAAAACAAGCAGCATTTTGGTCAATGCAGCCTTCTATCAGGCTCTCTGTGATCAAGAGGGCTGGGACACTCCTATCAACTATAGCAAAACTCACGGGAAGACAGAGGAGGAGAAAGAGGTATTGTTTCAATATGTCAATCACTAAGTTTAAGACGCAGCATGATTGGACAGTATTCTTAGCTTTCTTTTTCCTCCTGAATTATTTTTCGTATTCCTGTGTAGACAATACATAATTCTGTACCTTGTTTCAGACTTTGGTAAAGTGGTGATCTTAAAATTTCATCAGAAATTGAGAAATGTATCCAACTTTTCCTGTCACTTACCTAAAATGACGTCGCCATGGTACACTGTATCCCCATTTGGGCTGCAATTGTGTGCACTGAATGAGAGATTATATTATTCATCCCTTCAGAATACAGAGGCCTGTAAGGTGCCATATATAACCCAGCACTGAAATGCCAACGTACTCGTTCTTTCTGAACCAGAGGGTAGAAGATGAAGTCAAATCAGGGATAAGTAAGAACCAGGGATAAGTGTCAGATTCATTCCCTTGGTTTCATGAAGGAACTATTAGGATATTTACATATAGAGCCATTGGCCCAGGTATGTGGATCATGAACGCTGGGCGTCTAGATTGTATCAATCCCAAAGTCAAGGAGATGCATCTGTGTATTTGGTTCTCTTTGGAGTGGTTTCACCGGTGAAAGCCAGATGTTGTCACTGTGCCGGATTCATCAAGCCTTCATCTCCATAGTTTGAGCCACCTGGCTTAGTCTGATTAGTCCTGACTTAGAGTCATTCAAAAGAATTCATGGCCAGAAACCTCCACTGTTTAGACTATATCATTACAAATGGGACCCTGTTACAGGAGTGGTTCATTTTGCTTTGCTGTCAGGAAACTTGTTGATACTTGCTGGTTGATACGTTCAAAGAACTAAAATAGCTACTGCCTTTGGACGTGTCCATCACCTTTTTGAGCTTTTTGAAGTTCAGAAACTTTTGGGGGAAATACTAATTTGATTTTTAACATCGGAGACCTTAAGTTGACATAAAGAAGCATAAATGTGACATAGTGATCACAAGATTGGGTTGTTTCTGCAATTCTCCTTCCTTTCTTCCTTCTTCCCTCCCTTCATCCTTCTTTCTTTCTTCCTCCCTCCCTCCTTCCTTCTTTCTTTTCTTCCTTTATCCCTTCCTTCCCCCCTCCCTTCTTCCTTTTTTCTTTCCTTCCTTCTTTCTTCCCTCCCTTCCTTCTTCCTTCTTTCTTTCCTTCATTTATCCCTTCCTTCTTTCCTCCCTCCCTTCTTCCTTCCTCCCTCCCTTCTTCCTTCCTCCCTCCCTTCTTCCTTTTTTCTTTCCTTCTTTCCTCCCTTTGTTCCTTCCCTCTTTCCTTCCTTCATCCCTTCCTTCCCTCTTCCCTCCCTTCTTCCTTCTTTCTTTCCTTTCAAGATTGTTGATTCAGTCCCCCTCTGTAGTAGCCAGCTGTAGAGAACGGGCCTACCCTCCCAAACTGCTCAATCACCAGCTAGTCCAAGAGCTGAGAAGACCACGGCTCATCCCACTCTACACCACCAAAAGGAAGCCGAATCCTAGTCAGAAGATCTATTGTTGAGGGTTTGGTAAAAAGTCTTATGTCACATGAAGTATGATATTTACAAAGTAAGCATAACTGTGCCGTATTCTTGGATTGATCCCATGAGGACAACACCCACCTTGTTTGGGAGTATCTCCATGTCATGTGCAGGGTGGGATGTAGACTTTCTGTCCCCACCCTTGTGACTGTGCTATAAATGGACCATGGTCAACAGTCACCAGAAATCTTCCCTCCAGTGTCAGACATACTGATTCAGTCTTGAGTAGTAATGAAGAAAATTTATGTCAAGTGGGTTCTTGTTTTCCTTTAGGGTCTCTTGTATTGTTTGATCTTGGTTATAATTTTTGGCATCAGCAACAGTATTGCATTCACATTCTGAGACACACCTCCCATTTGGGGGTCTAGTAAGTGCCTGAGGAATCCTCCTTGGCTATATGTCTTATCAGCCAGAAAATGAGGTCTCATAATAAATATTTTATCTTTATTTCCAATCTCATTTATCTACGTAATTCCAAAAAACAATCTGGATTCACCCTGGAGATTCAACTAGAGTATGTTCTTATCTAATGCTTATATATCTGTGACAGTGTTTTGTTTCCCAGCAAAATCGTGGAGAAAACGGATTTGTTTAGATTAGATTTCTGCTCTTTTCAGAAAGGCTAACTTAGTTCAGGTCTGACAGTAGAGACTTTTACTGCTACTGTTTACAACCTAAGCATTCTGAAATCTGGAATCCAGAAGCTGTGTGGAAATTCAGTGTCACTAAGAATAACAAAAGAGGACATTGAAGATGCTAAGTGAGTTCTCGAGGTCAAAGTGCTTGCCCTGGGTTTGAGTTGACAACATTTTTTAAGCTTAATATTTATTGTCACAGTTATTTGACCATGAGCAATTCATTGCTTGGGGAAACTATACCTGATGGGGACACACACACACACACACACACACACACACAAGTGTTTCTAAAGCACTGTGACTCCCTAAGACAATTTCTCAGCCCTCGTTCTTTGTGCCTCCTTCTGCACCAAGGTAATCTACAAATAGACAATGTTTTTCTCCCTGTTCTGAATCTTGTAAATGAAAACTGTGATACTTGATAGTTACTATTTTGAAAAAATAGATTGTATTCATTGTCCTCGTTGCGGAAGTAGCAGAGGGACACCGTAAGGATAAAGATAAGGGATCTTTAGACACAGTGTCTTATCACCCTAACAATCCTGAAAAGCAGGATTATGGTCAGAGTTTTTGGAGGAGAAAATTGAGACTCGAGGAGGTAAAGTTGTTGGTCCGTGGTCATACAGAAATTAAGAAATGGGCCTAGGATTTCCTAAAATGAAGAAAGAGGAGAAGGGTGAAAATAAAGAGAAGGAAAAGATTAAAAACCACATCAAGTAATGGTGACAGCCGGGAAATATTGAGAAATTAGAAAGGAAAGGGAAGAAGAGAACAATGAAGAAACGGTACTTGGCGAGGTGTGGCCAAGGCAACAGTGGACCAAGCCCCCCTTGACCCTGATCTACAGGACATGACCACACTTTTCCAGTGAGCCCAATGGGATGCTGTGCTCCGCCCAGGCCATACATAAGCTGTGAAGGGTGGTCGGTTCCGCTCTGACACCCCCGTCCTGCCCGTTCCCACCTCCACCGCCTCCCCGCGCCCTGCCACACAGGACACTCACACACGTACACGCACACACAACCAGAAACAGAGCGATTATTTCTAATTCATTGTTATCTAGTTCATATGCACAACAGTTGCTTAATTTTGGTGGTAATTTTCAGAAAATATTGTCTGTCTCTCTCAGTGAAATAGCCTGTCCAGATGCCCCCTGCAAAAAAAAAAATCCTGAATCTGGAAAAAACTCAAAATATCTCGAAAGGAAAGTGCGGAGAAATAACTAGGGCTGTCAGTTGCATTCAACTGTCAGTTCTCCAAAGATTTCAGGGCTTAAAATGTTAAAAGTGCCAGATGCTATTATCTGTTATTCATGTTACCATTATGTTCTGGCCTTTACTGAAATCAATATAAACTTCCATCTGTACATTAAAGGAATTTCATTGCACCCGTATACTTTCTAAATGCAATGCATATATACCACATTCTCTCTTACATGTCCAGAGGATAAAATTATTATTTTTAAAATTATAGTTGAAATTTTGAAAAAAATTCTTCCAAATGATATTGACTTATTTTTTACTGGGTGCTGTTTAAAATTTTTTCTAGTATAAAATGCTTGTGCAACAAAATTAGGAATTCTTTCAGTGATGGTCGTCTGTGTATATGCTCTCTGTAGGTTTCTAGGGGTAGGATGCTGAGTGAAGAAAAGGGAAAAAGACAGTTATTTCATAATGTAATTGCGTGCATAAGAGTCCATAGTTTTTCTAAGGAGCTGCGAAATATTTAAAAGGTCATATCCAATAAAATTATCCTATTAAAACGTTACCACATGTTCCTATTCCAAATTGAATGCCATACATTCTGCAAGCGTTATGTTTATATACATTTTAGTCACAATAATAGCATAAATTTTCATAAGTGATCATTTCTTTCAAAATCCCTTATTCTCTTGCCTCTCATAATGTATAGATTCCGCAGTTCAACAATAGCTTATAAACTTTATATGTTTTTATGTTCATCTATAAATGTACACGCCTTTAGGAATACTTTGTTCTTAATTTTATCATGAAGAAAATAATAAAAGGCTCTTTTTCATTTTATGCTATTTTTAAAAAAAATTCAGCACCTAAACAGAAAAACAAAGGCTGTTTCACACTGAGACAATATTGGATTCAGCATTTGTGTCTACTTTCAAAAAGCCAAGACATTTATAAATTATAGCAGAAAACACTCCCGGGTGGACTCCAGATAGCCCCAAATGGTGGTATTGTCAGGTTTAAGGTCTTATAATTAGGAGTTGTTTCATGTTAGGCATTTACACTGTAAAGCTTGAAAAAGATAAGCACCATCCGTCTATTTTGCTGTAGATTCCATGGAAGGAGCGTCAAAGTGGCATTTCTTTTTGTATCTTACAAGGCAGCTACTACCAGGCACCCATTTCTCTTTATTTTTAAACGGTGCATTATGATCTCCTACTATTTTCAAACATATATCCATTAAATAAAATGGAATACTTAGCACTATAAAGAATATACAGAAAGAAGTTGGACCAAACCAGGTTTTATTAATTTGGTCTGTGGATGGTGTAACTTGAGATGGTTTACCAATGTATTTACCACTGTGTGGTTTTGTGGAAAACAGCCGAATTGTTATCCAAGTAATTAATGAAGATGATTACACGTGCCTTTATGACTGAGCTCAAGGTTTGAATTTTTCCTTGGTTGGGAAAAAACCCAGGGATTTTGTTTTCCCACTGATTTTGAGTGTAGACTCAGAATTATTAAAATATATTATATACGTTTTATTATATATATTATATTTTGCCATCACATTTTTATATCCATTTGACTTAAATGAGATTTACCGTGAATAATTCAGAATAGTTTTCTCATTTTCAACAGGTCAGTACTTTTGAGAATTAGAATAGTTTTCCACATTAGTTAATCTGATTTTAATATTAAATCCAGGAAGCATTATATTTACTGGATATAAGCTTAAGGATGAATGTAAGCTAATTATGTAATTGAGGAAAACCATCATTAGTTTTCTGTAAGATAATATATCAGACGGTCTATAAATTATTTGAAAGGATTAATAAATCTTCCTTATGAAATCAAGATCAGTTTTAAGCTTAAAAGAAGGCCACAAAAATGAGGGGTAAGCCAGCAAGAAATTCCATCCAATGAGTAAAAGCATTACAAGATACTAAGCAAAAGAGGTAACTTAAGAAAATAGGAAATGATGTGAGAATAAAAGCAATTATCCAGAAAGATCAAACCAAATGCCTACATATTGTGGACCAGTTATTACATCTTTAAACAATTTAAATGTTAACTTTTTGTATATCAGAAAGAACATTTTGTTAACCTAAATTTACTTATTCTTTTTCATTTAAAAATTTGTGGTTCACTTTTGCAATATTTCTTTTGTTTTACCAATGACTGCTGTGTACGTAAAGAACTATTTCTACATTCTCCAGGAAACATTCATTATGCAATAAAATCAGAAACATATTCACTATATAGCTCAAGAAATGCCTCTGTAGTTATATTTGCCAAAATGTCCTCATGAATTATAATTTTCTTTTCTTCACCAAGGATAGAGGTCCATCCTAATCAGGATATCATTATACTTTATTAGCTCATTAATTTTGAGTACAAATCCAATGAGGAACTTCAGCTAAGTCATTAAGCTAAAACTCAAATTCTACCCTAATGACTCCATATACAGTTGTCTTTTCAGGTTCCCTAATGCCTTCTGTGCTTCTGTATTTTTTTTTAATTTATTTTTTCCAGAAAGACCCTGCGAGCTCTCTAGAAAATTTAGAGGAAAAAAAGTTTCCTGGAGAGGCCTCCATACCAAGTCCTAAACCCAAGCTCCACGCGAGAGACCTCAAAAAAGAGCTCATTACGTAAGTCATCTTCAACGGCATATTCTGCGAAATTCTAGAACTAGGAGACTCAAGTTCATAATTTTGAGGAATCACATCCTGATTTGTATAGCTGATTTTCGGAATGTTTTAGGACAATTTCAACCAGTCGATAGTTAAGTGTTCGATATGTACCGAAATTTCTGCTTAGAACTAAGAGAATTACAAAAATCAAAGTGTACGTGACGAGACTTCATGCTAAGAAATGATTTAAAAACACAAAACCAATGTAAAACAATTAGAAATGTTTACATTTTTTGTTCTGTTTGGCTCATCAAAATCTTTCGTTGTGCTTTGTTCTATTGTGTCTTTGTAGTACCAGTTGCTAGTCTCATGGCCGTAGACAAAGTTTTTTAACTCATTTGAACCTCCAGTTTCTTAAATGTAAAACAGGGATATCAATAGTCATCTCATGAAATTGTGAAAATCTAATGAAATAATCTATAAGAATATATAAAATGCCTAGCGGGTAGAATGTTCTCATTTTGTGATCATTATTACTACCTGCGGCATAGACTAGCTCACAGTATTCTATGTAAGATTATTGCATTTTGTCCACTAAAGGCATAAATATTTTTTTAATGGGGAAGTACATTAATTCATGTTCCTATTGAAATTTTTTTTGATAAATTAATCACATTTAATGAGAATTTAAACAATTATTACATTGAAAATTTTAAAATATTACACCTGTGTTTGAAATACAGGCAGCAGCCATTTTCTTTTTGATTTTACAATAAATATTAAGTACCTGTCAGTAAATTAATGTTCCTTTCCATAACATAATTAACAGTACTGTTATCACACAGATGATATGAAAAACTTACTACCCGTCGGTCTAACCTCCTTCGCAGACTCACAGATTTTCCTGGGAGGCAGAGACCGGGGTGCCTGGGTGGCTTAGTCGGTTGACTCTCGATTTTGGCTCAGGTCATGATTCCAGGATCATGGGATCAAGCCCTAAGTCACGTTTCATGCTGAGTGTGGAGCCTGCTTAAGATTGTCTGTCTCCAGGGGCGCCTGGGTGGCGCAGTCGGTTAAGCGTCCGACTTCAGCCAGGTCACGATCTCGCGGTCCGTGAGTTCGAGCCCCGCGTCAGGCTCTGGGCTGATGGCCCGGAGCCTGGAGCCTGTTTCCGATTCTGTGTCTCCCTCTCTCTCTGCCCCTCCCCCGTTCATGCTGTGTCTCTCTCTGTCCCAAAAATAAATAAAAAACGTTGAAAAAAAAAAAAAAAAAAAAAAAAAAAAGATTGTCTGTCTCTGTCTCTCCTTCTGTCCCTTTGCCCTGCTTATGCTGTCTCTAAAATTAAAAACAAAACAAAACAAAAACAAAGCAGAGTCCAGCTTTTTCTTTTTGAAGAGGAATTTTTACATTTAATTTGGGGATTCTGTTAGAAATCAATTACCATTTTCACCGTGATGAGTGTAGTGATGCTCTATAGTCAGTGGTGATGATGGAGTGAAAGATCCAGAATCCATTCTTCTTTATTTTCTATTATTTTTATTATTTTTAAGTTTATTTATTTATTCGGAGAGAGAGAGCACAAGCAAGGGAAAGGCAGAGAGAGAGGGAGATAGAGAATCCCAAGCAGCCTCTGCACTGTTAGCGTGGAGCCCGACACGGAGCTCAATCCCACAAACTACGAGATCATGACCTGAGCCAAATCAAGAGTTGGATGATTAACCACTTGAGCCCCCCGGGTGCCCCAGATCCAGAATCCATTCTTAAGAAGTCACATCTTTTTAGGACTATTTGGGTCTAGCTATTCTCTCTATGGCAGTGGAACAATTGTTAATTTATTCAGTAATAATTAAAAAAATTTTTTTTAATGTTTATTTTTGACAGAGAGAGACAGAGCATGAGCGGGGAAGGGGCAGAGAGAGAGGGAGACACAGAATCCGAAGCAGGCTCCAGGCTCCGAGCTGTCGGCACAGAGCCCGACACGGGGCTCGAACTCACGAGCGGTGAGATCGTGACCTGAGCTGAAGTCGGACGCTTAACTGACTGAGCCACCCAGGCGCCCCTTCAGTAACAATTTTTCGCATGCCTACCCTGTGTTAGTAGGCACATATAGATGCTGGGAATATAGGAGCAGACAAACTCTGCCCTTCCAGAAAGTGCCTCCAAGGGAACGAACGGGGTGTAGGGATAGAGAATGTTGCTTCTGGGTTGGTTGAATGAGTTGAAGAAATGTTCATGTTTTGGTCAGAGGTTCTTAATCTGACCCTACTGACCCCAGGAGATCCAAGACAGTGCTTCAGGGAGTGTGTGAACCCGACGGCATTTCATGTAAATGATTTCTTGGGTAGGGGAGGTAACGGTTTCCATCACCCCTTTGAGAAAAGGGTTCTGTGACTCAGAAGAGTTTAAAGACCAGGGCGCCCGACGGCAGTAAGCACCAGCTAAGACTGCGGTAGAGGCTGGGAGCCGGGACCAGCTTCGGGGGCGGGCAGAGGCCCTGAGCTGAGCCCTGAGGGCCAGCTGGACCTGGAGCGAGAGTGAGAATGGAGCCAAGCAGCGGAGGAGAGGGCCTGGCTGCAGGTTTGCACTAGCAAGCCGTGGGCTTTAGACAGAGAAGTGAGCTAAGGGTGTATACCTCAGGGGGAACAGTGCGCAGAATTATCGTGAGGCTGGAGGCCCTCGGGGACTGTGTCAGGAAGGTCACCTAAGACACCGATGTAGAGATTCAGACGTGAGATCATGAGGCAGTGGCCCCTGGGAGATGATGCTAGAGAAAGTCTAGAAAGAAAGGGACAGAGTGCTCATTACAGAACTTGAGGAACACACCTGAGCAGTGTGAAAACAGAAGCCCACAGAGAATGCAGAAATGAGGCCGTTGAGAGGTTCGGGAGGGTGACCGTGGCGAATGATTGCCATGGGAGCAAAAAGCTAACAAAATGCCAAACTGGGCATTGGGTGTTATTGGCTTGCACCCTAAGTGCAAAGAGGTTAAGAAAATGCTGAACAAACCTTGGGAAAATGGGTCTTACAAAGTCACGGAGGCAGAGAAGGGAGCACGAGGTGGAGAAATTCAGAGAAGTTTGTGAGCAGGGACGGCACAGGGACAGCCGCCGCATCAGTGCAGTGACAAAAACTAAGATTGTGGACCTCGCCCGGCTCTCACAGCCTCATTCGGCCAGCCTTGGAGACGGGCGACCGTGTGTCGTCAGAATTGAGGGCGCGATTCACACAAATTCCTTACGGACATGAGTTGACCTGGGCCTGTCAGACCGAAGGCGCCGCTAAGTTCCTTCTCCCGAGTTGTCGAGTTGTCGGGCAGGGTAGAGATACCAGGATAGACGGTAAGTGAGGAAGGGGAGAGGCGAAGGGGGTTTCAGGCAAAGACAAGGCAGGAGCCGCTGGTTTTCTACATTTACATCCCCAGCAGGTGGGATAGTCCTGGCTGGGTTGTGTTTAACGTGAGTGAGGGAGCGAAATGCAAGAAAATATTCTCTCTGTACGTGGTGAAATATTAAAGCGCATTCTTACACAAATATATTTAAAGCTGCCGATCAATGAGACTTTCTAGCAAAAAGTAACCCTTCCGCTTAGGCACCAGCATCTGTTCCTTCTCTTCTGAATCCCTCAGCATAAAAGTATGTTTAAATTTTTCTAGTAAGAAAACTTAAAAGCCCTCTCCTGACCTGCTTTTCAGCTCAGCCCCCGTCTCTTCAAGAAAGCTGCCTCTACTGCGTGACTCAGTTTCTCCCCTGAATTTCTCTCAGACAGGCTTGTGCCTTCACCGTTCCGCCCAAAGCGTCCCCAAGTTCTCCAGGGGACCCATCTGGTGTGAGTTCTTGGTCCCCTTGACCCTACTTGCCGGGGCTGCAGGATTCAGCAGAGCTGATCACATCCTGCTCTGTCTCCAGCACCTTCCAGGGAACCACACCTCAGGACAGTTTCCCACCTCACCTAGGACCCCTTCTTAGACTCCTGGACAGCCTTCCAAAGGCACAATGTCTCAGAGCTCAGTCCTGGAACCTCTTCTCTCCTCTGTCTACACTCAGTCCTTTGGATGTAGGATGATGTTGGAACCATCTCTACTCCAAGGACTCCCAGGGCTATGTCACCTCCACTTCCAAGGGCCCGTGGCAATGAGCTGTCCCCTCCAGGTAGGACTCTGCCCCTCCCTCTCCACCAGCCACCCCTTCTGCTTTTCCCCTAAGGCTTCACGGCCTCACTATTGCCATTCCATCCGCCACACCACGGACTTCTGCAGGCATCCCCCTCGACTCTTCTCTCAGATGTCACTGCCCTGATGGGTCTTCCTGGCTACTGTAGCCGCCCCCCACCCCCAGCCCTCATGCTCCCATCCTCTTTCCCAGATCTCCTGTGGTCCCTCAGTATTTAACACACTCATACATCTTGCTCGCCTGTATTCTTTGTTGTCTGCCTCCCCCACTAGACCAGGGGGGCAGGAGGGCAGGGGGGCTGGGGAGTTCTTCTTTCATTGATTTCGTGTTCTCCTACATCCACGCCATTGGTAAATAATATTTACCATGCTGCCTCTTCTTTCCCAGCTGCACGAACATGAATCGGGAGCAGGGAACACATCTTAAATGCTGTTGCAAACCTTGCACATAGGAAGTGTTCGATGAAATTATTCCTAGGGCAACATTGGTTTATTGGGTTGACCTGTGACTGATATTTAAGTAATCTTAGATTACATTCTTTATGGATTTCATAAAGAATTTAATGTTCACCTGGAGCCTGGTGGCTGGAACAGTGTGATGGGTGTAGTACCAAACACACTAAAGGTTCAATTTCACCGAACACTGCTTCTTCCCAGAGGTGACCTGGGGTCAGCCATATACTTTCTCCCTCGCGGGAGAAAACTTCGTATGGATTTTGTGTCTGCATCTTATTTTAAATCCCTTCAAAAATGGCAAATTTTCATCCTTTAAAGGTCAATATTTGCAAAACGTAAGAGTCATTCCAAACTAAATGTAGTGTGAAAGATTGATAATTAACCTGCATTGTCATTTTGAACAGAAAAATGAAGTGAGATTATTTTGTGATGGGCACTTCTTGTTTTTTTTTTTAATTTTTTTAATGTTTATTTTTGAAAGAGAGAGAGAGAGACAGACAGACACAGAGCAGGGGAGGGGCAGAGAGAGAGAGACACAGAATCCAAAGCAGGCTCCAGGCTCTGAGCCATCAGCACGGAGCCCCATGCGGGGCTCGAACTCACGAACCGTGAGATCATGACCTGGGCTGAAGTCGGACGCTTAAGCGACTGAGCCACCCAGGCGCCCCTTGAAATCCAGTTTCTGAAGACAGTTGGTGGGAAGTTCCACAGTACGTGTGGTGTCGGTGAGGAACTGGCTGAGTTCCCTTCACACTGGACCGTGTGCCCTTTCTCAGACGTCGGATTCACTACTTATTCTTATTTTTCTTAATTGTTGTTTAAAGTTTATTTTGAGAGAGACAGAGCACAAGTGGGGGAGGAACAGAGAGAGAGGGAGACACAGAATCCGAAGCAGGCTCCAGGCTCTGAGCTGTCAGCACAGAGCCCGACGTGGGGCTCGAACCCACAGACCGCGAGATCATGACCTGAGCCCAAGTTGGAGGCTCAACTGACTGAGCCACCCAGGCGCCCCTGTAGTGGGCACTTCTTGCTGGGACAAAGCAAACAGGAAAGAGGAAGGCTCTGAAAACATTGGGAACAGTTTTGGGAATACAGTCTTGAATTCCTGGGAAATTAACTCTGTAGAGACCTCGTGGCTCTTTCCGCATCTTCCACATGAGGTACCGCTGATCTTCATGTAACTGCAGTGTAGTTCACTGGTTTTGTTAAAGTCTGACTACTCTATAGTTTCATCCTTTTTAAAAATTATGTTTTGCTTTGTGTTTCTAACAGATAAATGTACCTTAATTACTTACCGGAAACTGTTTGCAGAACAAGATTTTTTAAAGTTTTTTTGTTTATTTTGAGAGAGAGAGAGTGAGCACAAGTGGGGGAAGAACGGGGGGGGGCGGGGGGGCGTGGAGAGAGAGAGAGAATCCCAAACAGGCTCCACACAGTCAGCACAGAGCCTGATGAGGGGCTCGAACTCACTAACTGTGAGATCGTTATCTGAGCCGAAACCAAGAGTCAGAGGCTTAACTGACTGAGCCATCCATGTGCCCCAAAATAGGATTGTTTTTAATGTTTGTTTATTTTTGAAAGAGAGGGAGAAAGAGAGTGGCGGAGGGGCAGAAAGAGAGGGAGCGAAATCCGAGCAGACTCCCGCTGGGCTTGGAACCTGAGAGGGGCTCTATCTCACGACTGAGAGGTCAGGACCTGAATCTAAATCAAGGGTTGGATATTTAACCAACTGAGCCACCCGGGTGCCCCTCAAAATAGAATTTTTTAATGTTGATTAGAATAAACTGTCTTAGAATTTGAGGCCACTCACTAAAGGAACTAGCGTGTTTCCTTTCTCCAAGGTTAATACTTCCATTTGCAAACCTTCCCAGAAGATTTTGCCCAACTAGTTAGGGCCATGTGATTGGGTAAGATTTTTCATTGCAGACTTGTTTTTGTTTTGTTTTGTTTTTGTTTTTCATTTTTTTAATGTTTATTTATTTTTGAGAGACAGAGCACAAGCGGGGGAGGAGCAGAGAGAGAGGGAGACACAGAATCCGAAGCAGGCTCCAGGCTCCGAGCTGTCAGCACAGAGCCCAACGCGGGGCTCGAACCCACAAACCGCGAGATCATGACCTGAGCTGAAGTCGGACGCTTAACCGACTGAGCTGCCCGGGCGCCCCTGAAGATTTGTAATTTAAGCCAGCTATCAGAATCTGAAACAAAAGCTTTTCCCACAACACCGACATCTCCAATCCTTTCTTTATTCTTCGACCTCTTTATACCACCAAACTTAAACAAAGTAATTAGCAGCTAATTAAATTAATTAATTAGCTTTATTATTTTACCTCCTAAATAGTTTTAGCTGATTGATTTAAAAATCACTGGCACTTCCTTGCCTCTCCTGGCAGTATTAACAGGAGTCATTTAAAAATAGAAATGAAATGAAATAATAAAGCGCATACAATGCTGTTTTTGCACACTAGGTGGCCATGCATTTCTAAAGCAAGGATTCCCAGGCAATTAAACACATCTCTCACGCTCTGAATATTCCAGTTGCTTTAGTGTTCAAAAGAGATTGTTTCTTCCTTTAGTGGGTGAACGGCACTTGCAAGATCACTCAGCTCAAATGTTGATCGTTGTTCTTTTTTTTTTTTCTTTTCTTGTTTACATACATCTATAGCTTTTGCATTTTCCTTTCTGAGAACCCATCTAGGGAAAGTGATGGGGGAAGAGCTAGGCAATTCAGCTTAGATCAAGCCCTAAAAATCAAACATCTCCCTGAGAGATGGAAATGTTCTAAGTCTTACAGTCTCTTTAGATTACCTGAAATTGATTAGAAAGTAGCTCACAGGGGAAAAACACAAACAAAAAGAAACTTAAAAGGTGGTATTTCAAAAAGCCTTAGATGTTGGCAATTTGTCTCTAAATGTCCCTTCAAAGAGGTAAACTCTGTATTCTACACATACGGGTAAGCCTTCACGTTAGGCAGCGTGTCAGAGAAAACCAGAAGCCTGAATGATGTAACTGATTTTTCCTCTGATTAACATGGCCACAAATAGCACTGAGTAGGCTGGGGTCAATCTGCTTACTCCAAATGAGTGACTTTTGAGCAGCATCAGAGGAAAATAAATGACTGAGAAACCAAGGAATCTATTAACTACAGAAACAAATCCCCTTACGTTATTTTTAAAACACATAAGATGTGCAGAATGTGACCAGCTTCTGAGATAAAATGGAGTGCACCAGTACCGACTCAAGGCTTTGGCAGGTAGCCTGGAGAGCCTACTGCTTTGGTTGTTAATTAGCAATTGTCTATGTTGGTTTTAAGCTTTAGACGAAACTGATCCCAAGCTTTAATAACTAAGTTTCTTATCTGCTTCTGTATCGTCAGCAACTTTCCCATCTAAAATGTCAGCTTACCTTTCCAGAGATAGGTAGTGTGTTCAAAGATTTTCTTTTTCAGGCAGTTTTTAAAAATGTATATGAAGTTACTCTGATGCCCTTCCCTTAAAAACTCACAAAAATTCCTTTCTAAAATCTGGTATGTACTTGGTGCCAGTATGCCCAAGAGCCATTCTCGTCATAAAGCGCGGGTTTATGACATTTGTATTTTCAAAGAAATCAGACATCATTGGTTGTTGACTCGTAACATCATGAGGGCATATATTTGCGCATCGCCTTCCTACATGATTTGAGTCAGAGAACTAATGTGATATTGAAAACAAATACCTTCAGGGGCACCTGGGTGGCTCAGTCGGTTAAGCGTCTGACTTGGGCTCAGGTCATGATCTCACAGTTCATGGTTCAAGCCCCTCGTCAGGCTCTGTGCTGACAGCTCGGAGCCTGGAGCCCGCTATGTCTCCCTCTGTGTCTCCCTCTCTCTCTGCCCCTCCCCCACTCATGCTCTGTCTCTCTTTCTATCAAGAATTGATCAAGGTTAAAAAAAAAATTTTTTTTAAGGGTCTGACACTCAACCAACTGAGCTACCCAGACTCCCCTAGTTTAGAAAAAAAGAAAAAGAAAAGAAAACGAATACTTTCAGATCTGGCCAGTCTTCTCTTGCTAGTCTCCTGGTTCCTGTAGGACATAAATCCTTAGTTTGCTAGCCCCTGCGTGTCCTGTACTGTGCTAACCGATCTTGAAAAGAGACGATACGTCATAACCTACAGACACAGCAAATGAATCTGTGAAAAGTGCTTGACTTTATGTATATATTTTTTGACTCAGCTGTCCAACGCCAGGATGTGACGGAAGTGGCCATGTCACAGGGAACTATGCGTCCCATCGCAGGTACCTGATAGCCTACAACATCTTATTCTAATGTAAATACTTTGTAAATCCTTATTGTCACCCATTCTAGAAAGGCAGTATCTGGATCCCGAATTGAAGAGTGAGTTCGTTGCGGTTGGGGGCATTTTGGGTTTTTTTGTTTTTTGTTTGTTTTTTTGTTTTTTGTTTTTTGTGTTTTGTTTTGTTTTTTTTTTTGTTTTTTTGTTTTTTTTTTTAGAAATAAAGGGAAGTTAAATCTTCTGGCTTTTTATTTATATGGTGTAGAAATCATGATTTTTGGTCAAAAATGTTTTTCTGGTCCTATTATGCAGATCATAAACCAAAAGCTAGAGTTCATGTCAGGGCTTTGGTTCTATCTAGCTTTAGGACTCAAGTGAAACCAAGGTAAGACAGTAGAGTGACTTGGGTTGACCATTCACCTTGTCAGATGTGGCATCCTCCGCCCTGGGCAATTAAAAGGTCAGTGTGTTAGATGAAGCAAGGCAAAAAAGCTGGGTTTAGTGTCTCCACTTACCTCTTCGTTGATGTGATTGGCTTTCCCTTTGGGCATTGGTTTCAACCTTTAAGCCACCACAGCTCGTTGTGCAGTGGAAATGAACTCCAAGTCAGTAATCATCGTATCACTGAGTTCTAGAGTGGGAGAGACTCGTTGGGTTAAAGCCCTTCATTTGATAGCAAACCAGAGTCTGTGGGAAATAACTGAGGGGCCCACAAGCCCAGACTGGTCAGGGTGGCAAAGCCAGATTCAAACCTGGTTGTATTTTTCCCAGTGTTCGGTCCCCAGTAAATTTAGCATTTATTCACAGACTCAAGATGCCATTTGAGTGGGATTTGTACATGTCAGTGTTGTGTGTTTTGCTTTTGTTTTTCTCATCCCTCTTTAGTGTTTCTGGATGTCCTTTAGCAGATAAGACTCTTAAATCCCTCATGGCTGCAAATTCCCAGGAGCTTAAGTAAGTATTGGAACCAAGACTTCCTTGCCCTGCACCCTCTGAGTCAGGACTCCCCGCGTTCAAGACCCGTGGGGTCCGTACTAACAAGTAGGAAATCACGCCTAACGAAAGTATGACCAATGCACTCTTTCACCAAAAAGTTCAAATGACTAAAACCAACTCCCTCTAATTTGATTTAGTTAATTTGCTCGTTTGGGGGATTTTTTTTTATATATTATAGTATTTTTTAAAGTAACCGTGTAATAGTTAAACGTAATGCTTTTTTCTGTTGATTTCAGAATTTATACACTAAATCAGAACTATGAAGGTGTGGCAAAGCCTTTTCATCATCTAATTTTAAGTAAACGGCATAATATTTTGCCTTATGGGAATTTTGAATCATGTGATTGTCTTTCACTTTTGGGAGCTAGGCACAATTTTAGCTCATTTCAACCTAGTGTACAGGATCTCAAAGTCACATGTTTATTATCTTTTACTTAATGATTTTATTTTTTTAAATTTTTTTTAATTTTTTTTTAACGTTTATTTATTTTTGAGACAGAGAGAGACAGAGCATGAACGGGGGAGGGGCAGAGAGAGAGGGAGACACAGAATTGGAAGCAGGCTCCAGGCTCTGAACCATCAGCCCAGAGCCTGACGCGGAGCTCGAACTCACGGACCGTGAGATCGTGACCTGAGCTGAAGTCGGACGCTTAACTGACTGAGCCACCCAGGGGCCCCACTTAATGATTTTATTTTTTCCTACTTTTCTCTTCTTTTATTCCAAACTTCTCATTTGTTTATTTTCACATCTTGCTACATTATATATAGAATAATAAGAAGTTATAATCCATCTGAATAATAAGAAGTTATAATCCATCATTATATTTAAAAATATAATAGGGCATAACTTTAGAAAAGATAAGGAATAGCATTAAACAAAATTCATGAAACTTATTTGCAAATAATAATACTTTAAGAAAACTGAGTGTTACTAAGTCTAGTGATAAAACAATATTTGTATAAATAGTAGAATAAACATTTGATGTCTAAATCACAAGTAAAAATGTAGAGATTTTATTTTCTTTATTTTGTTAGTCTTTCCATTCTCTAACTTGTTTAAAATTCTTTCTCTAAAAATTACAAAAGACAAATTGATGAAATAAGAGGTGATATTAACCAGATATAAAACTGGGGAATTTTGGTACCAGAAATAGTGAAGTGAACTATGAAATACGCAACTTTTCTCATTTTCAATATGTAAAGTCCAATTGATTGTGTCAGTATAGATTCTGGAAATCATTCTCTATATTGCCATTTTTCTAGACTGAAATGTCAGAATGTTAGGTTGAGAAATAATTAACAGATTGAAAAGAGAGAAGTGCCAGTGAAAAGAGAGAAATACTCAATCAGACTTATCTTACTTAGTACTTTTATTCAGTCTTGCTCAGTTGTTCTAAATGTCTACATTTCCCTGCCTTAATTGTAACTGTGGGTTTTCTTAAGTATTTCTTCGGAACATTATTTCTAGAAAAAAAAATGTTGATAACATATTGAAAACATGTAGGTCGAGAAGTTCTATAGCAATATTCAGTATTTACATGTTTTGTACAGCCATCTGATAACTAACATCTTTGGGGTTTTTTTCTATACAAAAAAGAAAAAGAGACATTTCATTGACATCTTGTTTAGATACTCCAGTAGAATTCCAAAACAAGGTCACTGATTTTTCTGTAATTGCAATATGCTAAGAAACCACTATTTTCCTAGAAATGTTAATAAAAAAAAGACCAGCTTTCAATCCTCTCCTACAATGTAGAATATAAACTCTGTCTTTCAAAGGTCGGTTAAAGATACAAAGGCGGTTTCTCTGGTTAGCTCGCCGAGATGTATGATGATTTTAAATTTCATTTGGGAAAAAAAAGCATTTACACTCTATGTTCTGCCTCAGGACTGGATATAAAAGTATTTTCATGAAAGTTCAGTGGGTTAGAGTTTAAGAAAAGGAATGGTATTCATGTTGCTTATTATTATTATTATTATTATTATTTTCAAACTCTTGTTTGGGGAGAAATCTGAACCAGGGTGAGCATACAAGTAGAACACTAACAATGATAATGTGTACAGCAACCTTCAGAAAAGCAAACATCTTATATTGGCCACTGTGTTTTCATTAGTATCGGGGATTTTTTAGAAGGGTAACAATCGGTGAGAAGTTGTATCAATTTTTACTTTCAAGTATGTTTTGAAACCTATTCCTACTTAGCACTCCAAGTAGAATTGGATTCCCCTTCCTCTTTTTCCCCTTCTCATTCCAAATTTAGTGGTTGATTGTCGATAATAGCTATTGGTAGATTTTCCAAAAGGCCATTTAAGTTGGGCCATGAGGCAGAACAGACCAGGTGCAAATGACTTGGGCTCTTTGGCAACTATATTAATGTGCCAAGTCTCGGGAGCTCACACATACCACTCTCGTCCGTGTGAATTTAATAGATTATCATGGTCGTGGAGCAAATCAAAGAAAATAAATTGTGCACAAAAACAACTTGGAAAACTGTTTTTTTTTTCTTAAGTGAAAAAGAAAAACTTTGCATGATGTAGACAGAAGGCCAGCAGTAGGTTGGGGCCAAATTTCCGATTCCTCCCAAAATAAAGTCAAAAAGAGGAAGAAAGAAAGAAGGTAGGATAACAGCTAATGCATTGTCTGCCAAGCATCACACGATAGTTATCTTATACATCTTAACATATTCTTTATTTTTTTACTTTTTTTTTAACATTTATTCATATTTTGAGAGACAGAGAGAGAGCACAAGCAGAGGAGGGGCAGAGAGGGGGGAGACACAGAATCCAAAGCAGGCTCCAGGCTCTGAGCCGTCAGCACAGAGCCCGACGCGGGGCGCGAACTCACGGACCGCGAGATCATGACCTGAGCCGAAGTGCGACGCTCAACCGACTGAGCCACCCAGGCGCCCCCACCTTAGCATATTCCTTAAAAATGTATTCTTAGGCAAAAACTCATTACATTTAAGGGGGAAAAAAAGAGCCCCACCAAAAGCAACTCGTTCTGTTTAGTTCTGCTTGAACGTGGCATGCTCCCCTTCCCTCCCCCACAACCACGCGGCCAGCACTCTGTTCCTGTGTTTTCCAGGTGTCCAACCCCGGGTTGCGATGGTTCCGGGCACGTGACTGGAAACTACGCTTCCCACAGAAGGTAAGATCGATTTCATTTCGGAAGTAGGGAAATCAGAACTCTGTGCAGTGGCCAGTGAGATCACGTGGTTTGGTTTTGTTCTCTGTCATGCACATAGTTTGTCCGGCTGCCCTCGTGCCAGGAAAGGCGGTGTCAAAATGACTCCTACAAAGGAAGAAAAAGAAGATCCTGAACTCAAGTGAGTGTGACCGTTGAGGTGGGGCACCGGGGCCAGAAGCCGCTTGTCGGTCAGATGGGCAGGACATTGGTTGGGAAGCAGCTGAGCGTCTGGGGAGAGGGGGTAGCCTATGAAATGCACGGACGCTTGAAGAAGCGGTCAGAGGGCTTCAAAGCTCAAGAAAATTGTCTTATTCCTAGCTATGTGTACACGGTTCTTTGATAATGCAAAACAACAATAATAATAAAAGAGGAAGTTGATACTTTTTCCAGAGTTTTAAATGGAAAGCAGCCTGGTGGAAGGGCCATAGCGTGATAAATATGGCGGCATTTCCCCCCAACACTTTAATTTTCATTAAGGCACAATTTTGTCTAAATTAAATTCCCTCTGCTGAGAAATATGCTACCAAGTCTTGGATAATATATGCAGCTACAGATGTAGAAGTTTGTAAATTTCTTGCTCTACAACATTTCTAAATGCGTTACTTCGACATTTAAGAAACCAACGTCCCCATTCTACGGGCAGTGTCCCATACAATGTAGGCCAAAGTGGTTAACGTTTTATACACTTGGTCTTTTGTTTGGAGGCAGCCTAACACAGCGCTTACGTGATTGGCTCTAGACCTAAAACGTGTGGGTGTGAACATGACTCCACTTCTAGTAAAATGGGTGGCAAGTTACCTGAGCTCCAAAAGTTTTCCCCGCCTAAAAAACGGGATAATAACGCTCTCTGCCCGACGGGTGTATAGTGAAGATGACCTGAGATCATGCACGAACCTTCCTTAGCTTGGGCCTGCGGACCACTCTGACTGAGAATACAATGCTGTTTTGCTAGTTGGACTGGCATTTTCAGAGCTCCTTAATTTCACCACTCGCCATCTATTTGCTATGGAATCGCCGCTGCCTTCCCATCCACCTAGTTACAGTGCTTCCTGTAGAGTTTCCCCCTGGCTCCCTGCTGGTAACGTCTCTGCTGTGTCTCTCTAGATGTCCTGTGATAGGGTGTGACGGCCAAGGTCACATATCAGGTAAATACACGTCCCACCGCACAGCTTCTGGCTGTCCCCTGGCCGCCAAGAGACAGAAGGAGAATCCTGTCAATGGGGCCCCCCTCTCCTGGAAACTGAACAAACAAGAACTGCCACACTGTCCCTTGCCAGGCTGCAACGGGCTGGGCCATGTAAATAATGTTTTTGTCACCCACAGAAGGTAACGTTTGTTTTCTGTCTTTTGTTGTGTTGTTGTTGTGAGGGTGTGTCACCTCAATGGCTTTGGGTCGAGGTGGGGAATCCCTCTTTGGGGTCATCAGCCGTAGCCCTTCAGATGTTGCGACGAGTCTTGCCGGATCGATGTTTGATGACTTCGAGGAACGAAAAATGCTATTTTCTCTGTTTCTGAAACTTTACTCCGTAGTTTGCAAAGGCTGTAGAAATTGCATTTGGTTTTGGGGTTCTAAAATTTGCTTATGCTGCTATTTTTTAATGGTTTAGTCTTTTAATGGCCCGCTTCGATTTCAAGTGGTGATATTTACTCCGTTATGCGGCGTAATTGTAAACTTTCTCTTTACATATTTATGTCCCTCCCTCTCGTGAACTGGCTCGATTTCAGGCCAAATTGTAGTTATTTTGCTGCTGGGGAGATGTGACTCATCCCCAGCAGCCAGAAAGAGAATGACACAGTGACTACTAAGGATACCACAGGATGAAAGAGGTTTAGAAAACCCTTTATAGTTTCACAATGACTTAATTCCTTTATCACTGGGTGTCGTGGATTTCAATGGAGTCCTTTGTTGGGAACACTGATCTTCGTCCAGCTTTTTGGTTCACATTCTACCTAAAGAAAAGAGGCTAGAAGATTCACCACACACTTCTCTAATCAAGGAGGGCCCTTCTAGTCTTCTGGCCCCCTGTGCACGATGCGGATTTGACATCCAATGCAGCTTTAGTGAGCCCTGATGCTTTGCGTATGCAAATTGAGCAAAGCGGGGGCCTTCTAGATTTTGTTTGATTTTAAAGATACGTATCAATGGCATCAGAAAATTAAGCCTTCCAGGAATTGCTGTTTTAAGTGGACGTATAGCCATATCTGCTTATCGAGAAAACCTAAATTTTTGAAGTGGTTTTTTTTTCTGATTTTCAAATGCACGGTCATGTTCACAACAGCACACATTGTCCTGAGTTTGAGTCATTATTTCATATTCGGGAAGGACAGTCACAAATCAAGTGTGCCTTATGGCGTATTAACTGCCAAGTGGCGTTACTTTCTTATCGCGGACTCGGTAATATCCATGTTAACACCGATAATGAAATATTAACGCCGTCCTATGGGGGGCACATCCCTCGGTCAGCAACAACAGAATTATCTTTAAAAATCATGAAGTTTTAAATGATGACACCGAGGCTTGGTGAGGCTAGAGAGCAACAGGGGCTCTCACTAGAGGTGCAAGAGAATCGCTCGAGCCGATCCCTTCAGGAAGTCAGGCTGAGAAAAGAACAGATGAACATCCCCAGCCACCCAGACACCGAGCTGATAGGCTTATGCCTTGGAGAGTCTCCTGCACACGGGGGACCAGAGACATGTCAGAGAATGTCTATGGGAGCATTGCCCTCCTAAGTCCAAACTGGGACCCACCCACATGCCCGCTGACAGTCAAGTGCATAAGTGAGCAGTGGCGTCCACGGTGAAAAGGAAGTGAAGCCTCAGTGAATTTTAGAACACAGTGCTGAGTGGGAGAAAATGCTGAAGAATATGTGTGGCGTGATTCTGTTTCCAAAAAGTTAAAAACAAGGAGCAGAATTGCATTTTAGAAAGCTAGGTCCTCATTCACCTGCAGGCAATGGTGATCTCTGGGGGCAGGAGAGGTGACTGTTGAGGGCACCGGGAGCTTCAAAGTCATTTTCGTGTTTGAAGGTAAAAGGTGTACACCTTGATGGTGTTCTTTAAACTACGAATATACATTGTATGTATCAATGCACATATTACGTGTTTCATAATAAGAAAAAGGAAATTATGAGTCAAAAAATATAAGCTTCAGTATTAATGCCAAGATAGAACTTTGTAGGAGAAAGAAAATAATTAAGTGTTTAAACAAATGAATAATTCAGATTTCACTGTTCTTTACTGGAGAGTTCTCTTGCTGTTTAAAGGGTTTAAGAGACTGAATTTACTTTGGCGTATTCTCTTTAAGGTGGAATGCTTCTCTTTACTCTAGATAGAATTTAATGAACTAACGTAATAAAATGCCTAGCTTATAGCCTGGCACATAATGGTGTTTAACCCAGACGATTTCCTTTCCCTTTCATAAAAATTATATTAACATCTGCATATACATACATATATATATATATATATATATATATGCAGTAATTCATTAATAATTCATTAAAGTGAGAATGACTTATGCTAAAATAGCACGTTTTAACCTCTGATACACTTTTATATATTCTGTATTTTGACCCTCAAATCCCTGAGGTTTTTTGGTACTCTCTCCGCTCGCGGACAATAGCTAACATCTATTCAGGGCACGCTCTGTTCCAGTAGAGAGCACTGTTCTAAGTACCTTACGTGCTTTATTCCTTTAATCCTTTACAAAACCCTGTGAGCTACAGAGGTAGTGCAATTACCCTCCACTGACAGAAGAGGACGAGTGCAGGGAGGTTCAGGAATTGCCCTTTTGCAGGCGGTGTCGGGACAGCAGCGCCCCTGTCGTGACCCTCCTTGGTGTTCAGTGAATCTTTCTGTGTGCCAGCCTCACGCACACGGTTTGCCCCCAGCCGTTCTCTAAGGTAAATTCTGCCATTTTTTTCATGCTAACATTCCGCAAAACGGGAATAAGTACAAAATTTACCTTAGAGGATGGTCGAGAACAGTTTGGCCCATGCATTTACATCAGCATAGTATTTACAGACTATTTTAAAACCTTGCTTTAAGTCTTACATGACAAACTTCTACTTTGAAAAAAATAGCAGTCTGAGAAGACAAATGATTTTATATTAAAACACACACACACACACACACACACACACACGATGGACGTTTGTAGTTTCAGAACCAGAACTTCTATGACCTCATTTAGTGCTATGCCGGAACTTTGTAATTTGTTTGAGAGCTTTAATATACACAGTGATGTCCACGTAAATCGTGTCATCTGCTGTTTGACTTTAACAAGGCAGATGAAGATATAGTTTAACATCGCGCTGATAAGTGGTAGATTTATAAACTGGGTCAAAACCATTGTGACCTGCCTTTTCTCCTGCCTTTGCAACTCGGAGCCCAGACCGTGATGGTGACACCCCAGCCAGCCTCCACCTACGCAGCAGGTGGAAACCCCGTGAAGGACGTGTTCATCCTCAAATGGGAAGACAACCGTTGATCGTATTTTCCTATCCCATTGTTTTACATTTAAGATTTGTTTCACCCCCTGGAAGATATAACTACGTTGGAAAATACAAAATATCAAGTGGTATTTTGAAATCGTATCCTCACTTTCATAACTTCCCGTACGCTTTAGTTCTAAGTCACACAGCTGCGGACGCGTCACCAACTCTCCTCACCACTGTTACAACTGGACGTGTGTTGCCCTGCGGTAGAAACAGAGCAGGTTGTTTAGAGGACAGGGCCAGAGAATGTTCCTGAGCTCTTAAAAGCCATCGCTGTTCCACTACAAGTGGACTTACAGGTCACTTTCAAAATCCACCTTACCAGCTAAATATTAATCTTGTTCATGACAGTTTTCTGAGAACACACTATGTGACATAAAATAAGACAGACTTGTGCTCACTTTGCAGAAAAAATAAAGATAATGAAGCTTATAGGCCACACTTTACAGTGAGAAGCTTACAAAATAAGGAAAACCCAGTTCACGGTTCTGTTTGTGCTTTTTCATTATTTTCTTTTCCGGTGCTAAATATTTCATAACGTTGCAAATTTTGGCAAACCACATGGCCTTCTTTTTATATGTAATATTATATACCTATTATTTTTATATTTCACATAATCTCCATATAGAATGACTTAGAAATCATTTAAAAATATGTTCATTTAGCAAACATTTATAAGGGGCTTTGCTTCAGAAATATTTTTTTTCACTCTGCCAAGTGTCCTGATGTTCAGATCGAAAATGATTGTTTCATATACGAATTGTAACCAAATGTCTGTGGGGAAAAAATATTTGAAGTGGCTGATTTGTGACCATTTTTAATGGTGCTTAAAAATCCTGTCTCTAAAAATATAGCAAAGTTGCAACAGAATTAATGGTTGCTTAAAAGAACAAAACTGTCTCATCACGTACTATAAGACACAAGTTTTGTTCAACGTTGTCATGATCATTTTGGTGCAATTTAAATAAAACGGGTGACATTAAAGAAAGGAAGCATAGCAGAAGGGTGTAGCTATTAAGGAAAAAGGGTAAACCCCACTGCAGGAATAGACACTGCCCACAGGGAGCGCATCTGAATATATTTACAGTGCTTCCTTTTAGTCTCCTTTCGGAGTAGAGATTTTTTTAAATGACAATTAACGTTTTAAAAGCTAGAGGATAAATTAGAAACAGTCCCATGCCCAAATGGTATGCGCTACACCTGTTTATTTTTATCATTTTGGGTGTGTATTAATTCAAGCCATTCTGTAAATATCAGACTACAGTATATAAGAAACAGGAGGAACTAGATTCTGCTGTATTATTCATGGAATTTTGACTAATTTGGAACAATTCTTATTTGTAGCACGTATGTACAGTCTTACATTTATGGAAAATAAAGGGACCACTACAAAAAAAGGCACTTATATGAATGCAGAATAGTAACTTTAACAAAATTAATTAAATGATAGTATCAGCAGTAGCTATTTGTGTTTTGATTTAAAGAACAAAAACACAAAGCACTATTACATTATTTGAGGGCCTTTGCTTTCGTTTTCATAGATGTTACATGTTATTTCTACAAAGAGACTGCAGATTATAATGTAATTATTTGGCAGACAAAGACAGTAAGTGGGAATACAAAATTTTAATTTTTGTAAGACGCAATGCATGTGAAAAGGGAGAAATAATATGTATTTCACACATTGGTATAATTTCCATGTTCACAGCTTATCTGGATGTCCTCTAAATGCACAAGCCATCAAAAAGGGCAAGGTCTCAGAAGAACTGATGACCATCAAACTCAAAGCGACAGGCGGTAAGAGCACAGAGCTGAAGGCCGCCGTCCCCACCAAGGTCTCAGCCGGCTCCCCAAAGTGTTCTCGTGCCAAAGGATTCTCTAAGTGGGAAGTGCGATTTTAATATACAAGAAGGAAGCTTTCCTTGAATTTGAACTAAAGCCATAACTTCGTCTAAAACACAATTTCTTGGGTTTTTTCCCTTCCTTCTTAGTAAGGATCTCCAATGGAAAATCAAGCAATGCTATTCAAGGGATTAGGAAACACTGGGTGAACTTTTGTTTCCCAGTGCTCAAAACGACAGCTTTTGCACTAGTGTGTGTGTGTGTGTGTGTGTATGTGCACACATGCGTGCGTTCCCGGTATAAGTCTTCTATTAAATTTCAAGAAATACAGTTTTTGGCATTTATCTTTGAATCCTCAAATTTTGTTCCGTACTCAGAATGATATTTTTATGATGAATCTGGATGATTTAAATTTATATCCAAATCTGTATCTGTATTTCCCTAGTGTCAACGCCTCATCAAAGTTAATAGATGCAGTTTCTGAGCTCTGTCTTTGGATCCTTCAATTTTCCTTTGATTCTTGAGCGCTTGCCCCAAGATTTCTCATCACTGGTATCTCAGGCACGTGTTGTTTCCTTAGAACATCATTCTAAAGCATCCGGAAACCATGGCAAAGCAATCGTGTTTGCGTTGGAGATTTATTTGATGGTGTCTTTGGCACATAACTGGAACGGGGCAACCGTTGTTACTTTACTTCTTCGAAAGCGTTGCTCTATCTTCTTAACTTGTGTGTTTTTAGAACGAAGATGCGCAATATCCAAAGGAGGGCAACACTTTTGAGCTTCCTACTTCCCTCTAAGGCTTTCATCTGCCATCAGATGCGTTATTTCAAGTGGCCCCTTGGGGACCTGCTCTTCCTCCCGCAGCCACCGCTAAGAGGCGAAGGGGGTTGGGGGAGGAATAGACACGCTGGGGGTTAGGGGCTGCGCTCGCCATTCTGGCCCACATTTAGATGCTCAGCGGAAGTGCTTTCTCCAGGTGTCTTCCTTGTTCTTTAGAAATACTCCTCACTTCTCAGTGGCCTCTTAGCACATTCTCTGTGAAACTGGCACAGTTTAATATTTATTTATTCACGTGTCACCTTATTTCAAACAATATGTAAATGAAAGGGAGTGCGATGCTACATTAAAAAAAAAAAAGCTACTTAGAAAGTAATTAAAAAAAAAAAAATGAGACAAAAGGAGATCAAAGATAAGGAAGCCAGGTGGGCCAAGCCTGAGGATCCCAGAAGGAACGTGTGAAGCAAGGCACTTTGCGGTGGGTCAGAAGGGATCTCGGATTTGACTTCCGGCTTTTCAGAAGCCAAAGCAAAAGGAGAATATAATCGCTATGACAATCACACCGTCAGTAAGTAAATTCGGAGCAAAGAGTTTCTCGGGAACTGAGTGCGTGAAGAGAACATTTCCCATGAATCTTCATTATAAGAACCCAGCAACACCTTGAGCAGTAAAGGTAACGGAAGTCACAGAAGTCTCAGGCTGCTCCTGATAAAGAAAGAACAAGACGCCCAGCTGTTGGCACTACAGCAACTTACAGCGAAGCCGTGCGGGGCACACGGCTCTGCTGGGCTGCCCAAACCCCCTGGTAGACGGTCACAGAACCCTGGGGGCAGCTGGACTGCACACACGTCCTTCGAAGGGTGCTTTATAAATTGAGCATCTTCAGCCGAACTTTCAAAGGACACGGAGCAGCAGCAAGATGGCTAGAAAACATTGACAAGTGTCTGATCTGCCTCTATTCCAAATGGGCCAGGACATTGGAAACGGCACAGCCTCACAATCTAAGGAGCCAGGGGCTGATGCTCATCGGAAGCCTGAGAACCCACAGTGACTTGTGTGTGAAGAAAACCCCACCTGGTTCAAGTCAGGGTCAGGGAGGACATAAGTTCATTTGAGGTCCTCTATAACAGTGGGGCATCGTCCCCTAGTCCCCTGGCCCCCTGCCTTGAAGCTTGGACACAGCCGTGGTTCCCTGGATGACTTACAAAGGGGGTGTAACCCAACACTCTCTAGGTCCTAAGAAGAAAGTCAAATTGCAGTAAACTCGAGAGTGCATATGACTGTCAGCCTCCTGGTGGGCTATACGAAGTTAAACTGGGTACAGATCATTCAGGCAAATTGGTTAGTTGCAGGACACGTTGGGAGCATTTTACCGACAAACTAGTTAAAACATGGAAGCTCTACACCAAAAGCACTTACATTCACTTTAGAAGAATTGGTCTTTAGTTCTCTGCCCTTGCCATAATTAAATTGCCACCCTAATTTTTTAAACCATGACTAGTCCTTGATAGTAAAATTACAATGTCTGTACATGAACAAATGCTTGCCCTTCTATTCTTTGTGGGACAAGTAAAAGTTATGATGGTTGACCTACGTATACGTTCTTATACTTAGTAGACCTTTCTAGGTCTTTCTGTGTGGCAGAGTATCATGTTCTAAATATTGTTATTCATCATTCTTTTCTGGATAGAGCTCTAACTACTTAAAGCCCCTTACAAGTTGAGTATGTCTGCTGTATACGCGTATATGCATCCCTTATAAATTTATACAGAATATAAAATATCGTTATAAATTATTTAATCCCTAGTTATGTATATTAGGCACAGATTTAACCCAAAGAAAGCATCTTCCTTTGCGTTTAAACAGGTACACCCTTTAAAGAAACAGGGCCACTGAATAGTTCAGCAGAATACTCCTTGGAAAGTTTATATGGCTTCCTTGGTTAACAATACATAGCTGGCCTACCCCAGGGCCCTACTTCTACTCTACATTCCATTGTGTGTGTATCTGTCAGAGAACATCAGTGCACACATTTTATGGATACTTTCAAAACAGATGAAGTATCTATGCTAAAGGTAGCATTATAATGGTTGAGAAAACATATTGTCGAACCGGAGAGCTTGTGTGCTGAATCCCAGCTCTACCGCTTCCTACTTAACCTCTTCATGCCCTGGTTTTCCCATCCTTAAAATGAGTAATAAGCGCACCTGCTTCACGGGATCCTTAAGAGGATCCAGTGAGTTCACACTGGCAAGTGCAGGTGTGAAGTTCATCTGCTGCAGCCTCCCAGCTCCACTCAGTGGTGGAGGCTCTTGAGGACCGTAGGTACGGAGAGGAGGGGGGCAGACAAATAGATCAGTAGAAGTAAGTAAAGTCATGTATTCACGGGGAAAAAAATTACAAAAAGATTGGCTGAAATGCCTCCTCCCCCAAAATAAAATATCTCCCCCAATCCCAGAAGTCGTAATGAAAACATTAGTTCATGTATTCATTAATTGCATGAGGATTTATGGAATTTATGGAATTATGGAGAATTTATGCTATTACCCTTTTGTGAGATCTCATCTCCAAATCATACCTTTCCCATAGGTGTCCAGGTACCTTTTGTTACGAAGCATCTTCTAAATGGCCCCATCGTGGTCAAGAGACGTGAGCGTTCTCACTCTCATTGGATGCCAGGGGAACGCAATCCTAACTAGATCTCAGTACCGAGAATCGGGGCTGTCAGAGACTTCTCGCAAGCATCCATGACTTAACAGCCAAAATTAAACCCTTGGTTTTCCCTCTGGAAGCTGCCATTCCGCTAGCCTTCCTCATCCCAGGGATGCCACTAGTCGCCAGCTGCTTGAGCAGAAACAGATGGTCTTCCTCGAGGACTCCGTTCACTCATCCCCTTTCTTCCATCCGTCACAAGTGTTGCAAATCCTACCTGCAAGTTTTATTTGAGCGCACTTCTGTCAGCCCTGCTTCCACTGCCATGGGGCAAAGGGCCATCCGACGAGCCAGGACCCCAGGGATAATCTCCTAACCAGTCTCCTGGTTTCTACCGGCTCCCTTTCACCGCATCCTCTACTCAGGACTGAGCTATGCTTTTGAAAAGCCAACCAGATCACATCAACTCCCCTGCTTAAGACTCTTCACGGGTTTCCACTGCCCAAGAATAAGCCCAAGCTCTTTGTGAGGTGGCCTGCTTTCGTCACTCACCGTGTGTTCATTCACGGGGGCCTTCTCACAGTCCAGGGAGCAGACCTTCCCATTCATTGCCTTCCCACCCCAGGCCTCTGTGCCTTCTACTCCGTCCCCCGGGATGCTCATCCCACCCGGGTCCCAAGCTTTTCATGGGCCTGCCTTGTTTGTAGTAGTAAAGGCTCAGATTAAAAGAGCCTTCCCCAGTGAGGGTTCTCAAAGCACCGCCTGTGTTTCCTTCCCAGGTCTTCATCTTTTATCAGACTTACGGTCTGCCTCCCCAGATACTATGTAAGAAAATGCCATTTTCTGAAGTGGAATTTTATTCCACAGAGACAGAAAGGAAAAACCATTTGACAAAGAAATATAGCAATAGAAGTTTTCGTCTGCCGAAATCAGAAAAACGCCAAGTGCTTAGAGCCCTCGTAACATGTTTAATTGGGAATCTGCGCTTCCTGCTGTCATCCAAATCAAGTATTTCAGACCCAGTTGTCTGAAGAAGATCCTGTCTAGGGTAGCAACCAGTTGAGCTCGGTGCTCGGAATTCTCCAGGTGCAGCCAGCCAGTTCAGAATAAACCCTGAGTCCCGTATCCCGGATGTTACAGAACCATTAGTGTGGTCCTGGGGAATTGTGTATTTTTTCTTAGGAGCCGTGTCACACGGTTGACTCATATTCAAAACGATCGAGGTCCTCAACTGCCGGGATCTTAGCTGTCGGTTCGCTTTTCTTCTTTACTGAATCTCGGAGCCCAGTGTTAGATCGATCTCGTGAAGTACTCCCTTCATTGGTGCCCGCTTGGCCCGTTTTGATTCGGCACTTAATTCCTTACAATAAGGCAGTACATGCCCACAAAACGGCCACCTGGTTTTTCCTGCTTTGTGGAAAGCTTCAGGGCTTACGGGTTCGTTTTAACATTATATTGGTAAGCGTTGTTCACGTTGTTTTTGGTGGGCGTGCCATGTGTTGCCAGGTTGGGCTTTTGTGAATGTGCCGAGTACGTCTCATGCCCACCTCCCATCGCACACAGGCGGCCGTTTGTCTCGGGTGTGGACCTGAGAATGGAGTTGCTGGGGCGCAGAGCATGGGAGGCTCACCTTCAGGGGACAAGGGACTCTTTTCCAGGGTAGGAACCCCAGGGCAGAATGTAGAAATGTAGAAAAGTAGAAAAAGCTCTTTTCTACTCCCTCGTCTCACAAAGAAATCCCATCTTGTAACTCGGGAACCCACTCTTTTAGAATCTTGGATATGGGTCAGGGTAAAAATTCAGCATGTCAAATTAACGTCTAATTCTCACTTAGCAAACCACAAACGAAACATAAAATGACTTGTATTCTCATTGTCTCACATTTCCATTTGCACTCAAGAGGGTCTGACTCTTTGTAGGTATAGAGAGTGATGAAGAAATTCGGCACCTGGATGAAGAAATAAAAGAACTGAATGAATCCAACCTTAAAATTGAAGCAGATATGATGAAACTCCAGACGCAGGTAAAAACAACAAAATGACAGAAAGCTATTCTTTGTCTTTAAAGTGATCACGACCATTAGTGGGAGCAAAACACTGAACAGTTAAACCCTGTGATGAAAGATAAACCATTACCTTACTATGAATACACTGAGCGTGCCTCGGTGACACCATATTGCAAAGCTTGGGTAGGTAGGTCGGTCACCCCGGGCCACCACTGGTTTGGTAGCTGGAGGCAAAGCTACTCGTGTGTTTGTCTTGGGTGCGTTAAAGCATTTAGAAGCAAAGCCGATCGTCCTGTAGTTAGAGTCCTGCAGAACACATGGCGATTTAGAAAAATTGTCACGAAAAGATACAAGAAGACTTAGTTTTATTCAAAACTCAAATAAAACAGAGCAACTTTTCCATTTACTTTTCCTGGAACACCTCTGAACGTGTGTTTGTTAGAAACAGGTCTTTCTGGAGATTTTCCTGGGCAGAGTGTTTACTGAAAAAACCCAAGCAGTTTCTCAGTTCTGTAATCTCCTGTGTTATGTCTGCACCACCCCCTGACTAAATGTATCCAAATGGAAATTAAAAGTTCAGTCCAGGATTTTTTTTTTTTTTAAACACGAATAATGACCATATTGCAGCAAGGCAGAGGGATGAGAATAATGAGACAAAGCCTGGGCAGAAGTTTCTTCCCCCCTTCTGTCTTCTCCTGAAACATGGGGTTTTAGGGCCTTTCTGGTTACTGACTCTCAGAAGTCCTCACTCACTGTGGCTTCGAACAGAACTTGGTTTCCTAAGCCACCGTGACCAGTTTTATAATCTTCCTTTAATAGCTAGCAGGTATACAAAAGAGCTTGACGCATTGGTTTACAAATCATGGGGACTCCTCTTGGGAACCATTCGTGAAGCAAGCAAGACCTCTGCCCTCAACGAGCTTAAAGTCTAGAAGGGGGAGATACAGGATAAAAAAATCGTACATGACAAATTACATTGTGTGAGACAAGGGGACAGGGAGAGGTGGCCAGATTTTAACCTGGGCCTGGGAAGAAGGAAATGTGTGGACAAAGACTTGAGAAGCTGAGGAGGGTCGTCAAACAGGTATGGGGGCAGAGCATTTCAAACCGTAAAAACCACAAGTGCAAAAACCCTAAATCCTGAGAAGGCCCAGAGTTCTGAGAAATAGCAGAGGGGAGCATGTGGAGGTGAGTGATCGAGGCGGGGATCCCAAGAGAGGTCACCCATGGAGCATCCTAGGCCCGTTTAAAGAGCTTGGTTTTGATTGCAGAACCATTGGGTTTTTATTATCATTATCATTATTATTATTATTATTATTTTAATGTTTATTTTTGAGACAGAGAGAGACAGAGCATGAATGGGGGAGGGTCAGAGAGAGAGGGAGACACAGAATCCGAAGCGGGCTCCAGGCCCTGAGCTGTCAGCACAGAGCCCCACGTGGGGCTCGAACTCACAGACCGTGAGATCATGACCTGAGCCGAAGTCGGACGCTTAACCGACCGAGCCACCCAAGTGCCCCAGAACCATTGGTTTTAATTTTGGCTTTAATGCAGAACCATTACGGGGTTTTGAGCCAGTATCAATCAATATATCCATCATATTTGATCTATTTTCGGGCTTACATTTGAAGAGACTGGTATTGGTAACTGTTGAAGACGAGCCAGGAAGAGATTGCATGGGGCCAAGCCAGGTGCAGGGCCACCTGTGAGAAGGCATCCACGGTCACTCCAGGGGGTGGACCCAGGGGCCGGCAGTGCAGGTGGGGACGGTGTCCATCTTGGAGACTGCGAAGGAGGAGCCCAGTGGGTGTGCAGTGAGAGAGAAAGAGAGCCTTCAGGGACACCTCGAAGGTCTGAGCGAGGTTCAAGTTGCTACCGTTGGGGTAGGCGAGGACTGCGTGTGGAGCGGGATTGGGGGAAGCCGCGAAGGCTCCCTCTTGCACCTGCTGAGCTGGAGACGGCCACCGTCCGGCCACGTGGAGAGGCGGAAATGGCGACTCACGGGAGAAGTCCGGGCTAGAGATGTAAACTTGGCGATGTGATCCCAAGACTTAGAGTGATCGCATGGGTTGCGGTTTGGTGAGGAGAAGCCGGGGGGCACGCGCTCCCTGGCAGTGAGGGTGAGCAGGTGCCCTTCCCCCGGGGAGACAAGCCTTTCGCGCTCCCCCAGATCAGCCGCTCCTACCCCAGGTCCTTTCCGTTGCAGATCACCTCGATGGAGAGCAACCTAAAGACCATAGAGGAGGAGAACAAGCTCATAGAGCAGAACAACGAAAGCCTGCTCAAGGAGCTGGCTGGCCTGAGCCAAGCTCTCATCTCCAGCCTCGCGGACATCCAGCTCCCGCAGATGGTAAGTCCGAGGCGGCACCTCCGCAAGCAAGGTCGCCGCCGGGGACCGTGGCGGAATCGCACAAGTTACAGTAAGGCGGAGCGTGGTGGATCTCGCCCGAGTCCTTTAGAGTTGGCGGCTGATTCAAATCTCGCTTTACGATGTGAGATGAATGTCGGAGGCCAGAGCCCCCTCACTAAAAGTTTGTTTCCAAATGGAAAGCTTAAGCCAGCCACCCAAGAACCATTTAAAAAAAAAAAAAAGTTTTTTAACTTGGTGGGGTTTTTTCCTGCCAAGCATGAAGAACATACTTCAGTTCTCCCATGGAATAAAAAAGGGAGCAAGACATCCTTTCAAGACCGAAACGTGTTTGAGTTTTGGCAGCTATTTAATATGCAGAGATAACGGGTTTCTATCACATTTTCATAAATAAAACACACATTTGGAAGAGAGGCTGCATTGTTGAACACTTTTCATTTCATTAATGCGTGCATTTTTAGAACAAGTTTTTTAAAGCTGCAAATTTTTTATACAGAATGATTTAAAGAAGCAGCAGTTTACTGACAAAAGATGACTGGGTTTCCTGAAAGCAATAAATCCTTCAATTTACCCCACTTTCCAGCATGGAGCCCTCATCTGACTCAATTCCAAATGTGTCTCTTGACAATAAAAAAAGAAAATCGATAATGTAATAATAGAGAACACAAAGGAAAATAAATTATTTATGGCCAATATCAAGGTAAATTATTGGATATTATTAGGATACTACTTATGAACGTTTGTGTAATTCCTACTTGAAATTTGTATTCATTAGTAGTTCTTCCTTCACAAGTGTCATAAAAATAATCACTACCATACAAGGGACCATGTACCCCATACAGCTGTCTACAAGGCATTCTAGTGGTGAGATTTAGGGCTGATGACACTACACGTTCACACACGCAGACACCAAAGCCTGAGCCTCGGCATTCGCATTCCGTAGCTGAGGAAATCAAAGTTCAGAGAGTTCGTGTAATTTGGTCAAGGTTCAAGAGCCAGGCGAACCCGGCTTTACCGTGTGGCCTTTACTCACCTTGCCGCCAGGGTCGTAGTCGGGTGACAGACTCTCCAAGAAACACACGACACACAGGGCAAACAGGAAACCGTCGTCAGATGACATTCACGATTTAAACCAGCACTTTGCTGAAATAAGGCAGTCACAGAAAGACAGACGTCATGTGTTTTCACCCATATGTGGCAGTTGGGAAACTTAACAGGAGACCATGGGGGAAGGGAAGGAAAAAAGAACCGGTTACAGAGAGGGAGGCAAACCGTAAGAGACGTTTAAATACACAGAACAAACTGAGGGTGGAAGGGGGTGGAAGGGGGCGGGGGGTGGCGGGGCGTGGGGAAAATGGGTGGCGGGCATCGAGGAGGGCACTTGTTGGGAGGAGCGCTGGGGGTTGTATGGAAGCGATGAGTCACGGGAATGCACTTCCGATGCCAAGAGCGCACTGCACATTGTATGTTAGCGAACCTGACAATAAATTACATACAAATCAATCAATCAATCAACACTTGGCTCAGCACAACAAAATAACCGTCAGATTTAGCAAGCCTGCTTTCTAAATAGCAGCGATAACAATAACATCCTTTATAGTATTTAGACCTTTTTAAATGCTTTATTTTTGAGAGAGAGAGAGAGAGACAGAAAGACAGAGCAAGAGCGGGGGAGGGGCAGAGAGAGAGGGAGACACAGAATCCGAAGCAGGCTCCAGGCCGTCAGCACAGAGCCCGACGCGGGGCTCGAACTCACGGACCGTGAGATCATGACCCGAGCCCAAGTAGGATGCTTAACAAACTGAGCCACCCAGGCGCCCCGTATTTAGACCTTTTAAAAGTCCTTTCTTCCAAGCATTTTGTGAAGCAAGTGAAGCACGTGTCACACATTTTCAAAAATGTGGGGAAATGGAGGCACCAGGAGGCGGTTAGTGGCATTCCCCCTGTGTCATCCATGTCCCTTCAGGCACGCGTGTGACTTACATGTATCAAGTGACCACTGTGTGAAGCACCCCATTAGGCAAAGGAGCTACCAAAACACACAAAAAGGATAAGGCACAAGCAGATCCTGACTCTGCGAATCTGAAATGCTACCTAGAAAAGAAACAGAAAAATAAAAAGCACATTACAATGATGTCGCAATGCATCGAGGGGAAAATGGACAAAAAAGCGTCTGAGGATGAAAAAGGAACAATTTCCACCCGGTCTGTGAGCAACTTGCTCCGATCTTAGCCCTCAATCCCAGCCCAGTGCTGCCACAGGAACCACCTGGTTCCCGCAAAGCATTCCTCCGCGGCCCCTCGGACGTTCACCTTCTGCAAACAGGGAGTCTGGGCTGTGCCGAGCGTGTGCAGTTGCTGAGGCTGCGTCTGGAGGGAAGTTGGGCAGCTTCGAGGGGCCCAGCCCAGTAGCTAGACATCCACCTCGTGTGGCTCCAAACTGAGCACAAAATTCCGGACAGTCCATCACATCAAGCCCATTAACGGAGTAAAGATGGAACAGGTGAATCCCGACACCCTCCGTGCAGCCACGGGCACCCTTCCCTTCCCTCTCAGACTCTGGGGCCATTGCTACCCTTTGTGTTACTCGGTCCTCCTTTTGTCCCAGCCTCAATCACTCTGATTCGTTCAATGTGTTTTATCTTCATTTAGGGACCTATCAGCGAGCAGAATTTTGAAGCATATGTAAATACACTGACAGACATGTACAGCAATCTGGAACGGGACTCTTCCCCAGAATGCAAAGCTCTGCTGGAAAGTATCAAACAGGCAGTGAAGGGCATCCATGTGTAGGACCACAGCGCTGCGGGGCAACAGAAATTGCAAACAGCAGGAACACAGCCGGATCTGGAAGGGGCCCCTGTGCTGCGGAGGCGCGCGGGTGGCCCTACTGCATTTACGATTGCAACATTGCACTAATCCCCACCCCACCCCCCCCCCCCAGCTGACATAAAAAGGAGAGAAGAACTATGATAGACTCTGTGGATTAAAAGCAATGCAGTCAAATATTAGATCTTATTTATTTTCATATGTTTTTATTTTATTTCTTCATTGCACTCTTTTGGGTTATTTTTGTTTGTTTTTGTAAAGTATATGTAAAATAAATGTGACATTTTTATATTTTATTTATTTCTAATCAAAGAGTTTTTTATCTTTTAACTGCATTTTGAAGTCTGCCATATTTTTACAAGTGTGTTTATTAATTTATTTTCCGATAGAGTTTAAAGAGAAAGGCTACTCTCGCATCACATATCTTTCTGGGTTTCAATGAGAAAACTGAAAAGCAAGAAGGAAATCCTTGGCGAAGGACTGCACTATGGTCCGGTTTGATTTTTATTGCGCACTTCTTTTCCCCCCTTTCACTGGCTTTTGTATTTGTAAACGGGCTTGCGGCGAGGAGCGGGGAAGAAATAAGATAAATAGCGCCCACTAGTGGCAAATGCGCGCTCGCAGAAGCACAGCGTACTGAAAGACCGCCTGTTCAGAATTTGTCAGCAATAATTAAATAGAGCAATCAGCAAAGTATTCGACTTGGCTGTACGGTCTTAGTTACTATGGATTATTTATTTGACATGTTTTAAAGAAACATAAGCTTTTTTAGTGATGCAGATTTGTCTGTCTGTTTTTCAAGTCGTATCAGATAGTTGGCAACTCTTATCCCAAGATGAGAAATAAGGCTTGATGTGACCAGCCAGGCTTCCCTGCCATATGTGGCTACGCTATACAAGTGACAATATTGGTGTAGATTCGTACTTAGCAAATACAAACACGTCCAAATGGGAAAATTTGTAGGTACCATATCCCCTGAAATAGCATTTATCTTACTGGGTGGACTAGAAAGGAATGGAAAATACACGAACACGCGAAAGAACGTTACTCCCATCTGAGTAACTGCTTTGAACACTGGCGACGTTGTCTTACCCTCCTTAAGCAACAGGAAAACTTCCAATCTGATAAAAACCAAACAGGCGCTACAAAGTGTACACAACTCACACCCACACAACACCCACAGATACACGCACTCACACACACTCACACACACGGGAAATTGAGCCCGCAATCTTGAATTTCCGGGTGGATCAGAGTTTAGTAGTTGCTATAGTAAAGGCAATGTCTATTTCAGGGATTGTAAAGTAGTTAAGCATTGTTTCAAAAGTTTTTTTATATTTATTTTTTTTAAGAAAAAGGTATAGACAACCAGCTAAACTGCCTTTTTGGTGTGCACACACACCTCGTGTGCAATGTGCCTCCGTGTAAATGGACACTTGAACTTAGTGTGGGCTTCATTTTCTGTGCTATAACAAAAGTGTTTATTTTTTATTAGCCTCATGGATATGTAGATTGAAAGTGATCGCACTCACAGGCTTGATATATTCCACTGTTATTACTGTTACCTGCACAAATGAAAAGTAATATCGACAGTAATTCCACTCCCATGACACTGTGGTCATTGTTATGTACTAAGTGGGGCTTATCTTCAGATTGGGGTTCATGTGAACCCTCGAACCTTAGTTTAGTGAACATGAGATGTCTGTTCTTAGGTAGGAACGGTGTTTATTTAAAAATCAATTTAAAAAAAAGAAGAGCTACCATATGTGCTGTCTATTATAAATGGGACACCAAACAAAGTTTTCTATTAAAAGTTACGTCCTTGCAAACATTTTGCTATACAGTCCTTGATAGATGCATACAAATAAGTTCACTTATGACAAAGACGAAAGTTTAATTTGCTAAATATTTTAACAAGTCTGTTATATATTTTATTTAATTTAAAAGAAATCTCTTACCGACCTATGTATTTATTACTATAATTTACTATGACTTCGGGTTAATTTATTTGTGTTGGCATAGTTTGAGCAGAATGTTTGGTGAAATATGTTTGTATTTATTTGCCTCCTTGGTACTTGATGTGTTTTGTCATGTGCACTGATTTTTTTTTCCTTTCAACTCTGTTAATGGTAGATACTGTAAACTGGGTCTTTTGTAAACCACAGAAAGGCAATGATGTATGCATTTTTTTTTATTTCAAGTAGCTTGTTTGTATACTGTTTCTTCAAACGATTAATATTTCTTACATCAAAGCAACGAAATTGTGCTCAGTGCTGTACGTTTGATGTATGGTAGGAAATAAAAATTGATAATGAGCTGTGCTGTGATCTTTCTCGGGCCACTAGCTACGGCCCACCGTCGCCATGCCACGGAAAGTTCGATCCCCGAGGAGCTCTGCTGAGATGAGCTACCGCGGAGTCGAAGGGCCCCGGTGCCTTTCAGTTGTGCCAGCCGGGCCCCTCGGCTGATGGCCTCTTCCCGAGTGGACAGGACTTTTTGCCAACTGATCAGTTGTCTCGGCCTTCGGTTCAGTACACACATGCGGGCCAGCGGATGCCTTCGGGGTGGGGGGACCTGCACTGGACGAATGGGTAACCAGCTCGCCTGTGGCTAGTAAGCAGGAAGACAGAGGCCCCACCCTGCGAGTTCCACAACCGCTTTGGGGACTGGGTACATCTCTGTATCCATCCAAGCCCGCTGAACTCAAAGGAAAGGAAAGTCATGGTGAGTTGTCGACAACGTCTCCTTTGCCTCTGTGTTCTTCCTCGCTAATGTCAAGCAGCCAGCTTCATTTAATTGTCCGGTTTCTGCCCAGCTTTGCACATCTGTAGGACTAGCTGACATTATACTCCATGTGGTAAAACCCCTGTACTCCATGCAATGAAGCAGAATTGACCGAAGTGAAGTCTGGGTGGAACCCCAGAGGCACGCCCCGGGGTGCACTTGGGTGGACCTCCACGGGGCGGGGGTTGGCGCCCGGCAGTTAGTGACCAACATGGCTCTCAGTCACAAAAGTTATTCCTGTCGAACGGGCACATGACGCCCCCTGGGAAAACGGGTCACCAGGTGCAAAGCTGCTCGGCCGTGTTCTCAGCTCACCCTCCGCAGAGTGTGTGCATCCTGCCCCGACTGGGATTTTCCATCAGTAACCGGGGTCCGTGGCCCTGTCTCTGAACACACCAGACGAGGAGTGCGAGTCCTCTGGGAAATTAGAGAGTGATGGGTAGGCCTCATAGTCACACGACAGAGGTTTAACCGGAGGACACTTATGCCGGCCCCGCTTCCGGCTTCCATGCCCATCGGCCCAGTGAGGGACAACGAGGGGAGTACCTGCTACCGCGATGGCCGTGCAGGCTCCTGTGGAGACAGCGTGCAGAGGGAAGTCAGGTCCCGGAAAAGCGCCGGTTTCAGGGGCCCTGGGCAGGTGCGCGGAAAGGCATTGCGGGCAGCAGGAACTGCATGTGCGAAGGCATGCTGGTGGGACCAATGGTCAACAGAGCAGCCTAAGGCAGTGAACAGATCAAAAACGTCGGGAGAAGCGAGGAGGCGAGTGCCCGACGGGGGCCGCGCTGTAACCGGCCACCTTGAGGGGTGTTCATTTCCAGGAGCAGACTCCAGAATGCCAGAGGAAGCTTCAGGACCACAGAACGGTGGGATCGGATTTCCGCTGGAGCTAATCATGCAAACAGTTAAGGTTTTCTACGTCAAAGCGAGGCAGTCAGGCTCAGCGCTGTACCTTTGCTGTCTGGGAGAACGTAACAACTGACGGTGAGTGTTGTGCTTGTCTTCCAGCTACTACGTAGAGACCGTTCCCAGCACTGCGTGGAAGGTGCCCGGGTCTTCAGACCCAGAACTAAAATGCTTCCACTTGAACCGATGTCCTGGACGAAACGAAAGGCGCCCAATGAATCTCCGACTTGCCTCGCTGGAAGAAGTTCTGAAAACGAACCTTGCGATGATACACAGATGATTTCTTAACCGTCACAAAACTAATGTTTTCCACCTCTCCTCCCACACATCATGGCCATTTTAGTGTGCTCTGGGAATAGTGCCCTGCTATTTCCTCTCATTATTCAGCAGATAATTATAAAGTAAGCAGATTTAATTAGCTAATAGCTGTCTACACTGTCAGACACCATCAGTGGAGCCTTGGATGCTGCGTCTCGTGAAATCCTCAGACGGATATATGGAGTGAATATCGCCCTGTCCGATTAAACTGATGAGGAAACTGGTGCTCTAGAAAGTGAGTGACTTGCCCCAGACCAGAAAACTGGGAAAAGGTGGAGACAGGATCCGACCTCTTTCTAACCTTTGGAAGGTCCAGTCCACGGGGATCGGTCTAGTTACTGACGGTCTAGAATGGTCAGATGCCGCCTCACGGTTCGTAAACAAGAGCTGGTTAAGACGGCTTGAGCCCCTGGGCTGGCTCGCCTACGCTTCACGGCCACAGTGCGTGGGATCACGATCCACATTATACAAATAGAAACCTGAGGCTCAGACAGGATAAAGAGTTTGCTTGAGGCCCCGGAGATAAGTACCAGGGTCAGGATTCAACTCTGACCCGGAGGGCAGCTCCTGTCCCTTCTGCCGACCGTCATTACTGTCTTTAGACAACCCCTGGCTCGCCATCCCCCCCCCCCCCCCCCCCCCCCGCCAAAAGTCGCAGTCGCTGGGCAAGAGGCGGTCATTTTAATCACGACTCCAGAGACAGTTCGCAGAAGCATCATTTTCACATTTAAACCACACTCTTATGATGTATTTCTCTTGTAAGGGCGCAGCATAAAAATATGACACTTTAATAATTTATTTGATGAATTGGGATTGAAAATCTTACTACGCATTGTATTAACAGCCAAAAAAAAAAAGAAAGAAAGAAAGAAAATGTAAAAACTCATTTTTTTAGGGCAAAACAACATAATTACTGTATTCTGGCAACAGCTGCTTCGTGTGTGCTCGACAGTTTGGGATTGACCTCTGACCAATAAAAGGCCACTGCACTGACCTTTATCAGCTATTAAATATTCAAAAACATAAAGAGAACGTGAAGTTCCCTGATCTTAAGAAACAGCTGTTGTTTTACAATTTTCCACTCAAATATGTATTATCATATATAAATACGGTCATCTTTCTTCTGTGACTGATTATTTGGTTTGAGATGAAATCGGAGTCGGACGTATGAGCTAGATACGCACTTTGGGGATTTGACGCCTTAATAATGCTTTTAAAGGATCAAACTTTTAACCATGGGAAATCCTTGTAAACCCTTATTTCCAAGACTGGTGTCCTTGAATTTCAAAAATGAAGAAGAGAACCTTCAAGGACCAGAAACATCTCCACCCACACAGCTGGCTCTGCCCAGGACACAGGTCACTGTCCTCTCCGACATGTCTCCACTATCGGGTTGTGTCCATTAGCATGAGTTTACTATGCCAGGAAATCTCTGCCCAGGGAGAAAAATTGAAAATATTTTCATTATTTGTTCCGGGAACTTCTTCACAATGCATTTATCTGAACAGGAACTGCTCAAGGTACTCTCAGAGTAAATACCCGTCTCAGGACAACAGCCGGCCCGAAATGACCGTTCTCTCTTCTAGACTCACTTTGACCCAGCTTTGCTGTGGCGTCTCTTCTAAACTGTTATGTCGTGAATCTATCCCATTCCAATTGCACTCTTATGAAAAAGTCTTCCTTAAATCAGACCCCCCAGACCACACAAACATCCCCCCATTGCAAAGACTCTGCCAGGGTGAACTAAGTTTTGTGTTATCAACAGATCATTTTGTCTGGATTCTGTGGGAACGGCATTCGACACACCCAAGTAATTCCCACACACAGCCAGGAATCCATATCTGGATCTTCAATTTTTCAGTAAGCAGGTACACCCCTGGATCAATTTTGAATCATCCAGCAGCTAAGAGCTTGACTCTAAACATTTTCCACAACCTCACTGGATACTTCTGCAAACATAAAGCAAAACGGAATGCTTTTACTCTCTCCCACATGCCCTTTTCCATCTCCCTCAGATCATCTAGATCGGTAGGAAAGGGTAAATAGTCCACAGAGCCAGGGGAGGAAGAAGAAAAGGAGTAGAGGGTGGAGGGGGTGAAGGGGAAAGAGCGCCGGAAGCCGAGCAATCCCACCAGCCTGACGGCAGGGCCCGGGAGGTGGATGGATCGGGACTGCAGGGCGGCCCGCCGACAGCGAAGCTTCTTATATTCCCGCTTTTATGTAATTTGGCCTTAATACAAGTACCTGGGGAATTGTCTCTTGGGGAATTGCCCTCCACAGGCCCCTGGGAAAAGAACCATTGGGGAAAGAAACTAAGGTTCCGCAAGGAAATTGTGCGGCCCTACATTCAGCCCTTGCCACCCCCTATAAAGGCTCCTCTACCTAAAGGAAGGATAGCCCCATACATTTCCCAGCCAAGGAAGGAAAAAATGGATTTGAAAGCCCCACTCCAGTTAAGTACAGAATGGTTCATTAGTTCCTAGGTGCATGGTCTCTCTGAGAATGTATAAGGCGTGGGTTTCTAGGGCCTTCTTGGCCCCCTCCTGGCACCTCGGACCGAGGCGAACACTTTTGTTCCTTAAGCCGCAAGCGGTTCAGAGAAACAACTAAGAGGTCACGTCCCTGTAACTGTTCCACTTGAGGTGTTGAGAGATAGATGACCTTTCATGAAAACAGCAAAGCAAATGCTTTTAGATGATAGACAAACATAGATACATAATGAAAACAATGTAAGAAATTAATCAATAAGCAAAGGGCAGGAGGGAACGTTATGAGAAAATAACCATGTTATTTTCCTTAAAGGGTGATTACACATAGGAACACTTTTAGAATCAGGTAATGCTAGAAAACATAGATGACGCACGCTACAAGGAAATTGCTGGCAAATATAATGCCACGTTTGCCACAATAAAGCGGCCAATTCAACCCACTGCTGTTGCCTGTGTCCGTTTTTATTTTTGTTTTATTTTTTTTTCACTTTTTCGCCGACTCCGTTCATCCTTCCCGCTGGAGCGGGACTCCGGCAAAAGAGAAGAAACAAAGACAAGAAAAACGATCATTCCTCGGTAACATAAGGATTTTGAAAAGTAAGTAAAAAGTGAATTCAAATTCCTTGCATGGAACAGAAGGTGATTCATGGGTCCGGACACGCACAAAGCCTGCTCCCTGTTTCCATAGGTGCTCCAAAACACTCTGTGTGTATGTGTGTATGTGTTAACATTTGTTCGGTGCTCAGGGTTCGCTGGGCACTGCTCAAGTGCTCTGCGTACATTATTTAACTCTCAGTACAATTCTGTGAGTTAAGAATCCTAATCATTACACATTCTGAAAAGATTCGCACAAAGTGGTTAAGTAACTTGTGCACAGCTGGGGACGGCTTACCCCTTCACGTCTGCTCAGCCCTCCCCTAAAGAGCCGCCTTGTTCCATCTGTCCCGTGCAGACTCTCCTCCCAGCCTTCCTGCCCTTCCAGCACCATCTGCAATAGTTGGGGCCGAGCGCCGCATTACGGCTGGTGCCACCGGAGATACAAAAGTATCTTGGGTGTATTGAGTTGAATAGACTACGGTTTTAAAATGAAAATTCCCCTTTTCGTTTTACTTATTTTCAATGTAACTGCTAGAAAATGTGAAGTTACACGTGTGGACTTCACTACACGTCTATCCAACGGTGCTTTCTGACCATTCCTTCTGCAAGAAGCCAGAAGAACATTCAAAACGAAAATCTAAGAACATATTCTGCTTTTTTACCTTTTCTACAGCTTAGAAGTCAATAATGATTTTTGTTTGTTTTTTTTCAGGGAGAAATCCTCCAGCTATGAAAACATATGAGATTTTTATAATTTTTATGTATTCAGACAAAGAAACGAAGTAGCTAATCAGACCATAAAATCCATAGGTATACCAAATAAGCTAGCATAACCTGAAAATTTAATCATTTTAGCTTGCTTTTTTTTTATAATAACCAATCTACAGAATCAAATTCTGATTTAAACGATCACTAATAGGGGTGCCTGGGTGGTTCATTCGGTTAAGCATCCAATCCTTGATTTCAGCGCAGGTGATAATCTCACAGTTTGTGAGACAGAACCCCAAGTCAGTGCAGAACCTGCTTAACATTCTCTCTCTATCTCTCTCTCTGCCCCTCCCCTGCTCACATGCTCTGTCTCTCTCTCTCTCTCTCAAAATAAGTAAATAGTTTTTAAAGAAATAAAAGATCGCTATAATAGTTGGAATCTTTTTCAGTACATAGCTACATATAGTGCTGACTTAGAAGCTTAGAGAGCCTAGAGGAAATTAGAAAACCCAGAAAGGGGGTCCTGGTTGGCTCAGTCAGTAGAGCATGTGACTCTTGATCACAAGGTTGTGAGCCCCATGTTGGGCATGAAGCCTACTTAAAAAAAAGAAGAAGGAGAAGGAGAAGAAGGAGGTGGAGGAGGAGGAGGAGGAGAAAGAAAAAAAAAAAACATCAGGTGGATTTCTTGTCTTTTACACAAGCACAATCTTTTGTTGATTAAAGAAACTGAGTTCATTACTGCCACAGGAAGAGAGCATCACTTCTGGAAGGGGAAAGACAGTCATGGGTTATTTATACTGTGGGGTTCTGGTTGAAGACAGATCTTTCTATGACAGTGCCTAACTAGGATCGGGTCATTTACGTGATATGATGGCTTACAATCATTGGACATGGGTTAAGAGGTGAGCATTCTGAAGGGAGTCTTGGAGAGCAAATAGATGTTTGACGCTATCTATTGAAAATTGACTGCTCTGACGTCCATTTAAATAGATTTGGGGTTGGGGGGGTGTTCTGAAATGAAGAATAAAGTTATTTGCAGCTTTATCTTCCTGGGCAGAATTTCCTGGAATTGAAAAGTCAAGTGGATAAAGACACTATAACAATATTAATTAGTTGTATCAATGTATATGGTAAGCTGTGTGAGATAGATGGTTTCTGCTCTCCAAGGTAAATCTTCAGAGATTTTATGGTGGGGTTAAGGAATCCTGAGGCCTTAAGGCTGACAGGGATGGCCTACTGTGGGGACCAGCTAGCCAACGTCAGCAGGAGTCTCTAGGCAAAGGGACGCCACAGGTTCTCAGAATGTTGCAGGAGCAAGCCACTATCTACTAATGACCATAGCACAGCCTGACCCTAGACGCCTCGATCCAACACTCCTTTACTGTGTGTATCTGGGAAGGGATTAATCAAAAGCATACACGCTGTCTTCGCCCCCAGCACACAGACACACGAACCTTAAGTCAAAGTTGATGAGCACCCAAAAGAGTCATGTCTAATGTAACCCAAAAGCTGCTGAGCATATGTAATCTTAGAAAGTCTCTCCACAAAGCAGGTATTTGTACCTATATTTTACATAGGGCTCAAGAGAGTTAAGTCCTTCAAACCCAGGTCTGTCTAACTCGAAATATCATGGTTGTCCCCACATTATATGCAACCTGGTCCTTGACTGAGAAAAATATTGGACCTGGGAAGGGGAAGAAGTAGATGGTAGAAAGTAAGTTGGGAACACCAGCTGGGAGGCTACTGCAAAGGCTGAAAAGATGGTGAGGGCGTGACCAAAGGTAATTACAGTGAAAGTTAGGAGGAAGGCCAAGTTCAAGGAAACATTTATAAAGGTAGAATTATTATAACTTTGAGATTAGCTAAGAAAATTAGCACACATGATAGATGATAGATAGATAGATATATAGATAGATGATAGAGACATAGAAACACAAAGACATAGAGACATAGATGATGGAGATGACAGATAGAGACATAGAGACACAGAGACAGAGACATAGATGATAATGATAGACAGACAGATAGATACAGATCCATATATGAATAGATATAGACAGATAGATGATAGATAATGATAGATGATAGATACATACATACACACAAACATAGATGATAATAGATAGATGATAGATAGATATATATAGATGGATAGATATAGATAGATGGATAGATGGATAGGTGATAGATATAGACAGATGACAGATATAGATTGATGGATAGAGACAGATGATAATGATAGATGATAGGTAGATAGATAGAGATAGAGATACATAGATGGGTAGATACAGATAGATGGATAGACAGATAGATAGATAGATAGATAGATGATAGATATAGATAGATGATAGTTTTGTTTGTTTGTTTCTCTTTACTACAGGTGGAAAAAAAAAAAAAAAAACCTGTGAAGCTGAGCTGATCATCTAACGCTGGGCTTCTCAGGTGTGGTGAGCAGGCCACAGTGAGTCCCGGGGTTCTGCCCCGTAATCTCTCAGGGGTGCAGCAGTTTCAGAAGAACAGGAAGGGGACTGTAATCCAAATGATTATTCCTGCAGAAATCCCCTTTATCAGTTTGGTTCTTAAGAATTGCACATAAGCTGTGGATGCCCTGGGTTAGTTTATACAGGCTAACATTTTGTTAATGGGGTGCAGCTCGTCTCTGCAAATGTATTTTTGTCCGCTGTGCCTTATGTTTGCGTTGATTACATTTTCATTGTGTTGTTTTGTTGATACAGAAGTGAAGCAAGGGCCCAAAACTGACTCGTCGACGTGGAAACGAAGAGACGGCAATTCCAACACAAGTATTTCAACCTAGAGAACATACTCCCGTGAGGCAGACGCTAACACTCTCCCCACTGATATACGGGGAGACTGAAGCATGTAGGGATTTCCTAAACTGGGATCACGTGGGGTGCCTGCGTGGTTCGGTCGGTTAACCATCTAAGACTCTTGATTTCAGCTCAGGTCATGATCTCACAGTTCGTTGGTTTGAGCCCCACATCAGGCTCTATACTGACAGCGCAGAGCCTGCTTGGGATTCTCTCTCTCTCTTTCTCTCTCTCTCTCTCTCCCCCCCTTCTCTCCCCTAAAATAAATAAGCATTAAAAAACTAAAAGCCACAAACTGCACTCTTAATAAATCAATCAATAAACTGGACTTATAAAGCGTCTAGGTGGCAGAGCTTGGGTTTGAACCCCACCATTTGGGGTCTGGAGGCTGCATCTGGAAGCACTCCATACTCCGCCACACAGCTAACGGGGGAGCCTTTTCTCTTATCGCCCAAAATCTGTGAGATTTTTTTTTTTTTTTGCCGAACGAATGACAATTTTTAAGCCATTATTTATACTTAGTATCAGTACTAATGGAGCACCTGCTAAGTGTGAAAAAAGGAAGGGCGTTAGCACTGGAATGAGCTGGTTCAACTTGAATGCCAACCCACAAACCACTTCATTCACAGGGGGCAGCTGGCATTGCCATATGCTTCTTGATCTTAATGCCGTGTTGAAGGAAACAGTGAAAGTTGGAAAATTACCTTCGGACACCAAATATACACATTCTTAGCGTTCTTTGTAAAGAACCAGGAAGTGAGTTTGGTTTTTCACCCTGAAGTGCGCTTTCTAACAAAAGGGAAGGTGTAAGTGCTAATTGAGATTTTTCTTTCTTTCTTTCTTTTTTTTTAATGATTTTATTTTATTTTTAAGATAGAGCGAGCAGGGGAGGGGCAGAGAGAGAGGAGGACAGAGGATCCAAAGCAGGCTTGGTGCTCACAGCACAGAGCCTGATGCGGGGCTCGAACTCAGGAACCGAGCCGAGAGGTCATGACCTGAGCCGAAGTCGGTTTCTCACCTGACTGAGCCACCCAGGCGCCCCTAATTGAGATTTTCCTTAAATGAAGAATGAAATAAAGATATTTTTAATTACCCTGATACTGCTAATGAAATCATCTCTAAGATTTTATGCAGCTTTGTTAAGTTGGGATCTCAAAGATAGTCAGTGTCAGAAGTATGATGACCCTATAGCTTTAAAAGCAAAATATCATAATTTCTAATGTTGAGGATAAGACCGAATTTCCTGAATGAAGCAAACTACAGATCAAACAGTTCAATCACTTGGAGTTAATACTTGCACAAAACTTGATTATTTTTTCACTCAGTGGAGAAAGAAACCAATGCCCCATTATTGGATATACTTATAAACTATACTAAGATCAAATACGTGCCAAAATGCTTTCAGAGACACATGCGACCAAGGAACGGATCAGAAATCCATTTTCAGCTATTATCCAAGTTAACATTGAACCTCTCAATGTTTCAGTGGGAGGCATTTGTCACCTTAATACCTTTGGAGCACTGAAATTACAAAGAAGTGGGAAATCTTGGCATTATTTCTGGGTCCATGTTCAATCAGATATCCAGAACTTCCTGCCAGAGCCCCTGAACAATTGCTATCCTCTGAATGACTAATAATTACGCCAGGATTTTCTAATTTTGCTGGGTTTTGTTTTTTATGTTTTTTTTCCAAGTATAATTACCATACAGTGTTATATTAGTTTCAGGTGTGAAATAGAACGATTCAACAAGTCTACATGATTCTCAGCGCTCGCCATGACCAGTGTGCTCCTAATCCCTTTCATCCATTCCACCCTTCCCCCAGTCCAGCTCCTCCCTGGCAACCAACACTTTGTTCCGTACACTTAAGTCTTTTTTGTTTTTCTCTCTTGTTTGCTCATTTGTTTGGTTTCTTAAATGTCATATGTGCGTGAAGTCATGTGGTATTTGTTTTTCTCTGACTTATTTCACTTAGCATATTATATCCTCTAGACCCATCCGAGATTTTCCAATTTAATATAAAGAGTAAACACTTAATTGTGTTAGATTTTTTTTTAATGTTTATTTTTGAAAGACAGACAGCGTGAGCAGGGAGGGGCAGAGAGAGAGGGAGGCACAGAATCTGAAGCAGGCTCCAGGCTCTGAGCTGTCAGCACACAGCCCGATGTGGGGCTCGAGCTCACGAACTGTGAGATCATGATCTGAGCCACCCAGGCGCCCGGATTTGGTTTATTTGAAGCTAACAGTAAGACCCAATTAAGAGGAGCTTTAACATCATGGAAAGTTCTTTCTCTCGTTCTCTCGCCAAGAAGTTGGATCGCTCTAGTTCTATCCACCTTTCTATTTATTGATTTTATTTTTGAAAGAGAGAGAGAGAGAGAGAGAGAGCATGAGCAGGGGAGGGGCAGAGGACAGGGAGAGAGAATCCCAAGCAGGCTCCGTGCTGTCAGCATAGAGCCCAACACAGGGCTTGATCTCACCCAGGGGGACACCACGACCTGCGCTGAAATCAAGCGGCGGAGCCTTAACTAACTGAGCCACCCAGGCGCCCCTTTCTGATCCTACCCCTAGGTTGCAGCCACAAGGTCATCACGAGTCAAAATAGCTGCTGGATCTCCGGCCATCTCTCCTGCATCCCAGGCTGAGAGAAGGATGGCAAGAAAGAGAAAAGAGCAAACACCAGAGCCACAGAGCTCAGCCAAGTCCCTTGAACCAGCCCCCACGTTAGTGAGTGACCTCGACTTACCTCACTCCAGTAGAGTCGGGTGCGGGCGGTGAGGCGGGGAGCAGACCTGCCCTCCCGGCAGCCCTCCTCCTTCCGGGCTTCTCCCTCCCTTCCAGCCCCTCTCCCTCCTCTGGGTGCCTCCTGGGACCAGACGCACAGCTCCAGCCTCTCCCACCCAAACTGCCCTCGGGTCAGACCACGCCCCTCTCAGCCCCCCCACCCCACCCCCCCACCCCCCCCCGCGCTCTCTCGCTTTTAGGTCCTCGGATCCTTGCCCCACCCTGTGTGGGGGAGCCCTGAGCCAACAGAGGACACCCCCTTTCTTCCACTACCCAGTGGAGGTGAGGTCGGGCTGTTTCAAAGTGTGAATGAGTTCGGGTTTAATGGCAGTTTTGCCTGGCACACGGTAGGACTTTTCAAGCCCCCTCTGCCCGTTTCTGCTTATTTTTAATAATCACAGCTGGGCTTTTTTCCGGATCTGTGCTAAATCCTCACGTGTGGGCAGGAAAGGGAGTCAGGGCGGGCAGGGGCTCAGGAGCCCAAACGTCGAGCCTCACAGATCCCAGAGGCTCTGAGGTCTGGCTGAGTTAGTCGTTATTCTGCTTTGTGTTTAGGTGTAGTTGACAATGTTACATAACAGTGCCAGGTGTATAACATCCTGACTTTATATTTGTGTGTATTATCAAATGACCAGCGAGTGAAGTCTAGTTAACATCCACTGCCGTGCCCAAATTTATTTTCTTGTGATGAAAAATTTTCAGATCTATTCTTAGCACCTTTCACATATACAATAGAGCATCGTTAACCGCAGTCATTATGCTGCACGTTACATCCCCAGGGTTTATTTGCTGTATAGCTAGGAGTTCGTACTTTTTAACCCGTTTTGCCCACCCCCTATCCAAACGCTCTGTATCTGTGAGCTGGGGTTTGTGTGTGTGTGTGATGCGTTTGTGTTTCAGATTCCACATGTGCGTGAGATCGCTGTGCGTCTTTCTCCGTCTGACTTCTTTCGTTGACCGTAATGCTGTCAAGGTCCACGCACGTTGTTACAAGTGGCAAGATTTCATTCCTTTTAGGGTTAACAGTCCACTGTATATATATATACATATATATGCCACACCTTCTTTATCCATTCGTACATCCATGGCCACTTAGGTTGCTTCCGAGTCTTGCTTTGTAAACAATGCTGCAGTGAGCATGGGGGTGCATTTTCAAGTAAGCGTCTTTGCTTTCTCTGCACAAGGACCCAGAAGTGGGATTGCTGGATCATCCGGTAGTTCTATTTTCTATTATCAGTGTTTTGAGGAAACTCCCTGCTGTCTTCCAGAGTGGCTGCACCAATTTCCATTCTCCCCAACAGTGCACCAGGGTTCCATTTTCTCCACATCTCTGCCCACGCTCATTATTGCTTGTCTTTTGGTCACAGCTATTCTGTCAGCTGGGAGGTGACATCTCACTGTGGCTTTGGTTTCTATCTCCCTGGTGACGAGCGATGCTGAGCACGTTTTCATGTGGCTGTTGGCCGCCTCTGTGGCTTTGGGCTAGGGTCTTGAAGAAGGAGCGAGGAACTGCAGTCTCATACAAAGACGGTGGGGCTGCCGAGATGGCTGGGAAAGGGTGTGGTGCTCTCGCTCCAGCGCTGCCCCAGGGGTCTGGGGGCAGTGACGCTCTGGGGTCCCCTCGGCAAGGCTGCTGCTGCTGCCCAGCTGGAACTGCCAAGGGAGCCATATCTTCTCACCCCTGACCCCTCTTGACTGTTGTACAAACCCGGGGGGAAGACTACCGCAGCTCTCTTAACTCTCGGATCGCCCCTCTTGGAAGGGGACCTACAATGTCTCAAGGCTGTCCTGTGGGGCTGAGCCAGAGTTTCCCTCTGTGGACCCTCTCCGTGGACTTTCTTGACATACCACCCTTGAGGGCCTCCTCGTCCCTCCTTCCAAACTCCCCTGCCAGTTTTTCCCGGGAGCATTTCCCAATGTTACATGCCCTGGAGTCCTGGTCTCAGGGACTTTGGGTGAAGGACCCAAGTAAGACAGCACAGTGAGAAGGGGAGTAGCCAGTGGGCAGAGTAGGGGCGTGGCTAAATACAAGCCTTATCACTTCACTACCCTGCCTACACCTGACCTCTTTTTTTTTTCCAGTTTCTCTGAGAAATACTAATCAGCATACATCACTGTGTGAGTTTAAGGCACACAGCATAATAGTTTGAATTACATCTATTGTGAAATGTTTAACACAATAGGTTCAGCTAACATCCACCTTCCCATATAGATACATGATCTCTTACTTTGAGGGCATAGAGGGGCCGGGCACCCACAGGCAGCCCGATGATGGGATCGTCCTCCTCTACATTTCACTTTGAAACATCTCAACCGCAAATCGTCGTTTTTCACTTTCACCCAAACATATAAAATAATGATTCATATTAGCAAAAACTGTAAGGCACTTAGGTAAGGCATTTGATATAGAGTTAAAAACATCTGTATCTGTTTGAACACAGGGGTTTTATTTATTTTTTTTTCTACTTCTCCTCTAAACTTTTTGGCACTAAATAGGCAGAGCCTGAAAAATATTACAGCCTGACTCATGTTAGCTAATGTTATATAGATTTAGAAAAACAAATTGGCCAAGACAGTTTTTCAAAACTGCTATGCAATAATCTAATGCTAATTTCTCTGCTGCAATTACATTTGGATGTGGCACTAAACAATGAGTAAATCAACTTTTCAATAGCCTTTTTTAGCCTGTTCCTATGACTGAATTATACACATTTCCCACGATGCTCTTAATTTCAAAACTCATTTCCTATCATAGTGCATATCATTTTTCTGCACGTTCCCTCATGAATTTCAGGCTGTTTCTATATTTGATTCCTCAAGCACCTGATTTAGTTAGGGAACTCAATGTGAGGAAAGCTTATGTCACATATAGATAAATGCTTTACTCTTCAGTAAGAAGGTTGGGTTACACGACCTGTGGAGAGGAACTCATTAAAATGCAGGGGTGAGGGTTATGTATTTCACGCACTGTGACAACACTGACCCGGTTTCATCACCTTTCAACAACCTATTTTAATTTGTTTTCCTTCCCTCTTTTTTGTCCTCATAATTCTTTTCCAGTCAACCCTATGCATTATTCTATTTGAAAATTAGTCCAATGTATTCTCTGATTTAATTTGGCCCAGAGCCCTGGTTGGTAGATTTGTAGTCAGTTGATATCTACTCTCTATTTTGCCGACCCAGAACAATTTCTCTTAATAATGTCCTTTAAAGGTCCCTAAAACATTTGAAGGCTTTTGCTGAAACTACACCTATTAAAGTTTACTTTTATCCGCCTGGGGAAATCCAAAGAAGTATTCGCAAAGAGTACAACATAATGTGACCATCAGTGTGCAACTTCCTCACGAGACGATGTGTGGCAGGACATCTTCTCAAGCCAAAAGGGAATGCGGTCTCCTCCCTTCAGTGGGTGCACGAATACCCTATCAGAGAAGATGGAAATAGTGAGCTCCACAAAGCTACGCTCTCAGCATGTGACTGAAACTAGAGCCACTCTGGGTATGTTCGAACCACATCACCCTGCTGACTTGGGCAGGTTCATCAGGACTCCTAAACATGTCTGGGTCACATCACTGGCGAGAGAAGCCAGACAGTGCCGAACTGACTCTCCGTTTCTCCCAATGTTTTTGTTTGGACGACAGGGCGGGGATGCCCAGGTTTCAAGTGATCCCAGAGACAGTCAAGCCCCAGTTTCAAAGGCAATTCTTAAAACTACAGCTCCAGGGGGCACCTGGGTGGCGCAGTCGGTTAAGCGTCCGACTTCAGCCAGGTCACGATCTCGCGGTCCGTGAGTTTGAGCCCCGCGTCAGGCTCTGGGCTGATGGCTCGGAGCCTGGAGCCTGTTTCCGATTCTGTGTCTCCCTCTCTCTCTGCCCCTCCCCCGTTCATGCTCTGTCTCTCTGTCCCAAAAATAAATAAAAAACGTTGAAAAAAAAAACAAAAAAACAAAAAAAAACTACAGCTCCAGGCCACCCCCCCCAAAAGGTGCTCCGATTCCAGAGAGAAGTCTCTGGAATAGTTAAAGGGAAAGTGAGGATCAGGAGAAGCCCACCAGCCACTCCAACAAGGGATGTTTGAATATTACTTCAGTGGCAAAGTAGGGCCTCAGAAGGAAGCCCAAGGTGGAGTTGAAATTGATTTTTCTTTCTTTTTTAAAAATGATTTTCTGTAACGATCCCATCGGAATCAAGACTTTCCGAAGCTGAGAGTCACAGCTCCTTTATGGGATGGGTAGTTGTCCTTAATGAGGAGAGGACTGGGGTGCAGCTCTTGGCTCTGTTAGTTACTACCTGTGTGAGCTGGGATGAGTTTCATAACCTTTCTTTAAAAAAAATTTTTTTTAAAGTTTATTTATTTTTGAGAGAGAGAGAGAGAGAGACAAAGCGTGAGTAGGGAAGAGGCAGAGAGAGAGGGAGACACAAAATTCGAAGCAGGCTCTCCAGGCCCTGAGCTGTCAGCACAGAGCCGGATGCGGGGCTCAAACCCACGAACTGCGAGATCATGACCTGAGCGAAGTCAGATGCTCATCCGACTGAGCCACCCAGGCGCCCCTTCACAACCTTTCTTGGCCTCAGTTCCTCCCACTATCTAAAGTATCAGTTTAATCTAATTCAATATTTGTTGCATTTCCACCTAGGAATAAAAGGCCCAGTCTCCTATATGAATTCCTTGAACAACTCAAAGCTCATCTCTGATGAGGACAAGACCTAGACTGGATTTCTTTTTGATGTTGGGCTATGGCAGGGGGCAGAACTGGGAACCTCTGTTTTGTTCAATGCATTCAACCTCTGTCTTATTCGAACCAACCAACACACACTGCCAGCCACATCTAGTAAGGAAGAACTGAGATCCCAGGAAAGAGACGCTGAGGCGCAAATTTGCATGGAGGATGTTTAGTGGGAGTGTCCATGCAATCACGTCCTGTGGGAGCAGAACCGGGCAGAGAGGAGAGCTGAGCTGTGATCCAGTCCATGCAAAGACTTCAGCTGAGCTCAGCGGAGACTCTGGAGCCCAAATGGCTCCACACTGAGGCAAGGGAGCTGGGCCTTGAAACTCCCCCCGCCCATAGATGAGTCCTTAGACCCTACCAGCTCTGTGGAGGGGGCATGGCCGGGCCAAGGCAGCTTACTTCAAGACAAGGGCCCAGCTGCAAGCTGGCTAGCCACACTCCCAGAAACTGGGGTGAAGGGGTGTCAGTGCTTCAGCCCGGTAGTGAGGGACTGGGGGGTGCCCCCGGCACTCACTCCAAGCACAATCGTGTAAGAGGAAGTTCTTTTTCTCCTCACTGCATCGCAAAGCCAGATGTATTAAGTGCTATAGTAGAGGGAAGATCAACTCTGCCCGACGAAGCCAAAGAAAGTGTTGTGGAGGCAATAATATTTAAGCTGGGATTTGAGGAACGGATAGAATTCTGGAAAACTAGATGGAAGATGGGCTTTCTAAGTGAAGGAAACAGTGAAAAGAGGAATAAAAAATGCATTTTTTTAGAGGATCAGGTCTGGGGAGGCAAATATCACTCGGCCAGATTTAACTAGCGCAAAAGGTAAGAAAGGGAAAGTAAGTAAAGAAAAGTTGCAGAAACAAGAATGGCACAAATGAGAGATAGAATGAGCAAGACCAGACACAGGGCAAGCTCCTGGTGTCTAGAGGGCAGAATCCTAGCCTAGAAGTGACACTCACTCGGGAACTGAGTTTGTGGGGTCCGTTTCACTGAACTTCCACAAGATAAAATAATAGCTCCGGGCAGCGTTACTTACAAGTATTAGAAATGTCCTCAAGGGCTAGTTTCAGAATCCTTGGGATATTGAAGAGAATTGAGATTTAACTCGTCTCCACCCCGTATGCTGCTGGCATCCAGCACTTTCCCTCGCACACATTAGGGTTCCCAGAGGGACCGTGTTCTTCTGGTGGCTTCTCCCTCTAAAACCCCGCTTCCGGGATTCTGGCCAACACTCAAAGCGATGGCAGAAGTCCACATGACTTCCTCCACTTGTGAACACCTGTCAGACAAGTTCATGAGCTAGCCGGAGTTCACACAGCCCCGGAACTAAAGCCAGGTAGCTCTCCCTGCCCCCAAGCCTGTCCATTCTCTATTTATATTAACAAATTCAAGGGAAGGGGGCGGGGTAGGGGAAACCTCCTGGTACATGCAGAGATTGTACTGAGTTTTAATGTTTAACATATCTTCTAAAGAACTTAACATAATGTATAAAGTATGCTCATCACTCACATGTATGCCAGCCTAGTTATTATGAGAGATTCTTGAATAAACTCCTTTCTCTGATTCACAGTGTATGTCTTTTTAAAAATATGTGGAACTTCATCTATCTTTATAAGAGCCACGTTAGCAATAATTGGATAAAGAATACAACATTATAAATGCTTACAATTTTGTTACTAATTCATAAACTATTCATTTCATTTAAAAAGAGTAATAAACGGATACAATTTTGACTATATAATTTACGGTAATGGACCCATTCTCTCTTGGCTCTGTGGAAAAGCGGACAGAAATGCAAAGCATGTGACTACTTTTAATATATATTGGAAATAGCCCTGCTTTATTACATTTCATGAAAGGCACAGGAAAAACGTCTCCACCACGCTCGTTTTTTGTGTGACTCCTGGTGAAAATAACAATGACGATGTTTGTTGTTATTATTTGATACCTGGTTGTATTTTGTCTTGCAAATTATTCTTTATTGACACACAAATACATTAAGAAGGTAAATATAGAAAGGGGCACCTGGGTGGCTCAGTCGGTTAAGCGTCCGACTTCGGCTCAGGTCACAATCTCACGGTTTGTGGGTTCGAGCCCCACGTCGGGCTCTGTGCTGACAGCTGGGAGCCTGGAGCCTGCTTCGGATTCTGTGTCTCCCTCTCTCTCTGCCCCTCCCCTCTCATGCTCTCTCTCTCTCTCTCTCTCAAAAATAAATAAAAACATAAAAAAAGAAGTAAATATAGAAAAAAATGCACTGAAAATCAGGAAACACAAATATTAAAAAGAGATTTTACAAAATGTTAGTATTTAAATGTACACAGAATTCATTAGCAGCCATTTCCTACAGCAGTAAATTCCTTCTCCTTACCTTCCCCCTATACGTCCTCAATAATTGTCCTAACATGTATTTTTATAAATATGTTATCACTGGAGAGGTGAGTGGGAAAATCTTAACAGTTGAAACCTTTCTCATAAACCACGCTGAAGGAAAAAAAGGCCTGTAATTGTATCCAGAAAACACTACCGGGTACTTCTGTGCACCATGCTGTTCTCAGAAAACGTGGAAGGAGGATCTAAACTTTGCTGTGATCATAGATGCCAATCTCATTCATCAGAGTGGAAGGAAGGGACGGTGAGTTAAAACAGGAAAGCTATCGTGCAGCTAGACATTTTGACCCCTTCTTCGTCTTTTAAGTTGCATTTCCCAAAACAATGAGACCAGCAAGGAGAAAGGAACTGTCATGAGAGAGGAGGCCACCGTGCAGCTGAGTGGCTTATGTCCAGGCTCCGTGGTGCCTGGAAGGGGATGAATGGGGGTGCAATCTGGTCATCATGAGCCTTGTGCCCTGGCCTGGAGTGTGCCACCAGAGGACATGGCTGCCTTTTCCTAGTGCTTCCATTTAAACGGGCCCCTGTGTTTGTAATTTACTCAAAGGAAGCTGAAGTCCTCGAAATAGCCTTAAAGCAAGAGTATATAGAAAGTGCAGAGTAGTTAGAAAGCGGATGTTTAAGGGGTGGGTGAGAGAGACCTACAAAGAAAAAAACAAGAACTAAAACCCAGAAATGTAAGAGAAGCACTAAGAGAAAAATAGCATCATAGAATTTAGGGAAAAGCCTCAGAATTCAGGGAAGAATATAATGAACAATGCTGAATGTAAAAAATAAGTCCAAAAGACAATAATTGAAATTTGTCCTTTGAAAAAGGTCATCTGTAGGTCACTTAGGACCTTCCCAGAGCATTAGCACGTCAGTGTCAGGGGCAGAAGAGAGAAGAGAAGGAGACAAGCCAGCAGCTAGAAGGACAAGCAGGTTCAAAGGAATCCTTTTGTTTCTCATGGAAGAGACTTGAAAGTGATTTTAGGCTGATGGGAAGAAACTGGTAAGAGGCATGGATATTATTTATAAAGAAATGTGCTTGAATAGCAGGGTTTTTTTAACCTTTTTTATTTATTTTTGAGAGACAGAGACCGAGCACGAGGTAGGGAGGGGCAGAAAGAGAGGGAAGCACAGAATCTGAACCAGGCTCCAGGTTTTGAGCAATCAGCACAGAGCCCAATGCGGGCCTCTAACCCACGAACCTGAGCTGAAGTCAGACACTTAACCAACTGAGCCACTCAGGGCCCCCAGAATAACAGTTTTGAGATCCTTTTTTTAACCTCTTTTATCTTCTTTCAACTATCTATGTTTTATATCCCCCACCATCAACCTCATATTACTTTCCTGTATCAAGTACACTTTTGGTCTATTAATTTGTGTTTATTACAATCATTAGTGTAATATCTTGTTAATGGCATCTCGTTATGATAATTTTATGCTGTTGAAAATACTATTTGCAACATACAGATGTTGCAGGCCACATTCTCTCTCTCTATTTTTTCTATAAAGTCCATAAGTGTAGAAGGCAAATAGATTTTTAAAAATTCATTATTCTTTACAAAAAGATTATTAAGGTCATCCTGTTAGCCTAGGAAAATTTCTATGGAAAGTTTCTACTTAAAATCATCACACTGGTCATACAGCGAAGGGTCAGTTTCAAGAAATTCTAACAAGGGAGAATTAACACAGAGCTAAAAATTTTAATTTGCTTTCTATCAGCCTTCTTACTTCTAGGTATTGACCCAAGAGAAATGAAAGCATCCATAAAAATATTTGTACACGAATGTTCGTAATAGTTTTATTTGTGATAGTACTCAACTAAAAATGACCCAAATGTCCAGCAACAAGAAAATGGAAAAACAAATTGTGGAAGGAGGATCACAAATGTACCAAATTGTGGTACATTCATGCAATAGAATGCTTCTCAGTAATAAAAGGTAGTGAACCATTGATGCATGCAACAACATCATGGTGGAGAAAAATACCAGACAAAAGAAGAAACAGTATATTCTGTATGACCTTATTTATCTAAAATTCTAAAAAAAAATAAAAAGTAATCTATAGTTCTAGAAAGTATAAAGTGGTCTCAAGGATAAAGGGTACCAGAGAAAGATCATGATCTTATTCAGCCTGTTGCAATAGAGAGATCTCTCGGTGCATGGGCTCAAGCCCGGTGTTGGGCTCTGGGCTGACAAAGTGGAGCTTGCTTGAGATTCTCTCTCCCTCTCTCACTGCCCCTTCCTCACTTATACTCTCTCTCAAAATGAATAAATAAACAGGTTTTAAGAAGAATATAAATTTTGAGAGCATGAAAAGTACTGGAAGTTAAATTTTCTTAATTTCTAGGTATTTCAGAAATATTTAGCTTAGATTGTCTCTAAGGCAGTCAGTCAGAGTATAGTTCCTTTAATTTAAGAGATTTTGTAATCTAATTTATTAATACTATCCAGATGTGGGGAAGTGTTACGCACTCACACAATCACAGACATATAAATATGATATAGACAGTGTAGCTTTATGAATTCAATTCAAAATTTTGCCATGGGTCAAAGATAAACACAGGATTGCATACTTACTGTTTTCTTTTAATGTTTATGTATTTATTTTGGGAGACAGAGAGAGAAAGCATGAATGGAGGAGGGGCAGAGAGAGAGGGAGAGAGAGAGAATCCCAAGCAGGCTCCATGCTGAGCCTTGATCTCATGACCATGAAATCATGACCTGAGCTGAAATTGAAAGTTGGATGCTTAACCAACTGAGCCAGCCAGGTGCCATACTCACTGGTACATTTAAAAAAGCTGTTCTCTTCCCAAAGGGTATGAATCCTTAATTGATTTGAAATCAAAATAGAAAAAGTAGACAGAGCAGACTAACAAATAGTTACAAGATTTCTACAAACCATCAGTGTACTTAGAGAGATCACAAAATGGATTGACCATAAAACCAAAAGAAGCCAGTACCAGGGGCACCTGGATGGCTCAGTCAGTTACACGTCTGACTCTGCATTTCAGCTCAGGTCACGATCTCATGGTTTCTGAGTTCAAGGCCCACACAGGACCGGCAGTGTGGATACAGCCTGGGATTGTCTCTCTCTCTCCCTCTCTCAGTCCATCCCCAGCTCATTCTTTCTCTTTCTCTTTAAAAGTAAATAACTTTCAGGTGTGGAGTTTGGTGAGTTCTTTATAGGTTTTGGATACTAGCCCTTTATCCGATATGTCATTTGCAAATACCTTTCCCATTCCATTGGTTGCCTTTTAGTTTTGTTGATTGTTTCCTTTGAAGTGCAGAAGCTTTTTATCTTGATGAGGTCCCAATAGTTCATTTTTGCTTTTAATTCCCTTGCCTTTGGAGATGTGTTGAGTAAGAAATTGCTGCATCTGGGGCCAAAGAGGTTTTTTCCTGCTTTCTCCTCTAGGGTTTTGATGGTTTCCTGTCTCACATTCAGGTCCTTCATTTTGAGTTTATTTTTGTGAATGGTGTAAGAAAGTGGTCTAGTTTCATTCTTCTTCATGTTGCTGTCCAGTTCTCCCAGCACCATTTCTTAAAGAGACTGACTTTTTTCCATTGGATATTCTTTCCTGCTTTGTCAAAGATTAGTTGGCCATTCATTTGTGGGTCCAATTCTGGGGTCTCTATTCTATTCCATTGGTCTGTGTGTCTGTTTTTGTGCCAATACCATACTGTCTTGATGATTACAGCTTTGTAGTAGAGGCTAAAGTCTGGGATTGTGATGTCTCCTGCTCTGGTTTTCTTCTTCCATATTACTTTGGCCATTCGGGCAGAAGACATGAATAGACACTTTTCTAAAGAAAACATCCAGATGGCCAAAAGACACATGAAAAGATGCTCAACATCACTCCTCATCAGGGAAATACAAATCAAAACCACACTGAGATGCCACCTCACGCTGGTCAGAGTGGCTAAAATGAACAAATCAGAAGACTATAGATGCAGGAGAGGATGTGGAGAAATGGGAACCCTCTTGCACTGTTGGTGGGAATGCAAACTGGTGCAACCGCTCTGGAAAACAGTGTGGAGGTTCCTCAAAAAAATTAAAATAGAACTACCTTATGACCCAGCAATAGCACTGCTAGGAATTTACCCAAGGGATACAGGAGTGCTGATGCAAGGGGCACTTGTACCCCAATGTTTATAGCAGCACTTTCAACAATAGCCAAATTACGGAAAGAGCCTAAGTGGCCATCAACTGACGAATAGACAAAGAAGATGTGGTTTATATATACAATGGAATACTACTTGACAATGAGAAAGAATGAAATCTGGCCATTTGTAGCAACGTGGATGGAACTGGAGGGTATTATGCTAAGTGAAATAAGTCAGGCAGAGAAAGATAGTTACCATATGTTTTCACTCATATGTAGATCCTGAGAAACTTAACAGAGAACCATGGGGGAGGGGAGGGAGGGAGGCAAACCATAAGAGACTTAAATACTGAGAACAAACTGAGGGTTGATGGGAGGTGGGGAGATGGGAAAGTGGGTGATGGGCATTGAGGAGGGCACCTGTTGGGATGAGCACTGGGTGTTGTATGGAAACCAATCTGACAATAAATTATATTTATGGGGCACCTGGGTGGCTCAGTCGGTTGAGCGTCCAACTTCGGCTCAGGTCATGATCTCGCTGTCCGTGAGTTTGAGCCCCACGTTGGGCTCTGTGCTGACAGCTCAGAGCCTGGAGCCTGTTTGAGATTCTGTGTCTCCTTCTCTCATTGCCCCTCCCCCACTCATGCTCTGTCTCTCTCTGTCAATAATAAATAAACATTAAAAAAACGTAAAAAATAAAATAAATTATATTTAATGTAAAAAAAAAGGAAATAACTAAACTTAAAAAAGAAAAAAAAAAACCCGTACCAGAAATCAAGTACACGAAAGGAAGCAAAACCAAACCCTCACAATGCTTCCAGAAGAGAGTTCTGGCAGGAGTCAGACCACAGAACCAGAAGCTCCTCTCACTGCTGGGTCCCCAGCTGGCCAACCAGGAATGGAGCCCTTTGAAGATCTTGTCACCCAGATGGAGTAAATGAAAACTCAAAGTCAAGGTCCAATCTGATGGAGCCAAGGCACCATGCTGTCAAATCCAAGTGCACTGGACAATTAAGGAGATGATTTTATTCAGGTTATCGCATTCATTAATGAAGACTATCTCAGAGAAAAGAAGGCAGGTCGACAAGAGATTCATCCATCTCTCTGTTGGGAATCATTAAGAAGGGTGCAGAAGGGTCATTAAGAAGGGTCTTAGCTCAGAAGATACAAGGGTAGGCAGTCCTTTAGTGTGAGCTCTTTTTTGGAATACAAAGGGGTGGAGAGACTTTGGAAGACAAAAGGATGGGATGTTTCTTAATTGTTGCTGTTTTTCAGGACTTAGCTTAAGTCACATTGTCAGTGGTCCCCTGAGTTTAGGGGAAAGAGTGGGAGGAGAGAGGCGAAAGAGGACTCCAGAGGCACCAGAAAATTTGCGGTGTGATGGAGATCTTCATTATCTTGATTGAGGTCATGGTTTCAAGCAGTATAAAAGTGTGAAAAATTATCAAATTGCACGTTTTAAATGTATGTAGTTTAGCGTATGTCAGGTATACCTCAAGAAATAGGTTGAAAAAAATATGCTTGATAGAGTAGACTGACTGGCATAAGATTTCTTTTCAAGAAGGGATTGTGATCATATTGTGAATTACCATGTTACATTCAAAATTTTGGAAGTGACACCACTGTTCATAAGATATTTCACATGTGCTCAAAAACGGAGCCCTTTACCAAATTCTATTCTGTATTTTATTTTTTTTTAACGTTTATTTATTTTTGAGATAGAGAGAGACAGAGCATGAATGGGGGAGGGTCAGAGACAGGGAGACACAGAATCTGAAACAGGCTCCAGGCTCTGAGCTGTCAGCACAGAGCCCGACGCAGGGCTCAAACTCACGGACCGCGAGATCATGACCTGAGCCGAAGTCGGCCGCTTAACCGACTGAGCCACCCAGGCGCCCCAATACTCTGTATTTTAAAACTAATAATTATTTCAGGAGATATATTCTAGATGCTATAAATTTCTACCATTGCTAAGAATCCTTAATATTCAATCACTCAACTGAGAGCTATTTTCTCAAGTCAGCAATTGCCATTATATTATGAAAAACCAACTTTCTGCCTTGTTTAATTCTAATCTGCTTTAATGTAATAGAAGCAGTCCCAAAAAGTTATGATTAAGTATAACTTTTGTCAATTAACCATATTTAAAGTTAAGAAAATAACTCAATATTAATTTTTTATTCCGTTTGTCTTTTTTGTTGCTGTTTCATTTTTTAAAATGTTTACTTATTTTTGAGACAACGAGAGACAGAAACAGAGCACGAGCAGGGAAAGGCAGAGACAGAGAGGAAGACACAGAACATGAAGCAGACTCCAGGCTCCAAGCTGTCAACACAGATCCTGACGTGGGGCTTGAACCCACAAGTCGTGAGATCATGACCTGAGCTGAGTCAGATGCCCAACAAACTGAGCCACCCAGATGCCCCTTTATTCAGTTTGTCTTAAAGTTAGATTTAAAAATAATCTAGCACCTTTTCCAATTTCTTCTTATAATGACACAGAAGGGGACTGAGGACCATTTCATGTGGTACACGTACGTGTGAGCGTCATGTATTTTATGTGCCAGTTGACGGGTCAAGTTGTGCTTTTAAATTACTAGAGTAAGAGTCTTAATTGTTTCTTTGAGTGAGAAGTGAAGGCAGGAATGAAGGTAGAATAAAAGTGAGAGATGGAGAGAAGAGATAATAACATAGCATGTTATTGGGCAAAATAAAATGTGGTGGGAGGGGGATGCCCTTAGGATAACTGCTCGGTCAGTCTTGTATCATTTTACTGAAAGGAACTTGAGATTTACAAGCAGAGTCCATTAACTGGACTTGTAACTCGGGTTTGGGATGAAGTTTGAGGTACTCATGGATCATCCCAGGGAATATGCAGTTATCTGTTTCATAAGGGAGATGTGCAGCTCAGCAGAGAACTTTATCAGGCCAATAGAACTGAAATATTGAAGAAAAAAAAAACCACTCTTACATACCTCAAGGGGAAAAGCATTTGTGATATTGAATTACCTAAGAAACTGCTAAAGTTACATGTTACTTTGTATAAATTCTTTATCATTGGAAAATATTCAGATTACTTTAGCAGTATTTTTCTTTCATGAAATCTAAGTTTATTTATATCTAATAAATTGAGGCCTGGCGTTGCCCACATATTGTAATTTTGTTTTGGCTTTCCATATATAAATTACTTATAATAAAAATGTTTCATCCTTGTTACTGATTGAGTTGTGCACACCCCCACCCCCCACCCCCGGAATTCATATGTTGAAGTTCTAACCTCCAGAACCTCCAGCTTTATGTGGAGATAGGATCTTTAAAGGTAATTGTTAGCCTGAGATTAAGTTAGAGTGGACTCTAATTCAATATGACTAGTGCCCTTATAAGAAAAAATTAGGACCCAGGCACACATACAGGGGTGTGGGGAAATAGGCTTCTACTTACATAAACGGATTAGAAAAAAAGATTATGGTGGAAAGCCGCCACCACAGGGTGAAAGCCCCTGAGGTTAGCTGGTGAAAAAATATTGTGATGGGATCACAAGTAACTTGTTATAACCTGCAGGGAACTACTTTCCATCTGGTGCCAATGTACTGTGATGACAAACTCCACTTGCCCCCCAGACCCTTTGCTTCTTACACAAGTTGATGATTACTGTCTGATTATTTTCTTCACCTTCACCACGTGGGTAATATCTTGTGAGCTCAACAAATACAGAAATGAAACTCTTGATCTGGGCTCTTGTCTCCTCCCAGACATCAGCCTCTCTCGTATTCAATTCTGCGTCCACTCTCTTGCTGGACAAGGGAGAACTCCAGACTCATAGTCTGTGACACAGGGGAGTCCCGTGGGAACATGGAGATGGCCATCAGCACTCCAAGGAGAGAGGCCCTAGACGGATCCTTCCCTCACTGCCCTCTGAGGGAACCCACACCTGATTCAGATTTCTGGCCTCCACACCGTGAGATAATACATTTCTGTTGCATACTTTCGAATGACAACCCTAGCAAACTAACATAACTAATATAACCTCCTATGCTCTGTTTATACTATAATGGATTAAGGAAAAATAACCTTTAGGCCAGTCCTGAAGATGACTGTCATCTAAAGTCCATGCTGGCTGGGATACAAGCAGCAAGCTGACAAACCAATTGTTGTGTTACTTGCCCTAGTTTTAAAAGCGTTTAAGAGGAACATCTGTGCACTACTCATGTGCAGTTGCTGTTTCACCCACAGGCAGCTGTAGGACCCCCAGACAAACATCCCCACATGGAGGTAACTGCAGTGTGCAGTATAGCCACAAAAGCAGGCAATCAGCATGTGCTTTTAATTTTCCCTGTGCCAGTGCTGGGGTGCCAGTTCTGAAACTACTATACCAAAAAAAGAAAAAAAGAACACGTTTCTCAGTCCATGTAAAAGAGCATTTGATCAGTTCTGAATAAGCTTGCCAAACTTGCCTGATGTAAGAGACACATTTTTTTTTTGCAGGAAAAAATCTGTTTTGATAAACTTTCAAAACCAGTGAGACGTTGTTCACCATCATCCTTCAACAGTCCATCCTGCATTAAAAATTATTAGATCAGGTAAAAATGTGAAATAGTGAAGATTCTACCATTTTGTGATTTATGGCGTTCTCACTCATGTCTTCTCAGTGCGATAAATTTCATTAAATACTCAATAGTCACTAAGGAGTTGAAATTTGACAATTTTTCCAAATTCCCATTTCCTGCAGGCTGATTACTGCTGAGAGGAGGACATCCTGTAGGTATGAAAATTGATAATACTGCCCAGAGAATTTGGAAGTAGGTTTTCAAATAATTAAAATAACAAAAACAAATATGGATTATCATCCCTCCTTGCTATTAAAAGTATGTAATTCTTCATGTAGAGCAGATTTTTAATGACGCAAACTACTAAGAGTTGCCATATGTAAAAGAATCTCTTCTTTAAAGAGATTAGAGGGACGCCTGGGTGGCTCAGTCAGTTAAGCGTTTGGCTCAGGTCATGAGCTCACAGTTCGTGGATTCAAGCCCTGCACTGGGCTCTGTGCTGACAGCTCGGAGCCTGGAGCCTGCTTCAGATTCTGTGTCTCCCTCTCTTTGTGCCACTCCCCCACTCATGCCCTGCCTCTCTGTCTCTGTCTTTCTGTCTGTCTGTCTCTCTCTCTCAAAAATAAATAAGCATTTAAAAAATGTAAAGAGGACAAAGGGCTAGTATCCAAAATCTATAAAGAGCTCACCAAACTCCACACCTGAAAAACAAATAATCCAGTGAAGAAATGGGCAGAAAACATGAATAGATACTTCTCTAAAGAAGACATCCGGATGGCCAACAGGCACATGAAAAGATGCTCAACGTTGCTCCTCATCAGGAAAATACAAATCAAAATCACACTCAGATATCACTTCTGACTGATGCCAGTCAGAGTGGCTAAAATGAACAAAACAGGAGACTATAAATGCTGGAGAGGATGTGAAGAAATGGGAACCCTCTTGCACTGTTAGTGGGAATGCAAACTGGTGCAGCCGCTCTGGAAAACAGTGTGGAAGTTCCTCAAAAAATTAAAAATAGATCTACCCTATGACCCAGCAATAGCACTAGTAATTTATCCAAAGGATATAGGAGTGCTGATTCATAGGGGCACATGTACCCCAATGTTTATAGCAGCACTCTCAACAATAGCTAAATTATGGAAACAGCCTAAATGTCCATCAACCGATGAATGGATAAAGAAATTGTGGTTTATATACACAATGGAATACTACGTGGCAATGAGAAGGAATGAAATCTGGCCTTTTGTAGCAACGTGGATGGAACTGGACAGTGTGATGCTAAGTGAAATAAGTCATACAGAGAAGGACAGATTCCATATGTTTTCATTCCTATGTGGATCCTGAGAAACTTAACAGAAGACTATGGGGGAGCGGAAGGAAAAAAAGTGGTTACAGAGGGAGAGAGCCAAAACATAACAGACTCCTAAAAACTGAGAACAAACTGACGGTTTATGGGGGGTGGGAGGGAGGGGTGGCTGGGTGATGGGTATTGAGGAGGGCACCTGTTGGGATGAGCACTGGGTGTTGCATGGAAACCAATTTGACAATAAATTTCATATTTAAAAAAATGTAAAGAGATTAGAATATCACTAGTAATTCAAGGACTTGTACTTTCTCCTGTGGTCTTTGGTGCAGTATCATATTTCTACAGTTGTAGAGTGCAGTGTTTCACACTTTCCAAAATTACAGTATATACTTTATAATAGTTGCTATTAAGTAGATGCTTCTAACACTTTCTTCCTTTTTACACATATTCATAAGTTTTCTATCTCCATATTTCTCCCTCTGTCTGTCAATATAACTGTCTCCTCTCACTCTCTTTCTCCCCACCTCCTCTTTCATTTCTGTAGTTAAATAATCTCATCTAACTGATTTGCTTCATAATCTCGTATCAAGTTGTGTCAGGTCGAATTGGGCTGCAACTCCTGTGCTCTGGTTATGCCTATGTTAAACGATAGTGATGTGTGCTATCTCACATAACAGTATGTGTAGACACAGGGCAAGCTTCAGGTTGGTTAGCTCATTAGCTCAACTAGTCAACCAGGTGTCAGGTTCCTCCCATCTCTCTGTTCTGCTCTCCTAAATATCATCTTTATCCTCAACAGTTCCAGGCTTAATGCCATCCAGGGGATGGAGGCAGTCCATTTTTTCCTATGGCACTCCCTTAGGAACAAAAATGCTTTTCCCAGAAAGTCTGCTACAGAGTTCTCCTCACCCCTCTTGTCCCCTTCCCTGAATCAACTGTTAGGGGGAAAATGAGAGATCAATTGGGGTCACCTCTCTATCTTCTCCTGCCTCTCTCACTGTGGTCTTCCAGGGCTGAACAGATTGTCATTATTGTCCTGATACTCTTCATGCCCAAGCTTCTAGTTCTTTGGCTTCCTGGCATTCTTCCAGCCTCCAAGACTAAGACCACTGGGCTATCGCAGTGAGCTGATGTCAATTTCCCCTTGTGTCCACAAATGCCTTAACAAAAAGATCTTCCCAGCACCTTCCCTCAAGTCCCGATCACTGTACTTCAGACTAGTTAACTGCCTTGCCCATAAATATAGAGTTAATTGCCAAGGGATGTTCAGCAAAACACAGGAGTTCACCCAAACCTAAAGGTTGGCAAATTATAGCAGCCACAGATGTGAGGAGATGGACAATTCAGTGGTAAACAGAGAGGAATAAAACATAGAGGGCGTGGTACTTCTAGAACCCTCTCCCCAATAATTAATTATCATTCCTATTTGAGCTTATTTGAGTTTTGGGGTTCTCTTGCTTCAACTAAGAGTCCTGTCTATTCAATCACCCACTAGCTAAATCTCTCCAAGTCTCGTGTGCCTGCTGGAATTAACATCCTGTCAAGAAAAACTGCACAGAGCTGACAGACCCAGTTCTCTACAGACCAAACTGAGCAACTTGTAGGGCAAAAGCAAAATCCTTAAGAAGCTTCAAGGCAAGCCAAGAAGACTCAATGCTAAGTCCAAAATGGTGAGAGTGGGAATATAAAAGGAAAAGAGAGAAGAACGAGAAGAGAACAGGCAGGAGCTGAAAAAGCAAGCAAGGAGGTGCATGAGTATGCTAAACTGTCTTAGAGATACAGACTCAGGTTAAATGGACTTTCTTTTTAAATTAGGAGAAAACAGTGTTTTCCTCCCAAAACTGACGTGAGGTAATAAATAAGGTGCTGGAAACATTGAAAACTAGTAGATTTTTTTTCTTCTCTAGCTTTTGTCACAGTGAGATAACACATAAGGGAGTTGTTGAGGGGTAACGAATTCAACCTTCTTAAATTAATCAATGCTTCTCATTCCTTCTGCCTTTGTACAACATGGAAGCTGATGTTCTCTAGCATTACCAATGAGATTACCAGTGAAGAATGTACCAAAAAAAGAATGTCTCTTCAATAAATAATGCTGGGAAAACTGGACAATTACATGCAAAAGAATAAAACTGAACCACTATCTTATATGATAAACAAAACTAAGTTCAAAATAGGGGTTCCTGGGTGTCTCAGTCAGTTTAGTGTCCTGCTCTTGGTTTTGACTCAGGTCATGTTCCCATGGTTGGTTTTTGAGTTCAAGCCCTGTTTCTGGCTCTGAGTTGACAGCATGAAGCCTGCTTGGGATTCTCTGTCTCCCTCTCTCTCTGCCCTTTCCCCACTCATTCTCTCTCTCTCTCTCTCTCTCTCTCTGCCCCCCCCCCACATAAAAATAAATAAATAAATATTATTTTTAAAAGGGTAAAAAAATAAGCTCAAGATGCAATAAAAACTTGAATGTAAGACCTCAAAAAAACAAACAAAAACACCTAGAAGAAACCACAGGCAGTAAGCTTTTTGACATCAGTGTTAGTAATATTTTCTGGCACACTCTTTTCAAGCAAGGGAAATGAAAGCTAAAATAAACAAATGGGATTGTAGCAAACTAAATAGTTTTGCATGGTAAAAGGAACCATCAACAAAACAAAAAGCAACCTACTGAATGGGAGAATATGTTTAAAGATCATACATCTGATAAGGGAATAGTCCAAAGTATATAAAGAACTTACAACTTGAGAGGAAGATGGTGGAGTAAGAGGAACCTAGGCTTGCCTCATCCCATGAACACAACTAGATAACTGTGAAATCATCCTAAATACCCCAGTAATATACCCAAAGACTGACAGAACAAACTCTACAACTAAAGAGAGAGAAGAGGCCACACTGAAGAAGGTAGGATGTGCAGAGATGTGGTTTAGGGAAGAAATAGATCACAGCTGCTGTGGAGGGGAGAGAGCTATGGTCACAGACAAGGGTGTGAAAGACAGAAGCACACAGGAGAATGTATAAGGATAACGTTTCCCCAAGCCATTGGCTTGGAAAATGAGAGGGGCTGAATTTCATGAGTTCTTGCAACCAGCAGGTCTTAAAGTCTAGAGTTTTAAAGGTCAGCAGCCTTGGCTGGAATAGATCCCAGAGGGCACTGCCCTGTTCCTGGAGAGAAGGCAGCCAACCCAGGGAGAGACAATGTGGAAACACTGAGCTGAAGAGTGCCTACAGCACACAGTGGGAGATTATTCACTCTTCTGGGAGCATGTCCCTAAGAGGTAGCATTCATGACACACCTCTCTAGGAACAAAGGAGATGGCCAACACCATTCCCCTCCCCCATCCTTCAGCATAAACAAAGAGCAACTTGCAGGAAACAGTGCAGCACCAATAGTGGCTGCCTAACTTGCTTACACCAAGCCCCACAACCCTACACACCTTTGGGACAGCCATTCTCAGTCAAGTTTGCCTCAATCCCAGTGTGGCCGGTCCCACCGCCCAAAGACCAGCACAAACCCCTGCCCACACCATGTCTCCCAACCAGAGAGTTCTGCAGGGCCCCAGTTCCAGTGGAGGTGGTGACAGGTCTTGTTTCACAAGAGGACCAGAGCACCTAGGTAAAACTTGCCACACTCAGTCCAGGGAACAAACACTGCCCACTGCAGGCAAGAAGAGCCTTGCAGATGACTGGCCTAAGGATAGAGCAGCCACAATACCATAGTGCTCACATGACACACACCAGACACACTCCCTGAAGTGCTTAGCCCCGGGCACTACATGACCTCTTCTTCATAAGGCCATTACATTCAGGAGCAGGAGACAAAACTGGATTTTCTAATACAGAGAGGAAGGCAGAGACTTAGACAAAATGCAGAGACACAGGAATTTATCCAAAACTAAACAACAGATTAAGGCCATGGCCAGGGAGCTAAATAAAACAGATAGAAGTAACATGCCGGATGGAGAATTTAAAGCAACAATCATTAAGGATACACACTGAGCTCGAGAGAAGAACAGAAGATATCAGTGAGACCTTTCAAACAGAGAAAAAAGAGTTAAAAAGAGTCAGTCACAGATGAAGAGCACAATAAATGAGGTTAGAAACACACCTGATGCAATGAAAGGTGGCTGGAAAAAGCAGAACAAATTAATAACCTGGAGGAAAAAGACATGAAAAACAATGAAGCTGAACAAAAAGAGAAAAAAAAACAATTATGCAAAATGAAAATATACTTAGGTAATTCCGGGACTTCATCAAACATAGAAACATTTGTATTATAGAAGTCCCAGAAGATGAAGAGAGAAAAGGGGGCAGAAAATTTATTTGAAGAAATAATAGCTGAAAACTTCCCTAATCTGGGGAACAAAACATACATCTAGATCCAGGAAGCACAGAGAACTCCCATCAAAATCAACAAAAGCAGGCCAACACCAAGATATATTGTAACTACATTTGAAAATACAGTGATAAAGAAAAAAAAATCTTTAAAGCAGCAACACAAAAGAAGTCATTAACTTACCAGGGAAAACCTATAAGGTTAGCTGGACATTCTTCACCCAAAAGCGGCAAGTCAGAAGGGGCGGCATGATATATTCAAAGTGCTGAATGGGAAAAATCTGCAGCCAAGAACACTCTATCCAGCAAGGCTATCATCAGAATAGAAGAAAAGATCGTTTCCCAGACAAACAAAAACTAAAGGCATTTGTGATCACTAAACCAGCCCTGCAAGAAATATTAAAGGGGACTCTTTGAGTGCAAAGGAGAGACCAAAAGTGATAAAGACAAGAAAGGATCACAGAAAATCTCCAAAAACAATAACAAAACAAGTAATAAAATGGCAATAAATACATACCTACCAATAATGACTTTGCAAGTAAATGGACTACATGTTCTAATCCAAAGACATAGGGTGTGAAAATGGATTAAAAACAAAAACAAAAACAAAACCCAAGATCCATCTATATGCTGCCTACAAGAGACTCATTTTAAACCTGAAGACACCGGCGGATTGAAAGTGAGACAGTGGAGAATCATGTATCATGCAAATGGATGTCAAAAGAAAAGCAGAGTAGCAATATTTATATTGAACAAACTAGACTTTAAACAAAGACTGTAACGAGAGACAAAAAGGGTATTATATAATAATAAAGGGGACAATCCAACAATAAGATATAAACATAAATATTAATGCATACAACATGGGAGCACTCATGGCTTTGAATGACACACTGGACCAGGTGGACTTAACAGATACATTAACAACATTCCATCCTAAAGCAGCAGAATACACATTCTTGTCAAGTGCACATGGAACATTCTCCAGAATAGACCACATATTAGGTCACAGAACAGGCCTCAATAAACGAAAAAGACTGAAGTCATACCATGCACCTTTTCTGACCACAAGGCAATGAAACTAGAAGTCAACCACAAGAAAAAATTTGCAAAAACCACAAAAATAAGGAGGTTAAACAACATACAACTAAACAATGAATGGGTCAAACAGGAAATCAAAGAAGAAATTAAAAAATACATGGAAACAAATGAAAATGAAAACACAATGGTCTGAAATATTTGGGATCCAGCAAAAGCAGTCCTAAGAGGGAAATATAGGAGAGATCCAACATGGCGGAGCAGCAGGGGGACCCGAAGTCCCCTGGTCCCTCAAACACAGCAGTGTTGAGGCCAAAGGACTTTGAATTCCAAGAGCCCAGGCTGTAGAGTGACAGAGACGTCTCCGGGGCCCACGGGGACAACCTGGTGGGCCATAGGTGCGTGATTGCGAGTTGAGAGAGATAAACCGAGCTGCGTAGGCAAGGAGGGGAGGGATCCCCTTCTGCAGAGAGACAAAGGGAAGAGGAACGGAGGCTGGGGAAGCACAGGACTGTATCTGGGGGAGAGAAAAACCACCGACCCGGCGACGAAGACCCAACCCCTGACTGCGGGGCCTCCTCCGGACTGGGGCCGGGCGCCCTGCCCTGTTCGTGCACCTGGGGAGAAGGGGGGCCAGCCCGGGGCTCGGGAACTAGTTCGGAGGCCCAGCCCGCGGTGGGAGAGAGCGGTCCCCTGCCCTGGAGTGCCGTGGGAAGAAGGGGCTTAGCCGTTCAAAGGCAAGCAGCCCTGCCTGCACCCGCCAGCCAGAGGCCATAGATCGGTGGCGCGGGGCAGCACTTGCCCAGAACGGGGGCACATGGAGCGGGGTCCTTTAAGACACCGGGGTTTCGATCCCAGCCAAGCACCAGGGAGGCTGGGGGGTCAGCGGAGCAAAACAAACCGCCTCGCTCGATCCCGCAGCACTGCGAGGACAGCCTTGATCCAGTGGTTTTGGACACCGGGTCTGGAGAGAAGAGACTGGGTGGTCACTGTTTTTCTCCCCGTCACCAAAAAGGCGGGGCCGCAGGGAACAGACAGCGCGCCCACCGTGGAGGCGGGCCCCGCCCACGCCAAACCACGCCCCTCCGCACCTGCTAACTGTGGATCTACCGGAGCGGGATTGTCGCCGAGGCACCAGACGGCCCCTCCTCCAGACCAGCGCTGCCACCGCTTCCAAGGCACCCAGCGGTTTTGCATTTCCTGATTTAATTCTTGGACAATTCTTATTACATATACATTTTTTTCTTTTCTCTTTCTTATTTCTTCCCTCCTTTAGTCTGGGTGTTCTAGTTGTTGGTTCGTTTAGGCAGACACCTTTAATTTATTTTCTTTATACCTGTTCTACACCTCCTTCTTTATCTTCCTTTCTTTCTCTCTGCATTAGGCTGTATAGACTCTCTTCCTGGTCAATTTTCTTTTCCTTCCTTTTTCCCTGTCCCTATCATTTCACTCTTTGTATGGGATAAGGCCTCTTCCATCAACAATGCTCCCACCCCGTTGTTTGGCTGTAGCTGGTGGTTTTGGTTTTTTTCTGTTTGTTTGTTTGTTTTCTTTTCCAAGGCTACTTCAATGAACAAATCAAAGCATGCCTGGTGAAGGGTCCAACACATCACTACCAGCAGGGAGATAAAGCAACCAGAGTCACAACAACAGAGAGCAAATAACATGTTCCAAAAAACACTTCCTGAAGGGCCAGGCCCTGGAGAATGTATGATCCCTCTTTAATATATTAGCGCTTACAGGTGCAGGACACATAACAAGCTTGTAAAACTCATAAGGAACAGAAAACTAGCCAAAATGATGAAACAGAAAAATTCTTCTCAAAAGAAATTCCAGGAAGAAATGACAGCTAAAGAATTGATCAAAACAGACATAAACAATATAACTGAACAAGAATTTAGAATAAAAGTCATAAGATTAATCTCTGGACTTGAAAAAAGCATAGAAGACAGAAGAGAATCTACTGCTGCAGAGATTAAGGGACTAAAAAATAGTCATGATGAATTTTTAAAATGTTGTAAATGAGGTACAAAATAAACTAGAGGCGATGACAGCGAGGATAGAAGAGGCAGAGGGGATAATAAGTGAAATAAAAGATAAAATTATGGAAAGAGATGAAGCTGAGAAAAAGATAAAAAAAATCCTGGACCACAAGGGGAGAATTAAGAGAACTAAGGGATTTAATGAAATGTAATAATGTCCGTATCATACGAGTTCCTGAAGAAGAGAGAGAAAAAGGGGCAAAAGGTGTACTTAAAGAAATCACAGCTGAGAACTTCCCCAATCTGGGGAAGGAAACAGACATTGAAATCCAGGAGGCACAGAAAACTCCCTTCAGAGGTAACTTGAATCAATCTTCTGCATGACATATCATAGCGAAACTGGCAAAATACAAAGATAAAGAGAGAATTCTGAAGGCAGCTAGGGACAAATGGGCCTTAACCTACAAGAGGAAACACATAAGGGTAGTAGCAGACCTATCTACTGAAACTTGGCAGGCCAGAAAGGAGTGGCAGGAAATATTCAATGTGTTGAATAGGAAAAATATGAAGCCAAGAAGCCTTTATCCAGCAAGCCTGTCATTCAGAATAGAAGGAGAGATAAAGGTTTTCCCAGGCAAACAAAAACTGAAGGAGTTCATCACCACTAAACCAGACCTACAAGAGATCCTAAGGGGGACTCTGTGTGTGGGATGTTGCAAAGTCCTAAGAGGGAAGTATATAGCAATACAGTTCTATATCAAGAAGCAAGAAAAATCTCAAATAAACAACCAAATAATACACCTATAAAAGCTGGAAAAAGAACAACAAATGAAGCCTAAAGCCAGCAGAAGAAAGCAAATAATAAAGATTAGAGTAGAAATAAATGAGATAGAAACTAAAAGAAATGTATATATATATATATATATATCATGGATCAATGAAACCAGGACCAGGAGCTGGTTCTTCATAGCATTAATAAAATTGATAAACCTCTACCCAGACTTATCGAGAAGAAAAGAGAAAGGACCCAAATAAACAAAATCACAAATGAGAGAGGAGAAATAACAACCAACACCACAGAAATACAAACAGCTATATAATGAAATATTATGAAAAACTATAACCCAACAAATTGGACAACCTAGAAGAAATGGATAAATTCCTAGAAAAATATAAATTACCAAAAATGAAAGAGGAAGAAATAAAAAACTTGAAAAGACTAATAACCAACAAGGAAATGGAATCAGTAGTCAAAAAACTCCCAAGAAACAAAAGCTCAGAGCCAGGTAGCTTAACACATGTACTCTACCAAACATTGAAAGTAGAGTTAATACCTCTTCTTCTCAAACTATTCCACAAAATAAAAAAGGAAAGAAAACTTCCAAATTCATTCTATGAGGCCAGCATTAGATAAAGATAAAACCAGATAAAGACATCACTAAAAAAGAGAACTACAAACCAATATACTTAGTGAACATAGATGCAACAATTCTTAATAAAGTACTAACAAACCTAATTCAACAATACATTTAAAAAATCATTCACAATGATCAAGTGGGATTTATTCCTGGGTTGCCAGGGTGGTTCAATATTTGCAAATCAATCAACATGATACATCACATTAATAAAAGAAAGGATAAGAGCCCTATTATCATTTCAATAGATGCAGAAAAAGCATCTGACAAAGTACAACATCTATTCATGATAAAAAAGAAAAAAAAAAAAACACTCAACAATGTAGGTTAGAGGGAACATACCTCAACATAATAAAGGCCATCAATGAAATCATTCAATCAGGCAATATCATCCTAAATGGGAAAAAACTGAGAGCTTTCCCTGTATGGTCAGGAATAAGGAAGGGATGTCCATTCTTACACCACCTTTATTCAACATAGTACTGAGAGTCCTAGCCACAGCTATCAAACAACAAGAAATAAAAGCCATCCAGAGCAGCAAGGAAGAAGTAACATTTTTCACTATTTGCAGATGACATGATGCTATATATATAGGAAACCTGAAAGACACCACCAAAATCTGCTAGAACTGATAAATGAATTCAGTAAAGTCACAGGATACAAAATCAACATACAGAAATCTGTTGCATTCTACACATCCATAATGAAGCAGCAGGGAGAGATATTAAGGAATCAATACCATTTATAATTGCACCAAAAACAATAAGATAGCTAGGAATAAGTCTAGCTAAAGAGGTGAAAGACGTGTTCTCTGAAAACAATAGAACACTGATAAAAGAAACTGAAGAAGACACAAAGAAATGGAAAGACATCCCATGTTCATAGATTAGAAGGACAATTTTTTTTAATGCCTATACTACCCAAAGCAATCTACGCATTGAATGTAATCCCTATCAAGATACCAACAGCATTTTTGACAGAGATAGAATAAACAATCCTAAAATTTGTATGGAACCACATAAAACCCCAAATAGCTGAAGAAATCTTGAAAAGGAAGCAAAGCTGGAGGCATCATAATTCCAGTCTTCAAGTTATATTAGAAATCTGTAGTGATCAAGACAGTTTGATACTGGCACAAAAATAGACACATAGATCAACGGAACACAATAGAAAACCCAGAAATGAACCCACAACTACATGGTCAATTAATCTTTGACAGAGCAGTAAGGAATATCCAGTGGGGTGGGGGGAACATTTCTTCAACAAATTGTGTTGGGAAAACTGGACAACAACATGCAAAAGAATGAAATTGGACCACTTTCTTACACTATACACAAAATTCAAAATGGATTAAAAACCTAAATGTGAGACATTAAACCATAAAAATCCTAGAAGAAAATCCAGGCAGTAATTTCTTTGATACCAGCCTTGGCAACTTCCTTCTAGATATGTCTCTTGAGGAAAGGGAAACAAAATAAAAAATGAACTATCAAAATAAAAAGCTTCTGTACAGTGAAGGAAACAATCAACAAAACTAAAAGGCCACCTATAGAATGGGAGAGGATATTTGCATATGACACATCATACAAAAGGTTAGTATCCAAAATCTATAAAGAACTTATCAAACTCAACACCCAAAAAGCCAAGTAATCCAGTGAAGAAATGGGCAAAATACATGAATAGACACTTTTCCAAAGAAAACATTCAGATGGCCAACCAACACATGGAAAAATGCTCAACATCACTCATCATCAGGGAAATACAAATCAAGACCACACTGAGATACCACCTCATACCTGTCAGAACAGCTAAAATGAACAAATCAGGAAACAACAAATGTTGGCAAGGATGTGGAGAAACAGGAACCCTCTTGCATTGTTGGTGGGAATGCAAACAGGTGCAGCCACTCTTGAAAACAGTATGGAGGTTCGTCAAAAAAATTAAAAATAGAACTACCCTATGATGCAGCAACTGTACTGGTAGGCATTTATCCAAAGGATACAAAAGTGCTGATTCAAGGGGCACATGCACCCCAATGTTTATAGCAGCCCTGTCGACAATAGCCAAATTATGCAAAGAGCCCAAATGTCCATCGACTGATGAATGGATAAAGATGATGTGGTATATATATATATATATACACAATGTAATATTACTCAGCGATCAAAATAATGAAATCTTGCCATTTGTTAACAATGTGGATGGAACCAGAGTGTATTGTGCTAAGCAAAATAAGTCAGTCAGAGAAGGTCAAATTCCATGTGATTTCCTCCTTACGTGGAATTTAAGAAACAAAACAGATGAACATAGGGGAAGGGAGGAAAAATAAGATAAAAACAGAGGGGAAGGCAAACCAAAATAGATTCTTAAATACAGAGAACAAACTGAGGGTTTCTGGAGTGGGGGGATGGGCTAAATGGGTGATGGGAATTAGGGCGGGCACTTGGGATGAGCCGTGGGTGTTGTATGTAAGTGGTGGATCACTAAATTCTACTCATAAAATCATTATTACACTATATGTTAACTAACTTGGATATAAATTAAAAAAAAAGAAAACTCAATATGCAAAAAACAAATAATCCAATTAAAACATGGGCAGAAGACATGGATAGACATTTTTCCAAAGAAGACATATAGATGGTCAGCATATACATGCAAAGATGCTCAACATCACTTACCATCAAGGAAATGAAAATCAGAACTACAATGAGCTACCAACTCACACCTGTCAGAATGGCTAAAATCAACAACAGAAGAAACAACACATGTTGGCGAGGATGTGGAGAAAAGGTAACCATCTTGTCCTGTTGGTGGGAATACAAACTGGTGTAGCCACTCTGGAAAACAGTATGGAGGTTTCTCAAAAAGTTAAAGCTAGAACCGCCCCATAATCTAGCAACTGCACTGCTAGATATCTACCCAAAGAATACAAAAATACTAATTCAAAGTGATACATACTCCCTTATGTTTATAGCAGCTTTATACAATAGCCAAATTATGGAAAGAGCCCAAATGTCCATTGACTGATGAATGGATAAAGATGTGGGGTGTATACATATAAGGGAATGTTACTCAGCCATAAAAAACAATGACATCTTGTCATTTTCAATGACATGGATGGAGCTAGAGAATATTATGCTAAGTGAAATAAGTCAGAGAAGGTCAAATGCCATGTGATTTCACTCATATGTGGAATTTAAGAAACAAGGCAAAGGTACGGGGAGAGAGAGAAGCACACCAAGAAACAGACTATCAAGTATAGAGAACAAACTGATGGTTACCAGAGGGGAGGTGGATGGGGGGATGGGCTAAATAGGTGATGGGCTTTAAGGAACACACTTGTCGTGATGAGCCCTGGGTGTTATACGGAATTGTTGAAACACTATATTCTATACCTGAAACTAATAGAACACTATACCGGAATTAGAAACTTAATAAACAAACAAAAAAAGAGGTACAAAGTTTCACTTATAAATAACTCATGGGGATGTAATATACAGCTTAGGGAATATAGTCAAATTGTAATAAATTTGAATAGTGACACATGGTAACTAGGCTTATCCTGGGAATAATTTTGTAATATAAAAATATCAAACCACAATGACATACACTTGAACTAACAGCATACTCTATGCCAACTATACTTTTTAAAAAGATAAATAACTGAAATATATTCTAGTCTTTGCTCTGCAACTAGCATTGGATAAACCACTTAGTTTCTCCGACTTAACTTCCTCCAACAATAAACTAAGAGTTGGATTCTGTGATCTCTCTGGTATCTTTTTCTTCTAAGGACACGTTATTAAAATTCTAATGAAACAATGTCAACCCCTGCATTCATCTTCTTGCTAGTCTGTTGTTTCTTGTACCTCTCCCAAATCTACTTGTTCTTAACACTGGCTTGAGAGCAGAAGGTACTACTCTAAAAGTCATCTGGTCAAGGCTACAACTTATAACGGATAAGTGTGATCAAAATGAAATTAAGATTAGAGTTGGTTTTTTAACACCTACTGGGACAAACTAAAGAAGTTCTATGTCCATCAAGAAACATTTTCTGAAACTAGTAAAGTCATTTAATCCAATAATTCCACATTAATATAATTTTCTATTCAGGGCTGAGCCATATGAAGGCTTATTTATGCATAAGTAGATCAAGTAAGCCTCTTCACTGTAGATTTTCAGACACTTCTCTAAGATGACCTGAGAGAAGTCACTTTAATAAAAACAGCCTATATTAGAATATAAAATTTACATTAGAAAAAAATTGCAATATGTGTTGAAATTCCTGAAAGGTGGCCATTTTCTAACATTAGAATGGATATACTTTAACAAATGGCACATTTCTTCTGATTCATACAATGAGTAAGAAATTCGGTTTTGTGACATTATCTATAGGGAGAAAAAATAATATTTGTATTTTCACTCAACTACCACGAGTTTGACTTTTAAAGTGCTATGGTAGACACCTTTGGTATTGGTCAAAGTTAATCATGTCCCAATTCTCTCAGGTAGGTAAATATTCTTTGAAAACAAACAAGGGGGTGGACATTCTGTGACAATGAGATACTAAAGGCATTCAAGGGTTTTGTATTAACCATTCATCTTCTACTCAAGAACCTACTAAATATTTAGATATTATTTACATTAGTTTCAGCCTTCTGCTAGACTCAGTTAAGCCATCTGCTGGAGATTTCTTATTCTGTTTTGTTTTTTTAAGTCTAAGCCGATTCTAGCCCCACCCTCTCTCAGAGGGCAAATACAGAGTTTAACATGTAACCATACGGCTGTTTAGGTGCTCTGAACACCCCCATATCACCTCTCCTAGGACGTTAGGGATGATCTGTTGTCCAGTTAATTATTCTGTATTTGATTGGTGTTCAGCAGACAAATCCCTATTTTTGGTCTAACAACATTTAGAAGCCAGAAGAATTACAAATTTTACTTTGGCACTATGCGCAGTGAATATTTCAGAGAAAGGTGTTAACAGCTCTTGATGTGATTAATTGAAGGTATATAACAATCAGTTTCCCAATTTCACTGGACTGTTTTCTGTGAGGAAGAGAAAACAGTCGTGCCTATAAAGGATGTCCATGGGTACTTGGTAATATGCGTTTTACCATTGTTACTGGTGCATTGAAATGATGAAGGGGAAAGTGGAGGGATAAGAGAAGCTACTTTTGTCTTGGCCAGGATTTTCTTTTCTTTTTTTAATGTTTATTTATATTGGAGAGAGAGAGACAGAGACAGAGAGTAAGTGGGGGAGGGGCAGAGAGAGAAGGAGACAGAATCCCAAGCAGCTCCAGGCTCTGAGCTGTCAGCACAGAGCCCGACATGGGGCTCGAACCCACAGACCGTGAGACGCTAAATCGACTGAGCCACCCAGGCGCCCCTTGGCCAGGATTTTCTTGTGTTTTCTCACCTGCAAATCTGTGAACAACAATCATTGACTTTTCGAGGGTGTTTCTTTGTTCATTGGCTTGGCAGTAATAACTCTCCCCCAAAAGAAACTGTGTTTTTCCTCCAGGTTGGAGGCTGGCTTCAGACTCATTGGAGGCTCCATCCTGTCACCCTGGAGTAAATTCGCCCTTATGCGCACTCTAGTATGAATACAGGAGATGTTCGTTTAACTCTCACATTCATGTCCTGTGGACCTCTGGTTAGGTCCACTATTCTTTACTCAGCTTTTTTCAGTTCTCTATCTCAGAAGGGCGAGCCACCTTATCTTAGGTTTATTGTGTGTAGACTGAAACCCGTGTTGATGGCAACATAAAAATGCTTATAGAAGAGCATTTTTATTGAAGTATAATTAACATACAGTGTTATATTAGCTTCAGGAATACAGTACAAAGATTCGACAATCCTACACATCGTTACTCAGCGTTCCAGTTAAGATCCGGTACTCTTGATCTCCTTTATCTAGTTCGCCCATCCCCCCACCTCCCCTCTGGCAACCAGCGGTTTGTTCTCTCATATCTTTGTTGTTGTTTGTCTCTTTTTTTTCTTTGCTGGCTCATTTGTTTTGTTTCTTAAATTCTACATATCTGTGAAACCATATGCCACTTGTCTTTCTCTGCCTGATTGATTTTGCTTAGCATAACACTCTCTAGCTCCATCCAGGTCCTTGCAAATGGCAAATGTCATTCCTTTTTAGGGCTGAGTAATATTCCATTATAGCTATATCTTCTTTATCCATTCATTTATGGGTGGATACTTGCTTCCATATCTTGACTATTGTAAATATAATAGAATGTTTAAAAATAAGCAACAAATAACAGGTTATCGGTGAGTCTTTCCTTCACAGACCTCAGTAGCTGAGATGTCTGAAGGAAGTAGAAGGACAATGGTTAGAGCTATAAAAGGATCAGAATAGACTCGGGTACACTTTCTCTTTTAACTTCTGGGAGTTGGTACAGTGGCATTACAATTAGCTCCTGTAATAACGTCCTATTGGACTTCCATCCCCGTGTTTCTGCCTCCCCTCACTTGCATTCTCCTTCCTCAGGCAGTTCTTGACAATTCATGCTAGGATTTGCCAAAACTCCTTTATTCTCAAAGATTCCTTGTTAAGCAGGCCCAGTGCTGATAATAACCAAAGCCTTTACTCAGCCTTGGTGAACCTAATCCTTAGCGTGTCTCACCTCATGTCTGGTATGAAATCAGAAAAAGCTTTCATTCAAGTCATAATGTTTAATTTTCCCTGTTTTGTGCATCTGTGCGTAAAACTTAAAAAAATCATTTTGGGGCACCCGGGTGGCTCAGTCAGTTAAGTGTCCGATCTCACTGTTTGTGAGTTCGAGCCCCCGCGTCGGGCTCTGTGCCAACAGCTCGGAGCCTGGAGCCTGCCTCCGATTCTGTGTCTCCCTCTCTCTCTGCCCCTCCCCTGGTCATGCTGTGTCTCTCTCTTTCAAAAAATGAATAAAAAAAATTTTTTTTTTTTTAACGTTTATTTCGAGAGAGAGCGCGAGTAGGGCAGGGACAGAGAGAGAATCCCAAGCAGGCTCCGTGCTGTCAGCACACGAGGTTCAATCTCACAAACCATGAGATCATGGCCTGAGGTGCAATCAAGAGTCAACTGCTCAACCAACTGGGCCACCATGTGCCCCCAGAATATTTTCTTTTAAAAACAATGAGTTACACTTGGCCATCACATTGGTAAAGTAAAAAAGGAGATGAAACTAGTCTTGACCAGGGTTTTTGGAAATAAGTTTTCTATTACACCGCTGTTAAAAGCATTAGTTGCTACTCTTCTGAAGGAAAACTTGTCAACTTGTATCAAAAACTGTAAAATGTTGGTATCGTAGATCCAGCAATATTATTTCTTTTTTTTTTTAAGTTTATTTATTTTTGAGACAAAAAAAAACAGAGCATGAACGGGGGAGGGGCAGAGAGAGAGGGAGACACAGAATCTGAAACAGGCTCCAGGCTCTGAGCCGTCAGCCCAGAGCCTGACGTGGGGCTCGAACTCACGGACCGCGAGATCGTGACCTGAGCCAAAGTCTGACGCTTAACCGACTGAGCCACCCAGGCGCCCCTCCAGCAATATTATTTCTAAAAACAGCACCTAGTAAAGATGTGTGCAGAGAGGTTCATTGCAGCATTGTTTATAAGGAAAATATAGAATTATCTTCACTGTCACATAAGAGGATGGCTAGGTCACTCGTGGTACATTCATACAATAAAACACTATAACCCATTAAAAGGTAACTTAAAATTATGTGCGCTAATCTAGAAAAAAAATTTCCTGATACACATATAAGGAAAATTACAAGCTTAAAACAATATAAAACTGTAACAACAATTTACCAATGGTTATCTCTGCTTAATGAAATTACCGTTGAAATATACTTCTTTTTTTAATACGGACATTAAGATTTTACTGCATAAACTTATATTTTGATATCTTTCAAGATAATCTTTAAAACTTTCAAGTTTGTTCCATTTTTTTAAAGAAACATCGGGACTGTCAACATTAGCTACTCCATAATAACATTGAGAGAGATTATTGGGAAGACAGATATAACAAAAAAAGGAGACAACAAAGGCATGCAGAGTTGGAATTTACAGATCATCTAAGACTTATTTTCATATCTTCTGTTTTTAAGCAAACATGGAAATAAAATCAGTTGCTGAGTTTAATTTCAGCAATTTCTTGTGTTCCCTAACAAAACTGGAGGACTATGGTGAGTGAACCAGAGCAAGAGGAATCATATATAGCCCCAAATAACTCACCGATTACACATTTATTGACCTACTGACTTGGTCAAGTTTGGCTATAGGCCCTTGATTATCAACATTCATGTTAATCAATGGAGCACTGGCGTGCTCACTGGAGCACATTGTGAAGGAGTGAAATGTAGACATCCACAGCAGTTCCTGTCACAGTATTTTCCACACCGCATTTCACCTTCATGATTATTCTCTCCGACTAGACTGTAAACTCTTAAGAGAAGGACACATCTGTTCTTCCCACAGTTAGAGCTCCGTTTCCCTCCATATGCCTAGTACGGCTACTTTGGCAGTTCGCTGTATTTGTTAAGGGAATGAATCAATGAATAACAAATGATCGTTGCCGCTCTTCCACCCATAAAACAGATCTCAAACACTCGGTTTCTGCTGCTTCTGATCCTGTGCTCTCGCCAGGAATCCAAAAGGTCTCAGAGAAGACCACGGGCAACTTCCTGTCCCTTCCCTCAGCCTCAGTGACTTCATCCAAGAGCAACTGTATCTGTCTGGGGAACTGCCTTGAGGCAAAGTAGTTGCATGAGCTCCTTGAGGACAGGGATAGTCTCACCATTCCCTTCAACCCTTATCTACCGACTGGAGGCCCCCCGCACCCTAGGCCTGGATAAACATCACCTCCCTCTGTCCCTTCTCCTCCAGCTACAAGATTCAGCCAGAATGCCAGATAAATTTATTTGCAACAGAGAAGAGAAAATAAGTTGCCCTACCAGTGTTTTAATTTAATTCCACATATTTCATAGTCCCAAAATTGTCTCAGATGGAAAAATTGGTCTGAAAGTATTCTTTCAGCAATTCTCCAAACTACCATTTGGAGCCTGGATAATTATTAACGCCAATCTAATAATAAGAGGACAATCTGTTTGTAGATATTTTCCTGGCAGTAGTTCGATGGTTTCAGTCCACTTTGGATCATTAAAAAAAAAAAAAAAAAAAAAATGTTTCATGCTTTTACGTTATTATCAAGTTGCTAATTTTTTACAGATACAAAATTCAATTTCATAATGACAGACTTTGGGAAATTTTTTGTTTTTCATTCTCACAATCCAATTTTCCCTAAAAGAAAAAATTGCATATTTTCCATAGAATTTTATAAGGGCTTTGGCTTCCTTAGATTTTAGGGTATTTTCCCCCCAGTACATTTTGAACTATTCTTTTTAGTGAAGCAGTATCAAACTAATTTTTTTCTCTGGGTTTAAGCATTGATATATGCATTTTTCTGTTTTCTGAAGTTTTGTTTTATGAAATGAACAACATTCATAAAGTTACACCCTAACAATAAATTATACAAGGGTAAAATAAGTCATCTGAAACTCAGATTACGGTTCATCCTCATGATTAAACATAACATTACTGACATTGTTTTTCCAGCTTTATGCCATAATACCTTTCCGATTATCTCCACTGTGAGGAGAGTGTGTAAGTTCATAAAGCAACTATTTCTGCAGTTGGTAATTGTGATAACTGCACTCCCACTGGCTTTCTCCCCTACCTTGTATTGTTAGAGCATCACACCCACCCACCACATGATTATAGTTATCAAACACTTGTTATGTTTTATTCAGAATCCAAAGTCATTTAATACCATCTTTGCTGATGACTCCCAATTTTATGCCGTTAGTCTTGATGTAACCCTAAGCTTCGCATGTAATTCAATTGCATACCTGATATCTTACTTGACTATGTAATGGGTATTTCAAATTCAACAAACCTGAAACACAGTCCTTTACTAAAGATGTTATCCTCCTAGGCTTTCTGACCCCAGTACCCACCTTCTACTCAATTACTAAACCTAAAAACCAAGAACTACCATAAACTCCACCTTATTGTCCATTCCCCTCACCCAACCTGAACGAATCTCAAGTTAACCCACTTTTCTTCTTGGCTGGATCACTAACAAGCTTCTATTTTTCACCTCTTCATTGCATTCTGCTCTCAGTGGACAAAATGACCTTTAGAGAACATAAATCAGAACATTCCACCCCCAGCTGTACCTTGAAACCCCTCAAAATCTTCTCATTGCAGTTAAAAAATACTAAGTGATTAATGTTAGCTTGTCATGGGCTGATTAAATGATAGTTTTGCATCCTAACAGACCCAGAAGACAGGCATCTAGCGGGCAAAGCGCAGAGTTTACTTTTGATAACACTGTTTAGAGAATGCTGCTGAGTATCGGCCAAGTAGGCTGCTGCTAGCCCAGCCCTGGAGTAGGCAGGGGCACTTCCAGATGGCCATGGGTCTGATGACAAGAGCAAGCAAGCCCATCACACAACACAGCACAGACGTGACACGTGCCTTCTGCAGGCAAGAGTATTCTCCCACCAAAGAGAGAGCTCAGAAGGGGCACGCTCTGCTACTTTTCCGAGTCTCACCATTCAGCAAAAGCGCTGGTTCCCTGGCGATGGAAAGAAGCAATTCCCCTCATGGAGACACGCTTCTTGGGACACAGAGTCTCCCAACACTCAGCATGGCTGTAAGACCATTCTCTGCCTCACTCCTGTCCTACTCCTCCCCAGAGAACTCTTTTGCCAGGAGATCAGCTACAGTGATCTCCTCACGCGTCCTCAGTTATGTCAAATTTTTTCTTCCCTGCTTCCATGTCTTTGACTGCTTTTTGCCTGCGAAGGGTCCATCTCAAGCCTGAACACTTTTCATCCTTAAGGTCTCGTATCAAGTGGCATGTCCTCAGAGATGGCAAACAGAACCTAAAACAAAACCTTAGGAATATGCCCAAATCCATCAGAACTGCTTACTATTGGAATTATTCTTTTTAATCCAGCAATTTGATGCTTATGTAATACAGGCATAAAACATAGAAGCAGAAATGTTGAAAATGAAGAATTGGAGGGCGCCTGGGTGGCTCAGTTGGTTAAACGTCTGACATCAGCTCAGGTCATGATCTCACGGTTCATGAGTTCGAGCCCCATGTCGGACTCTGTGCTGACAGCTCAGAGCCTGGAGCCTGCTTTGGATTCTGTGTCTCCCCCTCTCTCTCCCCGTCCCATGCTTGCACTCTCTCTCTCTCTATCTCTCAAGAATAAATAAACTAAAAAAAAAAAAAAAAGAATTGGAAAAAGATGTTAGGGAAACAAAAAGGTAGTGTAGAGATCTTTATACTAGACAAAAGGGACTTTGAGGATAAAGCATTAGGACAGATGTTGGGAGATGATACATAGTAATAAAAAGGAACAATTATGCTAGTAGATACAATGAAGTCATGAACTTGTATACACAAAATGGCCCTGAGATATATATATATATAGGTATAAATATTGATATAAATATAGATGTATAGGTATACATAGGCTCAAAATCCAATGGAATCTTATGGAAAACTGCCAAAACTATCATCTTGGTAGGAGACTTTAACACATTCTCATCAGAAACTGATAGATCAGGGTTCCTGGGCGACTCAGTCAGTTAGGCATCAGACTCTTGATTTCAGCTCTCGTGGTTGTGAGATCAAGCCCTGCGTTGGGCTGTGTGCTGAGTGTGGAGCCTGCTTTGGAATCTCTCTCTCTCTCCTTCAAAATAAATACATAAACATTTAAGAAAAACAAAAAAAGAAGAAGAAGAAACTGATTGATAAACCTGGAAAAACTAAGCCATGCCACATTGGCTTCAAGACCATGCAGTGAGACAGGCTTTAAGGTGCCCCCGCAAGACCGTGAAGGCTGGAAGGTCAGTGAGGAAATGGGCAGCTGATTTGTGTCAGCACGGTAAGAAAAACGCTCGCTCTTAGTAAATGGACAAAAGGATTCCTAATAAAATTAGAGATGTGGCTAAGGAGATTTCCATGGCGAAATACCCCTGGCTTCTATTAGCTGTTTATAATAAAATATGAGAGAAATAAAATAAGCTAAATAAGGAAGTGGTTCATTTTCAAGTGAAATTTAGAGAAAATATAGAAAGACCAAAACCAAAACTGTTTTTCGTCCCTGGTCTTTTTTGTAGTGAAAGAGTCTCCACATTATAAATTTCCTGAGAGCAAAGATCAGACCCAGAAAATAAATAAATAAATAAATTAATTAATTAATTAAAGAGAGTGGCCCCAGGAACAAAACCCTGTAAGACACTTTGCTAAGACTTCAGGAATGTTAAGGCAAAACCTCATAGACTCTGTCAGAGTCACAAAAGAGCTCCATTTCCAAGTATCTTAAGTCTGTACTTCATAGACTACCCAGGTAGATAGTAGGGCTTCTAAGAATTTTAATACGTCCCTCACCACTCTTTCAGCTCAAAGTAGCAAAAGACCTTTCTTGAAGGGATTTATGGGTGTGACTTTTATTCAATGGAATAGATTTATAATTTGATATACTGAAAATATAATGGCTTTTAAAAGGACTTATAATATACTGGACTAAAAGGGCCAGAGATGGTTCAAAATGAAAAAGAGGCTTCTAGGCCTCCAGGCTCCCATGGAAGAAAATAGGCTGTGTGGGAAAGGGTTAACTTAGCAGATCTGAGTTTCTCAAACACATCACATTCCCAGGAAATACTTGATTCACAACTTGACCCTGGCTTGCTCCTAGGATATGAGCTCGGGGTCCCAGAATATTCTACTTCAGAGTGCTTTTGTATACCTGATGCTTTGGGGATGGTTTTGGAGTGGCTAAATAGGTTATGCAGGCACTATATGCCTACATGACTGACCCCAATAAAAACAGTAGATGTTAAGGCTCAGATGACCTTCCCTGATAGTCAACACTCCTGGTATGTTGTTACATATCACTCCTGGAAGAATTAAGTCTGTCCATGTGACTCCTGGGAGAGGACACTGGAAGTTTGCATCTGGTTTCTCCTGGATATTGCCCCTTTACTGATTTTGATATGTATCAGTTTACTGTTATAATCCATAATCATGAGTATAACACCTTCTGATTTTGTGAGTCCTTCCGGTGAATCATGGAGTGAGGATGGTCTTGGGGACCTCTGATACAGTGGGCAGCAGAAGTGGGATTTTCTAGAATGACCCTCACTCACTTGAAATATGGTGAAAGCATTGCTTGGGGAAAGGCATGATGATAGTAGGAGGGAATGACAAAATTCTGATGTCCAAATGGCCACCAAGTCACCTGTGAACTAAGACAACTGCTGTGCTACAATCAGTTATTGGAAGTGAAAACGATCAATGGAATTTAGGAAGATAGACCCGACTCCTGAAGCTTTGGCTCACTGGATATGGAAGGCAATGCAAAACAATGAGTAACTAAATATGCAATCTTAGTTGTGTTTATCTGTAATAGCTAAAATGAAAGCAAAGGGTTGTGTTGGGGCAGATCCTGGCCCTGTGCCAAACTCAGATGGTAACTGGTTTGAGCTACAGCTTTTAGTCTCAGGGTCACACTGAAGGGACAACTTATGCTGGAACAATAGATAGCACCTCTAGGACAGAGGCTAGTCTTGGTGGCGAGGGGAGGCAAAACCAACAAACTACTGATACTGGCAGCTTTCCAAAGAGCTTTTACTAAAATGGATCGTGACAGTGATTAACTTGGGAAAGTCTGGTTTCGAACACTGCAGAATGGAGGAGCATGTTTGGGTTGATTCTTTTCTGGAAATATCTAGGGAGGAAGGTATGGAAGAAGAGGCTTACACAGCTATGCAGTTTTTCCCAACATCCCCTCAGTGGGTCTAGGACCCAAGTGACAATGCGGGTGCTAGAAGTAAGAATGATCCTTAAGCAAGAACTTTAGCCAGAATTTCTAAGGGCTTATGTGGTGGATTGTGGCTTCCCTCTTACTGTCAAATTTAGGGTTGACAACGAATACAGCTATATTACCTAATGATCGAGACAGCCCCCTAATTCTATACCTAACCTTACACCATATCAGTGTAACCTTACCCCACGTCAGTGGGAATAGACTAAGCGGGAGGCACTTGACAGACGAGCATCACTGCTGGCAACTCAGCCAGCACAGTGGTGGGACCTATGTTCCTACCAAAATTGGAAAAGGCTGGGTAAAAATCAATGACAAATGGAGAAAAGGCAAAAAAGTAGCGAAGGGTAAAGGAATGCATAATAAGCTATGAAACAATGGAAGCCCAACATTACTTTGCTGCCTCAAGAAAAGCTCAGAGGATGAGATGATATTCTCTGAGTTTAATTATAATAGATGCCTGAAAGGGTAAAGCTACATACTGCCAAGACCACACCTGCTTTTGAACCTGACAGGGTTAAAATAGAAGCCTGCAAACACGAGAGGGCTCACTCTAGGAGACATTTTGACCATACAATATGATCATGAACTAGACCACTTTTTAAATAATGATGAATGGGAGTCTAGTAATATGTCAATAACTTTTGACTCTTATTTTTTAGGTCACATTTATTACAAAGGATATCATTTGGCAAGGAATTTCTGGAAACTACTCGACACAGAGCCATTGGGCCACATAGTGTACAATTCTTGGCAGACTGATCTATGTAACTATAAACCTTGATGACCAGATGCTTAGAAAAGTTCCTAGTTACAGTGGATAAAACACAGAGACTGCATGCCTTACATGCTAAAATGTGTTGTGCACAAAAAACATACCAGCTCTGTTCTTGTGGATGGAAAACTTGAAACAGAATAGAAAGGATAATGGGAATTAAGCAGTAGGCATCACACAGTGGATCTCAAATTCCCTAGGAAATGGTCCCACCCTGAGACAAGAAAGGCTGTGGTGGCCTCATAGCATACTCAGACTAAATTACATTTGGTGTGACTACCATTCACCTGACCCTAGCATGCAGAACCTAACATTTTTGGGCATAGAACTAGTGTCTAACTGCACTTAAGCCATTATAATACAGTAGCAACGTGCATGGTGGAGGAAACAACACTAGCCCATGAGATAGGAAGGGGCTTTAGAGGGAGACTGGTGCTGGTCTAGGTAACCCAGGACAAATTGAATTTACTTTAAGTGAGGAGAAGCACTCAGAAATGAAAAGATTTATTAACTAGAATAAGCATACTCAAGGGTATTCTCTTCTAGGAAGAAAACAATGGATGAAAGTCACCTGGGAAGATAATGAGGTTTTAGTGAAGTGGTCAAGCAAATTCAGCAGCCAATGCTTCATAAAGTCAGGACCCAGCATTGGCAAAGGCTTGTCCCTGGCCCAACACGGTCTCTTGACTATTTTAACACAGAAGGAGTCTGAAGTAGCCATGGGACAACGGCCCTCCATCCTAGCTGCTGAGATCCAAAGGGCACACCTACGAAAAACTTATGGACCTTTACAATTATCGAAATTCTCTGAGGGCACTTGTAATTTACTTTGATGCACGATGACTGCCTTCATCCCAAGAATAGATCAAAATAAGACGTATCTTGTAGTACAGTTAGCTGGATTAGGAAACATTCTGAATACCACCTGTTTCCTTTCTGTAGAAAGGATGTGGACCCCACTATATAACAGCACACAGTGGAAGCCAGTCTCAGTACAAGGCTTTTAACTGAGACAGAAGGACAGGCCTTGCCCCCCAACTGACTTGGAATCCAATAATACCAAATCACATCCAACTATAATCATGCCTGTTCATTATAATTTCTTGTATATGAGCAAGGGATTATTATTTACTCTGTTGAGAAGGCATAGCAAATACATCTATAATTCTTACTGATGTGTTCTGTAATAAAATTGAATTTTACCATGACCACATTGCAGTATGGTGTAACATTGGCACTGTTGATAAAATTCAAGTAACTTCTGTAAATAATTGATCCAATAATACTGATACTGATGATCAAATGTGTTGGGAGATCAAGTTAAAGCCCCCACAAGACGTAATGCCAATGGAAAACCACTTGCCTAGGGAAGAACTGTATTTAGCAAACCATCAGCTGAATTCTATATGAAATAGTTCTGTACAAGTTTATCACAAGATACAAATAATAGATCAAGGGGGAGAGCAAATAAATCAATACAAAAATATGAAAATGTATGTAATGGCTTTAAAGGATGGATTAGTTGTTTCTTAAATCTATCCCTATCTCACCCTGGCCTCTCCAAATGTTAGTCATATTTATACTTATATTACTACTGTATCTCTTGTATAAATGTTCTACTAAATGTAGGTGCTCATAAAAATATGATTGCCTAGGGCAAGGACCAGGACAGGTGGGATATGCAGAAAAAGGTTAACTTAGGAGGTCTCGGTTGCTCAAAAACTGCACATTCCCAAGAAATATATCATTTCAGAACTGGACCCTGACTGGTTCCTGGGTAATGAGCTGTGAGCCCCTGGAATATTCTGCCTGATAAGAATAATTCTGTATGCCCGAGCCCTTGGGCCATGCTGTACCGGTTTGATCAGAGAGTTCATACTGACGATGTGATTTCTGGTGTGCATCTGATTTTCCTCTGGAGTCTGAGTAAGTGAGGTGTTGTGTGCCTAGATAACCGACCTCACTAAAAACTCTGGACAGCAAGGCTCAGGTGAGCTTTCCTGGTTGGCTACATTTTACTCATACTGTCACACATTATTGCTGGGAGAATTAAATGCATTGGGTCAGTTCACTGGAAGAGAGCGCCTGAAAGCTTGTGTCTGCTCTGTCCAGGACATCATCCCATGTCCCTCTTCCCTTTGCTGATTTTACTCTGTATCCTTTCACCATAATAAGCCATAACCATAAATATTACAAGCTTCCAATCTCTGTGAGTCCTTTGAGTGAATCGCTAAAAGTGAAGGTTGTCTTGGGGGCCTCCAACACACGAACTGTGAAAGCTGTCATGCTGTAAGCAAGGGCCATTTCTCATAGAAAAGATATGACTAAGAGTGGGGTGCCAAGGTCCATGGAGAAACACCCTCAGGTGGCAGAAGGGGAACTAGCAATCTGTGCCTGTCAGGGTTTCAGAATTGCTATGGATCAGTGACTGCCAGGGGCCTCTTATTTTCCTCTTTTCTGATTAGAGGTATCCAATTTTCCTTATCACAGCCTCGCTGAAGTCTGTTGGTAAGTGGATGACAGAGAATATGAATCTTGAGTTCACAGGTCTTCAAATTGAGAGGGTCCACTCCCAAGGAGCCTCACCTGCACCTGGACCTAATTTGGATAAGGAGATCAGTAACCTCAAGCATGAGCCCTAGATCGTAATAGAATGAGACATCTGGAAGACATTCTAGGGGATAAGTGTATAAAGTATATGGTGGAAACATGAATCATTGAGGGTCAGGAGGTGGACTGTGGTAGTCTGTTGAGTTGGTACCTCCACTTAACCACATTTCCCAGTATTCAGGCTTCCCCTTGAATCCAGGCTGGGTCTATGACTTGATTAATCAAAAGAATAGGACAGAAAGATATTGTGCTCATTTTGTGCTGACTCTTAAATTCTGGAAGCTTTGACTTTTGCACTTTGGAGATCCCTGAGCTTCCATGTGAGAGGTGTGTCCAGTCTGCTGGAGAAACCATTTGAGGAAACTTAGTGTGACACCATGTGGACAGGCCACAGGGAACAAGGGTGAGAACAAGAGCAAAGGACACAAAGACTACACACAGGGAAACTGATAAACACAGCCAACAAAGAGATCCTGGTCTGAGGGTCCCAGCCAGCCATTTATGCCATCTCAGCTGAGAAACTAGAAACGAGTGGAAAGAACATCTTAGACATTCCAGTCCCAGAAGATATCACATGGAGTTGGATGAACCACCCTGCTGAGCCTTGTCTGAATCCCCAACCACAGATTCATGAGTACATAAAACGGTTGTGGTTTTGAACTGCAAAGCTTTGGGGTCATTTGTTTTGCAGCAACAGATATACTTTAACAAATGCTCCCCCAACATTCCACTCTCATTTTACCAGCCAGTTCTTTCTTCTTGTCAAGAGTTAAAGCTGTCCATTTGATTGGTAGAGTATGGAACCTAAGTCCGGGTCCATTTCTGCCACACCAGTTCTGTGATCCAGTCCCTAACCTTGAAGTTCTATTTTCTCACACAGGAAATAGGAATAATATTGCCTTGCTGCCTCATGGTCACAATTAAGTAAAATTATAATAGTAAAACATCTTTGAAAGAACTAAGCTTATTCTTAAGTTCTTCCCACAATGGAAACTATTAATTTTTATATGAAGGGACTTCTTCCCCATGTGCCATTGTAGGACAGTGAACATGGTGACTACATGGGCCATGTTCAATAGGTGTCTGTTAGGTACTACAAGATGTCAATTATCCTGGCCATAGAATAAGAAGCCACAACCTTCCAAAGGATACAGTTTAGACTTACATATATTTTAAAGTGACTATTTTGACTACCATTGAGACCATAGGGTCTTTAGGCAGCTGCTTTTCGACAGCACGAGCAGGAACTTTAGAATTAGACGAACATGGACTGAAATCCTGACTTGGTTACTTTACGCATGATTTTGGATGTCACTTCACTTCTCTGCAATATACTTCCTTTTTCTGTGGAATGAGACTATAACAATACACATTTCACTATTGATATTATTTTGTTGATTAGATATAACATTGTGTTATTTATCAAGCTTCTATTCAGTTTTTCTTCAGTTTTGTCCAAAACTTCCATGAAAACAAAATATTTCTTTTTGTTTTTAATTTTTTTAACATTTATTCACTTTTGAGTTACAGAGAGAGACAGATCACGGGCAGGGGAGGGGCACAGAGAGAGGGAGACACAGAATCCGAAGCAGGCTCCAGGCTCTGAGGTGTCAACACGGAGCCCAGCGCAGGGCTCGAACCCATGAACCGTGAGATCATGACCTGAGACGAAGTTGGATGCTTAACCGATTGAGCCACCCAGGCACCCCATAAACAAAATATTTCTAATAAAATAATTGTACTAATTACTAGCACTAAAATTTATATTCATCTACTCATCATAGGGACTGTTTTAAAAATTTACATAATTCCACAAGGAATGCACCTATTTTCCATTCCATGAATAGAAACACTAGTGGTTGTTTTTTAATTAACGTTAGAATAAATTCTTATTGCATGAATTAGCCAATAGATGGCAAGACTTCAGAGAAAACTGAACTTCTGCTGCTCCTGTGCAAAATACTATCTGCATATCCAAAAGATCCTTAACAAAGATATACTAGCTCCAGTTTGGAGTTTTTAATTCCAGCTTTGCCTATTTATATTTTAAGTGTTATGGTATCTTCTTTCAGTCTAATAATAATTTGTATTTTTGTATAATTTTAACAAAAAACATTCCATTGAGCATGAAAATACGATGATATGCTGTAGTACTATGTTAAAAATGCTTAGTGTGTTAACACTAGAGAAGATACATAATTCATCTCAGAATAGATGGTTCTTCGTTCAGGAAAATATGTTTTTTTTAGGAAAAAGATAGTCTCCAGAGTATAATCTGGAAAGAGATGGAGAACAAAGGAAGCTGATTTTTTGCATCTGAATTAAATGTTAAAGACACCAGGAGAGAGAGATTGAGTAACACAGGGACCAAGAGAAAAGACAAGCCTGTGAGGACCCCATGAGGAAGAGCTATTTAGGCAGCATGCCTCCCCCTGCTTCTTTTGGCCATTTTTGAACCCCCCTGCAAAATCTGCAGCCCCCGGAAGCATCTTGTCTTTTCAAATATTATATAATGTCTCCCTCTAGACCATGCGATCTCAGGTGTTTTAACGTGCTATAAGCCTGGGGCTCCGTTCTGATGCATATTTGCATAGTTTTGCAAATGCTGTGCTCCTTTTGCAGAATCTGCCCTCAAGTTTAAATCTACAAACAGCAGCTTGAGTAGGGTTTTGTAAATTAAAATAATTTTCAGGCACACTGGGACATTCATATCCTATATTATCCTGGCACTCTTGGCAAGAGCTCAAAAGTAATTGTACACTACATTAATATTAAACAAGCTCTTTAAAAATCTTTCTGAAGGTGGTGATACAGTTTCAGTGGCTTTCCCCCCACCCCCAGGCATTTATAAATATCAAATTGGTTTAGCAAAGAAGCACTATTAGAAGGCTTCATCATAAACTGCACCTCTTAAAATAATCCTTCAATATACCATGTAGTAATACCCAAATCTATGGCATTGAAACAGATGGCACAATTGTGCTATTTAGTACCAATGCCACTCTTGGACTGTTAATTCCTATTATAAAATTTGAGTCATGGAGGGGGAGATTATGCGACTGGTGCTGGTCAGAAGTGTGTTTTCATAAGGTCACATATTTATTATTTTTTTAATGTTTATTTATTTTGAGACAGAGAGAGAGAGAGAGAGATGACAGGCAGGGAAGGGTCAGAGAAACAGACAGAGAGAATCCCGAGCAGGCTCCGCACAGTCAGTGCAAAGCCCGGCATGGGGTTCCATGTCACGAACCATGAGATCATGACCTGAGTTGAAACCAAGACTTGAATACTTAACCAACTGAGCCACCCAGGTGCCCCCAGATCACACATTTTTGACGTTAGCTTGTACAGTAGGAAACAGGGATCTTATCAAACTTATAGCATAGCACTGTCAGAAACACAGGAGCTTAGTTTTAGGAAACTCTGGGTTTGCCTCGGGTAAAATCAAAGCCTTCTGGGATAGGTGTCAAGAAGTTGGCTGACGGAACCCCAAATTTGCACCAACCTTCTGTTATTTGAGAGGCTCCTCTGAAACAAGAGGGAAGAATGAAATAATGAAATAATGGCAGAATGAAGCTGGAAAGCAATATCTTGTTTTCTGAAACTGGACAATATAAATAACTCCAATGCTTAAAAGTGGTTAAAACTATGCAGGAGCCTCTTACAAAGGAAGGGGCACAGCTTCATGCTACTTGTTATCCTGAAAAGAGAATATCAAGAAAGAAAGAAAGAAAGAAAGAAAGAAAGAAAGAAAGAAAGAAAGAAAGAAAGAAAAGAAAGAAAGAAGGAAAGAAAGAAAAGAAAAAGAAAGAAAGAGAAACAAAGAAAGAAAAGAAAGAAAGAGAAAGAAAGAAAAGGGAGGAAGTCAAAAGATACTAAGGATTTTTGAGTAGTTAACATTCGTCTTCTTTTCCAACCCACAGAAATGGTGTGTGTATGGGGGAAGAGAGTGAGTTAACAAACCTCAAAAATCTTAATACCACCAAATGTGCAGAAAAGAGGTCCAATGGGTTTGGTTCTTTGAGGAGTTAGCCCAAAAAGACGCAGAAAACATCTGAAAGCACAAATGCTCCTCACCACTTCCACTGCATGCTGGGGAAGACTGCCAGGATTTGTCTTATTTCATTTGGTTTGGTTTTGTTGAGTTTGGTTTTGGTGGAAATAGGAGGAAATGAGAAGATGTTGACATACCAATTATGGAAGACAACATTAATGTAAAAAGGCTAAATTATCACAGTCCTTGTATTCGTTTGCTAACAAAATTCCACAAAGTGGGTGGCCTAACCAACAGAAATGTACTTCCTTACGGTTTTGGAGGCTGAAAGTCCAAAATCAAGGTGGCAGCGGATTTGGTTTCCTACGAAGCCTCTCTCTTTGGCTTGTGGGTGGCTGACTTCTTGCTATGTCCTCACATCGCCTTTCCTATATGTGTGTGCATTCTTGGTGTTTCTTCTTCTTATAAAGACAAAAATCATATTGTATTAGGTCCCAAGCATATCATCTTATTTTAATTTAATTACCTCTTCAAAGGCCCTGTCTCCAAATACAGTCACGTTGTGGAGTACTAGGGGTTAGGAATTCAACATATGGATTCGGGCATGGAGGTACAATGAAGTCCACGATGGTGGTCTGAAATAATCTGTGATCTATCAACAGAGACTTAGTAAAAGGTGAAGACTTAAAGGAGCGTGAACAGAAGGTCTACTTTGGGCATATGGATACGTGAGGAGCTCCACAGACCCATCGCACAGTGGAACTGGTGAAAAGCCATCAAAAGACGCCATTTAAATTCTCTGGAAATAGTCCTAAGGTGAAACACTGAACGAAGGGACATTTATTCGAAAAAACCTACTAAAACTCGGTCAGCACAGCAAGAGTCCACGGCATTTGAGACATGACCCATTCCTCTCTCCCTTGTTTCCTTCCACTGAGATGGCAATTCCACTCCAGATGCAGGCAGCCGAGACCACAGGGCTCCTTTCTTCCCAGCAACCCTGCTCCATGGCTCAGGTATCTTCCTGGGAGAGGCAGGTTTCAGCATTTATCCTCTCAGAAACCTGGCAAAGAAGCTAAGTTACAGAAGGGCACAGCCATGACATTGGGGCTCTCTTTTGTGGAGTGGTGGCTCTAGCTTGATTGCAGACAGTGGACGTGCTGGGAGCTGGATGTCTCTCAGCCCATACATGGCTCATGAGGTGGAGACTTCCCACCTGAAGAGACGAGCTACAAAGACCAGAAGTGACTGGTAAGACAAAAACAAAGTTTTACTCAGAAGGGGACCCTAGGAAGACTATAGCAGACTTCTCACCTGAATCATCAGAAACAACGGAGGTCAGAAAAAAATGGGTAACACTTTCAAAGTGCTCAAAGAAATAAACATCAACAAAGACTTATAACCAGCAAAGTTATCCTTTAGAAACAGAAGCAAAATGTAGACATTCCCATATAAACAAACACAGAAAAAAAAATGTTGACAGAAGATCTACCTTACAAGAAATACTTCAGAAAGTTCTTTGGGGGGTGCCTGGGTGGCTCATTCGGTTTAGCTTCCGACTTCGGCTCAGGTCACGATCTCACCCTCTGTGAGTTCGAGCCCCGCGTCGGGCTCTGTGCTGACCGCTCAGAGCCTGGAGCCTGCTTCGGATTCTGTGTCTCCCTCTCTCTCTAACCCTCCCCTGCTCATGCTCTGTCTCTCTCTGTCTCAAAAATAAAATAAAACATTAAAAAAAAATTAAAAATAAATAAATTAATTAATTAATTAATTAAATAAAAAAGAAAGTTCTTTGGACTAAAAGCAAATGATGGTAATTTGAATCCACATGAAAAACAAGGGTTTTGGTAAAGGTAAGTATGTATCTACAAAAGACAGCATAAATGTGTACTTCTCCTTTCTTCCATTAACTGATCTAAAAATCAATTATATAAATCAATATGTATGTAGAGGTTACATATTTGGACCTATAACATATCAAGACATTTGCCCAAATTGTGACACAACAGAGAAGAACGGGAGCAAAGCTGCATTAGACTATGGAAATTACCACAGATGGTGACTCACAACCGCAGGAACAAATGAAGAGAATCAGCAATGGTAAAAAATAAAGTTAATATAACAAAAGCTATAAATATACACTTACTCTCCTTTCCTGTCTCAGCTCTTTAAAAGAAATGAGCTTGTATAATTTGTAACCATGTATTGTTAGGTTTGTAACATTTATAGATGCACTAGGTACAACAATAATAACACAGAAGGCAGAAAAAGGAAATAAAGCTACATAGGAGTAACATTCCTTTATCTCGTTGGAATTAAGTCAGTATAAATCTGAAACTGATTTTTATAATCAAGTCTAAAGCAACCACTAAGGAAACAACTCAAAAAAACTGTGAAAAAAATATTTAAAAAATCAAAATGTTATGTTAGAAAATATTCACTTAATGCAAAAGAAAGTAGCTAGGTCGTAATAGAGGAACAGAAAAGAAATAAGACACTTAAAAATAATAAAATGACACACATAAATCCAACTATATTCAATAGTAACATTAAATGTGAATGGATTAAATAATCTAATCAAAAAGCAGAGATTGTCAGACTAGATTTTTAAAAAACATTCAACTAGGGGCGCCTAGGTAGCTCAGTCAGTTAAGCATCCAACTTGGGCTCAGGTCATGATCTCACAGTTTGTGGGTTCGAGCCCCATGTCAGGCTCTGTGCTGACAGCTCGGAGCCTGGAGCCTGCTTTGAAGTCTATGTCTCCTTCTCTCTCTGTCCCTCCCCCACTTGTGTTCTGTTTCTCTCTGTCTCTCAAAAATAAATAAATGTAAAAAAAATAAAAAACATTCAACTATACGCTGTCTATAGGAGACATACTGTAGATTCAAAAATACAAAAATATTAAGTCAGAAATGAAAAAAAGGACCTTACTTCCAGCCTTATAAAAATAAAGAGGATTATTAAGGAGTAATATGAACAGTTTTGTCAATAAACTAGGTGATTTAAATAAAATGGATGAATTCTTAGAAAGACAAAAACTCAAAAAGAAATAGAAAATCTGAACAAACCTATACCAAGTAAGGAGATTAAATTACTAAAAATATATTAATTTATAAAAAACTATGTTGAAAGAAACATGCAAGGTCAGATAGATGCACTAGTGAATCCTACCAAACGTTTACAAATCAATACAAATTCTTCATAAACTATCCACCAGGAGGGAACACTTCCCAACACATTCTATAAAGCCAGTGATTACCCTGACACCAAAACCAGACAATCATAAGATGTCTAAGAAAACTAGAATGATAAAGAAAAAAAAAACTATGAACAAATGTATCTTATGAATATAGATACAAAATCCTTCAAAAAAATACTGGCCAGCTGAAACCAGAAACATAAAAAACATTATACATCATGACCAAGTAGGGTTTATCCCAGTAATCCAAGGTTGGTTTACCAGGTGAATATCAATATAATACACTATATCAAGTGAATTATAAATAAGATTAGCCAAAGGCAAAAAGAATGGACACCTCAAGTGGAAACCACCAGATTTTTATTTAGATTGAAGTTCTCTATTCATTGTCTAGTATAAAATAGGTTTTTGATAATTGTGGAATAACAAGATTTAAACATCTGCATATATATGGCAGGGCTTTAAATTTAGGGCTTCTCTACCCAAATGTTTCTCATGGTCTATATTTATTAAGAAGCCCCATAATTTCCCATATTAACACTCCTTTTTTCCCCAACATTCTAAACAAAATAAGCTGTTTTAACCAATAACTAGTAATGGGTACTTCCTGACAGTGGCTGTTCAAAAGACTCCCTTTTTTAAAACCTCTAAAATCTCACAAGAGTTCCCTGAAGTAATGAGATTCCCATCATCAAAAAACTATTTTGATTCCCTACTCTGTGCCTTTCAAGGCAAGAGAGTGTCCTAGCATATTTAAAAGTGGTGCACACACAGAAGAAAAGTCATGGGCACAACATAGCCATGCTGGTTCGTCTAATTGTACACACCGAGGAGGGGCCAGCTTCCTTTTTGCTTCTCCAGCTATAAGGACCCACCACACAGAGGGATGGTGCTAAGAGTCATCATTCACAAAAGAAGGAAAATTGAAAAAGCTGGAAAGATATTACTCTTGTTTCTGTCATTATGACATATTTCAGACATGCCAAAAAGTCTTTTTTAAATTTTTTTTAATGTTTATTTATTTTTGAGAGAGAGAGAGACAGAGACAGAGACAGACAGAGACAGAGACAGAGAGGCGAAGGGCCAGAGAGAGAGGGAGACACAGAATCTGAAGCAGGCTCCAGGCTCTGAGCTGTCAGCATAGAACCCGATGCGGGGCTCGAACTCAGGAACCGGCAAATCAGACCTGAGCCGAAGTTGGGAACTTAACTGATTGAGTCACCCAGGCACCCCAAGACAGGCCAAGAAGTCTTAAGGATAATTTAAAAAACACTCATGTATCCTGAATCCAGCTTAAGAAATCAGCTGATATAGACACATGTCGTTCTTATATGTTGTAACACTCGTTTCATTTGTTCATTGGCCTTTATTTTAATTACATGACAAGAAGCCTGAAAAAAATGCCTGGGTAAGAATTAGAATCACAAGTTCAGGTCACATTCTTTGGCTGAAACAGAGACATCTTTTGTACCTCGGGCCAACTGAAATCTTCTTGTCATAATTGCCATTAGCTGCCATGGGTTTTGATTTTTACTTGTTCAAAAGTAAGCAATCAAAACATCGCCCCCCCCCCAAATCCCTTTAAATCAGTCTGTATAAAACTGTTCAAGGGTGCCGGGGTGGCTCAGTTGGTCAAGTACCCAACTTGAGCTCAGGTCATGATCTCACAGTTTGTGAGTTCGAGCCCCATGTCGGGTTCTCTGTGGTCAGTGCAGACCCCATTTTGGGTCCTCTGTCCCCCTCTCTCTCTCTGCGCCTCTCCCACTTAGGCTGTCTCTATCTCAAAAATAAATAAATATTAAAAAAAATAAAACTGTTTAAAAGTCTCTGACATATGCAGGTGAATGTACATTACAGGAAGATTTTAGGGTATCGCTGTTAATTACCTTTATAAAAAATTTTAGGCTTCTTTTGTCATTCATTAGATATTCAGATAATTAATACCCCTGCCATCTGTTTTTTAATAAATCCATATAACATTATACATGAGTATGGAAAATAATCAGTACTTATTTGGGCCATTTTTAGGCTTTTTGAATCATGGTTACAGCCAACTTCAGCCAGCGGGGAGAGAGCATTGTTCTTTTATGAGCCAGGCACTTCTCAACATTCCAACAGAAAGAGTAAGTTTTGAAGTATAGTCATTTCTGATTGTAATCCAGTCTGGAAGCTGAAATAGTCATCTAAGTATATATTAAAACCCCTCGTAAAATCATCTTGTGAGAAGCGATTGCAGAAGTTGAATCAAAGTGAATTTACATTCTAATTTATGAACACTGCTTGGTTTTATCTTAGTAAATATTTCACTAAGGTTCTTAAAACACTTTCTCTGTTAAGAGTTCTGCTTCAATACATCGGAAGTGGTATTTCCAAAGACTAAATTACTCCATTCTCTGATTTAGTGGAATGTATATGCCATGTTTATTTTTTGAAGAATTACAGATGAATCATAGTGAAGTTTCCTTTAAATCTTGGAAATGACCCAGAGCTATGACTTATCCATTGCTATTCTCATAAAATATAACACTTGGTAGGAGAAAAGGATTCAGAGACATATCTAACATATTTTCTCCCTAGTTTCCTGGGAAAAGGGAAGCTATGAGGTTAAATCAGGGTAAATAATTCACTATCTATTGTTCACTCAGAACAGAAGTGAAAAGTCGAGTATGTGTGTTGCTGTGTTCGTCTCTGAGGGATGCCGTAACAGAATACCACAGCCTGGGTGACTTAAACAACAGGAATTTATTTCTCACAGTTGCGGATTCTGGAAGTCTGAAATCAAGGTGTCTGCAGGGTTGGTTCCTCTGGATCTCATTTCAACTTAATTAACTCTTTAGAGACCCTGTCTCCAACTACAGTCACACTCTCAGGGACAGGGGGTTAGGGCTTCAACATACGAATTTAGGGGACCCAATTCAGCTCATAACAATTACATAGCACTTCTGCAAAGCCCACACTCTCACCAGCGGGCAGAGGCAGGGCGCTCACACATGGTGCCACTTTCCGAAAGAAGCCCTTTTGTTTCAATTCAAGACGATAATTTTCATCCCCGTTTTCAATTCTGACTCAACGCTAACTGCTCCAGCTGACTCAAAGAATCTGATAAATATTTACAGAGAGAGAAATAAATTATTGGACATCCAACTGAAAAGAAAACACTCACCTTGAGTTTCTAAGATAGCCAAGTTTAGACTCCAGTGCGTCTTCTGGCATTTCTGAAGTCGCTTTGGCAACTGTTAATAATGGAAATGCTGCTCTGCTAACAGCAAACATTTCCAATGACCCCACCAGCGGACCGAAAGCACTTCAAGCCACAAGGCACAGCCATCAAGCATATGGCCCTACTGTCCTGGTCACACTTCCGTCTCCAGGAACAAGCCGAGTCCTGCTTCAGTGAGGTTCGAGGCACCAAGGGTCTGCCCTTTGCCTTGACACTGTTTTCTTCTGATGGACTCAAATTTAAGTAGAATGATTCTAGTCCTTCTTATACATATAAAAATATATTCTATCACTTTTATTTTTGTGAATGCAGAAATGGAATATTATACATACTGTACTTAAGGATATCACGTTATATCCTGGGCACCTAGCTAACACTCCTAATCTCTATGGCTTGGGAATTTACTACCAAAGAACCTCTGTAGCTTAAGGATTCATGCTCTGTAAGGATTCATGCTCTGAATTCAGAGCATGAATCCTTAAGCTGTGGCTTAAGATTCATGGCTTAAATAATTCATGCTCTAGCAGCCCCTGGAGCTCAGTGGTGAGTTCTAGGCCTGATGTAAGAGGAGAGAGCCCCTGGACAGGACTGTCCTAGGAGAAATGTCACAAGGCCCAGCAGACCCACTCAGCCTCTGGGTGAAAGGAGAAAAGCAATCTGGGCTGAATGCCTTCTTACAAGGCTCATGCTAGATTGTCTCCATCTTACCTGTTTACTTCATGTTCACAAGCCTAAAAAAATGTACATGTTCGTCCTTCCTTCCTTCCTTCCTTCCTTCCTTCCTTCCTTCCTTCCTCTCTTTCTTTTTCTTTCTTTCTTTCTTTCTTTCTTTCTTTCTTCCGTTTTTTCTAGTTTTAGGAAACTAAAACTCAGGGCTGTTGCTTTCCTATTAGCAAATAGCTCCTAACTAGAAATGCCAAAATTCCATCACATGGTCATCATCCTCCAAAACCTGTGGTCTTTAGGTGTCTCATGCCTTCAATTAGGTGCAGAAGGAAATGCCTGGCCCCTATTGGCCATCAGAGTGGGGCAACCTTTTATGAGATGTTCTGTCAACAACTTAGGGAAACCTAACTAGCACAAAAGAAGTTCTATAGAGTTCTCAAGTTTTTGAGAATATAATTTCAAACAAGTATATATATGAGTTCTTTTTATAGGATTAAACTTGGCTCAGAAGACTAGTTTCTGAAAAAAAACAAAAATTTAAAAAATAATTAAAAAATAAAATAAATTAAAAAAAATTTTTTAAAAGACCAGTTTCCAAGGACTTAGTAAATATTTGTTGAGACAAAGAATAGAGACGTGTCAGGAAGTAGGTCAACCAAAAATGAGCACATTTCCTTTGATGATAAGCATGACTGCACAGGCAGTCCAAGCCCTGCCTCTGTCTCCCACTAACTATGGTGTCATCAGGTAAGTTGTTAATCCTTCGTGTCTCATCTTTTTCATCTGTAAAATGAGTATAAAACTAATAGGTGAATGCATAAACTGTAATACATCCAGACAATGGAATATTATTCAGTTCTAAAAAGAAATGAGCTCTCAAGCCATGAAGTCACATGCATATCACGAAGTGGAGGAGGTCGATCTGAAAAGGCTACATACTGTATGATTCTAACTATAAGACATTCTAGAAAAAGCACAATTATGAAGACAGTAAGAAAAAAAAAAAGTAGTTGCCAGGAATGGGGAAGGGGAGGGAAAAGACAAATGAGTATATAATGAGTACCTATGTCAGTCAGTCTGTCGGTCAGTAAGACCAATGGGTTACTCTACATAAACCACTAGAACTGGTTGGGGTACAGTCAGCTCCAGACTCCTACTACTACCGCTACCTCTGTACTAGCAATCTGAAGAAGAGGGGCTGTCACATCTATTAATCCCGCAGACTACTTCAATATGGCCAAGAAAAGGAGGAAGGCCGTTCTCCAAAGCCCACATGAATGAGTTATTCAGAACCTGAATACTGTGTAAAGAGATTGTTCACAAAATTGAGTGCGAAGGACTAAATGTTTACGTCCTTCAAAATGTATATGTTGAGGCCCTAACCCCTAACGTGGTGGTGTTTGGAAGTGAGGCCTTTGGGTAATTGGATCTTGAGGGTTGAGCCCAGATCAATGGGATTAGAGCCCTTCTAAGAAAAGACATTAGAGACGTAACTTCTCTCTCCTCCAGGGGAGGACACAGCTAGAAGGTGGCCATCTGCAAATCAGTAAGAGAGCTCTAACCAGGAACCGAATCAGCTGGCACCTTGATCTTGGACTTTCTAGCCTCCAGACTGTAAGAAATAGATTTCCGTTGCTTAAACGAGACAGTTTGGGGTATTTTTCTTATATCAGCCTGTACTGACTAAGACATTGAGTGAGTGTCAACAGCACCTGGAGGGCTTGTTTGAACTCTATGGCCCTTCCCCACAGAGTTACTAATTCAGTAAGTATGGGGTAGGGCCCAATAATTTACATTTCTAGAAAGTTCTCAGGGGATATGATGTTGCCGGCCTGGGAACCGCACTCTAAGAACCACTGGTTTACTGAAAAGCCTGGCTCTGAGTTGGAGATGAGTAGAATGGCAAATGACCCAGGTGAGAGCCTAGTTGGAATCAGCACAAGTTGTTTTTTTTTTTAATTTTTTTAAATATTTTATTTATTTTTGAGACAGAGAGAGACAGAGCATGAGCAGGGGAGGGGCAGAGAGAGAGGGAGACACAGAATCTGAAGCAGGCTCCAGGCTCTGAGCTGTCAGCACAAAGCCTGACACGGGGCTCGAACTCACGGAGTGTGAGATCATGACCTGAGCCGAAGTCGGACACTCAACCGACTGAGCCACCCAGGCGCCCCGGGATCAGCACAAGTTGTAAGCTAGAGCTGTTGAAATAATTGGTACTCCAGGTAGATCCAGAATTCCTTGACATCATTTTTTTCCGATGAGGTAAAATCTAAGAACACATGGAAAATGTAAGTCTAAAAATAATGAAAATATAAAAGAAATAAAACACTCAGTTCCAGCAAAATTGCCCAACATAAGAGGAAAGGGAAGGGATCCACTTTTATGAAGTGAGTTAAACTGCTAAAACTTCAACAAAATTTTTCATCAAATAGCAAGGGAGGAGGGCTCAAGATGGTGTCATAGAAAGATCTTGAACTCAATCTTCCCACAAACAGAATAAATCTACGGCTACATATGAAACAATTCTCTCGGGTAAGGAACTACTTGAACAGCACATCCACAAAAGAGGATAAAAAGGTCACATCAAGTTGGGTATGAGAGGTGGAGATGTGGTCTGGCAAGAAACTCCACTCCAGACGCCAGAGACCCACAATCAGGAGGGATCTCACCGTATGAAACTTGCCCCTGTAGAGTGAAGGGTTTATGCCCCACATTAGGTGGGGACCTACACCAAAGGACAAGACCCCATGGCATCTGGCCCTGAAAAACAACAGGGCTTACTGCCAGGAGAACCACTGGGTTGTAGGAAATAGAAAATCCACTCTTAAAGGGTTTGTGCACAGACACGGTCACTTCAGGTTTCAACACAAAAGGAACAATTTGACCATATGCAAAGGAGACCCATTTCTTAATCTAAAAGCACCTGCTAGAGACACAGGCACATGTTGTGTTGGGACTCTCCCTGGGGACAGAGGTGCTGGTGGACACAATTCGTGTTCTCCTTCTGCCTCGCTGGTGCCAGTGCTGGCAGGTACCATTTTTGTACCTTCCCCTGCCATAATCCATCAGCAGGAGTGCCCTGCCCCCACATGCCATGGCCATAGCTCACCCCATCACAGCCAGCAGGCATGTGCAGCATATATAGGGGATGCCCTCTGAGCGCCTGGCTGTGGTGGCCAGGGAGGATTGTGTTTCGGACACCATGGGCCTGAAGTAATTGGAGAGACTATCTTTGGCTGGCCACCACCCCCAGGGCACTGCACAAACAGCAGACTGACACACGTCTCTAGTCTTCACGTGCAACAAGCCTTTGTGCCCTCAGCTTCATTGTAAGGAGCAGGTTTCAGGTTTGCCACACAACCAGAAGCTACAGGGGTGTCCCCAGGGAACGTGCACAGGAAGACACTATACAGTGCCCTTCCCTGGCCCCACCATGGCTTGCTGATACCTCCCAGAAAGGAGTTTATTCACTTATCTAAAGCAATGATGTTTCCAACTGTTGCCTAAGGGACACCTCCAGAACTCCTGATCTGGAAGCCAGCAGAGTTTACAATTATAGGCAGGCCCATAAAACTATATATATTTACATACCTTAAAAGCTGCACGCACGCACACACACATACACACACACACACACACACACACACACACACACACAAAAGCTGCTACCTGAGGATCTGGCTTACAATTAGCCTGAACTAGGCACTATCTGAGATCCCTTCTTTTGGAACACTGGAAGGTCTTGGCACACCCTTAACAACTGGGACCTATGAAGAACAAGTCAGGCTACTTAGACAATCACAAAGTTCTGATTAAAAAAAAAAAAAAAACTAGGACAATGTTAAATAACAAATTTCATCTCCTATATAAAACCACACCTTCAAGATTGGGAGAGGTAGCTATTTAGCCTGCTATATAGAAACAAATGCAGAGAATCTAGCAAAATCAGGGAACATAAGAATATGTTCCAAACCAGACAAAACCTCACAAAAAGACCTTAATGAAAGAGGTAAGTAATGTGCCTGATAAAGAGTTCTAAGCAATGGTCATATAGAAGCTCATCGAACTCAAGAGAAGGATGGGTGAACACAGTGAGAACTTCAACAAAGAGATAGAAAACATAAGAAAATACCAAACAGAAGTCACAGAGCTGAAGAATGCAATAACCGATCTGAAAAATACACTATGCGGGTTCAACAGCAGACTGAATGAAGCAGAGGAATGAATCAGCAAGCTGGAAGAAAGCGTAGTAGAAATCACACAGATAAAGTAGCAAAAAGAAAAAAAGAATTTTAAATATTTAAAATAGCTTAAGGGACCTATAGGACAATATCGAGTGGAATAACATCTGCATTACAGGATTCCAATAGGAGAAAAGAGAGAGAGAAAGAGGCAGAACACATATTTGAAGAAATATTATTAGCAAGGAGATTGAATCAGTAATTAAAAACCTTCCAAACAAAAGTCCAGGAAACAGACAATTCTACCAAATGTTCCAAGATTTAATACCAGTCCTTCTTAAACGTTTCCAAAAAATTGAAGAGGAGGAAATGCTTCCAAATTCATTTTACAAGACTGGAATTAAGCTGATACCAAAGCCAGACAAAGATCCACACAAACAAAAGAAAGTTACAGCCCAATATCTCTAACGAACATAGATGCAGAAATCAACACAATGTTAACAAACCAAATTCAACAATACATTAAAAGGATGATACATCATGAACAAATAGTGTTTATTCCAGGGATGCAAGGATGGTTCAACATCCACATATCAATCAACAGGATACACCACATTAGCAAAAAAAGGATAAATTTCATATCATTACCTCAAAAGATGCAGAAAAAGCATTTGACATAACTGAACAACCATTTATGATAAAAACTCTCAACAAAGTAGTGATAGAGGGAATGTACCTCAATATACTAAAGGCCATATATGACCAGCCCACTGCTAACATCGTACTAAATAGTGAAAAGCTGAAAGTTTTTCCTCTAAAATCATGAACAAGGCAAGTACGCCCACTCTCACGACTTTTATTCAACATAGTATTGGAAGTCCTAGCAATAGCAATTAGGCAAGAAAAAGAAGTAAAAACCATGCCAAATGGGAAAGAAAGAAGTAAAACTGTCTCTTGCAGATAACAGATTCCTTTATATAGAAAACCTTTAAAACTCCACCAAAAAACTTTTAGAACTAACAACTCAATTCAGTAAAGTTACAGGATACAAAATTAATATACAGAAATTTGTTTCATTTCTTAAACTAACAACCTACCAAAAGGAGAAATTAAGAAAACAATTACATTTATAATCACGTTAAAAAAAACTCAGAATAAATTTAACTAAGGAGGTGAAAGACCTGAACACTAAAAACTACAAGACATTACTAAAAGAAATTGAAGAAATAAATGGAAAGATATTCCATGCTCATTTATTGGAATAATTAACATTATTAAATGTCCATATTACCTAAAGCAATATACAGCTTCAATGCAATCCTTGCCAAAATCCCAATGAGACTTTTCACAGAACTAGAACGAATAATTCTAAAATTTGTCTGCAACCACAAAAGATGCCAAATAGCCTAAGTGATTTTGAGAAAAAACAAAGCTGAAAGTGTCATGCTCCCTCTTTTCAAACTGAACTACAAAACTATAGTAATCAAAACAGTTTGGTATTGTCATAAAAACAGAAAACAGACACATAGATCAATGGGACAGAATCAAGAGCCCAGAAATAAACTCACACACATATGGTGATTCATTTATAATAGAGGAGGTAACAATATATCATGGGAAAAGGACAGTCTCATCAATAAATGCTGGGAAAGTGGACAGCCACATGCAAAAGAATGAAGACGCCTGTACACATAAATTGCACAAAACCACACCATATACGGAAGTTAACTCAAAATGAATTAAACACTTAAATGCGAAACCTGAAACCATAAGATTCCTAGAAGAAAGCACAGCAGTAAGCTAGTTGACATTGGTTGTAATCATTTTTTTTCTTTTTTTTTTTTGAATGTGACTCCAAAGGCAAGGGCATCAAAGCAGGGATAAACAAGTGGAACTATATCAAACTAAAAATCTTCTCCACAGCAAAGGAAACCATCAATGAAACAAAAAGGCAACCTACTAAATAGAAGACATTTGCAAATCATATATCCGATGAGAGGTTAATTATCTAAAATATGTAAAGAACTCATACAACTTAACAATAAAAATATTCAATTAAAAAATGGGCAGAGGACCTGAACAGACATTTTTCCAAAGAAGACATACAGATGGCTAATGAGCCCATGAAAAGGTATTCCACATCACTAATTATCAGGGAAATGCAATTCAAAGCCACAATGAGATATCACCTTACACCTCTTTGAATGGCTATTATCAAAAAGACAAGAAAATCAGGTGTTGGCAACGATGTGGAGAAAAGGGAACCCTTGTGCACAGTTGACGGGAAGTAAACTGCTGCAGCCACTGGGGAAGACAGCATGGAGATTCCTCAAAAAACTAAAACTGGAACAACCGTATGATCCAGTCATTTCACTTTCGCTTATTCATTCAAAGAATACAAAACTACTCATTTGTAAAGATCTACGCACTTGTATGTTCGCTTATCATATTCATAATAGTCAAGATATGGAAACAATCTAAGTGCCCATTGATGGATGAATAGATAAAGAAGATGTGGGATAGATAGAAAGATGATAGATAGATAGATAGATAGATAGACAGACAGACAATGGAATTCTATTCAACCATATAAAAGAATTTAATCTTGCCATGTGTGACAACATGGATGGAACTTGAGGGTATTATGTAAAGTAAGTCAGAGAAAGATAAATACCATATGCTTTCATGTGTTGTGGAATCTAAAAAACAAGTTAACAAACAAAAATTCATAAATACTGAGAACAGATTGGTGCTTACTAGTGGGGGAGGGGTTAGGGGTAAGAAATAGGTGAAGGGGCTCAGGTGTGTAGTGAGGGATGGAAATGAGACTTATGGTGGTGATCACTACACCGTGTATACAAACGTCAAATTATGATGTGGTACTCCTGAAACTTACATAATGTTGTATACCAATTTTACCTCAATAAAAACCAAACAAAAGAATCAAGGCAACAACAATGAAAATAGAACAGAGAGGCATGTGTCACTAACTTAGATATCAGAAAGAAGTATTTATGCTGTTATTAAAGAATCACGAGAGGGGCGTCTGGGTGGCTCTGTCGGTTAAGCGTCCGACTTCGGCTCAGGTCACGATCTCACAGTTCGTGAGTTCGAGCCCTGCATCGAGCATCTGTGCTGACAGCTCAGAGCCTGAAGCCTGATTCAGATTCCGTGTCCCCCTCTCTCTCTGCTCCTCCCCCACCCATGCTCTGTCTCTGCCTCTCTTTCAAAAATGAATAAACATGAAAAAAATCTTTTTAATAAAATAATAATTAAAAAAAAAAAAAGAATCACGAGATATTCAATACCTGGAAAATCAAAGAGAACAGGAAACATTCTGAGGACCAGCCCCTGACAGGGAATGGTCCTCTCTCGGAACCCCAGGGCTCGAGGTCAGCGACGTCAGCTCATTCCTCTATCTACCAAAAGTGATTCTCTGAGGGAAATGAACACGCGGAGCGGGGAACACCGGCCTGAGGGGTCAGTCGTCGCAGCGCCAACCACAAGAGGCAGTGGCAGCGGTACAGGAGGAGTAGACTGTGTCACCTGCCCGAGTCCTATCCTCAGCTTGACCCCAGGAGAGCATGGCCACTTGGAAAACAGGGGCACTCAAAACAGGGGTTTGATTACACTGGAGGGGGAAGAAACACACATCAGTTAGGTCTTGGGTCTGTGGCTGCAGCTGGTGCAAATTTCTAATGTTTGCGATGAACTCTGCGAACTACTGGGAGGAAACACTATGCAGAGATGAGCTGTGGCCCAGCTTGACGAGCGAATTCTCGCAGCGAAACCTACGTCCGAACAGTAGTGGACACTAACTGACCTTGCGCTGAGATTGAAACAAAAAATGGTTCGATCTCCCTCCTTCCATCAGACGTCACCGGATCTTTGCCCTGGTCTCAGCTTGCTATGTTCCACACTGCATTCACTGCTGGTTCGGCGGACGTCCTTTTGCTTCAGCTAACGGTGACACCAACAGTGATTTGCTTGCATATGTGTCTATTGTGTATGTGCGCACGTGTGCGTGCGTACATGTGCGTCTACACTCGTGCACGTGTACTGCGCCCTGTGTGCATGTGTGTGTGTCACGCGTTTGCGTGCACGTGTGCCCATGAATGCACGCGTATGTGTACGTGTGCATTTGACGGGAGTGGAGCGCGTAGTGTGGTGTGTGACCTACTGGCCTTCTGGATTCTCCAGAAGGTGAAACAGTCAGCGGCTTGCGTTGCCTTGGCTGGACTTCTGAAATCCTGAAGGAAGCGCGGTTGGCAGAGACGGCCACGCAGCTCCAGCTGCCGCCAGGAGTCACAGGGAAGACTTTTTGGCTGAAGCTAAAGGAAGTAAGAAACGGGAGGGTCATTTGGTGCTTTCTACTTTCTCCCTGGAAATCTATTAACGTACAGGAATTCGCCGTGGTCAAATACGGAACATTTTTACTTGCTGGTCCTTTCGGAGGACGCGCCTTTAGTTGGCCTTCTAGTTATGTTGCAAGGATGCGCCTTTAGTTGGCTTTCTAGTTATGTTGCATAATGTCTGGAGACCTATACTGTCAGCTGGGCAGGCCCGGAGCGGGAGAATAGAACAGGAAGGGGGTTGTCACCCTCAGGACGACACTGTTCTGGAGCAGAAAAGGGGTGCAGGGCACATGTGGGCTGGAACAGCCAACGTGATCCAGAGGGCTGCGGGCTAACCCGGATGACAGAGCGCCCGTCTCCCGGCAACTACCCCAAAACTGATGAGGAAACATTCAACCGATGACTTCCTCCATCTGGAAATCAAACTGCAGCCTGTTGCAGAAAATGAAACCCGGAGGAATGTTCTCGTGCCCTGACCACCTTTCCCAGAACACCCTTGGCCTCTCGCCTCTGCCTGCATGCCATACTCAGTGTCCCTGCAGGTGGCATGGCTTCTCTGATTGCAGGATTCTGAGGAGACATTACCAGCCCCTCCCCTCCCCTGCCAGTGGCTGCCCGACTTCCTGGTATGCAGCCTGCATTCAGTCAACCCTCATTCATGCAACCCTCATTCAGTCAACCCTCCAGCCTGCAAGGGAAGCTTCCAGCCTGGGAGGTGGAGTCCATTTGGGCGGGAAGGGAGAGGGTGAGAAGGGGGGGAGGGTGGTTATTGACCAGACGCCATCTGCGTGAATCGGTGCATTCGTGCATCAGTGGGACGGAAGCTATCATTTTGACCACCTGTCGGATTCCTGCCTCTACTTCTCCAGTGGTTCCGAACTTGGAGAAGGGTCCGAAGAGTGTGGGACTATCACTGCTCAAACCCCAGCCGTGGTAGCAAAACCCTTTATTGGATATGGCTAGATTGGCCGTGAGGTATGAAGACCGGCGTCTGCAGCTCTCTCATTTCTGTTTGAAACTCTGCACCCCGGCTTTCCCACGGGTGAGCCCCCCCCCCCAAGGGACGCAAGATCCAGGGGAGTCATGATGTCTGGTTTTCACGGGCTGTATCGTTGAAACTCCGCTAACCGTGATGCCTGGGCTGGGAGAGGGCAGGAAAGGTGAAACCCCCACCAGTACAGAACTCCAGACTCTGGCTCCAGCCCGTCCCCCACCAGCCTCTCAACTGCTACCAACCGAGCAACACGCAACCAAAAAACTATGCAGCACGAATCCCACCTTCTTCATGAATGTTTCCCTCTGCATCCCAGTCAAGAGTTTCTCGGCCTTCTTTGAACCCCTAGAGATTTTAAGCCTTCTGTAAGGCATTCACGATGTTCTAACCTATTCTAGTACTCCCGGCTTCTCTGCCACTTGACTCTAAGCCATTGGAGGGTAGGAGCTTCACCTTCTTCATTGCGTGTCCTTAGGAGAGCTTGCAAAGAGCAGTTGATACAAGTTTGTTCAATGAAATCAGTTTTACCTCCTGTCGAAAGTATTTAAAGTGCTCGGCGTTACAGCTTTGTACATTCGTCCCAGGGGGAATTATTCTTTACCACCCAGAAATTGTGAATTGCATTTCAGATGAAAGCTTTTGATTAAAACAGGCCTTGCTGGCAAAAGCCCCTCATGTCACTAGCTGTGAGTGGTGCCAGGATGCGAAAATGAGCCGGGTCCCATCCGGCTTTCAGATTTCAATAAACATCAATACTCATACATTTAAAACGGAAGCAAAATCCTTCAAAAGATCTTAAACTGTGCTGGAGTAAGGATGAAATATACTGCTGATCTGAGAGTTGGCACGGCAGGAAGAATTTCTCAGTCTTTGATCAATGCTGAAATGGCCGAGAGTCTCACAATGGAAAATAACCATGTAGGTTACGCAGCCAGATCCCTCCTTTCGTGGATGAGGAAACTGAGACTCAGACAGGGCCGCTGATGGGACCGGTGACTTCACCGCTGGTCAGCTGAGGTGCTCGGGGCAACACATCCCCCTGGCTCCCCGCGAGGCTGCGGAGATTGCCAGTTAGTCCAAACCCAGCTGCTGAGAGAGCCACCAATGAGGCCACGATCCAAGTTGTAGGAGGAACAGTCTGGAGGCCATGCTCAAGGCTAGACAGAAGCAGAAAAGCAGGGGAGAGGGGACACCCTGGGCCAGGAGGAGGTGACGATGGCATGTGCTTTAGGGGATGTACTGGGGAGAGAACATTTTATAGAAATAATTTGTTTGATAAACTACTTTCTAAATTTTTTTAAGTGTATTCATTTTCGAGAGAGAGAGAGAGAGAGAGAGAGCATGAGCAGGGGACAGGCAGAGAGAGAGAGGGAGACACAGAATCTGAAGCAGGCTCCAGGCTCTGAGCTGTCTGTCTGTCAGCACAGAGCCCAACGTGGAACTCGAACCCACGAACTGCGAGATCATGACCTGAGCCCAAGTAGGATGCTTAACCGACTGAGCCACCCAGGTGCCCGGTTTGATAAACTACTTTCTAAATAAATTAAGGAATGTTAGTCCCCGATATTCTTTCTTATACTTATTTTCCAGTGGTTCCTGCCAGATTGTCCCTCTGGGCAAGACATAAGAAAATGATAACGTTAGAGCTCTTGTCCACAACACAGAAGACATGTCTCTTTTTTATCCATCTCAGAGGAGGAAACAAAAAGACCTGAATATGCAAAATAGAATACATTCACACTTTGGACTATCATGCAGCTATGAAAAGACTAAGGTAGAGCTTCTGTAGTGATGTGCCAGCACTTGAAGAACACCCAGGTAATTCTGTGAGTAATACCAATCAGTGAACAGCCTTATAATACCAGCCCACTTATTTAGAAAGCAAATGGGGCAATAGTCAGCAGGTGCACAGCCCTGTGTTCATAAATACAAAGGCATCTCCCTTGAATCATCTCCACAGGAAAAGGGAGCATGGCCTTGCCAGTCTATATCCATCCACGCTGTCCAAACGTTTGCTAACAAGGATGTATTTGTGTGATAGTTTTGTTAAAAAATAGATTGAAAGTGTGCTTTACTATACCAATTATGTTGGCATTGCAGACAAAAAGGACATTTCTACCCAACTTTCTTGGCTTGTAGAGATAAGCAAAAGCTGCAGTGAGAAAGTTTTGGGAAGATGTGGCTTTAAATTTTTTTTTTATTTTTTTAATTTGTTTTTTAATGTTTTATTTATTTTTGAGACAGAGAGAGACAGAGCATGAACGGAGGAGGGTCAGAGAGAGAGGGAGACACAGAATCTGAAGCAGGATCCAGGTTCTGAGCTGTCAGCACAGAGCCCGACGCGGGGCTCGAACTCACGGACAGTGAGATCATGACCTGAGCCGAAGTTGGACACTTAACCGACTGAGCCACCAAGGTGCCCCTAAAATTTGTTTTTAATGTTTATTTATTTTTGAGAGAGAAAGAGAGAGAGAGAGAGAGAGAGAGAGCATGAGCAGAGGAGGGGCAGAGAGAGAAGGAGACACAGAATCCAAAGCAGGCTCCAGGCTCCGAGCGGTCAGCACAGAGCCCAATGTGGGGCTCAGACTCACAAACTATGAGATTGTGACCTGAGCCGAAGTCAGACGCCTAACCGACTGAGCCTCCCAGGTGCCCCACGAAGATGTGGCTTTTAAAGGGCCAAGAGGAGCAGGTCCAGAAGCCTGGGACCGGGTGAACCCTGTTGTGGTAAAGCATAAACCTGTCCAGAGAGGCATCAGCTGCTGTCAGTGCAACAAGGCAGCACGCCCGGCTGGGTGGCCTCAGAAAGCCACACGTGTACCTGATATTTTCCTGTAGGGACTCTGTCAGCGATTCGAATATATGGGTTATAAGAATTTATCACACAGTCTACTATACAGTTTAATCAACAATGTGTGTCTGTTTCTTTTCTTGATATTTTTATAATAAAAGTCTTTTCCTGTGCACGACGTTGGCTTTAGCAGATCGAATGAGACAACCTTTCGGCAGTAAGCACACTCCTCTGACTCAAAGAGTGGCTAAAAATGACATTAAAACTTTCCCCACAATCTCCTTTCCCTTCTTTTCTTTCACTTATCAAAATGATCTGAGGCCTCACTGTCTGTTTTACTGTTGTTTTGAAAATTGCTTGGGCTTCTGAAGAAAAAGTGATCCAGTGATTAAACAATTGATTATCTTTAAGATTGATTAAGGATTGCCTGGGGACCATAATTTTATTGCAAATACATTACCCATAAACTACAGAAAAATCACCAACTAACTTGAACCTGCAGAAATATTATTACTATAGATCCTAACTAATACTCAACGTGCCCCCTTTTAAAATGAGAAAATAACCTTCAGCTCCTTTAAAATGTAGAGTTTGGCATTTTACTAAATTTCATAGGGAGAAAATGTAATGAGTCAATAAACCCAATTTGGAGGCTGGTTATTGTCACATAAATTAATTTGCCTGCTAAATGATCAGATTCACATCCACCTTTTTCCCCACCATCTGCCTCACAACAAAGTTGGCATTGTACTCCTTTGAGGACGGACTATAAAAATGTCATTACTTCAAGGCTTATTATCCACCAAGTCATGTTAAACTCCAGTTTCCCTGTGCTTGCTAGCTAACCAGGTAAAGAACGGAGTTTAGATTTTTTTTTTTTTCCAAAAAAACTATATACACCAGTGGTATGCCTCGAGGCATTTCTTTTTATCGGGCTATTGTCCAAAAGAGCAGTGCCGCCATGTGACCTTGGACTCCTGCTTGGCAAGCCACCCCCATTTAGTGGGAAGATGGCAGGCCACGTTTCCATGGCTCGGTTTTGACTTGTCTCTCCAAACACTTGTGATCTGTGAAATCTCTCCTGACTGTCACACTGAGTGATCCCATCCCATTTCTCTGTGCAATCAGGCACCTGGCAGGCTTTGCCAAACAGAATGCTGGTCAGGGAGGGGTGTGCGGGAGCCAGATTTTTGCTCTAGCCAAGTTCTAAATATGACCCTGATGGAATCCAAAGGCCAAGATAATCCTGACCAGGGTCTTCACACAATCCTTGTTTGATGGTAGAAGGAGAAATATGCTCAGTAGAAAAAACAAACAAACAAACAAAACATGGTCGATATAAAAGAACTGTTTAATATTTAAAAGTTTTTTAAAAGTCAGACACCAAATCCAGAGTCACTACTAATAGCCTTTTTTTTTTTAAATAGCTAAGCTACAACACCCAGTGGTCAGTGATGATTTTGTGTTTTTATTTTTTGCTTTTTCATTTGTCTTCCCTAGCAGTCAGGGTAGCATTAAATATACCAAGCCATTCTGTGCTGTACAACTCCTACCGTTTAAGCTTCACCATAATGATATAATGTGGATTTCTTGTTTGATGACTCAAATTTTTTTGGAGCTATGTGACATGTAGATAATTGCAGCTATTCAAAAAAATGGCTGATAATTATATTACTTGAGGAAAGAATAGTGGGGAATATATTTCGACCTCAGCTTTTCACAAATATATTCTTAATCCACTAAAAATTTTGAGAATTTACTCTATGTTAAATATGCAAAAATAAATACAATATAAAAAATAGACGGCCCATGCCCATAGGGCATAGAGTGTCTAGACTCTAGCAGGAAAATCGGAAAAGTGAAAAGTAATCTACTCAAGTATGTAATACAAGAAAATATTATGTTAAGTACAATAGAGGGACGGAGTAAGCAAGGTCCCTGGGAGCAGCTGGGTCTAGCATGGAATGTGACTGGCCAGATCCAGGCAGGAATTCAGTTCTCAAGTGTTTCAAATGTCATGCAAAAGATTTTAGAATTTGTCTAGTTGGGAGCCATTGAATAATTTCAGGCAGAAGAATGGTACAAGGTATGAGTTTTGGAAAGCGCATGTATTCCAACAGAATCAGAGCAAATGTGTTGGGACCAGGGTGAAATTCGCAGTGTGGACACCAGAGGAGGCTGCTGTGGGTCAATCCAGGGGAAGATTCTGAGTCAGAGTCACATAGCAACAGCAGGGACTCACAGAAGTGTGAGTTCAGGTGATGAGAAAGGACCATGGTTAGCCATCAGTGGGAACAACACAGTGAGGAAGGGAGAGGTCAACTAACTATGACTCCTAGATGACTGTCAACGACAGCTCACCACAACCACGTGGGATGAATTTCCATGTCCAGTACAAGTGGTAAGAATGAAAAACAATGAGACACACTGATCACACAATTTACCTGAAGGGCAGGCTGTTTGGAGGGAGGTAAGGAGATTTTGCTGTTCCAACAGCATGAAGACGAAGCAGAAGGAAAAGGACAGAAATCTAGTCATCAAAGATTAACGCCCAGCCATCCAAAGAAGCATTTGGGGATAGTAGAATGGGAAAGGAAATGGGGTGGATTCAAGTTTTAATTTTAAAATTTGGGTTAGAAAGTGGTGAAAAGACAGACAAGACCTTGAAACACGCTAAATATATTGGTGGCAGTGGGAAAGGGAGAGATATCCAGAGGTCAGTTGGAAAAGGAAAATGGTGACAAGGGCACAGAGGACAAGGAGTAGACACCCATATGTGTCACCTCCGTCCACACCCAGAGAGAAGCTTCTAGTCTCAATGTTGGCAGGCAGCCGAAGCCGCAGGAGGTGCTCGCCCCTCCTGAGCTCCAGGTCGCCTTTCCTGAGCTTGCCCTGGGCACTGTCAGTCCCTGAATCTACTGGAATCTTGTCTCCATAGAAGATTTGCTAGTCGGTGGGTTTTCTCTGCAAGATCCCGAAACATCTGGCTGAGTGTTGGGACAGCTTGGGAGGAACCAAAAACACTTAAGCAACAAAAGAACCAAGTCAGCTCCCAAGGGTTGAGGTTTCTGGGCCAACATGAAATTTGTCAGGTTAATCTAAATTGTGGAAACTAAGTCATACTGCAGATACTTGCCTTGAGACTTACATTATATGAACCTGCTATCTTTCTTCACTCAAAATCAGATAATTTCCAGATAACGCTTTCCCTCAGTACTGCATAGCCTCGGCTTGGAGGCTTCATTTCCAGAAGAAATTTAAAAAATTCAATCATGGCCTCACCATAGGAAAGTTAAAGGGAATCCTTCCCAAGGTTAATGTTAAAGAAGCCCGAACTTCATTCTACACTGTGGCATTATGGAAATGATCCCAACCTCCCGAATATAGTTTGAGTAGACAAGAGTGCTATTAGAAATCAAAGTATTATAGACAACAGAGGAATTACATTTACAAATTGCCATTTGTATTCAGAAAATATAACATCTATTGCAAAGATACCCTGTGCATTACTTACATTATTTGAGACCACTTTTTCATACTAATGATTTCAGTACCACATAGCAATTTAAAACCTTTTTATCCTGTACTTTTTGTGAAGACACTTTTGGTCATTTTCATACCATGAATGTTAGTGATAATGGCAAAAATCCATCTGAATTAGTTACTATCTGATTTTTGTTTTATTCCTGTATACTCTTCTAATTTTCAGTTTAAAAATCAAACATATTTGACTTGAGACTGCCAGTTCAACATCACCAAACTTTTCAAAAAATTGGTGCTAAGTTATACATGAAGTTCATTGAAAATTTAATTCTATTTTAAGTGTGCTGAAAATTAGGCATATTTATTTCCTCTAGAAGAGAGCCTTTTGTCTCAAAACACCCTTTAGTAGTATTGACTCATTTTAACTTTTGGAACCAGGTTAGGGTGCCTGGGTGACTCAGTCAGTTAAGCGTCCAACTTCAGCTCAGGTCATGATCCCATGGTTCGTGGGTTCGAGCCCGGTGTCAGGCTCTGTGCTGAGAGCTCAGAGCCTGGAGCCTGCTTCCGATTCTGTGTCTCCCTCTCTCTGTCCCTCCCCCACTCACACGCTGTGTCTCTCTCAAAAAATAAATAATAAACGTTAAAATTTTTTAAATTTTGGAATAAGGTTAATTTTAACTATATCAGTATAATATGGGAAGTAAATTTTATTCAGATTTTTTCTAGAAATTGGAATTTCTGAGCTCCTATAAAATTTATTGGTCTCTCTTTGATATTCTTGTTATTATTATTCCTGTTCATATGCAGTTAATTTTCATTCTCTCCCATTGTTTCTATAGAGTCAAAAACCACAGGTCTAACATGTCTTAAATATTATGCTATGATTCAGTAATAATAAATTGTGACAAAGATGTTGGTATAGAATCAATACCCAAATCTATGCACATCATTTCATTTTTCTTCCTGAAAATTATGACAAATTTAAGTACTAGTTTACTAAAAGAGGTCTGCTATTGGAATAGGACTTACATTCTTTCGACAGAAATGAAATAAAAGTGAGTCAAATGTCGGGGATATACTTAATGCTGAGTGCACACACATACAAGCACACACGTGCACAAAGCACACGTACATTAGAAAGTCTGAAACCTACGGGTATTTGCTTAGAGCGAGAGATGCCAGAAGATCTATACTACACATTCATTATTCAGATCTCTGCTAGCAACTCTGAACTGGGACTATTTAAACTGAATTTTGTTAACTCACTTTGATAATAGGATTAAATAGCTGAATACCATTTGTTCACCCCAGAAACAAGTACTTTCATCATGCACAGCTGTTTTAACTTGAAAAATACATAATGTTTCCAGGCCCTGACTATGTATTTCTTAAAGAATGTGGAAATATCTATTCTACTGTTTGAAATAACACATAATAATGCATTTTAATACATAAGCAATGTAGGGGTGCCTGGGTGGCTCAGTCTGTTAAGCGTTCAGCTCTTGATTTCAATTCAGGTCATGATCTGGCAGTTCATGACCTTGAGCCCCGCCTCAGGCTCTGTGCTGACAGCCTGCTTGGTATTCTCTCTCTCTCTCACTCTGTCTCTCCCCCACTCACGCTCACTCACTCTCTCTCCCTCTCTCTCAAAATGAATAAGTAAACTTTAAAAAATACTTAAGTACTGTAAAAAGAATATCTAATGAAAAACAACAATTTGATCTTAAGAGATTCTGGAGCATATTCTGAAAAACCCAGAAAGTCATAATTGATGAGCGTCGTAATGCGGTATTTTTGTCTCCATCTTGTTATCACCGCTGTAGTAAACATAAATGCTTTTAAGGAAAAATTTTCTTGGCTATTCTTTACAAAATTAATGTAGACCTCTGTGTTACAATCCCTGTGGATCTCTAAGGAAGCCAAATTAACAGGTTGAGAAAGGGACAGTCCACTGTCTGGGTCTGATTTAAGAAGATTCTTCAAAGAATTGGTTAGTGTGTGGTCGTTCAAAGACTGTCTTCCTTTACATAATGCCACAGCTATTTTTACAAATATGACAATAAGCCCCCAAAAGATGGGGGCATCTCTATCATTAGAGCCTCTCTCCCCAGACTTACAGTACCTGGTGTATAGCAGATACTCAATAAATATTTGCTGAATGAAAGTTTCTACCCTTTCTAATATAAGGATGAGAACTGAAAGACAAGAAAAGATCCAGGCAAATAGAAGATGCCGTGAATATTGTGAATGTACCTCACCTTCTCTTTATATTGAATTCTACTTCATAATTAGAGGTAAGGCTAAATATATAGTGAACATATTCACCAACATGATTATAGACCACTCATCACCCCAGCCAGGAGCACACATGGCTCGTAAGGACCAAAGAGATCAATGGACTATGGACAGATGGAAACACATCATCAAAGAAATCAGAGAATGGCAGAGATAACTGACCAAAAGGTAGCCTAACGGATGAACTGCCCAGCTTGTTTGGCTAAAGACATATTACTGAGCTAGCCCACTGCACTGAGACATAAGGCACAGAACTAGAGGCAGAAGATCTTTGGAAATGTACAAGACAATTGGATGCCAACAGGAGCCTACAGATGCCAATTTTTGAGTCAGAAAAATTGTACCTGGACCTCCTGTCAGGTAAGCTACCTAAAGCAAGTTTTTTCTTGGTCCTCTAAAAATTGAGCTTCTTTCCTTCCTTTCTGCATACTCCTCTTCCCAAGGAACATTCTTCTTCTCTTCTCTCAATACTGGCTACGGGACTATTCTTATTTGTCCAGTTCCCATCCTCCTTGCTATCTCAGAAAAAAGAAACACACTGCGTTAATTGGGCTTTTACTACTGCTTTACCAAAAGGCAACGGGAGATTTGGAAAATAGCAAGCCAGATCTCCAAAATTTGGAAGTTTCAAAGGCTCAGGAAACCACCTGAAAATAACTGGCATGAGTTTTTATGTGGGTGCATCCTTGCTCTAAGCGCTTCGCATGTACCAGCACATCGTTGTCATGGCAACCCCAGCAGATAGGTGCTATCATGATTAGTCCTTAAAATACAGAAACTAAAGTTTGCACAGTAGTCATGCCATTACCTGGGCTGTAATACAAAATAATCCAGGCCTTGCTTCTCACAGCATTTTCTTTGACTCTTTTCTGAAAAGTCTGGAAGTTTCTCTGCCAGGAAACCTTTCTTGATTCCTGGACTTCCTCGCATCTACCCACCTCACCCCCCTGAAACATTCTCTCAATAACTTGTAACTTCTCTGTGTGAAATAAGGGGAAATAGCACTCACTCTCGAGCACTGTTCTACCTGCTTTACGTAAATGTCTTCACGTAACCTTCAGAGACAAGGTAGGAAGCATTTTCCCCAGTCCGTAGGAGACAATGAGACTCAGAGACGTGAACGGTTTCCCTAAGTCAGGAAGCCGGTGCTCGCGGGCAGGGTTTGATCCTACACTGTTTCAGCCTTCCATGCTGCCCGCCTTTCGGCCAAGCAGGTCGTGGTCACTGATGCGGTCCACAAGGAGACACTGATTAGCAGAGAAGGCAAAACTTCCCCCATAAATTCAGAAACGGCAGCCAGTTGCCCAGGGACGAAAGTCTAGAGGCCTGGGCTGAGTAGGAAGAGACAACTCCCAGAAGAACACAAATGTCACCGATGTCACCGTCCTGATTCAAACCGCACCGGCAGGGCTCAGCGGAGGAACCGTGCACCTGAGCTGAGCTGGATGTGCTGGTCGGTGGGAGCCCAGCGCTTTCCACACCAGTCTTGCAGGTAACTTCTGTGTGCTCCTCCCAAGGCTTCTTCTCCGCCCTGTACCAGCCCTACATTACCTCCGGGGGTTCCTGAGTCCCAGGGGAAGATCAGAGAGGGGCAAGAAGCAGAATTGTCACTCCTGGCCCCTCCCCAGCCTGCCAGCAGGTTCCTCCCTTAGGTTCCAGGTGTCCTTAAGGCGTCTGACTTTTCCCTCCCGCCTGGGGACACCCCTGCTGGTTGCTTACGCCTAGCCCACTGCTTAGGAAGCAGCCGTCTCGGAAAGCTTCCTAAATGGTCCTCACTGGAGTGTGTCATCCTCTCGCCTCGGATTCCGGGACTGATACACACACACAACTACAAAACCAGTTTGAGGAATATTTTTATCGTAGATTCCTACTTGAAGAAATTATAGAAAATATAGAAGATATAGAAAGATTGCTTTAAAATATATAAGAAATTGTACTTTTGTCGCGACCTGTATCTATTTAAAATTCATTTTGGAACCATCGAAGTGATGAATTTACACGTTAAGACGTCTAGTCTTCCGCCCCCGCCCCCCTCCTTTCTTTACCTCCTGGGTATCTTTCTCAAAGCCTACCACATTCAATTCATTTAACCATTTCCTCAACCTTTACCTCTATGCTTCCAGTTTTAGAGATGTCTACAATGTCTTTTTTTATTTGTTTAACTCTGGTCTACTGACATCTGGTTGTGAAGGACAGGATTTAGCCTCTATCCTGGCTACCCCTACTTTTCTCCTGCTTTCCTCCCAGTATAAAAACATCACAGTGTTTCATCATTCACACTATGTGTAAATACCATCATTGGCCTGGAAGTATTTTTTTGCTGCCGAGCCCATCAGCGTACTATAAACACATTTTCTTCTCTATACAATTTTATTAATTGACTGATTTTTTTCATCAGCTTGATTTTGCCACATCCCTATTATTGTTCATTCTTAAGCTTTCCAACAGTATCATTTAAACACTCTGAATACAACTTTCCATACAGTCCAGCATATCCAGTAGCTTATCAGTTCATTTTCTTTTTCCCAGGGAGGGCCCTGTTCTTGGGCTCCAACAGAGACTGGATATCTCGCTGTCCTGTACAGCTCCCTCCCTGGGACTTTTGCTGCCTTCTTATCTGTGTCCTGTCACTAGAACCCGAATCTTACTCTATTCTGACTTACACCTTCCCACTGGGGGAAGACCTCCTCTTTTCTTTGAAAGTGTATTTGAGTGGTCAGCTTTTTGAGAAGTCCCTTGTATGGAGTTGTCTGCTCTGTCCTCACATGGTGGAATTACTGTCCTTTGTCATGTGGAAAATATGTCTCCATTGTCTTCCTCAATTCCAGTGTGATTTTCAGAAGGATCAGAGCATCCTGATCTTTTGTCTTTGCTTCAAACATTTATTTTAATCTCATGATACATTTAGATTCTTTTCTTTATTGATCATTGTCTTGGGGAGTCAGGTCAGTGGGAGGAGATGCTAGACCCACCCAGAAATTAATTTTCTACAGTTTGAGGGGTGGGGGGGGGCGGCTTTAAAAAATGATTTTTCTCTCTCCTAGAGAAAACTTCTGTTTTAAGGAAATCATTTTAAGAACGCAGACTACTTTTCCTATTTTTTTTTTAATCCTTCCTTTACCAGTTTTCACTGTTTTACCATCTTACTTTCATTTCTTCTGGTTTGGGCTTTCTCCACTCTACCTTCTGAATCTTCAACTGAGTTTTTAGTTTGAGTTCTCACATATTTTGCCATCTAGAGTTCTTTCTTATTCCCTCTTTGTTCCTTCTGATATTTTTACATGAATAAATATTATCTGTTATTTCTCTGAAAGCATTAGATATTATTTTACTATTTTATTCTCATGTCTTTATTATCATATCCCCACTGAGTTCCTTTATTTTCTTCCTATTTTCCTTTTTTTTTAATCATTGACTTTATGACTTTATTACTCTTTTTTTTATTTATTTTTTTTAATTTTTTTTAATGTTTTATTTATTTTTGAGACAGAGAGAGACAGAGCATGAACGGGGGAGGGGCAGAGAGAGGGAGACACAGAATCGGAAGCAGGCTCCAAGCTCTGAGCCATCAGCCCAGAGCCCGATGCGGGGCTCGAACTCACGGACCGCGAGATCGTGACCTGAGCCGAAGTCGGACTTTTAACCGACTGAGCCACCCAGGCGCCCCAATTACTCTTAATTCATAATTAAGAATGAGACACTGATAACCCAATTGAGACATCCTGCAGCTGGGAAGGACTTGTAAGGAGCCGGCTTCCTTAAAGATGAATCAGCTGGGGAGCAGGGGCCTTACAAGTCCCTGATCTCAGGCATTTCCCCTGAGGCTGCTCTGTTTCTCTGGAGGAGAGGCCCCCAAGGTGCCCCCTGGAAGGGAATGCCAGGAGCCAATGGGGAGAGGAGTATGAACATTCCCCCATGGACTTCTGCAATCTCTTATGTTGCCTGATTTCTTCTATTCATCCCCGTCCCTAATCTGTGTTGGTCCTGGTGAGTTTGGGGCTGATGTGACTCATTTTCACCAGGGACTAAACTTCTAAGGTCATTGTGGGAAAGGGCTTGTGGAACAGAGAGGAGAAGGGGAGAATCTAGGGCCTGGCTACTCCACCCTTTCCAGACGCTCCTCCTGTCCTTGGCCCTGGCCATCCTCTACACCTGGTGGCTCCCCTTCCAAGGTCCTTCCAGAGAGCCTGGGCAGGGCCAGGCTGTCCTCACCAGCACTCCCTCCACAGATTCTTCCAGTTCTGCCTCTGTTCTGCAAGCTCCCCTTTAGTCACCTTTAGTCACCTTTAGTCACCACAGTGCTCTCTGTGACCACTCGTCACTTGTTCTCCTTATGACGAACAAACTAAAAGTGTCCATTCACTTGGAGTTTGTGGACTTAACACTTTTCTGAGTTTTTAACCTTCATTTCGTTGGTGAAGGAGCCAAATAGTTAAAGTTCACGTGATTAACAGTTATCAGAGGCCACCTGGCACCTGATATGATGTGGGCCAGGAGCAAATGGTCAAAGAAAAATCTTGAAACATTTTCAGTGCAAGAAGGTGTTTCTGTTGAAGCACTGGGGCTGGACTCCTCGTGGGCAGAAAGAGCTGCACTGGGATTACGAGGAGTGATTGATTATATACTTTTCAGTTGGGAGGGACAGAGATAAAGAATTTTCATATGTTAAAGAAGACAGGATCCTGGAGTCCTGGCTATTGTCAAGCTAAGGTTGTTTTTCCCTCTAGCAAAGCATTAACTTTGAGACATGAGAGCTCCTGGAGGAATGTGCCTCAAGTATCTGTGGATGGGCAGCGAGTTGTTGTAAGGAAATTTAATTTCATCTACATTTCCTTTTGCCTTTGCTCCTCCCCTCAGCTCCCCTATCCCATTGCGCACTGCCCTTATCCAAAGCCTTTTTCCTTCCATTTCAAACTTTTCCTTTTATTTCCAGGGGAAAAAGAGGAACCTAAGACTCTTGTCTTCAATTCAAATGGAAATATGGAATTGAATGTGATTCACGTGGAGATATTTTTTGCACGACCTTTTTTTTATTATTCTTCTCAGGAGTTAAGTAATTTTTTTCCCTTTTTTGTTTTATAGAACATTTATAGTGGAGGAAATACATCCAGAGAGGAAGCTGTGCTTAGCCAAAGGCTAATAGTCAATATTTTGACTGGACACATAGGAGAGACTCTATAGAGCTATTACAAAGGAGACCCAAAAGCTGGCAGTCATGGTAAATAAAACTTTTGTGTTTATGTCTGAATATGAAGAACATATTCATGGAATTAAATGGAATGAAAACAACATGAGAAGCACAAAGCCCAGTGATGATACGTGTGACAATGTGGTGGTTACTTTCATGTGTCGACTTTACGGGGGTGCCCAGATATTTGCTCAAACATAATTCAACACGTGTCCTTGAGGGTGTCTATGAGGGATGAGATTAATATTTAAGTTGGTAGACCAAGGAAAGCAGTTTGCCCTCCCCCACGGGCCTCGTCCAATCAAGGAAGGCCTGACTAGAACAAAAGTGCCCCTCTCCCAAGTAAGAGAGAGTTCTCCTGCCTTAAAGTCTTCAAACTGGAACATAGACTCTTCCTGGTCCTACAGCAGCTTCCAGCCTTTGGACATGAACCGGGACATCAGCCATTAGCTCTGCATGCTTTGGACTTACCAGCCTCCATAATCATGTGAACCAATATCCATACAATAAATCTCTTTTTATCTATCGATTGATCAACTGATTGATTAATAGATATGTGTGTATATATGTATATACACATCCTATTGGTTCTGCTTCTCTGAAGAACACTGCCTAATACACATTGTTGGTATTGTACTGACGACCCCCCTACTCCCATCCTTGTGTCTGAATCACAGTCACTGAGTTAGTTAGCAAATCTGGGATATCGTTAACTCAGCAAGCATTGGAGGTGGGTGCTTTATTCTTTCATTTAGCAAAAATATATTGATTACCACCTGTGTGGCAGTCCTGGTCCTAGGTTCTGGAGAAATAACATCTGCCAAAGACAGAGGCCCTTCTCTCATGGGGTTTACATTGTCTTGGGGGGCAGACAGAGCAAGCATGTCAGATGGCAATCAATGGAGAAGGAGGTCAAGCTAGGGAGGGTGGTCAGGGAAGCCTTACTGATAAGTTGGCAATCCATGAGAGTCTAAAAGAAATAAGAGAACCAATCAGGCAAAGGTCGGGAAGACAGCAAAGATTCCTGGCAAGTGCCCAGACCTTGGTGTGGGAACGTGTTCGGGACATTCAAGAAATAAGGAGGAGGCCAAGGTGGTTGAAACAGAGACATCAACGATGAGATTGGTAGAGTCATCCAGCAGCAGCCAGGGGCCAACTCAGGAAGAACTTGGAGGTCACATGAGAGCTTTGGATCTTGTTCCAAGTAAGAACAGAAAGCCTCTAGACTGTTTTGAGAAAAAGAGTGAAATTATCTTATTTGGGTCACTCAGGCTCCTGATGAATGTTAGCCTAAAGGAAGGACGGGGCAAAAATATTATTATTATTATAATACTGTCAATATTATTGTATTATCATTAAGATTATGGTTATTATTATGTGGAAAACTATGAAAGCTTATGAAGGAAATTGAAGAAGATACAAAGAAATGAAAAAACATATCATGCTCAATGAGATACCACCTTGCACCTGTCAGAATGGCTAAAATTAACAAGTCAGGCAACAACAGATGTTGGTGAGGATGCAGAGAAAGAGGATCTCCCCAAAAAATAAAAAATAAATAAATAAATAAATAAATAAAAAATAAAAAAAAAAAAAAAAGAAAGAGGATCTCTCTTGCACTGCTGGTGGGAATACAAACTGGTGCAGCCACTCTGGAAAAGAGTATGGAGGTTCCTCAAAAAACTAAAATAGAACTACCCTACGACCCAGCAATTGGACTACTAGGCATTTATCTAAAGGGTACAAAAATGCTGATTCGAAGGGGCACATGCACCCCAATGTTTATAGCAGTGCTATCAACAAGAGCCCAATTATGGAAAGAGCCCAAATGTCCATCGACTGATGAACGGATTAAGAAGATATGGTGTGTGGGGCACCTGGGTGGCTCAGTTGGTTAAGCGTCTGACTTCAGCTCAGGTCATGATCTCACAGTCTGTGAGTTTGAGCCCCGCATCAGGCTCTGTGCTGACAGCTCAGAGCCTGGAGGCTGCTTCAGATTCTGTGTCTCCCTCTCTCTCTGCCCCTTCCCCACTCATGCTCTGTCTCTCTCTGTCTCAAAAATAAATAAAAATATTTTAAAATATTTTTTAAAAAAGAAGATATGGTATGTGTATGTATATATATATATATATATATATATATATATATGCATATACACACACACACACATACACACACACAATGGAATACTACTCAGTGATGAAAAAGAATGAAAATTTGCCATTTGCAATAACGTGGATGGAACTGGAGGGTTTTATGCTAAGCGAAATAAGTCAGTCAGAGAAAGGCAAATATCATATGATTTCACTCATCAAATGAACATAGAGGAAGGGAAGGAGAAATAAGATAAAAACAGAGAGGGAGGCAAACCATAAAAGACTCTTAGTGATAGAGAACAAACTGAGGGTTGCTGGAGGGGAGGTGGGTGGGGGGATGGGTTAAATGGGTGATGGGTATTGAACGCACTTGTTGGGATGAGCACTGGGTGTTATATGTAAGTGACGAATTACTGGGTTCTACTCCTAAAACCAATACTACAGTGTATGTTAACTAACTTGAATTTAAATAAACAAAATTCTTAAAAAGATCGTTATTATTTTAAAATAAAGAACTACATTTGGCATACAGAAGAATAACTGGACTACAAAAAATAAAAACAAGAAATAAACTATAATATGTGAGCTGATAGATGTGTTAACTAATTTTGCCACCATATGGTGGCGATCATTTTGCAATAATACATGTACCTGAAATCCATTAGGTTGTACACCTTAAACTCATACGATGTAATATGTCAATTATATTTCAATAAAGCCAGAAAAATAATTAATTAATAAAATGTTTTTTAAATAAGGAAGTAAGAGTAACTGGAATGGGAAGGTCTGAGCCAGCACATCCCCACTTAAGTGGACAACAGAATTCCTGGAAGCCTTGCGAAAACAGATTCCTGAGCCACAGCCCAAGGGCTTCTGACTCAGTCCATCTGGAGTGGGGCCAGGAATGTGAACTCCAAGAAGCTCCCAACAGAGTAGCCTCATGTATAAATGACACTGATCTACAGATTTTCTCACTGCTTTCACTCTCCCTCACGTCCCGCTAAAACGTATATACTTAATACTGACAGAGCGTATCATATATTTTTTTTACTTGCATTCTGTCAATGCTTTTATTTAATCTCTGCTTACATGTTCTGTCATTCATTCCATAAATATCTGACGGTGTACTACATGTAAGCACATGGTAGGCATTGGGGCACAAGTTCTATTTTTTACGATCAATCATAGAATGTCCTAGAAAAGGAAAGCAAGAAAATGTATTTAGCGAAAGGTAATCCTAAGATGGCTGAGATGTGAACGGTATTAAGTAAACGTTTTACTGTAAGCAAGCGATAATTGTTGATGTCACCCGAGGATTTGAGAGCGCTTAGCACTTTAGAAGGAACCCATGATCTCATTTGATTCTGTCTTACACCATAGTACGCATTAGGTTTGTTTAGCAGATGAGGGAAAAGTGTAGAAAGATAAACGGGTTTTCTCAAGACACAAAGAATGAAAGAAGGAGCCTGGACTGGGACCTGGGTGCTCTGGTTGACAACCACATGCATTTTCCCTTGTAACTCGCTGCTCTTCTAAAAGGACAACAATGTGGATGGAGGTTACATTTCAACATAGAAAGTAAAAGGCCAGCTGGAATCGCTCATCAGTACAATCTTACGATCCTATTTTTTTCCATAAAATTCTATTATATTCCTCCTCAAGCACCTCCCTTAAAATGTCCCTTCAACATATACCCCTTATTATGTGGACTCATTGAAATGAAATGAAGGAATACTGGAGGTTATTGGAAACTAAAAAAAGGTGAGGAGCCATCGTACCTGCTTAAGATATCATCAATGTTCAGACACATAGATGGCACGCTCTAGAGAAGAGTTGACTCTTTTCTTAAAATATACACTATGAGCACCAAAATAACCCCATGGTAAAAAATATTTTTTCGTAGTAGGAGATGTTTGTTAAAAGAATACATGAAGAAAATAAATACCCTACCTTATAGAGTGCTTTGTGATTTGTTACTTGTTTTTGTTGTTTTGTTGTTTTTGGTACAATTTTGTTACTTGTTTTTAATTTACCATCACAGTAGAGGTCTAAACAAAGTATGTCTAGTAGCTTTATCATCATTGTTTTGCAAATGAGAAAGTCAAGCCTCAGGAGAGCCACCTGACCGCCCATGGTCACATGGGATCCATCTGTTGTTAGACACGCAGTATGGTCCAGGGGATTGACATAGCTACTTGACATTGATTAAGATGATGCTAAGATGAAAATATTTCCCTCTAAATGTAAATTGTCTTAAATGTATTACTTAAGGTTCTCTGGTTGTATCAGGAACTCACTGTGTGTGACAAGTAAAAAGGGACTTACTGAAGGGCTCTCAGGCAATCTCCAGAGCAGAAAGGAAACTGCAGAATTCAGCTTTGAGCTGATTAGAACCAAGGGCAGCTCTGGAGACTGGGTGGGGTGGACAATTTGACATCTGGGGACAGATTGTGCTTTGGATAAAGAGCCTACCAGGTCACCACTGACTGCACAAGAAACACCTTGATTTACAGTCTTAGCAAGACTGAGACATCGTGGGGGGAGTTAAATCCCTATTGTAAATGTGGGTGCTGTGACCTAAGGAGAAACAGACACTGGGCAGGCAAAATGACATCTGTCCACTCTTCTTGGTTCACAGCTCTGGCTTATTTATGGTGATGCCAAATGGAGAGCAGTCCAAACTAATCTGTGCAATTTTCCAATGCACCTTATTCCTAGCAAGTGGAAAAATACAGTTTAAAATGCAGAGTTGGGTAAAATCCCAAGGAAGTTGAAATTTCCAAGCCAACAGGAATAACTCTTTTATTGTTGCAGTTTTTCTCAAGAGAATAGAGCTATCAGAGCTGAATAGAACATTAGAAGCTCTGTAATTAATGGTCTGAATTAGGTTTGATTTTGTATTTAACCAAATTTTGAATGATCAAGGACCTCGGAGTTAAAAATTCTGAGTTGAAAGGACAGAAGCCGGTTGCTTCATCCTGGCAATTATTTTGTTCAAGTAAATCAAGGCAGTGGAATTTAGGTTTCTGGTTTCTCTTTCATATCAGAAGTTAAATTGAAAATATATTATTACAAAATGGCAAGATGAGATTTTTCTCACTGCCTTAGCTGGACCTCATGTTCTGCTAGAGCTCATAGGTGATATTGATAGAGCACATCATAAATATTTAGTTGCATCCTTGTCAATTCCTATATTTAATCTCTGCTTACATATTCTATCATACAGTCAATAAATATTTGAGAGTATGCTGTAGCTAGGCCGGGATACAAAGACACAAACACGAGTAGAGACTCACAGACATCATAATGTAGCCAGTGTGGCTGGAGAACAAATGATGGGTCTCTTGATTGCTTTTTTTCTAACAACAGCACCCCAAGGTAAGCACGGTTATGCCCACCGCATAGACAAGTTGCACCTAGAGTCTACGGACCTGAAGGTTATGGTGCCGGAATTCAATCCCTGTGCCCCAAAACCTGTGCTGTTTTAATAAGACAAAGGCTGCCTCAGAGGGACCAGCTATGTACATGAGTCACACATGGATAAATGCTGAAGGGGTTGTACAGTCCGCTAGGGGACCCCAGAAGACTTCACAGTTCGTTCTACCTGGAGAGATGGTGACATGCGACTTGAGCCTTGAAGCACATGTGCAACACTGTGCCAAGCAAAAAGGGAAGAAAAGACATTTCACGTAGAGCAAAAAATTAGCAAGAGGAGCACAGACTTTCTATGGAATGACGAATAGCCAGGTGATAGGACACATGCTGACGGGGGATCCTGAACATCATGCTGAAAAGATCAGCCAGACCCAGTCACGAAACTCCTACAAGGCATCGAAATTAGTTTTGTTTCTCAAAATACCGATGACTGTGGCTGAATGTGGCCATGTGACAGGAACCATCACCTGATATTTCCATCTTCCCAGTGTGGAAGCGATAGATATACAAGCCTGGGAGATGTATCTGTCTTGGTAGATAGATAGACAGACAGATGTGAAGAGAAATATATGTTCGAATTAATTGTTTTAGGGGCACCTAGGTGGCTCAGTTGGTTGAGCGTTGGACTCTTGACTGGGGCTCGGGTCATAATCTCACGGTCGTGGGATCGAGCTCCGGGTCAGGCTCCACACTGAGCACGGAGCCTCCTTGAGATTCGCTCTCTCTCCCTCTTTCTTTGTCCCTGTCCCCTGCTCACACACACTCTCTCTCTTCTAAAATAAAATTAAAAACAAAAGAATTAATTTTTTTTAATTTTTATTAAAATTTTTTTAACTCTTATTTATTTTTGAGACAGAGAGAGACAGAGCGTGAACGGGAGAGGGTCAGAGAGAGAGGGAGACACAGAATCGGAAACAGGCTCCAGGCTCTGAGCGGTCAGCACAGAGCCCAACGCAGGGCCCGAACTCACGGACTGCGAGATCCTGACCTGAGCCGAAGTCAGACCCTTAACCTACTGAGCCACCCAGGCGCCCCAAGAATTAATTCTTTTAATTCAGAATACAAAGTGAATACATTTTCAATACAGTGAAAAGTATCAATCAGCAGATACAAAATTGCACATGTTAAACCACACAATATAATCACAACAGGGGCACCTGGGCGGCTCGGTCGGTTGAACATCCGACTTCAGCTCAGGGCATGATCTCACGGTTTGTGAGTTCAAGCCCTGCATCGGACTGTCTACTGTCAGCACAGAGCCTGCCTCAGATCCTTTCTCCCCCTTTCTCTCTGCCCCTGCTCCACTCATGTTCTCTCTCTCTCTCTCTCTCTCTCTCTCTCTCTCTCTCCTTCTCTCTCTCTCTGAAATAAAATAAACATTAAAAAAAAAGCAATATAATCACAATAGTGATAACCAACAATAATGTCACAGGGTGGTGTATATAGATAGATTTTTTTTTTCAGAATCCTGTTTAATTTCGTGGGAACATCAGACAATGTACTCTCTTCCCCCAAATCTGAGATTAGACTTCATTTAGAAACAGAATGCTAACGGTGGCTTCGCTCAGAACCGAGAGCTCCCAGGACTGAGAACAGAGAAAGCAGGAGCCGAGGAAAAACAAGAGAATGACAAATGTGAAATAGATGCATTTTATAAACATATATTTAGGCCCATGCCCGTCAGAAATATTCTCACAAAGTATGTCTCTCACGTTGGAAACTATTGCTTTATTAAATCATTCACATGCTAGCCATCCCACATTCTGAGTCTATTTCTCTCAAAACAAATGAACATTAAAAAAAAAAAAAAAGGCATATTTGTCAGTGCAGAATGATTTACAAATTTTAGGGGAGGAAGCTGCCAGAAGACGACTGTCACATTGGTCTGACTCGTGTCCTACCCCTGGATTGGCATGACCCAGGGACAGTGCAGCCTGGCAGAAACCAAATTTCCCTAAGTGCTCCTTTAATTCCAGAAAGTAGAGCAAGCCTTGTTAAGCCTGGAGACTTCCAAGTTCTGAGATGCTTTTCTATTTGTTTGCTTGAATGTGTAGCACTAGGTGAGGGGCTTAAACTTTTACTAAAATACGGTGATGACTGAGAAAAACACAGATTTTCTTTCACTTCTACAGCCCAACATCAAATGCCTTATTAGAGTAGTTTTCTGGTTTTTTTTTTTTTAATTTTTCTGTTCAAGCTAATATGATTAAGTTCATTGAAGATGTCCAAGAGAACCAAGTAAAATTATTAAAAGAGAGTGTGTTTTATTTTCAAAGCTTTGGTTAAATTTTTATAGAAACAAACATAAGTAAATCACATACAAAAATCAGAGTTGTTTTTCTTCAGGATGTATTCGACAGAATATTCATTAAGATACAATGCAGGGGCACCTGGGTGTCCAGTCGATTAAGGGTCCGACTTCGGTTCAGGTCATGATCTCACGGTTTGTGGGCTCCAGCCCCGCGTCGGGCTCTGTGCTGACAGCTCAGAGCCTGGAGCCTGCTTCTGATTCTGTGTCTCCCTCTCTCTCTCTGCCTCCCCCACTCACACTCTGTCTTTCTCTGTCTCTCAAAAATAAATAAACATTAAAAAAAATTTTTTTTTAAAGATACAATGCAGGAGGTCTTGACAAAATCTGACCCGCAGAAAGAAGCATTTCTATTTGAAGCCATTTTGTGGAATATCAGCACATAGCTTTGTCTTCCTGAAATATATAAAAGTATTCTATTGTAAAGTAAATTATCCCCCTATCATCCCAGGTGGGCTTTTTTAAACAGAAGACAGATAGTGATATGCCTGTGTTCAAGTCCTGGAATGGCTTCCTGGCTCCTCAGAGTCATCGCGAAGGTTCTTACAAATGCACCCCTGGCATCCAGGAGCCGGCCCAGCACTCACAGATAACTCACAGCACAAATGAGTGTTCTCCCACTGACCACAAGCCATTTCACACCAACATCAGACAAGGCCGTTCTGCGGCCATGATCCACCAGACCTGGAGCAAGGCCACCCTGCCGCCTCGTCTGAACAGTCAAAACATCAAGTTCAAACCACAAAATGACCGAACATCGCCCTCTCCTGGCTAGGATAAGTCACTGCGCTCTCTTTACAAATCCGCATTAGCCTTGCTTCTCACCACATCAATAAGACAGGTATCCAATCACTGCCTCCTGACAGTATCATTCCTTAGCCATACTTTGATCCCTCCTCCACAACCACCCAACACAAGTCCAAATCTTATCAGCATTTCTTTCCAGCACCTTCCTGAGATGCCCCTGGTTCCTCCTGGGGTGCAAACTTCCTCAACCACACTTGTGGTTTTGGTGGGCATTGGATTTTCCCACCATGATGTGTTTTTGCCTTTGGCTATTAAATCCAAAAACAAAAACATGGCCTCCGATCACTTTTTCATCTAATTTAATGAAATTTTGTGAAGTATTAAATTGAGAATTGTTGAAGGTATGGCTACAGACTTCACATTTCAAATCTACCCTGTCAGGGTGGCTCAGTTGGTCAGGCACCTGACCTGGGCTCAGGTCATGATCCCACGGTTCATGGGTTCGAGCTCTGCACTGATTTGCAGAGCCAGCTTGGGATTCTCTCTCTCTCCCTCTCTCTCCGCCCCTCACCGACTCGTACTTTCTCTCTCTCTCTCAAATAAATGAATAAACTTAAAAAAATAAAAAAATAAAATCTACATGCTGATTTATTAAGAACTGTTTTGCAGGATGAAAGAGATTATTCCTAACAGGAAGTTGCAGGATCATAACACTGTTTCGTTTGTTTGTTTTTCATATAACATACCAAACTGTGGGCGTTCTTACCAACTAAGCCCAGCTTCCAGGATTGCAAGGGCAAAGGGCCTCGGATCCGTAGGAGGGAGGAGAGGGCATGTCTTGTAATCACAGACCGACAAACTTCAAAAAGGCCGTCTAGAAAGAATCACAATGTCTGTCTGGAAAACGTAATATTGACGATCTGCTCTTTTTTATGGAGATGTTAACTTTGTTTTTCCAACAACCAACATGTAGCACTGACCATGACAGAGATTTTATCTTTACTGACACATCTACAAAGACGCAGACATTTTTATGTCCTGGATGCCTGCTTCGTAAATATTGTACTCTCTGGGACGGCTCTATGCTATTGCTAGTGTATCTCTCAAGATAATAAGCTGAGGCTCATTATTACATAGTAAATACATTTTTCAATTTTTTCGTAGTGATAACTTCAAGTTTTGTGTGATTCATTGTCAGATGTGATTAAGGTTTCGTTGTTTGGTTGGTTTTTGCCTTGTAATATTACTAACAAAGAGCTTTTTTTGATTGAAGAGTGACCATTCTGTCATTTTTTAATTTTTAGTTTGTGTCTATGTTGGTGCCATTATTTTTTTTTTAATTTGTTTATTTTGAGAGAGAGAGAGAGTGTGTGTGTGTGTGTGTGTGTGTGAGCAGGGAAAGGGGCAGAGGGAGAGGGAGAAAGAGGATCCCAAGCAGGCTCTGCACTATCAGCACGGATCCCCTCTTGGATCTCGATCCCATTAACCAAGAGATCATGACCTGAGCCGAAATCAAAAGTCGGACACTTAACTGGCTGAGCCACTCAGACACCCCGGTGCCATTACTCCAATTTACGGTTTCTTTGCAGGAGTATTCTCAGTCTCTTGTTCGTTTTGTGGACGCTGTTTAGTTAATACCAGAGAATGTAATCTGCAAGTACATTTAACTAGGCCCAACCAAACTGCAATAACTTTGCAATTTGCTGAAAGCTAACAGAGATAACATGATGCTCTTGACCCCAGGGGTTATGGCTCCCAACTGTTCTCTCAGGAGGCTTTGCAGCTGTGCTTGAAAAGGAACCAGACACAGGGACCTCGTGAGGACACAGTCTTCATTGGTAATGAATCTCACTGCAGCTCAATTGCTGTACTTAAAAATACACGTGGAATGTTCTAGTTTTCCCCTCCTACACTGCAATAGAGCAGAGCACAGCTTCTCATACTATCTTTAGTGAAGGACTAGTGGGCTTTCCCCCCTTTCTTGGACACATACTTTTGCAAAATATAATAAAAATAAATGACTAGGAAAATAATTTTTTAAAAATGCATTCAAAACACAAAAGAAGTTTTTATTATTATGGTATCCATAGAACGTAAAATTACTGTCACGTGGCCATAGCTGTTTCTAAGCGTCCGCTCTCAGTTCCCGCGCTGATCTCATCACAGACCAAGAGTCTGTGGGTTGGCACCAGCCCCACACCTTGCTCAGGCAGGGCGGCCCAGAACACTGAGCGGGGAGGTTAGCTCCCTGAAGACAGAAGTGGGGGCAGCATTTGCTACTGTACCCCAGTACCTGGCAGGATGTCTGGAACGTAGAGGGTCCCCAATACACATTTGTCAAACAAATGAATGAATGCAAACAGGAATGATGTAAACGGAGCACCATTCATTCATTTACAAACATTTACTGAACATTTTGGTGTGTGTTAGGCATTGCTCTGGATGTGGGAAATGAAGCATTGAATAAAACGGACGCAGATCCCTGTGGTCACGTTGAAAAGAGGACAGCATTTATTAATATCAATCAAATGTGTACACCAAATGCTGGAAAACAGGAATATGTATCAGGTGAGTGTCTTTAAAAAGCTCATACCCTTGGGGTGCCTGAGTTGGCCAGTTGGTTCAAACTCCAACTTTGACTCGGGTCACGATCTTGTGGTTCGTGAGTTCGAGCCCCACGTTGAGTTCTGTGCCGTTGGCTCAGAGCCTGGCGTCTGCTTCGGATTCTGTGTCTCCCTATCTCTCTGCCCCCCACCCCGTCTGCTCTCTGTCTCTGTCTGTGTGTCTTTCTCTCTCTCAAAAATGAATAAACATTAAACGAGTTTTTTAAGTTCATACACTTTGATTTCATAATTTAATTTGGGAGAACTATTATATATTTGTTATATAAATATATTCTACATAATTATATAATGCATATAATATGTACATATTACTATATACACATATATGTGATATATATCATATATAGTGATATATATATGATATATACAGTGAGATATATAGTGAGAAATATATACCATATATATGTATATAGTGACAGAGTGAAAAGTTAAAAATCTACCACCTAAAAATCTGGCAGGCTAGAAAGAAATGTTTAAATAAAGATTTTTTTAAAGTGTACTTGGTGACATATTCTGCTGTTAAATTGTATGTCAACCAGAGTGAAATATTGGTGGATGAAATGATGTAACTGGATCTCGGATTGCGTCACAACACCCCAGGAGAAGCCAGGGAGGAGGGAAAGCGAGGGGAGGCACAGATGTGCCAGCGGCCTCTGCCCAAACGCCGTATCTCTGCCTTTGCGTTGTGATGGCAAGTGACAGAATGGCGAACACCTCCGTGGAGCTCACGATGGGCCCAAGCAGTGTGCCAAGTCCTTTAGCTACTTCAGTGAATCCTCACAAAGCCCAAAGTACACACCTACCGAGTGGCGGAGTAATGGAGGACATACCTGCCTACTCAGGCTGTCAGGCACGTCCCCTGAACCACACTCTGCAAATACAACTACAAAACCCATGCCAGCGGCTTTTCTAGAATTGGCGTGGCCTCCCCCCAAAAGCGAATGAGAGTCTAACTCCTGGCAAAAGACAGAATAAAAGGAGGTCTTGAAATGACATTCTCATCTGCTTTTACCCTCCCGTCAACTGTTCCTTTCAAACCAGTCAACGTCTGCCCTCAGCTCAGAACCCTTGTATCCCTTCCATCCTTGTCGAACATCTCTGCTAGAAAAGCTCTTCTCCCAAGTCCCTGTTTTAGGGATGGGACTTAGTCCAGGGTTGGTCACAATAAAAGTCTTCTCTCCTCTTTTACATTTAGCTTCCAGAAGCACACATCCTCTTCCTCCGTACTAGATGCATATAACTGGGAGAATGGCTTTTAACAGAAGTATCTTATCTACAAAGACGTAGAGGTCTGTCTTCGTCACGTCTTTGTCATGATCAAGGACCCAGGTGGTTTGGTGTGGCTAACGCCCGAAGCTCCCAGGAAGGAGTGATGGCAAGAGGTGAGCGCCCTGTGTACATTCCGTGCTAAAGAGTTGAGATGTTTCCATAGGCAAAACCACTAAAGCAAGACAGTAACCTTATCTGATTCGCACCCCAGAGTGATGAAAAGTTTGTGCAACAAGGAGGCAGGGAAGGCAAGGAGGACACAGAGGATGTCCTTACAATAGTCTGTGAGAGTTCCCAGGGCTTGGATTAGGCCAGCGCTTCCTACATTTGAATGATTAGCTCCCATCTTTACAGTGTTTGTATAGAGAGTAAAGATGACCTTTAACTCTTTTTTTAGTAATTCATTTAAAAACATTTTTTAAGTTTATTTATTTTTGACAGAGACAGAGTATGAGCATGAGCTGGGGATGTGCAGAGAGAGAGAGGGGGACACAGAATCCGAAGCAGGCTCCAGGCTCCGAGCTGTCAGCACAGAGCCCGACGTGGGGCTCAAACTCACGAACTGTGAGATCATGACCTGGGCCGAAGCCGGACGCTCAACCGACTGAGCCACCCAGGTGCCCCTAGTAACTCATTTTTAAAAGAAACTTTATATTATTACTATCACCATAAATTGCATGACAGAATTATTTGTCATAAATAGAGATAGAGGTAGGAAGATACATTCAAGAAAACAAAATCACAGTCTTGAATCCTAGCTAGGCATTCTTGCCATGTAGGGGTCCATCTTGGTTGATAAGGATGATTTTAGGGATACACTAGCTCCAGGCTGAGATCTTTCCTTCAAATAATTGGAAGGAGTGAAAGGGAATAACCTTTTCTACATGAGTCAATATCATGTAAAACCACATCCAAGAAGTACCTCAAATGACCTCACCCCTTTCCTGTACATCTCACTTCAAAGGAGTCCCTGAACAAGATCATGGCCTTGGCAGTGAGGAAGCGAACCCAAGGTCCACTTAGGAGGCCCAAATCATAAAACCAGGGGTCAGATGAGAAAGGCCGCTAATTTCTCATGTCAAGGTCCCTTCCCTTTTTCAGATGTTAGAGTCAACCCAGTTAAAGAAAACTTTTCAGGAAAACAAAATAAAAATTGGAAGATATGAAAGATATATATGTCATAATATACACATATTACATAATATATATAATACTTTTCTGTACCTTATCCACCGAAATCACTCCACAGAGATGGTAAGGAAACAGATATTTAAAAGAATTTTTTTAATGTTTATTTATCTTTGAGAGAGATAGAGTGTGAGCAGGGGAGGGGCAGAGAGAGAGGGAGACAAAATCTGAAGTAGGCTCCAGGCCCTGAGCTGTCAGCACGGAGCCCAACGGTGGGTCTCAAACCCATGAAGCGTGATATCGTGACTTGAGCCAAAGTCAGACGCTCAACCGACTGAGCCACCCAGGTGCCCCAAGGAAACAGATATTTTAAACAAATACATTGTAATGGTTAAGGATCTAAAAGAAGGTGATGACAGAAAAAGGGTTATTTCATATTTGCCCATTATTATAAAAAATAAGTTACATCTCTAGCTATCGTATGTCTGTATCTCTTTCCTTCTGTCAGCGTATTAAAAGGACAAAAACAATTGTAAAAGGTTCACCTTAATAATTTCAAGGATTTATAACCTTAACATTCTGATTGTTGTAAGAAACTACATTTTAAGCACATTGGTCATAGGAAATTTTGTTTGTTTAAACTTATAAACAATCTTTTTCACAGGAGCTTGATTTTAATTAACTTCCTTGTCATAACGAACTATAAAGGCCTCAAAGATTTTAAGTAGGCTATTAACTATATGTGGAACAGAGCATTTTCTTAAGAGTTAGAAACATCTAAAAGTATTCATTCTGCCTCGTAAAGTTACTACTCAAGTAAAACACGTAAATGCTTTAACAAGTTAACTTTAATATACAGTGGGAAAAAAATCTAATCTTTCACAAACTAAAAGAACAAAACGTAAAGTGCATGAGCTCGATAATCCAAACCTAAATTCTTCATTCAACCCGCTCTTCCTTCCTATCAAGTGTTACGATGCTTTGTGGGCAGCTCGGGATTTCAGCCGGTTGTGTAGGAAATGACAGGAGAAAAGTGGGTCCTGACCAGGCCTGGGAGCCCTGTATTCCTGGTGCAGCCAGGGATGGAGTTTGAAAGGGGGGTGGCCAAACCACACAGAAGGGACACGCAGGTGATGCTGCCGGTGGCAGGAAATCGTTACTGCCCACGCAGCACAGGAGGCAGGGCCTGAGGCTGCCGGATTGCAGCTCCTCTAAGGGCCCTGCCTCCAAATATAGTCGCATTCTGAGTACTGGGGGCTAGGACTCCAACGTGAATGGGAGGGAACACGGGTCAGCCCAGAACACCCAGGGCAGTTTTATCCTCAGCATGTGCCACACCGTCGGTTTTCACCCTGTACTCAAGACGGAACTCCGTAAGGTAGGCTTCTGTCTCCTGTTCTAGTTCCTCGCAAGGAAAGAGCACCACGTGCAAATGACAGCTATCAACCCAGCATCGAATAAGACACTGACATCTGGGTGCCTTTCGGACGGTCCCCTTGAACTTCAATGGGATTCCTAGATCTGAAAAGCCCCGAATGAAATAATAAAACCCAATTCCTGAAACTGCCCGGTCCAAGACAGGACCCTGATGCCACTGCCACACAGGTTGTGTTCCAGGGAGGGATTCACGCAGACTGTTCTGCAAGCGCCCCCATCCTGCACCCCCAGGGGTGCCAGGCCACCCCACCTGCCTGCCGCCCCCCACCCCGAGCTGGCCCCTTCCCTCCACTGATTCTAACCAGTCTGTGGCCCCCGTCCTCAACTGCCCTCCCACATAGAACAGCATCTGCTGTGAACAGGGGTGAAGGGAAGGAAGACAAAGAAAGGAAACGCCGTCTCTGACAAGGTGGGCTTAGGGAACCCTGGGGTGCGCTGTTCCAGCTGAGGCCCCCCCCCCCCCAATCGCTGAGGCTGAGCGGTAAGGCCGCCTCAGGAGACAGGAGTGGAAGGGACACCAGCCTTGGCATCATCAGACCTGAGTTCGAAACGCACGCGGCCGCCTCCCGGCTGTACCGTGCGGGCGTCGTAGCACACATTTATAACCACAGGTTTATCATCAAGAGCTGCGCTCTTCGATCCAGTGGCCACGAACCACACGGGTGGTTACTGAGCACTTGAAACGTGGTTGGTCCACAGGGAAAGAAGCCCCGACTGTAAATACAGCCCGGATTTCACAGTCGGTACAAAAAAGAAGAATGTGAACTAGCACGTGAACAATCGTATGAAGACTGCCATCAAAATTATATTTCTGACATGCCAGTTCAAATATATTATTCAAGTAAATTTCACCTATGTCTGTGGCTTTTTAAAAATGGGACGACTAGACCATTTTAAATCACCTATCTGACTTGTGTTCGGTTTGTACTGGAGAGCACTGATCTATAACACGACTTTGATGGCCATCTGTCCTGGTCTGACCAGAAGAGTCTTAAATCATGCCTAGTGTCCTTACGGAATGATCCAGTTTGGCACTTTTCCTGGATTTTTTTTTTTAACAAAGTAGTACTAATAGTTGCGTGAAAATAAGCTGGAATGAGTTTGCAGATCGGCATGCTACATACCTACATACCTATATCACCTATTTCTTTTCCTGACCCTTTCCAGAAGCAATTTTACTTACACCTCCCTTTCAAGGACACATGCAGGCACTTACGGATTAAACAAAATGCACTCAGAAACAGGCATATTTGCAAATACTTGCGCATTTTGACAGCTGCGGCTTCTCCTTATGTTGGTCTCTTTATATTGGAATGACACCACAGCTGGTGTGGGCACACTGTGAATTATGTCTGCATCATAACCAAAGTCAAGGGCTTCTCTGCTCCCCAGCTTTCTTAACTTCGTAAGACCAACATTGTTTCCATGCCTCTGCGCTCACCCAGAATGTTTTGTAGTATCATCCCCAAACTGGTGTCTTCCACATGGCAGAATTCACTCTGCCATTGCTAAGTGCTTCAACATCCATAGAGACTTTTTGACATTAAAACTATTACGGTCCATAGGGAGAAGTCAATGGAAAGTACCAATAATTCCGACTTTATTAACTCCAAATGGAACTTTGAAAAAGACCGAAGGCAATTTTATTTTTAACAGCTTTAAATAATAACTATATTGAAAAAAATATTTTCAGAAAAATACCAGCTCCATGGTATTTTAAAAAAAGATAGGTCTTAAAAGTTGATTCAAGTATTTGAATATAAAGTATTACAGTATTTGAATATTTAAATCTATAGCAAGAAAAAGGACTCTGTTTGCCATTTGAATGATTGGATAATCAATATAAAGTTGTTTAAAATTTTTTCTTCGGTATACACAAATATATGCTATTTTTCTTTTTCAGAAGGAGATTTTTGAATGCAATTAGTTTGCAGATCTGCCCCTATAATAAACCAATGTGTTGGTTAATAAATTGATATTTTAAACTTTTTTTTTTTAATTTAGGGACTCCTTTTTATTCTCAAAAGTGTCCCAAGATAGGTAGGTGGTCTACCATTTGGTCAAGAGACAAGCCCAGAAACAACCATAACCCCCACCCTCCAGGGTTGTAGCCGAGATCTGTGGGCTTCTGTGTGAAATGGTGTGCACATACATCCTTCCAGATGCATCAGTCCTACCTGTGACTATGATACTTCCACAATACCCCCGTTTCCCTCCTTTCCTTTTGCCTCATCTTCAAAAGCACTGACAATCAATGGTGTTATTATTACACTTTACTAGTACGTTAAAAAATACCCTTTAGCTAAGAACTGAATCATTAGCATATAAAACTTCTCACCCAATTTGCCTGTTCTGAATAGCTCTCTTTTCGGAGACTTTATGGTATAGTATGAGACCAAAGAAAGTGTCTTTGTCTTCAAAGTGACTACATGATCTCAATTCAGAATTTTTATTACCTAACAACTGTACCTTCCAAGTCAGGAGAATACTAATTAAATCAAGGCCCTAGTGGTGTAATCTTTAATCATAACCTAACTCACCAATATATGTTTTAGCGTTAAACAAAATACAAAGATTAATTTATTATGCTGTAATTATGTTAATTATGCTAATTTACTACCTTAATTATTAAGACACCACCATACCTAAGATGCCTTAAAAGTGAGTATGTAAATGAAAAAGATGATGACATTCCATTCAGAAGGTTGAAATCAATTGTCTTTTATCGTTTGGGGTTAGATTTACATTTTCTAACACGTGGTCTTCCCAAATTTTTTATTTCGATACTATTATTCAAAATAGAAGATAAAGGCTAATGAATCAGTCAGAAATCTACCCTGCCTGAAACTCTACAGGACACAGGCTGAATTTAGAGAAAAGAAAGGATCAGGTCCTGCCTGAAACACTGAAGGCCACGGGTGAATTCAGAGAAAAGGAAGGATCAGGTTCTGCTATTTCCTTCAGTCGTACTTCTGAGCCTGTGCCCTGAAGCCTGTGCTTAGGGACACAGCGGCCTTCAAGGACAGCGGCGTCGCGGCCCCTACCGGGCTCGTCCAGACCCAGCAGGCACAGAGCGCCCCTGGCAGCTCTATACCAGAGGCAGCCGTGTCTGGAAAAGCCCAGAATTTCTGGACCTTTCTGCGGTTGTATTCTCTCACGAACTGCACTCACTGCAAGCTTGTGAAGATGAGACTCACTGCTGAGGTTAAAACAGAAGTCCCAGTTAAAAACGCAGAGCAACCTGTGATCTGGAAAACCGACGGTTCGAACCTTCGAGAAAAACTGTCACGGCCCCGTGAGCCATTGCTTTCGCGCCTCCCCCTCCGTTTACAACTAGTCAGACATCCACCGGGACTGGAGCGGTCCGTCCATCCGCGCAGGGGGCCGGGGGGGGGGGGGGGGGTAGGCTGGACCTCGGGGAGGCTGCAGAGACAGAGGAATCGGGTGGCAACCGGGGGGCAGCGGCCGTGGCGCTGGGGTGGCAGCAGAGACAGTGGCACCGGCAGCAGTGGGCAGCAGCGAAGAAGGTGGAGGGTGAGACTGGCGGGAGGCGTCTACAGCTGGAGGGGCTGGCTGCTCTTCCTTAGAGCCCAACTTGCTGAGAAGCCTCCTTGGCTGCGGACTGGGGGAGGGGAGGGGAGGCGAGGGGAGGAGAGGAGAGGGGAGGGGAGGGGCGGGGTGGGAGAAAGGCAGACAAAGAGCTCTAGAGGAGCACACTTCCGGCCCGTCTGCCCTGGAGTTCAGCCAAGAGGCCTCGCTAGGTGCCCTGGGATTCCCCTGCCTGTGGATTCCCCCCAAACCTGAGCAACCGGTGGGCACGCCCAACCCCAAGGGCTAGCACGCACCTCCCCCGACTCTGCCACTAGCCCCACCCCCCTTTTTTTTTTTTTTTTTTTTTTTTTTTTTTAGTGTAGGGTCCACGCGGGGGCTTGAGCTCATGACAGGCCCAATCCAGGGGCAAGACCTGAGCTGAGAGCCCACTCTTACCCGACTGAGCCACCCACCCAAGCACCTCTCTTTTTAGGCCGGCTCCCAACTGCAAAGGCCACACAGCTCAAGGAAGAGAAACTAAAACCTTGTGCTCAAGCGCCACCTACTGGAAAACAAAAGAAAGGCTTCTAATTGCCAACCTATTGAACTCCAAATGAATAAAATCTTACCCAAGTGTGAACAGTGTTCAGTATTTCAAGGGCAGCGACAGAAGCCCGTTTCATCGAATGCCAGGAAAAAAATCACAGTAATACGGTATCACAAACAGAAAATGACAGATCTTCAGCAACCAAATAGAGACATGGAGTATTGTGAAGTCACTCATTTTTGACAGCTGTAATGAAGAAATTCAACAAGCTCTGTAAAAAAACGCAGGCAATTCAGTGAACTCAAGAATAAAATTAATGAATGGGAGTGCTTTACCAAGGAGACTGAAATTCTAAAAAAGAACCAAACAAATTCTGGAGCTGAAGAACTCAATAAAAGAGATAAGGAATGCATTGGAAAGCATTGGAAATAGAGCAGATAAGATGGAAGAGAGAATAAGCAATCTGGAAGACAGGAACCTAGAAATGATTCCGGTGTAAGAGACAGAAGATCTTTTAAAGGTAAAGAAATCCTCTGAGAATTACCAGACTCTGTTAGGAGAGTGAACATAAGAATAATGGGCATACATACGTGGAGAAGGAGAGGGGAAGAAGGCAGAGAGGTTATTTAAGGACACTTCCCAAACCTGAGGAAGGAACTGCAGATCCAAGTCCGTGAAGCTAATAGAAAACCTTATTATCTCAATGCAAAACTACCTTCTCCGAGGTACGTTACAGTGAAGCTGTCAAAAGTCAATGATAAAGAATTTTAAAGGCAACCAAGGAAAGAAAGTAACTGACAAAAACGAAAACAAAACAAACAAACAAACAAAAACCACTCCCATTAGGCTATCAGCAGATCTTGGGCAGAAACTCTACAGGCCTGGAGAGAGGAGAATGACATATTTAAAGTATTGAAAGATAAAAAACTGTCAGTCAAGAATAATCTAATTTAAAACCTGGGGCGGGGCACCTGGGTGGCTCCGTGGGTTAAGCATCCAACTCTTGATTTTGGCTCGGGTCCTCATCTCATGGTTCAGGAGTTCAAGCCCCACGTTGGCCTCTGTGCTGGCAGTGAGGAGCCTGCTTGGGATTCTCTTTCTCTCTCTCTCTGCTCCTTCCCCACTTGTGCTCTCTCTCTCTCAAAATAAATAAATAAATAAACTTAAAAAAAATTTAAAGAATACTCCATCCAGTTGACTTATCCTTCAGATATGATGCACAAAGTCCCAGGCAAAGCTAAGGGAGTTCACCACCATTGGATCTGCCTTACAAGAAATGTTGGAAGGAGCTGTTCAAATTTTAATGAAAAGACAAGAGTACACAAAACTTTGATTAAGGTGATATATAGGCAGTCAGAATTTTAAAACAGTAACTCTATTTTGGAATTGGGTGTCATTTATAGCATAAAGTTTAAAAGAAAGAAATATTAAAACTATAGCCTCTACAACTTGGTAACAAAATCACATTAATTTAACATTAATAATATAAGAGAGGAATAAAAGGATGGAGGCTTTATAAGTGAATGAAAATAAGTTGCTGTCAGCATAAAATGACTATTTTATTTATAAGATGGTTTGTGCCAACCTCATGGTAACCACAAAACAAAAATCTGGAGCAGAGACATGAAACATAAAGAAGAGGGATACTGAGAAAATCACCATGGAAAACCACCAACTCACAAAGGCAGAAACAGAAGAAAAAAGAAACAATGGAGATAACAGAATTGGAAAGCAGTAGTAAGTCCTTACATATCAATAATCACCCTAAATGTAAATGGATTGAACTCACCAGCAAAAAGGCACTGCATAACTGAATGGATAAAAAAAGCATGATCCAACCATATGCTGCCTAGGGAGAGGCATTTCAGCTCTAAAGACACACATACGCTCAAAGTGAAGGCGTGGAAAATGATATTCCACGCAAGCAGAAAACAAAAGAAGGCAGGCATAGCCATGCTCCTATCAGGCAAAACAGGCTTCAAGCCAGAAAACATAACAAGAGACAAAGATGGTCATTACATAATGAGAAATAGATCAAGAAGTTACAACAATTATAAATATGTACATTCCTGGCACCTGAGCATTGAAATATAGTAAGCAAATGCTAACAGATCTTAAGGGAGAAATAGACAACAATACAATAATAGTAGAAGACTTCAATACCGCACTATCAGCAATAGATAGATCATCCAGACAGAAAGTCAACAAGGAAATATTGGACGTGAACCATGCGTTAGAACACATGGACCGAATAGACATATACAGGACATTTCATCCAATAGCAGCAGAACACACATTCTCCTTACATGCATGAACTTTCCCCAGAATAGATAATATGCTAGAACAGAAAACAAATCTCAGCAAATTTAAGAAGATTGAAATCCAATATATAAATGTATCACAGTGACACATTGTACACCTTAAATTTACATGTTTATTTAAAAATGAAAAAAAAATGTCTTACCTGCTTTGATCCGAATATAAAAAATAACACCTTTTTTTTGCTAATTTATTTAAGTACCATAAATTATGCCAAAGGTGGTGTTGAGAGTGAGTTGAATCAATGAATTGATATGGACTGGTATAAATATATTATGCATTATTATTCATTATCGCATAATATTTTATGACATACAGAGGAAGACTCTATCTTAGATTTGCATCCTGGCTATGCTGCTTACAAATTGCATGATCTGAGGCAATCGGTTTCATCTTTCTGGAATCCTGTATCTATAAATGGTTATGGATTGTGCTTGGTTACATAGAAAGGAAAACCCAAAATGACTAACAAGATAGGCATGTATTTCTATCACATGTATTTCTATAACTCTAGTCATCTGGGACCCTAAAACTTTCTATCTTTCTGCTCTTTCATTCTCAAATTCTGAGCCCAGGAGCTTTTATTTTTAAGATTATTTCATAAACAAGTACAGTGCCTGGAGCTCCAGCCATCACTTTCATAGTCCAGGAGGCAGGAAGAATGAAAAGGAGAGGGTCAGAAGCCCAAACAAATTAGGTTCCTTTAACATACTCCCCAGAATTCCCACACAACACTTCCAATTACATCTCCGTAAACAAAATGTAGCCTCACGGTTTCATCTAGCTGTAAGAAAGGGTAGGAATTTAAGCCTTTAGCTAGGTACACTGACAGTTCCAAATGTAGTAAGAATTACACTCCTTAGGAAGAAGACGGGCATGGATATTGAGAAGCAACCACCTCTAGCAGTGTATTTATATGTAAAATGGAGTAAATAATGCCTAACCAAATGGTGTGGAATCCAGTTCAGGTTTCCGCTAAGAATCACGGAGGCCTGAGAACCAGGAGCACCGAGGGCAGAAGACTGAAGTTAATAGCAGTCAGGCAGAGACTTCATTCAACCTTTCTCCACCTTTTTACTCTCTTCAAGGCCCTCAGGGTGTTGAAGGATGCCCATCCACATGGGGGGAAAACCATCTGCCTTACTGACTTCACTGATTCAAATGCTAATCTCTTCTAGAAACACCCTCACAGAAACACTTCCAAAGTAATGTTGGAGCAGATACCTGGGCATCCTGCGGCCCAGTTAAATTGATGCACAAAATTAACCATCATTCCCTGTGAAAGCAGCCCACCCTCCCAAACATGAATCAAGTAAAGTCTTCCTTCACTTCAAGACACATAATAAGCTCACCTAGGGCAGTTTCCATGTGAAGGGAGGCCTATTTTCCTTAAGATCAACTCAGCCAGCCCTCGTTGCCACAAGACCCAAACCCGGTGACATATATCGGCATCTTTGGGAGAAGAACAAAACCTGACTGGAGGAAATCGTTCCTGCACCAAAGTAATTGCAAGATTTTTATGATCTATGTTATCATAAAGCTAAGGGATCTGTATGAGGATGCATTTTCATGATGTCACATCAAGGAGAATATATTTAAAAACCATAAGGAGCCAAATTTATTGAAATGGGTGCACCTGCCAGAGAGTCTGAATTTAATGTATTACCTCATGCTGTTGCAGATAGCTCTGACAGGTTATTTGGGTTCCTTGTTGTTGCTGTTGCTGTTGTTTTATTTGAGTATAGTTGACACATGATGTTACATTAGTTTCAGGCATACAACATAGTGATTCCACAACTGTAGCTGTTATGCTCACCACAAGTATAGATACATACAGTCTCAGTGTATTTGGTTGGTTGGGTTGGTTGAACCTTGGACTTAATGGTAGCTTAGAGAAACAAATATATTAAAGTGAATATATCACCCCATGACCTGTATACCCACCCGCCCATGCACTGCATTCCCTTGGAGGAACCAGAAGACCCTGCATCCATTAAGACATTGAGAGACGCATTAGGGAGTGGGTCACCCGCATCTTTGCAAAGCTCAGTGGTGACACTGCTGTCTGTACACCATATACCAAGGAAGGAAATGCCATCATTGAGATGGATTCCCTGATTTGAAGGGTGCAGGTGGCAGAGTCCTAGAATGGCGGAGTTCAACTGGCAGTCCATAACTCCCAAAGGCAAAGAGGGTCCACTAACCATAATGGGATAGGGAAGAAGTAGTCACCAAAATGTGTTGACCCACTGGCATCTTTGGCAGTGGCTAATTGACCATGATGTCCCTACAATGAAAGAGGAAAATGGCCTATTGAAATGTTACTTGATCTCTATACCAGGAAGATCTCGTTTTGTGGCCAGAATCTGGACTTAAGACCTCAAAATGGAGGGTCATGAACTTTTATCTCGGTTCCATACCTAAGCCATTCACAAACCCGGAGTGCCTTGACTAAAGTGTAGGCAGGCAGAGAGAGTCCGTTGAGAAGGGACCCTGCAGCACCAATACAAGTGTATAAAGGATTCCTTTCTTACACTTCCCCAAAGGTATGTGTGGCCATTTAATGAAGTCACTAGACCCTGGAAAAAAAAGGAAATACCTAGACCTTTGGGGATTATTAGGCTTTGGCTCTGAATTGATACTATTTCCTCAGCACCCAAATTATAGAATTATAGAATTACAGAATTCCAGTGAAAGGAGGGGCCTATAGTGGTGAGATGATGAATGAAGTTTGGGCCCAAGTTTGAATCATGGCAGACCATGGATTCATTAATGGAACTTATGGGTATTTTCCTGTTTTGCTGAATGTGTAATTAGAATAGACATTCTGACTTTGGAAACAAGATCCATTATGATAGAAAAGACAAAGACGAAGCCCCTAAAACTTCCTCTCCCGACTGGTATACAAACCAATGACAATACACTTGCAGGGTATTTGCAGAAATTGTGCCACCATCAAAGACTTGAAAGATGTAGGGTACATGCGTATATCTAATTTGCCTCTTCTTCCTATGCAGCAGATGAAAGGGTGTTCCAGAATGACTTTGGATTGTCATAAACATAATCACATGATGCTGTAATGTAGCTGCTCTTCCTCATTGCTATCTTTATTAAAGCAAAGAACACAGCCCTGGATATGAAGTATTGATTTGCCAAAGGCTCCTTTGTCTCTACTAGTTAATAAGGACCACCAGAAGTGGTTTGCATTTTTCCCAGTAGGACCAAGAGAACAGCTTTGCAGTCATACCTCTGGGGCTCATCAACTCTTTTGCTGTCTCCCATAACATGGTTCTCAGAGATTGTGATCATCTTGATATTCCACAAAATATCACACTGGGCCACTACACTGATGATATTGTGATAATTTACCAAATGAACAGACATAAAAGTTACTCTGGATACCTTATTAAGATACATGTGAACCGGAATATAGCAGGCAAACTTCATGAAAATTTAGGACCCTAACATTTCAGTGATGTTTCTGGCACACAGTGATCTAGAGCATAAAAGAAGAATGACATGTAATGGCATCTTGCGATGGCTGCCACTGAAATAGAGGTATAATGCCTGGTGGGCCTTTTGGATTCTGCATTTTGGTAGGTTGTTTGTAGTAGCATTTGAGTATGTTGCTCTGACCCACTTATCAAGTGAACCAGATGCCTGTCCATTTTAAGTGGGGGAACAGAGCACAAGAAGGTTCTGCAGCAAGTTCAGTCTATGGTGCAAGATGCTCTCCTACTTGGGCCTATGACCAAGAGGTAGAATGATACTTGTAGCATTTGTGGATGTTCAGAGCCTTTGGAAAACACAGATAGGGAAAGCATAGCTCAGATCTCTAATGTTTCACAGTAAGTTCAAATCTTCTGCAGATAACTATTTTCTTTTGTAGAAATAGCTTCTGGCATGCTCCTAGGCCTTAATGAAAGCTGAATGTCTAATGATGCTTCATCAAGTCACCATAAGGACAGACACCTCTCTGACCCAATAAGCCATGAGATTGGACATAAATAGCTACAATTTATTATCAGGTAGAAAAGGATTTAAGATCTTGCTTGAGCAAATCATAAAGGTACAAGTTATAGGACCAGATAAGACAACCTTCATCAACTCCTGTATCACCTCTTTCCCTTCAAACCATACCTATAAACTCAGGGGGGGTGTTACTGATGACGTGTTGAATGAGAAAGAAAAAAAACTCAGGCCTGGTTTGCAGATACTTGTCCTGAATATGCTGGCCCCAAGTGAAAGTGAATGTTGACATTGACACAATTATGGACCCACTCAGGAGTGGCCCTGCATAAGACTAGTAAAAAGAAATCTTTTCAGTGGAAAATGGCCTTGTGTCTGTGGCATTAACTAATATCATAGATACCATCACCTAGATAGGTGGAACTAATATAATAAGAATGGAGCCTTTGAAAACTCAGTTTTAGTGCCAGTTGGGATAAAAGGACACTTAAAGCATGGGCTTGAAGCTTACAGAACACAGTAAATGCTTTGAATCCATGACCAATAAGTTATGCAGTTTCTCCTACAAAATATATACTGGTTCAACAAAAATGAACTATTAGGCCCTCGTCAAAATAAAAAGTTTCTGCACAGTGAAGGAAACAATCAGCAAAACTAAAAGGCAACCGACAGAATGGGAGAAGATATTTGCAAACGACATATCAGATAAAGGGTTAGTATCCAAAATCTATAAAGAACTTGTCAAACTCGACACCCATAAAAACAAATAATCCAGTGAAGGAATGGGCAAAAGACATGAATAGACACTTCTCCAAAGAAGACATCCAGATGGCCAACTGACACATGAAAAAATGCTCAACATCACTCATCAGGGAAATACAAATCAAACCCACAATGAGATACCACCTCACACCTGTCAGTATGGCTAACATTAACAAGTCAGGCAACAACACATGTTGGCGACGATGTGGAGAAAAAGGATCTCTCTTGCACTGCTAGTGGGAATGCAAACTGGTGCAGCCACTCTGGAAAACAGTATGGAGGTACCTCAAAAAATTAAAAATAGAACTACCTACCCCTATGACACAGCAGTTGTACTACCAGGTATCTATCCAAGGGATACAAGTGTGCTGTTTCAAAGCGGCACATGCACCCCAATGTTTATAGCAGCACTACAACAATAGCCAAAGCATGGAAGGAGCCCAAATGTCCATCGATGGATGAATGGATAAAGAAGATGTGGTATGTATAGACAATGGAGTCTTACTCGACAATCAAAAAGAATGAAATCTTGCCATTTGCAACTACGTGGATGGAACTGGAGGGTATTATGCTAAGTGAAATTAGTCAGAGAAAGATAAATATCATATGACTTCACTCATATGAGGACTTTAAGAGAGAAAACAGATCAACCTAAGGGAAGGGGAGCAAAAATAATATAAAAACAGGGAGGGGGACAAAACAGAAGAGACTCATAAGTATGGAGAACAAACGGAGGGTTACAGGAGGGGTTGTGGGAGGGGGGATGGGCTAAGTGGGGAAGGGGCATTAAGGCATCTACTCCTGAAATCATCGTGGCACTAGATGCTAACTAACTTGGATGTAAACTAAAAAAATAAATTAAATTTAAAAAACAAAAACGAAAAACAAACAAGCTGGTTCAGGAATCAAGGGTGAAAATGGCAATGGCTCTTCTCACTTAGTTACTTACTAGCTCACTCATAACATGTCCATTGCCCATTCCTGAAACCTCGAGCTCTGCTAGTTTGGAGGTCTTGCTTCCGAGCAGAATTCTTTCACCAGAATGATAATAATTCCACTGCACTGGAAGTTGTGACAACCATTTGGCCATTTGGAACCCTCATGCCACCGAACCAGCAGGCAGAGAAGGGAGTTACTGTCCTGGCTACTTGACCCTGGACACCGGGGACACTGGATTCTCCTTCACGGGGCGGGCAAAGTCTGGAAACCAGGTTTCACCCAGGGCCTCTTGGGACTTCCATGTCCAGTAAGAAGAAATTGCAGGAAAACTCAAGCAACAACCTCAACGCAGAACCACTGACAATTCAGAAAGTTTGGCGATGAAGGTTTGGGTCATCCCACTGGGTAAAACATCCTAACCTGCTCAGTTCCGGTAAAGGAAAAACACACACTGACTGGTGGAAGAAGAAAGTTACAGGACTGTGGCAGCTGGTGCCTTTCTTACTTGTGTGTACATATTAACTAATTTCTTACCTCCTCTCCTTTCCCTTAATTTGATACAAGGCCTGCTGGTGATGGTTAGCTTGCCAATTTTGTGTTTTGGTAACAGAGTATTCAGATAGATCTGTGATGGAATTGAAAGAATAATTAACAGCAGCTGGAAATGCATAGTATCACTGTTGGGACTTTGTGGGTCCCTGCTCTGGGGAAAAAGTGAAAAACTCTTGGTACAAAAAGATAACTGTGGCTCATTAGGAAGATGTATGGAGTTGTTTCGGATGTTGTAAACAAGTTCAAAAATATATGCAAGGTGCATATAAATTGTATCAATGAGTAAATGTACTTTCTCAGCTTCAAGCCCATTCTTCTAAACTCTGTTGGGGGGGGGGGGGGGGCAGGGCACCTGGGTGGCTCAGTTGGTTGAGCATCTGACTCTTGATCCCGGCTCATGATCTCATGGTTTGTGAGTTTGAGCCCTGCATCAGGCTCTGTACTGACAGTGTGGAGCCTGTTTGGGATTCTCTCTCTTCCTTTCTCTCTGCCCCTCCCCTTCTCACTCACACGTTCTCTCTCTCGAAATAAATAAATAAACTTAAAAAAATTGTTTTAAATCTGTTGGGACTCTGCAGACCACATTTATATCTTGCCCACTGGCTCCACATTAGGGTCTGCCAATCAGGGCACAGGAGGGTGACCAAAGGTTGAAGGAAGAAGAAGGGACACACTCCTGTCATCGTCACGCAGGCGATGTCCCCTGACTCTGCTTGTAGCGGTTTGTTCCAACAGCAGCAGTCCATTCACAGACCCAAGCTCATCTTGTCCCTTCAGAGATCCCAGCACCGGTCAGCACCTCGTCTTTGGAGATGTGGTTCCAGCCCGCTGGCGCCTTCTATGAGCTCAGAGACACTGGTATGGTCAAGCAGCCTGTCTTCCTCAAGGCCTCCTCAGTTCTTAGGGTCCCATCTGCTAGTACGTAAGTTCTCACGATATCACCCACGTCCCTTTGTTCCCCCAGCCCAAGATGCGGTAACTGCTTCTTGATGTGGCTGCCTCTGTGAAAACAGCGTCCACCCCTCTGAATTTTCATCTCACTGATACTAGTTAGCAGTCGTTGTGTCAATTCTCTGTTAAAATAACTGGTGTGGCTTCTGTTTCCTGACTGTCCCCTGACTGATCTTGTGGACAAAACGACTTTGGACTTGGGGGAGATGAGAAATCCTGGGTGCACAGTGCACGAGCTATATAACTCGGTAAAGTCATCAGTCCAAGTGTTAGTTCCCTTATGTATAAAAATGAGATCATAGTGTTGCTAAAGCTGTGACAATTGAATGATAAAATTCAGGCGGAACAGGTTTATTCATGAAAACCACAGTGCAGATGTACAGAAACAAAACAACAATTTGATTATAGAAGTTAGCTTAGCTCTAAAACACCGATTTCCATTGATGGTGGAAATAACCTTGCCGGCCGACATGACTGCTTCTGAGTCAATCCCATCACTCTTCCCTTTTCAAGGATTCTTGCCTTCTGTCTTCTTCCGAGGTCTGTCTGGTTGGCTCCCGGACTGTTGTGAAGCTTAGGCAAAATAGGGCACCAGGCCAGCGCATCACATCCTGTCCTCACGGGCTCCTTGGGGGCCTTTCGTCTGCCTTGTTTTCGGTGTTATTCTGTCCTTGGTCCTCGCTGTGGAATTCTGGCTAGTTTGCTCCATCTGGATGACTCTCAGCCAATTGGGCCACCTGTCCCCCCAGTGACCCCAGACACACACATGCCGGCCGACACCCCAATTCAGGACCCTCTCAGTCTCGGCTCTGCTCCCTGGGGTCTCCCATGCTCACCAGGCCCTCTGCAACCTGGCCTGGGGCTCTGGACAGTCAGATGGCTTGAACCCACTGCCTCCTCATCCCCTCACATCCCAGAGGCGTCTGGGCCTCCCTCCCCAGGTCCTCTTCCTGGACGGATCTCCAGACGCCGTGGCTTTGTAGAAAGCCATGCTCTTTCTAAGAGAAAGGATTTGTTTTCACTGCAAACCAAGCTGTATTATTTGAATTTTCTGCCACAAGTGGATTGTTTCCATTTTATTTTTAAAATGGCACAGAGATAATCTGGGCAATAGATCGTGACTCATTTTTGCGTTCTTACAATATTTTCTTCTGAAACTGAGTAAACGCTTGACTGATGTGGAGAGGGGCACACTAAAAACTTTCCACAGCATGTGCAGATCCTAAAGCGTCTGGTGACACGTCCCGTGTCCCATTCTGTAGTGACTCATCTCAGCCGCTGGCCCACACAAAGCCAGGCAGCCTCAGCACCAGGAAGGACAGGCACCCAGTTTGGGAAAAGCAGAGCAATTCTCTGCTTCAGTAATTGTGGCTTTCAGTCACACAAGGAATATTGCAGGTTTATGCTAGATGAGGCTTGCTTCCAATTTATTATACATTATTCTACAAAGCATTACTCATTATTCCACATTTGTGTGAAAGATAATGTCGTTAGTAGGCAAGAAGCAGAATGTGGCTAGGGAGTTTACCAAAAAGAATGGATTCAAAACCATGCTTACTGATTATGATCCTTATTGGAGCAGGGACAGAAAAAGAACTGGTTATGTATTAGCAAAAATCAAATTGTGATTTAAAGGCAGTAATTTAGTTAACCGAATGTATGCCTGTGATTAAAATGCAATATTGCTGTGATTATAATGCAATCAGCAAATTATTAAGCTGCAATCAAAATGTAAACAAGTCCTACGTGTCTGCCAGAAGTCTCCTCAGCTCATTATTTTTAACTCAATCTGTAAACTAGTTTTTAGTAAATAGACCCTTTCATATTTCTCTGCTGTCACATTCCATTTTTTTCTTTTAATTTGTTAACTGAAAGAAAATATCAGAGGGATGTTCTCAAAGAATGTAGTATATCTTTCCAAGTATAATTTTTAAAAGTATACAGATCAGGGCTTATCAGTATTATTGTACAAAATTCAATTTGTTTAAAAAAAAACTAAACATCTTGCTTGTCTGCTTATGACACAAAAAAAGTCAGCAACATGTTAATGAATGATAAGCTTCACACTATTTTTATGATTGGTGAATTAGTTTACAAATTAAGTTAAAAGCTCACAGTACCTTGAGTATATAAATGTACTCAATGCCAGCCGTGGATTTGATCACACTTTGAAAATATTTTAATGCAGGTAATTATTAGATGTTAAAATTATAAAATTTTCAAAATGTAACAAAACAGTGCATTTTATTTAAATCATACATGTTGACCTCACCCCCCAGCTTTCTGTGGTTGGCCCACATTCTTTAAAATATTTGACTGATTTTCTGAACCTAAACCACACAAGAAAGAAAGAAACCACCTCTCAAATATTTCATCCGTCATATCCCAGTACCTGCCCCTAAGAGAAAACCTAAAATATTTTTCACCAACAATCTCCTAATTTTTACTTGAATTTAACATTATAGTGCCTACTGTTTACTATGAACCATCGTCTCCAGACTTCTTTGGATTCCTATAACATAATCTTCAACGAAGCTTTGTCTTTCATCGGAAAACTCTTGCTAGAAATTCTGACTGTACCTCTAATGTTGCAAGATAGGTGGGCTGGGCTGTCTTCAGGTTGAGACACAAAAGGCTATTTCATGTAAGCAAAATAGAGTGCCTCAGAATTGTTTTCTTAGACTAGGGTGGGTCCCAGTGGCAATTACCGAGTTTGAGGCTTTGCTTTCAGACAGCCTGCATTGTCTGTCTCTGGGACTGGAACAGCCCGGAGGCATCTTAAAACTGACCTGGTTGTTAAAAGGAATTTTAATTTTTCCTTTCTATGTCTTCTGCTTTAAAATAACAAGCAACAAAGTTAAAACAAACAAAAAAAGTAAAATATAATCTTTTCTGACTAATTTTTAAACACTCAAAAGTTAAATATAAAATCAGTGTATAAATATTTTTAGGCATTTTTCTTTTTTCTTTTTCCATGCAAAAAATTTTATGAATCTGCTTTTTCCATATGCTTGCCTTTTAACTTACAATAAAATTCTGTGGTTTACTTATTCATTCTATAATTACTAAATATTTGAGTTGTTTTTAGTTGTTATTAACACATTATACAACTAGCTATCTTCATACAAATATTCCCACCTTTGAAATAAGTAAATAAAATGAATTGTGCAATCCATAAAACCAAAAAAAAAAAAAATTTTAATCACAACACTAAAGAGAGAACTCATTGAATTTTAAGAACACACTACATACACACAAGGAATATGTTCTGGGCAATGTTCTAAGTGACTTACACATATTAACTTTTAATCCTGCAAACAATGTCATAGAAGCGAGATCGTTTGTCATCATTACAGTGGTTACAGTTTATAGATAAGGAAACTGAAGCACAGAAAAGTAAAGCAACTTGCTCAAGGTCACACAGATAATACACGAAAGAGCTAATATTCCAACCCAGGCTGACTGGAGTCAGAGCACATTCTCACAACCATTACACTACACTGCCTCTCTAATGAGTGTAAAAATAGAGGATCCAAAAGTAAGAAAGACCGGATTGAGATAGTGGACTGAAAACAAAATGATAGGAGACACACACACACACACACACACACACACACACACAAGAAGGAAGGAAAGAAGGAAGAGAAGTAGAGAGAGAGAGGTAGGGAAGGTGGGAGAAAAAGGAAAAGGAAGGAAGGCAGAATCGCAAAATCTATGACATCGTTAGAAAGCAAGAAATAGGCAGCAGTGGAAGAGAACATGTGAGGAATTCCTGGACAATGAGGCCATCACAGTGGTTGGGTCGGCAGACCTGCTGAGAGCACCTCAACACACACACACACACACACACACACACACACACACACACACCACAGGAGGCGTCAGCAGTTGGCCTAGTCTAGAGCTTTAACCCCGGAACATGTCCTATGAAGAGAGTGAACTAACTCCCTTTGGATGGTTCCATGTAGGGAGTAAATACCTGAGAAATAAGGAAGCATTGAACCATCATAACAACCATAAAAGAGAAAGAAAGAAAAAAGAAGCCTCTATACAGAATGGGAACCACCCAGCCAGGTAAAGATGGCTTTACCTGGTCCTTTGGGTTCCCTGTCCTGCCTGACTGTGCCATGCCCATGACCTTAACAAACATGAGCCTGTCATCCACACAGCTCTCCCACCTTACTGACCTGCCTGGAGTCAGCTCTCTCACTCAAGGGAAAAGCCAGTGGGAAAATGGACCTAAAAATTGCAGAAAAACTCACACCAGCAACTTGCAGGAGGAGGGAGAGAATCACCAGATGGAACAATTGATCCTTAAAAGTCTAAAGTGATTCAAGACAGAAAGTAACTTAGAAAAAAAATTAATTAGGAGCGCCTGGATGGCTCAGTTGGTTGAACTTCCAACTTTGGCTAGGTCAGGATCTTGCAGTGGTGAGATCGAGCCCTTGCGCCAGACCCCGTGCTGGGTGTGGAGCCTGCTTAAGATTCTCTCTCTCCTCTCCTTCTTCTTTTGCCCCTCCCCTCACTCACTCCCTCCCTCAAAAAAATTAAATTAAATTAAAAAAAGAAGAAGAATATCTCTCCCAGCTAAAGAGAGGCATCAGACCTTGAGTTTACGTGCCTAGTCCAATATGAAATGGGAAAGCATTCAAAGACCATGACCTATATGCATCCTGATGAAATAAAAGAACCCAAAAGACAAATAAAATACCTAACAGCTACCATTATGATGGAAGATGGGGGAACAAGGATCAGATGGCATCTGGCAATTAGATTGCTACTAGCAATTGGTAATTAGATTGCTTTAAATAATGAACATTATCTTCAAAGTTCTGAGGGAAAAATGCCAAGTTTCTCCACTGGAAAGGTACAATGTTTCCTTTTCCACATTCTATTAAAAGCCAGTCACTACATCCGGCCCACTTCCCCTGGAGAAAGAACTATCAATGAATGCACGGACAAATGTTAAAAGTAACCACAGTAAAGATAAATATTTTGACAGAGATGCATTGAGACTACACAAATATTCTGTTTCTTCTGAAAGGTTCAGGCTAGGATTCCAGCTCTGCTTAAAGTACAGCCATCATGTACTGGCTCGGCATGTGCCTACACCAAGATGACAGCACACATTCTCCTCTCTTCTTCATACCTATGATCAGAGGCCCCTCCACAGCCCTATATAAACTAACACACACTGCCCTGAATCCTCTGACTACTTTCACTTTTCTTTTTAGAACTAGCTGACCCTCTATTGTAATTACCTATTGTAACCACCACAATGTAAATTCCATGAGAAAGGGATTTTTGTTTATGTCTTTCATTGCTTTATAGAGTGCCGACACAGAATCTGAAAATTGTTTGCTGAATGGAAAACTAAATATTAATATTATTTGGAACCAAAGGACTCTAACATTGTAATTTATATTTACATTAAATAATATTTCTTGTCTTTTTGAAATTCACCTATTATTCAGTCAACATTTAATTGAATACCTACTATATGCAGGAGTTTCATAGAGGGAGAAGTAAAAAATCGTGATGGATAAAACAACACTTTCTTTTTCTTATTATTGTTTATAAATGCACAGATCTCCACAATGTTATTTGAGATAAAGGTCATAATGGACAAATTACCAAATGCTATTGGCATTATTGCAAGAAACTGTTAAAACTAATAGATAAATAAGGATAAAACATCACAGGATAAAAAGTCAATATACAGAAATCTGTTGCATTTCTATACACTAATAACAAGCTATCAGAAAGAGAAATTAAGAAAACTTTCATTTATAATTGCATGAAAAAGAATAAAATACTTAGAAATATATTTAACAAAAGTGAAAGACCTATACCCTGACAACTGTAAGACACTGCTGAAAGAAATTAAAGAAGACATAAATAGATGCACAGATATTCATGCTCATGGACTGGAAGAATTCATATTTTTTAAATGTCCATATGCCCAAAGCATTTTACAGATTCAATGCAATTCCTACCAAAATGCCAATGGCATTGTTCATAGACATAGAACAAACATCCCTAAAATTTGTGTGGAACCAAAAGATCTTGAATAGCCAAAGCAAACCTGAAAAAGAAAAACAAAGCTGGAGATATTAAACTGTCTGATTTCAAACTATACTGCAAGTCTACAGTAATCAAAACAGTATGGTATTGGTACAAAAATAGATATATAGATCAATTGAACAGCAGTCAGAAATAAACTCACACAGGCATGGGTCAATTAACTTATGACAAAAGAAATATACAAAAGAAAGAATATACAATGGAGAAGAGACAGACTTTTCAATAATGATGTTGAGAACAGTGGACAGCCACATTCAAAAGAATAAAAATCAGGGGAGCCTGGGTGGCTCAGTTGGTTAAGCGTCCGACTTCAGCTCAGGTCATGATCTCGTGGTCTGTGGGTTCGAGCCCCACGTCAGGCTCTGTGCTGACCGCTCAGAGCCCGGAGCCTGTTTCAGATTCTGTGTCTCCCTCTTTCTCTGCCCCTCCCCTGCTCATGCTCTCTCTCTCTCTGTCTCAAAAATAAATGAATGTTAAAAAAAAAAAAAAAAGAGTAAAAATCAGATCAGTATCTTACACCACACACAAAAAATTAACTCAAAGTGGATTAAAGACTTGCATATAAGACCTGAAACCATAAAACTTCTGGAAGAAAACATAGGATCTAATCTTCTTGACACTGATCTTGGTAATGAGTTTTTGGATTTGACTTCAAACACAAAAGCAACAAAAGCAAAAATAAAGTGGGACTACATCAAAATAAAGTTTCCAGCAAAGGAAACAATCAACAATATAGAAGGTCAACCTTTTGAATGGAGGAAAGTATTTGCAAATCATATATCTGATCCTTAATTTCCCAAATATGTAAAGAACTTACACAACTCAATAGCAAAAAAATCCAATTAAAAAACAGGCAGATGATCTGAATAGACATGTTGGCAGATGGCCAACGAGTACATGAAAAAATGCTCAACATCATTTTTGATGTTTTGATGTTTCTCATCAGATTTGATGAGAAATCATTGATTTGATGCAAATCAAAACCTCAATGAGATCTCACCACACACTTCTTAGAATGGTTATGATGAAAAAAAGAAGAAATAACAAGTGTTGGTGAGAATGTGGAGAAAAGGGAATTCTTGTATACCATTACTGGGAATGTAAATTGGGTGCAGCGACTATAGAAAACGGTGTGGAGGTTCCTCAAAAAATTAAAAATAGAACTACCACATCATCCAGCAATTTCACTTCTGGTTATTCATCCAAAGAAAATGAAAACATTAATTTGAAATATATATGTGGCCCTATGTTCATTGTAGCATTATTTTCCGTAGTTGTTTCAGTTGGAAACAACCTAAATGCTCACCAAAGGATGAATGGATAAAGACGATGTCACACACGCATGCACACACTACAATATTATTCAGCCATAAAAAAGAATGAAATCTTGTCATTTGTAACCCTACTGACGGACCTTGAGGGCATTATGCTAAGTGCAAGAAGTCAGACAGGGAAAGAAATACTGTATGATCTCTCTTATATGTGGAATCTAAACAACAACAACAAACCAAGCTCACAGATACACAGAACATATTGGTGGTTGCCAGAGGTGGGGGTGGGAGAAATAGGTAAAGGGAGCCAAAAGTTACAAACTTTCATTAGTAACATATATTAGTCACGGGGAGGAAATGTAAAGCATGGTGACTATTATTATTTTTTTTTTGAGAGAGAGATAGAGAGAGAAAGAATCCCAAGCAGGCTCTGCACAAACAGCGTGGAGCCTGATGTGGGGCCCGAACTCACAAACCTCGAGATCATGACCTGAGCTGAAATCAAGAGTCTGACGCTTAACCAACTGAGCCACTCAGGCACCCCGGCATGGTGACTATTCTTAATAACACTGTATTGCATATATGAAAGTTGGTAAGAGGGTATATCTTAAATGTCCTTGTCACAAGAAAAAAAATCTTTTGTAAGTATGTATGGTGACGGATCTTAACTAAACTTATCGGGGTCATCATTTCACAATATATACAAATATTGCATCATTATGTTATACACTTGAAACTAATATACTGTTACACGTCAATTATACCTCAATAAAAGTTTTTCGAATTTTCTTTACTAGAAAAATATTGTGTCAAAAAAATAGCAAGCCCAGAAATAGGTGGAAGAAGGAAGAGAAAAAAAATTTTATGTTTAGTACCTTTAATGACACTCTCATGCTGTTTACCTGTGCTCTCATTGTGCACCGGACCTTGTCAAAGATAAACAAAGCCAGGCATTAGTTAAAACGTTATGGACCGATTTTAATCAGTAATAACTACTGCAATATGGAAAAGAGCCCAGCATGAACAGCATTCAACTTAGATTCTCTGGAAGGTGACTGCACAATTTAAAGGGAATGTGAGTACCTCGGGAGGGAGTGGGGGCGGTGGGCGGGAGCTCGGTGGAGACAGAGAAAGGAATCCCTAAAAGCAGAAAGGGGGTTGGTCCGTGTGACTAGGCCATTTGAGCTGGCTAACTCACGCTTATCCTTACCAAAGTCAGCTTCCTAGACTCTCACAAAGACCGGGAGGGCGCGGTCCTATCTTCAGGTGTTGGTTGGAACAGTAAATTCTTTTGACAGCCTGGACCTTTTCCACGAGGGAGGGGAACATAATGGGGATGGAGGGATTGCCTTGAGGATGCTGCCTTGAGCTGTTAGAAACTATGCTGGTGTTTGCTCGGGTCTCTTAGTAGGGGCTGGGTGGGGACACAATCATTTGTACTTAAGAGTCTGCTTTCAAATTGTAATGTTTTCAAACTATGCATGTGATATGAAGAGTATCAACTATCTTTGGCTGAATATTTTTTTTTAGTGTCTTAAACCTGGTTCCTGGCAAACTAAAACTAATTAACGCTTACTCCTTTCAGTTTCTGTATTTTGATTCTTTAAAATATCAACTTCAATATTGTATTGCTCTATGGTGCAGAAAATAAGCTACTTTAAACATATACTTATATACTTAAGACTTAACACATAGTATGTAATGTCTGATTCTGAATTAAGAAGGTTTTCTCTAAATTCAGCGGTGGAGAAAATTAGCTTCATAAAAATGATTTAGAACTAGATGGAAATGTTTTATTTCCGTGTTTCAAGAAAGAAAATTAATGAGTCTCTGGGATCATTAAACTCTAAATAAAAAGTTCCTCTGCCGAAACATTATTTTTTTTAAAAGAGTGAAAACATCTTTCGAGCCAATAATATGCTATGTAGGTTTGGAAAAAATGACTCATTTGGGGAGTGTGAATGTGACTAAAATATTTAGTGAGCTTCCTTCACTACCTAATATGGACCAGTTCAGACAAGCCTGCATGTTTGCTCAAGTAGATAAGCAGTAGGGAATCTAAACTGTAGCATTTGCAAAATCTCCTTTATTACTAAGTGGTTCCTATGGGATATCTTTCATTCGTTCATGCATTTATTCACTTCACAAAAATCTGAGAGTTGGATCCATCAAAGACAAGGCCTGCCAGCCTGGTGGGAAAGTTAGTCACATCAAGGACCCCACAGTTCAGTCCTGGAGTGAGTGGGGACAGCCAGACACAATCCATGCAGTCCAAAGAAATTTCAAGATAAGTGCTCTCTTAGCTTAGGTTTCTCCAGGACCCAACTCTGAAACAAGGGAAGGTATGTGATTTGGGAGTTGATTCCAGGAAAACACACCCGGAAAGTGGGTATGTTATAATGTTGTGTCTCCCCTGGGATTCCTGGAAGTAAGTGCTGTGGGGACACTGCATGTGGTCCTGGAGTTGGGAAGTCCCCAGCTTATCCCATGGTGACGGCTGGGGACAGCAAATTGGTAGGGTCCCAGCGGTGTGCTCCATGGACTTTACATAGGTTTCTCACTCTAGGTGAGTACAAGACCCTCCGAATATTTCTTACGTGTCCCTTGGTCTCCTCAGAGAAAAACGTCTTACCATTCCTAGCCACTTCGTCTTTCGGTACTATCCCTTCCAATTCTGGTTTAGAAGAAGATGAAAAGCTTGAAGACAGTCTTCAATGATCAGTTTTTGCCTCGAATTTTATTTAATCCAATGATTGCTCCGCTAGACATACGGGGATGCTGTCAGGAGCACAAAGGCAGCCTCTGCTTGGGACAGTTGGAGAAGACTTCTTAAAAGGTGAGGCTTAAAACGGATGAGGAGTTTGCAATGTAGGGACGGGAGTAAAGCCATTCCCAGGACAGGAAAGAATGCGTGCAAGGCTCCAGGGTGCCCTAGAAAGAAGAAAATGTGCTTTGTGCCTGGAGTGCTGGGTATAAAGGATGTTAGAAAAGAGGTCTCAGGTTGGACAGAGCCAGACAGCACATTGGAGGATTAGGAAGGACAGCTGCCAAAAACAAATGCTTTCCTCCAAACGTGCTAGTAACACTAAAGATTTCCATAACCCAAAGTCAAGTACAATGACATAATAGAAAGGAAGACAGAGCAAGTTGGGGGGAGTGGGGTAACATAGCCAATCCTTCATTTATCCATAATGGAAATAATAAATACTAACTAAGTAATAATAGAAATAACGAGCAACGAGGAAGAATTTAAAATGGCAACAAAATATGGGATGTACAAGTAAGACAATTAGATGTTACTAAACAGGCTAAAAATGATTGTATCTAGGAGTGGGGCCCAGAATGAGATTAAGAGGCAGTAAGTGGATGAAGAATCATTTGACTTCTAAAATATGGATATGAACATGTGTTAGGTCCATAAAAGTAAGGATAATTTTATTACAACTTCACAGTTCAGTACCTAAATGAGTGTAGTTAATCAAGAAACATTATTTGCACGATCCTCTGTAAGATGTGTTCCATTGTTAGCGACTCTCCTGCCAAGAGAACCATTGAATGTTCTGACTGGGGAGCTCTGAAAAACTTTCTTACTTCCTATAAATTTATTAGAATTATGGTCAGTAAAGTCTTATTGCCTGTTAGTGTGTTAAAAGTTGGTTCCATTATCGGTTTAAATAATTTTCCATAAATGCAGTCACTTTGAAGATCAAAAGTCTGCATTAAGATAACAACAAAAAAAATTTCATCATGTTCTCCCTAGAATTCAGAATCTCTTTAAAGCTGTGTTAAATATTAATAGAATTCAAATTTACGAGGTTGAACGCTGAAACTTTGAGGGAGAGAGGCCACTGGAGTATTTTCTTGCTTTTTGGTTTTTACACTGGGAAAACCCAAATGTGAAAGTGTTTTCTGCTAAACAATCATTGGCCAACATCCATTATGTAAAACTGGTTTTCTAACTGCGTAATTTTATTACGCATAGATGAATGATACTAACTCTTTCCCTAGATCCCCTCAAGAGAACCTTTGACTGTCAGGCGACCATCTACAACACCAGACAGGCTTAGCAGAAAGATAACATGAGCCTATGATTCCCTGCTTCAGTTTTGTCAAGAACGTGTCTTTTGACAAATGTGTGGGTGTGCGCCCATGCACGCGGGTCTTTCCTATAACAATAAAGACTGGGAAATAATTGGCGTTTTAAAGTCCTTGTAAAATGGTAGATGCAAACAAAAGACAACTTTTTCCTCCAAGTTCCTGTCAGTGGCATTGTGTCTGTCACTTACTGGACCTTGGCAACTTGATATGCAAAGTGTGTGTACATCCTGGGCTGTCATAAATAATAAATAGCCCATCAATACATTGTTGCAGAGTGTTTATTGCCTTAGATTTAGATGACCACACTAATCACTTACAAAAGAGAATAGTTGCTGAAACTGTTTTTTTTTTTCCCTGTGGTGTTGGTGGATTTCTATCATAAAAACCTTGATGAACTTTGGTGCATATTTTTATAATGGCTGACCAGAGTTGGTTAAAGCCACATACTGTGGCCATGAGATAATGCAAAGCTAAGTGACCCATATAGAAACGAATTGAGTTCCATACTGTGGCATTGGCCTCATGTGCTAACTAAACACATGACTTAACCTCACTGAACAGCTAGGTCAAAAAACATAGATCATGTTACAAACTCTGGTAGATTAAGAACCCCAAGTGATACATTCTCCCACTACACCTGAATGTCATCATGAAGGGAAAAGAATGAACAAAAAGGATGAGATGAAGGGGTATATTTTGCAATGAAACTAACTGACAATTGAGGCAAGGAAGAGATTTATCAACAATTTCACATCATGAAAATGTGTGTTATAAGAGTTAAGTTTGTCAACTCCTTTTGAGGACTGTTTGTTGGGCAGCACTTTGAAATCCACTCCAGGAATATTGTGTAATAATTTTATAATGGGTACAAGTTACTCTTCACTTAATTTTTTAAATGTCAGCTATCCCTCCCAAAAGTAGACAATTCTTTTGACTCCGTGTGATTTAGTAATATGACATCTGTCGTGGTTTTGAAAATTAACAAACTGCCTGATTTTCCTTAGTCCTGAAATTTGTAACCTTGCCACAAGGTGGCAGTAGGTCTATCTACTACTTCAAGTAATTAACTACCGTCCTTTCTTGAGATCCAATTTCGACCAAGAATTTTGTACAAATTCTTGTTGGTATGTAAATCCAGTGTATAAGTCTACTAATGTTACCAAACATGACAGATACGGAGAGTACAAAAGGCATTTTTATGGTCATGCGCCCCAGGGAGATTTGTGTCTGTCTGTTCTCAGCTGTGCTGGGCCCCCAAGGATGGTCTGACACCAATAACTCTTCAAAGGCATTTCTGATGGGGACAAAGAATAATATAGAAGTCTTTCTGAAATGGGTATAATTTGGTACTCACCTTAATAATCATAAGTTGATCATTCTGAGCAATAAATTACTTACTACATTCTATTCCTAGGTTTTTTGTCTTGACATCAACCCCCTCCAAGGACATGCATTATTCTGTGACTCCTCAGCCTGACCTGCATCCCAGAGATTTCCTCAGAGGGAAAATCTAGTCCATCACATTTGGCATAGTTACTCCTTCAAGAATTGTGGATTGAGGTAAAAATGTTCACTTGTGGAGGGGAGCAGAAAGATAGGGTAGGAAGGACTGTGCAGTAACAAAAATATAAATGTTACAGGGGCGCCTGGGTGGCTAACTTGCTTGAGCGACTGACCCACAATTTTGGCTCAGGTCATGATTCCAGGGTCGTGGGATCAAGCCCCGAGTCAGGCTCTGCACTGAGTATGCAGCCTGCTTAAGATTCCCTCTCTTGGGGCACCTGGGGGGCTCCGTCGGTTAAGCTTCCGACTGCAGCTCAGGTCACGATCTCGCAGTTCATGAGTTCAAGCCTCGCGTCTGGCTCTGTGCTGACAGCTCAGAGCCTGGAGCCTGCTTCAGATTCTGTGCCTCCCTCTCTCTCTGCCCCTCCCCTGCTTATGCTCTGTCTCTGTCTCTGTCTCTGTCTCTCTCTCTCTGTGTGTCAAAAATAAATAAACATTAAAAAAAAAAAAAAGATTCTCTTTCTCTCTCTCTCTCTCATCCTCTGACCTGCTCATGCTCTCTCCCTCTCAAAATAAATAAATAAATAAATAAATAAATAAATAAATAAATAAATAAATATTATAGTCCAATAAGAGTGGAAGCAAGCAATTGCTGACTTCTTCTGCATGCCAGATTGTGTGCTAAATGCTTACTGTGTGTTTGTATGTTGCCTTGCTGGGTAAGCCTCAGGCTCCTTACCTCTATGTGAGGATACTGTTACCTGCCTCCTGGGGACATTATATCAACGAGGTGGCTCATATAGACTCAGCAATAGACGCCAAGAGGTTGACTAACTTCATTCAAGTCACAATTCTAGTGAAAATGACAGAACTGGACTTTAAACACAGGCACACCCATTGCAAAGCCTGTGCGTTCAATTTTCTTGCAACACTGTCTTTGGTTTGTATTAAGAAAACACTTTTTGACTTGTTTTCATCATCAAAATATTACTTTTTCTTGATTCATCTGTTGTGTCCCTTTTAGTGAATTTTCTCCAATTAAGTGTTTCTTAACTTTCTGAGGTCACAAATCATTTGAACAGCTGATAGAAGTTCTGCACTATTTCCACCCCCAGAACAAATGTCAAGACAATCTTGCACATAACTTCAGGAAGGTTATATGCCCCCAAAATTCTTTCATGAAACCTGTTACTTAAATATCTTATTTTTAAAATCATTTTCCAGTGTTCAGTTGGTGCCTGTTACACTAAATGTGTGTGTTCCCTCCACAATGTATATAGTGAATCCTTAACCCCAAGTATGGTTGTATTTATAGATGGAACCTCTAAGAAAGTAATGAAGGATAAATGAGGTCATAAGGGCAGGGGCCCAGATCTGATAGGATTAGTGTTTTTGTAAGAAGAGATATCAGAAAGCTTGACATGCTCTCTCCCTCCCTCTCTCTCTCTCTCTCTCTCTCTCTGCATGCAAGCACCAAGAGAAGGCCGTGTGAGGACATGAAGGCAGCCATCTGAACACCAGGTGGAAAATCCTCACCAAAAACCAAGTTGGCCAGAACATTCATTAGACTTCTAAAATTGTGAGAAAACAAATTTTTGTTGTTGAAGCTACCCAGCCAGTTGGTATTTTGCTATGAAAGCCCAAGGTAACTACAAGGGCACCCCCCATAAGAAGTGTATCAAACCCACAACTATTCAAAAACTTTCACGGATGTTCATGTTTACATCTTAAGTTTTAAATTTTAATTTTTTAATAAATGCTCACTTATAGAAAATTGAAATATACAGAAAAACAAAACTAAATTAGCAATTAGTTTTTTCTTTCTACAGATTAAAGGTAACTACTATTAAAATTTTAGTATGCTTTCTAAAATACAGTTTTGATTATGATACATATATAATTCCATATATTTTTTAGTGAACACTAGACAGAAACATTTCTCCATTTGATTAAAATAGCTGAATTAAATTTCTTCAAACATAAACATTTCTAAATTTAGCTTATTTTTAATTTTTGACATAAATTTTTAAATATATTTGATGTTATGAGTCACAGTATGAGATCATTATGCTTTTTTAAGGCTTTTTTGATACATTCGGACAAATCACTTTTCTAAATAAGAAAATAAGTTATTTATTTTTATGAGCAATTTATGCATGTGAAATATATGTATGTATATGTGTGTGTATATATATGTGTGTGTGTATAAATATTTGTGTGTATATGTATATATTATGTATATATAATACATATATATGTATTACATATATATATGCAGCTTTTGCTTTGCATGATTCCAATATGCATGAATTTCAGTTACCATGACCTAGTTAAATAATACCAGTTCAACACAATTCAAATTTTGGTTGCAATGGTTATATAGTAAAGCATTTATCCTGCCTAAAGAGAGGTCTGATCTTTGCCCCCAGCCCCTGGGAGATAACCTCTATGTTGCTGGAGTTTCTAGAGCAATAGGAGTCTTTTGTCATTCATGGTGGACCCCTCAAACAACACTGACAGTTTATGCTAAAATGGTGATGAATGGTGGATGCATTGGACCACTTGGTATCAGCCCAGACTCTGGGAAAGTGGTCAGGATTAGAGATTGAATTCAACCGTTGGGCAATCAATCAATCAATCAATCATGCCCATTTGTCTAAATCCCAATAAAAACTGTGGACACTGAACTTTAGGCAAGTTTCTCTGGTTGGCAATACTCCATGTGTCACATAATGATGCCAATAGGGTAACACATCCTGAGGTCAATGGAAGCTTTACATTTGGAATCTTTCCAAAGATGTTTGCTATATAATAATATATAATAATTAACCAGTTCTCTACAGATAAACATATGTATATATGTGGTTCTCAGAATAGTTTTGAAACATAGTAAAACTATGCATTTGTATGTGCTTTTCAGTTTTCAAAGTGTTCTTACGTTCATTTCATTTATTGCTCAAAATACTTCTGAGGCTTAGCTGCTTCTGATGGCAAATCATCGTTCTTTTATCATAGATGATTCTGAAAATTCTAGATAGACCAACAGACAAATAAATCAACAGAGTGCTCACCGAATCATGGAGTCTTTCCCTGGGAAACGATCCTACAGACCATGCCATTGACAGTTCATTTTAAGCCTGAAAGATAAAGAAAGTTATCTCACATCAAATATTCTTCCACAACACCAAGCTACTATTCACATATCTGTAGAATAGGTTTTTAAAGTAAAATGACCTAAAGAAAAGACTATTTTCCTCCTGACACCCATTATAAAAGTGAGAACCCATTCCAATGGAGACTTATTCTCAACCACAATGGCGGTGAAGAGACCTAGGGATTTTGGCTGTGCGCACTAGCTCTACATCATAGGTAGTTACACAAACAGGGGAGTTTGGTGAGTAAAATCATCGGTTTGGGGCAGAGCTGGACCCAGGTTTCCCTCTTAGTCATCTGCTTACCAATTGGTTCCTTAGCTGGTTATCTGACCACTCAGCCCCACTTTCTTCATCTACATAATGGGGTGTATAAAAGTAGCAATTATCTTAAGAGGATGTTGAGAGGACTAAAATGAAATCATCTCCATAAAGTATCTGACACAGTGCCAATGATATAGCAAGAGCTCAGTAAATGTTAGTTATATACGTTGGCACCAATTGTTTTCCTAACTTCCGGATCTCTGAAACCTTTCACTCGAACTCAAATTACAGAGTTTCCACATAAGCCATTCTACATTTTTGCTTCTTCTGGAAAATGACCCTCTTCCTTTGAGTACTCACAAAATTTGGTCAAATCGATTAGTGCCAGATTTAAAGCTATAGGGTTCTCAACACCTAATGAGCATAAGTATAAGCTGAGAAATGTAGATATTAATGCAGATACTTGGGGCCCCCTATACAGAGATTACAATTCAATTTGTTTGAGGTACAGCCTAAATATCATTATTTTTTACAGTTTTTTAGGTGATTCTAATGTATAGGCAGAAGTATGAAACCAATACTCTAATTTATTACAAGTTCTATAATTTAAATTTTAAATTTAAGGCTTTATAGTTAAAATCTGACCTTTGCATAGGGAAATAAAATGCAGTCAACAGAAACTATCCCTAAGGAAACTCTGATGTTGGACTTACAATTAAAACTTTTTTTTCTAGGGGTGCGTGGGCGGCTTAGTTGACTTCTGCTTAGTTGACTTAGTTGATTCATGACTCACAGTTCATGAGTTCAAGCCCCACGTCAGGCTCTGTACTGACAGCTCAGAGCCTGGGGCCTGCTTCAGATTCTGTGTCTCCCTCTTTCTCTGCTCTTCCCCTGCTTTCTCTCTGACTCTCTCTCTCTCTCTCTCTCAAACATAAATAAACATTAAAAAAATTTAAAAAACAAAACCCTTTTTTTTTAGTTTATTTATTTTCAGAATGGGGGGAGGGGCAGAAAGAGACAGGTAGGGAGAATCCCAAGCAGCCTCCATTCTGCCAGTGGCAGATCCCAATGCAGGGCTTGAACTCATGAACTGTGAGATCATGACCTGAGCTGAAACCAAGAGTTGGGCGCTTAACTGACTGAGCCACCTAGGCACCCCATTACTAAAAGATTTTAAATCAAGCCCAATAGATATGTCAAAGAACTAAAGGATACAATTTTGAAAGAAACAGTTCATGACAGTGTTGCCCTACCAAATGGAGACTACCAGTAGAGAGAAATTGCAAAGAAAGGACCAAATAGAAATTCTGGAGTTGAAGAGTGTAACTTAAATGAAAACAAAACAAAACAAAACAAAACAAAACAAAACAAAACACAACACTAGACTTAACAGCAGATCTCAATGGCAGAAGAAAGAAAAGTTGAAGATAACTGTCTAAGGAAGGCAAAAAAAAAACTAAAGAAAAATGAAAAGCACCTCAGAGATCTGTGAACACCTGAAAACATGGCAACTTATACACAATGGAGTTCCTGAAGGAGAAGGGGAAGTGAAAGAGGCAAAAGGAACACTTGAAGGAAAAAACGGGCTGAAAACTTTCCAAATTCATAAAAACATCAATTATTTAAGAATTTCTGCCAACCCCAAATAGGATGGACTCAAAGATATTTTCACCTCAAAACATCAGAGCCAAACTGTCAAAAACAAAGACAGAAAGAGAATCCTGGAAACAGCAAGTGAAAAGAGATTCATTCTGTACAAGGGATCCTCAACAAGATTTATGGCTGACTTCTGATCAGAAGCTATGGAAGCCAGAGAGCAGTGGGACGACACATTCACAGTGCTGAAAGAAAACCGTCAAGAATTCTGTGTACAGCAAGATGATTCCTCAAGGTGTAGGAGAAATTAAGATATTCCCAGGCAAAGAAAAACAGCGAATTTATCTCTAGCAATTCCTGCACTACAAGAGATACTAAAGGGAGTCCTTCAGGTTGAAATGAAAGACATCAGCCAGTAACTCAAATCCATGCATATAAAGAAAGAGCACGAGTGCTGACCACAAAGGGGAACGTGACGGGCAATGTACGTGTATTTTTGCATGCAATTCTTTCCTACTTCTTTCGGCCCTAAAACATATTTACGGGGAGCCTGGGGGGGGGCGGGGTTCAGTTAAGTGTCCTACTCTTGATTTCAGCTCAGGTCATGATCTCCCATTTCGTGAGATCAGGCCCCACATCAGGTTCTGCATTGAGCATGGAGCTTGCTTAGGATTCTCTCTCTCCCACTCTCTCTGTCCCTCAAAATAAATAACCGCTCTCCCGCTCGCTCTCTCTCTCTCGAAATAAATAAACTAAAAACATTTATATTTCCATAAAGCAATAATTTTCAAATGTATTAATGGGCTTATAATGCATATATTTATAATTTCAATGTCGATGATTACACAGAGGAGGGGAGAGAAAAGAGTGCTATACCGGGGCAAAGTTTTCACATAGTATTGAAATTAATATTTTTAAATTGAGGACACTAATTGTAATTTCTAGGGCAACCACTAAGAAAATAACTTCTAAAAATGCAGTAAGAGAAATAAGTGATTTAAAATGGTACAACAGGAAATAGCTGTTTACCCTAAAAGAAGGTACTAGTGGACGAATAAGGGGAAAGAGATGTGACACGTAAAGAAAACATACAGAAAATGGCCAAAAGAAATCTTACCTTTCAGTAATTATGTTAACTGAAAATTGATTCACCACTCCAATTAAAAGGCAAAGATTGGCAAAATAGATTTAAAAAGCATTATTCAGCTATAAGCTGTTTGCAAAACACACAATTTAGTTTCAAAGAGACAAACTGGTTGAAAGTAAAGTTTAGGAAAAATATAGTGTGAGAACAGTAATCAAAAGAAATGTTGGGTGGCGCCTGGGTGGCTCCGTCGGTTGGGCGGCCGACTTCGGCTCAGGTCATGATCTCGCGGTCCATGAGTTCGAGCCCCGCGTCGGGCTCTGTGCTGACCGCTCAGAGCCTGGAGCCTGTTTCCGATTCTGTGTCTCCCTCTCTCTGACCCTCCCCTGTTCATGCTCTGTCTCTCTCTGTCTCAAAAATAAATAAACGTTAAAAAAAAAAAAAGAAATATTGGGTGGCTATACTAATACCACAGAAAATGGACTTAAGGCAAAAACTGTTACCAGAGATACAGGACGTTTTGTAATGATAAAAGGATAGACTATTCGGGAAGACATATAACTGCAGATAAGAAAGTAAAATACTAATGAATAGGTAATTTCATAGAGACAGAAGAGTTGCCAGAAGCTGAGAGGAAATAACGGGCATGTGGTATCGTTTTGTGGTTATAAAATATGTAAAATTAGAATATACTATGAATAAACTGCGCGAATATACTAAAAAATACTGAATCGCACACTTCAAAAGGGGGAACTCCGTGATACGTGAATTATGTCACAATAAACTTGTTATAAAAACCAAAAAGCAAAGGCATCTAACATGTTGCTGTAGTCCCATTGTTCTCTGTTCAGTAACTTAGGGAGCTTGGCATAGCAGAACTACAGTGCCAGCTTCATTGTCCTTAGTGACTCTATCCTTAAACCCCTGTAGAGATAAAGTGAGCTCCATTCACCTTTGCTAAATAATAGCTAATGGGCTAAAGAGTTGTCACATGTTTCAGCTGTTGACCAGACGTGGGAAAGCGAAACATGGAATTCTTAGGACCTTCCGTGGAGAAAAACATACTGAAGCAGTGATTGAAAGACCAGCTGTTTGCATGATATTACCTTGTAGCCTCCCTAAGTCACCTCTGACTGAGCAATTGGTCTACTTCCCAGTTATTTACTTGGGAGAAGAGGAGACTGAGGATCCACTGTGATTCTTCGATATTGCCAGACCGACCATTTCTAGTGGACGCTGTTCATGGCAGAAATCGAATCAACGGCATATTTTCAACCATGTGGCGAATAACCAGATGCAAAATACGACCCTATAAAAGGCATCACCTAAATGAAGCAGCATACTTGGAACTTACTTATCTTAATGAAAACTACCCTCTTGTGTATTTCTAAATTTCTTGAGACAGGTGGGAGTGTAGAACCCCTGGGTAAGAATATACATATCTACATATATGCTATATGTATGGGAGGCTCCCTTATGAAATGTGACCTTACTTACATTTCTAAATGCCTTCACCTGATTAATGCCAAAGTTGTTTAACTTTCATGTCATAGTACCTTGGCAGAGGTGAATTCATACTCAGAAAAAGCTCATGTGATACTTCTGTGATATGGAAATATCTTCCTTGTTATAGTAAGCATCGGCTGCATACTAAAGCCCGCTCAGCAGCTGGGATGATGTAGGGAGAACCATTCTGGTGTCTATAAGTTGTCCATGAAAATTGAGAGTCTGTGTGTCTTCAAGGTTTCTATTTTTTAGGAGCACTAAACACTCACTGGAATTTTATTTTTTTTAATGTGTATTTATTTTTAAGAGAGAGACAGAGGCTGAGTGGGAAAGGGGCAGAGAGAGAGGGAGACACAGAACCCAAAGCAGGCTCCAGGCTCTGAGCTGTCAGCACAGAGCCCAACACGGGGCTCAAACCCACGAACCAACTGTGAGATCATGACCTGAGCAGAAGTCGGATGGGGAACCAACTGGGCCACCCAGGCACCCCTAGAATTTTAAATAATAGAGGAACCAACCGACACAGTGGAAACAACGGTTGTATATTCCCTGATAATCTCATACTGGGATCGTTTTACATTGCTGCAGCACGTACAATAAAGCAATGGCTGATCAAAGTTTGGATATGAGGCGCCGCGTGTCGGGAAGTACAATCCCCTTGCGACAGCTTTATCAACATTCAATCTGCAGTGCGGCTATGACTGCAAAGAGCAATACTTAGGCAGCTCTCCCCTCCCAGCTTCCTGCACACGTTGCCCAAATGCACACCCTGGTGAGCTCACCAGATCACCTTATCTGAACCCTCCCCCTCTCTAACTCCTTCCTATGCTTTACTTTTTCTTCCCAGAATTAGCCCCATCTAAAACTGTTATTAACATTTTTCTTACTTGCATGTTCCTTTCCTCCTCCCCTATTAAACTCCGCATGCAGAGCTTTTTCTTGTTCATGACCTCCAGCACGAGAACAGCACCTGCACATTGTAAGCACCCAGCAATGTATGTGCTGGATGAATAAATAAACGTTCATTTCAGGCTCTGAATGCACAACGGTGTAAACTTTCCCAGCTCCCTAGTTTTGCATAAACGTGAAAGTCAATGAATTTTTAGTCTTCCATCAGTCAGGAATTTGGGCTCTGTTGCAGGCAAACCTGTGTCCTCCCTTGGGACTCGCTGGTGAAAACCTCTTGACTCTAGAGGATCATGGTTGTCGGGTTCAGCTATCCCGAAGCCTGGGTGTGTGACCCGGACCTTAGGAAGCCTTGGGTTCTAAGAGAAGATTTAATGCAAGTTCATGTCTCCAAGCTCAGAGTGAACCAGAAAAATACAGAGGCGTAATTGGTGGCAGTTAACATTTGGTGAAGAGAGTGATAGATTATATCTAAATGTTTGTGTTATTTTAAACCTCTCTCCTAATTGCATGTTATGTTCATTCCTAGTGGTGAGTGACACTTGCTTGGTAAAATCCCATCTGCTTTCTTCTGCCTTCCGGAGCAGCTGTGTGTTGCTAGAGGAAATTACAAACCAAGCTGAATGGTTTCACTTTAAATTCATGACCACAAAACCAAAATGGGCCCTTATCATGGCGCAGGACTCCCACCATGTTTCTTTAGTAAGATAATACTCCTCTACACCCCTCGGCAACGGTTTCAAACTTTTTTCTCTTTTTTAAATCTCCTCCCCATACATGTTTCACTGAGACTCTGGAAGCCATAAATTAGACACACTGTGCCTGCCCCATCTTTTTCCCCTTCTGTTACAGGAGAGAAAAAAAAAAAATGTCTTTCCTTGTTAGGGGCTGAATTATGTGCCCCTCCAAAGTTCACATATTAAAGCCCTAACCCCCATTACCTCGGAATGTGACTGCTATAAAATCAATGCTTGTATACCCTCCTCTGCATGTAAGAGGACAGAGCCCCATAAATGGGATTAGTGCCCTTAGAAAAGAGGTTCAAGTGAGCTCCCTTGCCCCTTTTGCCTGTGAGGACACAGTGGAAAGTGGGCCATCCGTGAACCAGGGAATAGGCTCTTACCAGACACAGACTCTGCCAGCACCTTGATCTTGGATTTTGAGCCTCCAGAACTACAGGCATGTTGTTTAAGCCACCTGGTCTATGGGACTTATTTCTTCAGATGAGTAGGTTTTATTTCCATGAAGATTATGAGTTGCACTTATTATAGTCCCAACAGCTTCTGGATCATTCCTATTCAGTGTATACTTGCTGTTCTGAATTGTGAATGTGGGATCAGAAATTCTGGTAGAGCTGAGATTACTTTTACTTCTGGTACATTAAATGGGTAAACCATCCCATTTGTTGGAAGTATGAGCTTTACTCCCTAGGGAAGGGATAAGAAAGTCACAGGTAGTGCATTTGTCCAAGTCAGATTCAGTTTTTTCCTGGATTCCCATCCCACTGGGCTGGGAGCAGGTTCAACCAGGGACCTAGCAGGGAGTTTCTTCCCCTCCCCTCAGGGTTGAAGGAAAGTGTTTGGCTTCCTATGCCTTCCAGAACACTGGCCACCGCTAACATTTTCACTGTCCAAATCTGAAAATATGGAGCTCAAAAAACCTTGAGCTGAATTTGAAGACAGAGGTCTTTAGCAAAGCAAGCCCCCAGGATTTAAGTCTCCCAGGGACACCACACTGCTGTTTCCCTCTGAGATGACCCCCCTTCCATGGAGTCTTATACAGAAACCTCCTTGGCCCTCTGTTTCCCCCAGATCCCCTATCAGTAACATCTGCTTTGGTTCTCCTTCCGTTTTCAGTAGGCCTAGGTAGAATCTACTCGATTTTCCTTTAGGAGCCTACTTTAAAAATAAAGAAAACCTGTGACTTGGCCGAGCTTTTTTAATAAATGAGACTGAGGGAAGACAAAGTTCTAGGTATAGATGAAAGCAGAAAAGATATACGATTTTATCTGCTTAATCCAATAGGAATGTATTCAGTGCCCATTCTTTGCCAAGCACAGTTCTAGACATCAGTTGCAGCAGTTAGCCAAACAACATTCCTGCCAGCATGAGGCTTATGTTTCATAGAGAAGACAACATATAAGAACATTCATTTATTCACTTATTCAATCAATGGTAGGTGGTTTGAAGAAAAGTAATGGGAAACAAATGAAGAAACAGCAATGAAAGTAAAACATAGATTGTAATGTCAGGAAAGTCTGAAGAGGTTGTCACATGAAGACCTGAACAAAACTATGGAAGAAGGACATGTAAATACAGAGAAGATAAAAATCATTCCGGGACAATGGAGAAGGGAAGCCTCAAGGTTCTCATCTTGGCTTGCTCAAAGACCAGCAAGGGAGCCAGCGTGGCTCAAGGGAGAATATGCGAGGCAAAGAGACTGGAACTTCACTCAGGTTCCCAACAGGGAGAGATCTGTAGGTCAGAGGTGGAACTCTCAATGTGCTCTAAGTGCGATGGAAGCCTTGGGGAGCATTCGTTTAATTGCTGCTTTGGGTGTTTGTATGCAGATATCACTAAAGCTGGCCAAGAAGAGAAGTGTCTTTTGCAAAATCTTAGTCATTCCACAGTGTAGCTAGGGCTGGTGGGGGGGGGGGTGGTGGCAGCGGTGGCAAGGAGGTGATGTTCATTGCACAGCGTGGATCCATTTTCATCCTTTTGTTGGACAATTAGTACACCCTTCAAATCAAGAAGGGAGCATTTTTCCTGACAAAATTTCTTGAAGTCTCCTATTAAAAACTTCCCTCCTTTTGGGATGAGCACTGGGTATTGTATGGAAACCAATTTGACAATAAATTTCATATATTGAAAAAAAAACAAAAACAAAAACTTCCCTCCCCTATTTTATCCTTATTTTTTTTTTTGGTCGTGGTGCATCTGAAACACCTATTACTTTGACGTTGGACCTCCCATAATTATCTCCTAATTTTCATATATTTCCCTCTTATTTTGCTTCTCTCTTTTTTCGTTGAGAGATCACTGACATGTAACATTGTATTAGCTTCAAGTGTACGAAATAGTGATTTGATATACGCATACGTTGTGAAATGATCACCACAATAAGTTAACACCCATCACCTCAGGCACATAATGGTAATTTTTTGTTCTTGTGATGAGTACTTTTACGATCTGCTGCCTTAGCAACTAAACTATACCATTCAGTATTGTGAACTATAGTCACCACGCTGTACGTTACATCCCCTGGATTATTTATCTCTTAACTGGAAGTTTGTACCTTTGGACCCTCTTCCCCGCCCCTCACCCCCACCTCCACCTCCAGCAACCACCAAGTTGTTCTCTGTATCTACAAATGCAGCTTTTTTTTTGGGGTGTGTGTGTGTGTGTGTGAGCGCGCGCGTGTGCGTGCGTGTGCGTGTGTGTGTGCGTGCGTGTGTGTGTTTTCAGGTTCCACATACAAGTGAGATCTATGGTATTTTTCTTACAGCAGCTCAAATGGTCTACAACAGTAACTATATTTGAACATGGGGTCTTTATAGAGATAATTAAGTTAAAATGAGTTCAGTACAGTGGCCCCTAACCCAGGATGACTGGTGTCCTCATAGGAAGAGGACCTTGCATACACAGAGACATGCACACACAGAGGAAGACCACATGAACACACAAAGAGAAGACAGGTGAAGGAAAGGGTCCTTCTCCCATAATCCTCAGAAGAAACCAAACCTGCTGACAGCTTGATCTCAACTTCCAGCCTCCAAAACTGAGAAAATGGTTTTCTGTTGTTTAAGCCGCCCAGTCTGTGGCGTCTTGTCAGGGCAGCTCTAGGACACTAATGCGTTCCTTCCATCGTAATACGTACCAGAAGTCAATCTCTTCAACCGTGGTTTGGTGCTCATGCCTCCCTGTGTTCTCTTGCCACTGCTTTCTGTTGTCCACTCTCCCTTGAATCACCAATCGTATGTCTTAAGTACCAACTACAGAAAATGCCTCTTCAATTTTATCATTTCAGCCCAGAACGCTCAAGTCCAGACTCCTTTGTTTGACTGCCTGACTTTTCCATTGAAATATCTTTGCAAATACTTCAACGCAATCTTTTCAAAATAGAAAATTCTTTTCTTCTACACATAACTCGTATTCCCCAATTTTTCCCACCAGCTTCTTGAGCCCTTAAATCAGAGCCCTTGTGATCACTCTTGACTGCTGACTGTCTTTGCCTATCATATCCTTCCATACCTATCAGTACATTCCATCACCGGCAGACTCTTCGCCTAAAAGATATGTGCCATAACATTCCTCTCTCTCTCTCTCCACTACCATTCACTAGTTTAGGTCACTCGTGCCTCTCACCATAAGGTTTATCACACCAAGAACTCACTAACGGGTCTCTACCCCACCCCAGCCAGTTTTCTACACAGAACCCAGAATGGAATTTTTAGTACTTAAATCGGACCATGTTGTTTCCCTCCTCAGAGTCCTGATGTTCCTTCCCCAAGCACATAAATTTAAATCTCGGGACCCAAGGTCCTGCACATGTGGCCAGTGCCCACCTGCATGACCTCTTCCCTTTGACTGTGTTTGTGCCCTACCCCAGACAGCCTCCTTCATCCCATTCAGGACCCTTGCATAAGTTTTTCCTTATATTCCATACGCCCTCTTACCCCCCACTCCACATATAGCCAGCTCTTTTTCATCACAAAGGGCTGGGTTTATATGCTGCCTCCTAAGAGAGGGCTTTCTTGGCTATCTTCCATAGCATGTTCCCCTCCCATATTTCTTCTCAGTAGCCTGGGTTGATTTTCATTTATAGCAAGACAAATTTTAGTAAATTTTTATATGTCTTTTTTTTTCTCCAACTCTCCCACCTGACTACCAGCTATGCCAGAGCAGGGACCATATCTGTCCGGTTTATCATTTTATCCCCAGCATCTACCACAGAACCTGATGAATAGCAGGTGATCAATAAACAGTAGCTAACAAAGAATACATATTATAGAAAATGCATAAACCCTTGTTCTCCAAGCTTGTAGTTATCCATACCTATTTTTTTTAAAACTAGGATTTCAGCCACTGATCCTTGAAGCTTCAAATCTATAAAATGATAACATACATCACATGTTCCACACAGCAAGCAGATCATTTACTATTTCCTGGCTACCAGCAGGAGGAGTCACAATGTACTAGGTTAAGACAAAGGGCCAGAAGTGGCAAGAAACCTCCACGAACTTGTTCTTCAAGAATAATCAGTGCCTGGGTTGCATGAGATTAGTGTCCCCTATTATAATATCATAAGTTGCATGAAAAAAGAGGTTACTCCAGTGTCTTGGTCCCAAAATTATGAAAATGTGATTCGTTTATTACAAAGAGGTGGACAAATCTTAGACAAGTCAGTTGACGTTGCTTTTTATTTGATGTCCTGCCTAATGAGATGAAGGACAAAGTTTAGCTTTGCAATCAAAGCAAATTTCAGATTTGCAAGAAACACCTGGTTTAGCCCAGATCTTCTAGAAAGCAGAGCCGGAAAAAAGGATTAAGTTCCTAAAGCTTATTTGAGAGGTGCAAGCCCAAAACAGTGAGGTGAGGAAAAATGCAAAGCCAGGCAAAGAAATGTATGAGACACCGCGCGTATGACACATGACAATACTTCACATCAGCTGGAAAACAACCAGCCTGTCCACGTGCAGGGCTCTGGGCTGTCCCCACTAGGGGGGAGGAAGGGTGAGTATATTTGCTCAGCTCCCTCCTGTGTACCATTTCTCATCATTCAAGGTTTGCTCTGCAGGCGGCTCATTCCCACACCCTGGCTCTTGTCCTCTGGGCAGGTGGGAGCCAATTCCCACATTACCTGGTATTCGTGCAGGTCTGAAAGTGGAAAGGCAACTCGGCATGGGTGAGGCACCAAGTGAGAGGAGAGGGAGTCAGAGAATCTGAGCTAGGACGAGCCTGCCTGTAATCAACAACTTTCTCTTTAACTTCCTCCAGAAGATATCATCCAGGGGTGCCTGGGTAGCTTAGTCCGTTGAGCACCCAATTCTTGGTTTCAGCTCAGGTTATGATCTCACCGTTCGCGGGATCGAGCCCACGTCAGGCTCCAGACTAACATCAAGGATCCTGCTTGGGATTCTCTCTCTCCCTCTCTCCTGGCTCCTCCCCCACCCTCAAAATAAATAAACTTTAAGAAAGAAAGTTTAAGGGGTGCCTGGGTAGCTCAGTCGGTTAAGCGTCCGACTTCGGCTCAGGTCATGATCTCACAGTCTGTGAGTTCGAGCCCTATGTGGGGTTCTGTGCTGACAGCTCGGAGCCTGGAGCCTGCTTCTGATTCTGTGTCTCTGTCTCTCTCTCTCTGTCCCTCCCCTTGCTTGCGCTCTACTTCTCTCTCTCTCAAAAAGAAATAAATGTTAAAAAAATTTTTTTAATTAAAAAGAAAGAAGACATCATCCAAACTAAGATTTAGCACCTCCAGAATTAGTTACCTTCTTTTGTTAGGAAGTTTTAACTTTTCTTGAGCTAAAATCTGAGTCCTAACGGTCATGCTCTTACTGCTTCCACCTATGCTCCCTTCACTAAGCGCAGGCAGGAGACCAAGCACATTACTGACATCATCTCATGCATTCCTTACACAAACCCTGTGAAGTTAGTACGGTTGTCCTTAGAACAGAGATGAGGGTAATGAAGTTTAAATCAGTTTTTAATGTTTATTTTTGAGAGAGAGACAGAGAGAGAGAGAGAGAGAGAGAGAGAGACAGAGAGAGAGAGAGAAAGCAGAAGAGGGGCAGAGAGCGAGGGAGACACAGAATCCGAAGCAGCTCCAGGCTCCGAGCTGTCAGCACAGAGCCTGACGCGGGGCTGGAACCCACGTACCATGGGATCATGACCTGAGCCAAAGTCAGATGCTCCACCGACAGAGCCACCCAGGCGACCCGAGGGTAATGAAGTTTAAATACATCAACTAGCAGAGACAAGTTTCCACAACTATCCAGGGATGAGCTGGCACATGAATCTGAGCTACCTGACTGAGCTCAGACTGAACCGCTGTGTAGACTGTCCCCTTTCACAGCCCTATTGCTCAGGATTCCTTCCCTGGATGACACAGAAGCTTATCATCTCGTCAAAATACAACCCCCTTCAATATTAGAGGTGGCTTTCACCTAAGGCCCAAGCTCTCTCCACAGCCATTCTTTATTTTTCATGATCGCCTTGGTCAAACTATGTTGGTCCTTTAAAGGTTCTTGGAGATCATCTCTTTATACAGCCATTTCCTGCCTTTAGGTACAAATGAGGAGAAAAGAAAGAGTCTTCCTCTGTTTTCTATTTTAATTTGGTCTTTCTGCAATTAATACCACACACACACACACACACACACACACACACACACACACACCACCCCTTAAATCTTTTTCCGATGGCATCTAATACTAGAACCCGATATGGAAGAATTTACAGCTGCACTTCACAGGTTGTTTTTTTACAGCATTTAGAAGTGTTTTTGTTTTCTAGCAGAATTATTAAGTGTTACTATATTAAATTCATTTACAATGCTTCTGTTTTGTTTCCAGAAAATTCTGCTCTCTCAAGGGTTGGGTAAAACTAATTGCCAAACCCCAGGAAGAGAAAATTAATGTTAGAATAATATTTTCTGTTCTGTTTTTTTTATTTGAAAAGTTAGAACTTCTCGTGGTCCCAATCGTCATGGATTAAATCTCTGATAGATACAGCGTATTAAGTCATTTAAGGTAAAATTTACATTTTAGAATGGAGAAGTACAGGAAATAGGGTACAGAGCTATGCAAACTCTGCTTTGAATCCCAGCCCTGTAACTTTTACTAGACGAGTGCTGTCAGGAAAACCACTCCAATTATCTAACCTTGCTTTTGGCAAATTGAGGATAATGGTTTCTATCTCACAGGATTTGGGGGAAGACGAACATGAGATAACAATAGTCCTTGACTCAACTTTAATAGTCAGTAAACGGACTCGTATTTTTCATGATGGCTATTGTTACATACCTTCATAACATAAAAGTAAGCAAGCTTTGTTGTCCTCAATATTACCCATTGTGAATGTTTTCATATCAAAGATATCAGATTCAACAATCAACACAGATTTTTTTAGGCAAATTAATGCAAAATACTTCTATATAGCTGCCTCTTCAAAGATGTCCCTTGGGAAATACCAACACCCCGCATATACTGTTAGGTGTTCCATGAGAAAAGTTCCAAAATTAATACATGTGGGAAACAACATGATATTCCCTCTTCAAAGTTCACATGCATAATAGCATACTAAAGGCTCAGAGATTCCTTATGGGAAAGAACCTATTAAATTTGTGCTAACCCAACGTATTTTGGAAATTACTTGGCCAGGAAGTACATATCTTTTTTCATAGAACATCTAGTACTGTCTCTCTCGACGCTGGTGTCACACGGGACCGAGCTTGGGACACTTCATGGGAACATGTGGAGTAGCAATACCCACAAGGGAGGATCCGTGGAAGCGTCGTGTGGAAACAATCGTTTGGAGCGTGCTTCCCTGATGCTAAGGAACTCTGAGTCACGACGTAATTACATGGCACTAGCACAGTTGCCCTACTCCAAGCAGTCATTTTCATGCAGATGACTGGTGCGAAATAAAACGGCACATTATGCACAAGGCAAAGAAGTGCACACCGCTATTGGCTCGGGCACTGTGAAAGCAGTCTGCTCGCTTTGGTGGTGCCCGGACGAATTTCGCTATGGTTTGTTTTTCAAAATATCGGTTTAATTTGCGAGTCTATATTTCGAACACTGGCTTGCCTTTTCAAAGTGAGCAGGCATAGCAGGACACTGCAGGAATTTTGTGAAGGCACTTCCTGCTTCCTAGCCGAGCAGTGAAGGTGCGCAGGCGAAGGCAGGGACGCGGAGCCGCGGACTTGGCAGAGGGACAAGCTTTGGTGCTTACGAGCTGCTATGCCCTCTGGAAATCGGTTTCCCATTTGTGAGTCTGGAACACGATAACCTATGCAGTAGCATTTTCCATAGTGATAAGTTCTGTGTACATACAAGGTATTGGTATCAAAGTCCATACTGCTAAAAGATGGCGAAGAAAGGTCTACACGTGTGTATGAGTGAGAAGTAACAATCGTGACTACAAATTTGAGGGGATTCCTATTCCTCTTTGCTCACATTTCTAAGTGGGGATTTCTGCTCCATTCCCCCAAATCTCAGATCTATATCCGAGGACCAATTTCAGCCTTTACACGGCTCTCCACATAAAAACTGACTTATCTGAGCAGAGAGAAGTTGGCGTCTGACATCCATCAGTCCCCTGCCATCTACTGGTTATGATGTTCACTGGGACCTTGGCGCCCAGCTCCTTGCCCTCTGCCCGTGGCTTCCTGCTTTTCTTTTCTCCCAAGTGGCCTCCGGGGGCAGGATGGGACCCCAGGGGATAGGGGAAAGTGAAAGGAGCCTGCAGGGTGGGGTGGAGAATTTCAATTCAGAGATGACATTACTAGCAACCCTATTTTCTTAGGGTAGAAGGTGTGTAACTGGTTCTTCAGAGAGGAATCCAGTGACAAAGAGCGTTACTTATAAAAACCACATATCAAGTCTGTAACAAAAAAGACAGACCATATCTAGTGTTGAGGATGTCGAGAATACGGAACCCTTATATGCTGCTGTGGGAAGGTAAAATGGTGCAGTTGCTTTGTTGCTTTGGAAAAGAGTTTGGCAATTTCTAAACATGTTAAAAATGAACTTACTATGCAACCCAAAAATTCCACCACTGGAAATTCGCCCAGGAAAAATACAAGCATGCGTCCACACAAAGACATGTATATAAAACTTCCTAGCATCCTTATCCATAACAGACCAAAATTGGAGACAATCCAAATGTCATGAAGAGATAAATGCATCAGGGCCCTCTGGCTGATGCAGCCAGAGAGTGTGGAACCTTGATCTTGGGGTTGAGTCCGAGCCAATGTTACGTGTAGAGATTAGTAAAAAAATTAAAGAAAAAAGAGATAAATGCATTCAAAGTGTTGTGTATTCATAGATGGAACACTATTTAGCTAACAAGCAATGAAGTACTGAGATGTGCTAAAACATGGATAAATCTCAAAAGTATTCTGCCAAATGAAAGAAACCGGATGAGAAAGGCCACATATTATGTGATCCCGTTGATATCAAATGGTCCGAACACACAAATTCATGAAATTGGAAAGCATATCTGTGGTTGCCTAAGGCTAGAGAAGGAGTGGGGATTAACTGAAAATATGCACCACGGAGTGTTTTGGAGGGATGGGAATGTTCTAAAGTCAGATATTGGTGATAATTGCACAACTCTCTATATTTTCTAAAAATCACTGACTTGTACTTATAATGGGTGAGTTTTATAAAACTCAGGCTGTTATGAACAAGCAAAGCCACATAATACGTAATAGTTTAAAAACTGGTGTGCTTAACGTAACTACTGAAATACAGGTATTTTATTTGAACATGTGCTTCCCTGGCACCTCCACCTTCTGCCCCGAGCCAGCTGTGGGTGCTGCACTCCACGATCACGCTGCCCCAGTGTCTCTGGAGCCTACAATGTTGGGTCCCAAAGGGGAACTGGGCCTGCCAGTGGAGGCGGGCACGGAAGGCAAGGATGACGGCTTCGGGGATACAGAATGTTACCATCAGCTCCATGCTGGACCAGATCAACTCCTGTCTGGACCACTTGGAGAAGAAGAACGACCACCTCCATGCCCTCCTCCAGGAGCTGCTTGAGTCCATCGGGCAGACAAGCCCTGAATTCCAGCGGCAGCTCGGGGAGGCTGCTAGTGATGCCGGTCCCTAGACTCTGGGAGCCCCAAACTGCCCCAACCCTGCCTCCCTGGGCTAGGCTCTGGCCTGGGCACTCACCATTAGATACCTTCTCAAGGGCTGGCCTACAGGTCCCCTGGGGGTGTGTCTGTCTGGGCCACCCTTCTGCTACTCCCTCTGGTGTGCCTGGGCCAGCCCCCAGCATCCCCTCCTGGGGTCAGGTGTGGGTCTGCAACCCACCCACCTTTGCCTGCCTGCCCCATTCCATGGCATTTCCCACTCTGCCTAGGCCTTGAGTGTCCACATCAAACAAATCTCTAATGAGAGAGAGAGAGAGAGAGAGAGAGACAAAGGAGGGAGGGAAGGAAGGAAGGAAGGAAGGAAGGAAGGAAGGAAGGAAGGAACAGAGGGAGGAAGGGGAAAAGAAAAAGGGGAAGGGAAGGGAACAGACAGGAAAGGAAGGGAAAGAAAGGAAAGGAAGGGAAAGGAAAGGAAAGGAGAAGGGAAAGGAAGGGAAAAGGAAGGACAAAATCTGCTTTCAGCAATATTATAGTTCTTTGGGTGATTATTTTCCTCTGCCATTGAATGTATCTTAGTAATTACATAAGAATTTTCACATACAGTGAAAATTCTGCTACCAGTCAAATGCAGTCAGAAGGATGTATGAACTAATTCACAGGCAGTTCCCATTTGCAGGTCCATATTGTAGCACCTTCACATCTGAGCAGTAAGGCCCAGGAGTATTCCATACCCCAGAAGCTCTTGCAACATGGAGTCCTGTGAGAGTATTAAATTTGCAGAAATCCTATTTTTTTAGGATTTTCTTAATTTTGATATGAAATGGATATACACACGCTTACAACTACTCAATATAGTTTTCAGTGTATAGCACCTTGCTTTCTGAAAGACTATATATGTAAATTCTTTGGCTAATCCCTTATGCCCTTAACACCCCCTGCTAATATACTAAGCTACATGAAATACTAGCTACAGGAAATATTTCATTAAAAGCAGTTTCATATCTACAGTGCCTTGAGGAGTTGTACCTTACATTACCCTTGACTAGTTTTTGTTTTTGTTTTTGAAATCAAGAAAATGTTTATAAAGCCCTACAGAGGGGCGCCTGGGTGGCTCAGTCGGTTGAGTGTCCGACTTCAGCTCAGGTCATGATCTCACGGTGAGTTCGAGCCCCGCGACGGGCTCTGTGCTGACCGCTCGGAGCCAGGGGCCTGCTTCAGATTGTGTGTCTCCCTCTGTCTCTGCCCCTCCTGCTCATGCTCTGTCTCTGTCTCAAAAATAAATAATAACATTAAAAAAATATTTAAAAAGCTATACAGAGACCTGACTCAGTGAACTGATAATTTATTAAACAACACTCCTGAAGTTTAAGGGCCACGCCCAGAATATTTATTTTCTCCAGGGGCCTTACTGGTAGAGTTAGGCACATTAATAATAACAGAAGCATTTTTATGTTCTCTACGCTTCAATAAAAATGATGCACCATTACTTAAATCCCATAGTTCTGCAAGACAGATGAATAGATAGTCAACACCAAACCTGGAAAGCAGTAATTTCCGTTCAACTGTTATTTTTCTCATGTTCTGTGGCTGCAAATTCTGACAGAAACGGACAATGCAGTTGCTAAAACGAGTATGAAAATGATAATGAGAATCAAGAAGTACAACACTGACAACTAATCAATTGCCAATAATTAAAACATTTTGGAACAAAGCACCATGAAAAGACAGTTTCTGTAATTACTAAAGCTGCATAGACAAAGAACACCGTGGCCAAGTAGGTGCCAGTTCTGCACCTGAAGCATTAGCAAGTCTTAAACCTTGACCCCGGGTGGTCAAACAAATGAGAAACCACCAGCAAGAGCTCCCCGCTGGCAAGGAATAGTAGTGTTCCCTAAAATCTCTTTGGGGAAATGAGGCAGAACATTTCTAGGTGCAATGAGACTTTTTAAAAGAACTTCATGCTTTTTTTTCCATACTCTGAAAGATTAAAAGCTACTCCCTGAGTTGTACATGAAAATGACTTTCCAGGGGTGCCTGGGTGGCTCAGCCGGTTAAGCGTCCGACTTCGACTCAGGTCATAACCTCACGGTACCTGGGTTCATTTGTCGGGCCCTGTGCTGACAGCTCAGAGCCTAGAGCCTGTTTCGGATTCTGTGTGTCCCCCTATCCCTGCCCCTCCCCAACTTGTGCTCTCTGTCAAAAATAAATAAGTAAATAAATAAATAAATAAGAAAATGGCTTTACACACCCAGCAAAGTTATCAGATCTGTTTAGGACTGTTTTTTTTTTTTTTTTTTTTTTTTTTTTTTTTTTTTTAATGGGATATGTTTCTTTTTCTCGGTGACATAATAAGACCTAAGGAAGGCTTCCCTGCCTAGAAATCTCTGAAGCTGTTTTACATTTAAAAAGTTTTCAATTGTGGTACTATACCCAACATAAAATTTACCAAGTATGTTTACGTGCACAATTCAGTACTGTTAACCGTGTGCACTTGTGCAAGCCATTCCCCGAGTTTTTTTATCTTGTAAAACTGAACGTGTATATTCACTGAAGTCTATACTCCTCATTTCTTTCCCCCCCACAACCCCTGGCAATACCATTCTACTTTCTGCCTCTATGAATATAACTACTCTCAGTAGCTCATTAAGCAGAATCGTACAGTGTTTGTTTTCTTGGGACTAGTTTATTTCACTTTGCACAGTATCTTCAAGGTACATCCACAATGTAGCACATGTCAGCACTTCACTCCTTTTAAGGGCTGAGTAATAGCCCCTTGTATGTATATACCACATGTTGTGTATCCACTGATCTGTCAATGGGCCTTGGGTTGCTTTCACCTCTTGATTATTATGGGTAATGCTGCTATGAACATGAGTGTATGTTCTATCTCTTTGGCATTCTGCTTTCAATTCTTTTGGATTCATATGCCCAGAAGTAAAATTGGTGGTAATTCTATTTTTAATTTTTGGAGGAACTGTCATATTGTTAATCCATAGTGTTTGTACCATTTTTACATTCCCAACAACAGTGCACAAGTTTTCTAATGTCTTCATATCCTTATCAATACTTGCTACTTTTTTATTTTTTTTTTAGTAGTCATCTAAATGGATGTGGAATAGGGGCGCCTGGGTGGCTCAGTCGGTTGAGCGTCCGGCTTTGGCTCAGGTCATGATCTCCCAGCTTGTGGGTAAGGGCCCCGCATCAGCTCTGTGCTGACAGCTCGGAGCTTGGAGCCTGCTTCGGATTCTGTGTCTCCCTCTCTCTCTGCCCCTAACCCACTTGCATTCTGTCTCTGTCTCTGTCAAAAATAAATAAACATTGGGGTGCCTGGGTGGCTCAGTTAAGGGTCTGACTTCAGCTCAGGTCATGATCTCGCGGTCCGCGAGTTGGAGCCTCGCGTCGGGCTCTGTGCTGACAGCTCAGAGCCTGGAGCCTGCTTTGGATTCTGTCTCCCTGTCTCTCTTCCCCTCCCCTGCTCACGCTCTGTCTCTCTCTGTCTCAAAAATAAATAAACGTCAAAAAAATAAAAAAATAAATAAAATAAAAAAACATTAAAAAAATTAAATGGATGTGGAATATTATCTCATTGTGGTTTTGACTTATATTTTCCTAATTAGTGATTTTGAGCATCTTGTTACATGCTTGCTGGTTTCAAAGCCTTTAAGTTGTAAAAACATGGCCAGTTTTTATATGGTCAACCATTTTGTCTCTAGATTCCCATTCATCGTGCTATTTGTTCAGCAGATTTCCTTTCTTTGGAAGCATTTTTAAGAAATCATACTTTGAAACATACATACATGTCTGCAACAAAAAGATATTTCAAACCTCTGTGTTTTTAACTGTAACCATCTTTTTTTTGTTTTGTTTTTAGTTTTTTTTTAATATTTATTTTTGAGGGAGAGAGAGAGAGAGAGCATGAGCAGGGGAGGGGCAGCGAGAGAGGGAGACAGAATCTGAAGCAGGGTCCAGGCTCTGAGTTGTCAGCACAAAGCCTGAATGGGGGGTTCGAACCCACGAACCGTAAGATCATGACCTGGGCTGAAGCAGGACGCTTAACCAACTGAGCCACCCGGGCGCCCCCTGACTATGACCATCTTAACAAACATATTTTGTAAAAAAAAAAAAAAAAAAAAAGTTACAAATAAGCTTAGCCTAATGGCTAGAAGCGTGAGCAAAATTCTGTTCTCACACTTGGGTTGGTGGTTGTGTTAGTTTGCTAGCGCGGCCATCACAAAGTTCTACTGAGTAGCTTAAACAACAGAAATGTATGTTCTCATGATTCTGGAGGCTAGAGGTCCAAGATCAAATTTTCATCAGGGGTGACTTCTTTGGAGGCCTCTTTCCTTGGCTTGTTGATGGCCTCTTCTCCCTGGTCTTCACACGGTCTTCCTTGTGTGTATGTCTGTGTCCTAATCTCTTCTTATAAAGGCACGAGTCATATGGTGTTAAGGCACACCCTAATGACCTTTCTTAAGCTTAATTATCTTTTTAAAGACCCCATCTCCAAATACAGTCACATTCTAAGGACATGGGGCTGGGACTTCAAGGTATGAATTTAGAGGGGGACACAATTTCCCCCAAACTAGCTGTAGCAGATGAAGAGAAGATAAGGCACTTCTGTCAGAGCCCAGCTGAGAGTTCAGACTCCAGATCTAGCTGGGAAGAAAGCTGTGTGGCAAAGCCTGTTATGGAAAAGTAACAATATACTACCCAAAAGGTTATCAATGGCCTTCATAGCATTGAAGGGGGTTGTGTGTAGAGAATGAAGAGTCCCTAAGGTCAAGAAAAACAGAAAAACAGAATCTGTCTTCTTGGAGTGGCAATAAGATGACCCTCAAGAGAAGAAGGAGTCAGGCTCTTTTGTATTTCTTTTTTGTTTTTTTTTTTCTTTTTTAATTTTACATCCAGTTTAGTTAGCATATGATCCAATAATTATTTCAGGAGTAGATTCCAGTGCTTCACCCCCTATGTATAACACCCAGTGCTCATCCCCACAAGTGTCTTCCTTAATGCCCCTTACCCATTTAGCCCATCGATGGCTCAACCCACAAACCCTCCAGCGACCCTCAGTTTGTTCTCTACATGTAAGAGTCTCTTCTGTTTTGTCCCCCTCCCTGTTTTTATATTATTTCTGCTTCCCTTCCCTTATGTTCATCTGTTTTCTATCTTAAATTCCACATATGAGTGAAGTCATATGATGTTTGTCTTTCTCTGACTAATTTCATCCAGCACAATACCCTCTAGTTCCATCCACGTTGTTGCAAATGGCAAGATTTCACTCTTCTTGATTGCCGAGTAATACTCCATGGTATATAAATACCACATCTTCTTTATCCATTCATCTGTAGATAGACATTTGGGCTTTTCCCATATTTTGGGATGGTGTGGGAAAATAGTTTAAAGAATTCCTTATACTTACATAAATGGGTTGAAAAAGCTTAAGGTGGAAAGCTGCCACCACAGGGTGAAAGTTCCCAAGGTTAGTTAGCAAGATATTGTAGTGGGATCATGAGTAACTTGTTACATCACCTGCAGGAAACTACTTTCCATCTGGCACCAATATACTTTTATCACTACTTCAAACTCCACTTGCCCTCCAGACCCTTCGCTCCTTACACACACAAGTTAATGATTACTATCTGATTGTTTTCTTCAGCACGTTCACCACATATGTAAGATCTTGAGAGCTTAACCAGTACAGAGATGCAACTCCTGTTCAGGGCTCTTGTCTTCTCCAAGACATTAGCTTCTCTCATTTTCATTTCTGCATCTGCTCTCTTACTGGACAAGAGAGAACTCCAGACTCAGAGTTTATATGAGACTCACAGCTGCCATAAACATTGGGGTGCTTGTGCCCCTTTGAAAGACACACATCTGTACCCCTTGGATAAATACCTAGGAGTGTAATTGTTGGGTCATAGGGTAGTTCTATTTTTAACTTTTTGAGGAACCTCCATAACTGTTTTCCAAAGTGGCTGCACCAGCTTGCATTCCCACCAACAACGCAAAAGAGATCCTCTTTCTCCACATCCTCGCCAACATCTGTTGTTGCCTGAGTTGTAAATTTTAGCCATTCTGACAGGTGTGAGGTGGTATCTCATTGTGGTTTTGATTTGTATTTCCCTGATGATGAGTGATGTGGAGCATTTTTTCATGTGTCTGTCAGTCATCTAGATGTCTTTGGAGAAGTGTCTATTCATGTTTTTTGCCCATTTCTTCACTGGATTATTTGTTTTTTGGGTGCTGAGTTTGATAAGTTCTTTATAGATTTTGGATATTAACCCTTTATCTGATATGTCATTTACAAATATCTTCCCCCATTCTATTGATTGCCTTTTAGTTTTGTTGATTGCTTCCTTCACTGAGCAGAAGTTTTAACCTTAATGAGGTCCCAATAGTTCATTTTTGCTTGTATTTCCCTTGCCTCTGGAAATGTGTGGAGTAAGAAGTTGCTGAGGCTGAGGTCAAAGACATTTTTGCCCGATTTCTCCTCTAGGATTTTACGTCTTACATTTAGGTCTTTCTGTCTTACATTTAGGTCTTTCACCCATTTTGAGTTTATTTTTGTGTATGGTGTAAGAAAGTGCTCCAGGTTCATTTTTCTGCATGTCGCTGTCCCGTTTTCCCAGTACCATTTGCTGAAGAGGCTGTCTTTATTCCATTGGATATTCTTTCCTGCTTTGTCAGATTAGTTGGCCATACATTTGTGGGTCCATATCTGGGTTCTCTATTCTGTTCCACTGATCTGAGTGTCTTGTTTTTGTGTCAGTACTATACTTTCTTGATGATACAGGTTTGTAATACATCTTGAAGTCTGGGATTGTGATGCCTCCAGCTTTGGTTTTCTTTTTCAGGATTACTTTGGCTATTTGGGGTCTTTTCTGGTTCCATACTCTTTTTTGTATTTCTATGGCTGTTGTTTCCTTCAACTACCAAGGACTGGCTCCTAGCCTGTTGTGGGCCCCTCTCATGGTTCTCTCTCTTCCTCAGCCTTGCATCTATATACTTTATTCTTTTTCTGTGTGTTTTACTTGGGCTGCTACCTTAGAAGGGAAGCCTTTTCCTACTTCCTTTGGGGAAGACATTAATATTTGTATTGAGGGTTAAGCTGCTCATCAGGCAAAAACATAAATGCAACCCATTACCCAAGTAACAGAATTCTTCCTTGCATCTTGTTATACATGGAATCCATTTCAGTCTTATTAAAATAAAATCCTCCATGGATTAGCTTTCTGAGCAGGCAAAACCTGTTGGAAGTTGAATTTATTTAGAGACATATATATCCTATACATAAATATTAGGAATAAATTTAACCAAAGAGGTGAAAGATCTCGACACCAAATATTATAAGACGTTGATGAAAGAAATTGAAGAAGACACAAACAAATGGAAAGATAGTCCGTGCTCAAGAACTGGGAGAATTAATAATGTTAAAATGTCCATACTACCCAGAGCAATCTAACGATTCACTCCAATACCTCTCAGAATTCTAATGGCATTTGTGTGGAACCACTAAAGACTCCTAATAGCCAAAAGTAATCTTGAGAAAGCCAGAAGCAGCACATTTTCTAATTGCAACCTATACTACAAAGCTATAGCAATCAAAATAGTATGATATTGGCAAAAAACAGACACGAGGATCAACGGAACAGAACGGAGAGTCCAGGAGTAAACCCATGCATATACGGTTAATGAATTTTTGACAGAGGAGCCAGGAATACACAGCAGGGATAGAACAGTCTCTTCAATAAACGATGCTGGGAAAACTGGATAGTCACATGCAAAAGAATGAAACTGTGAAAAACCAGTATGGAGATCCCTCAAAAAATTAGTAATTGAACTACATTAGGATCCAGCAATCTCACTTCCTGGCACACATCCAAAAGAAATGAAAACAGGATATCGAAGAGATATCTGCACTCTCATGTTTGTTGTTCACAATAAGCAAAATATAGAAACAACGTAGGTGTCCATCAGTGAATGAATGAATAAATAATATATATATTATATATATAATAAATAATAATAATAAACATATATAATATAAATAATAATATATAATAAATTATATATATATATATATATATATATATATATATATATATATGTAGGATAGAACCACATATACACACATATATACATACACCCATATATATATATATGTAGGATAGAACCAGAAAAGACCCAAATAGCCAGAGGAGTGTTGAAAAAGAAAACCAAAGCCAGAGGCATCACAATCCCAGACTTCAAGATGTATTACAAAGCTGTAATCATTAAGACAGTAAGGTACTGGCACAAAAACAGACACACAGATCAATGGAACACAATACAGAACCCAGAAATGGACCCCCAAATCTATGGCCAACTAATCTCTGACAAAGGAGAAAAGAATATCCAATGGAAAAAAGATAGCCTCTTCAGCAAATGGGTTGGGAAAACTGGACAGTGACATGCAGACACATGAACCCGGACCACTTTCTTACACCATACAGAAAAATACATTCAAAATGTATGAACGACCTAAATGTAAGACAGGAAACCATCAAGATCCTACAGGAGAAAACAGGCAACAACCCCTTAGACCTTGGCCACAGCAACTTCTTACTCGGCATGTCTCCAGAGGCAAGGGAAATAAAAGCAAAAATGAACTACTGGGACTGCATCAAGATAAACAGCTTCTGCTCAGTGAAGGAAACAATCAACAAAACTAAAAGGCAACCAATGGAAAGGGAGAAGATATTTGCAAATGACATATTGAATAAAGGGTTAGTATCCCAAATCTATAAAGAACATATCAAACTCAATACCCAAAAAACAATAATCCGGTGAAGAAAGGGGCAGAGGACATGAATAGACACTATTCCAAAGAAGACACCCAGATGGCTCACAGACACATGAAAAGATACTCCACGTCACTCGTCATCAGGGAAATACAAATCAAATCCGTGATGAGATACCACCTCACATCTGTCAGAATGGCTAAAATTAACAACTCAGGAAACAACAGGTATTGGCCAGGATGTGGAGAAAGAGGAACCCTTTTCACTGCTGGTGGGAATGCAAACTGGTGCAGCCACTCTGGAAAACAGAATGGAAGTTCCTCCAGAAGTTAAAAGTAGAATTACCCTGTGACCCAGCAGTTGTACCAGTAGGTATTTATCCAAAGAATACAAAAATGCTGATTGGAAGGGGCATATGCACCCCAATGTTTACAGCAGTGCTATCAACATAGCCAAAGTATGGAAAGAACCTAAATGTTCATCAACTGATGAATGAATAAAGAATATGTACACACACACACACACACACACACACACACACACACACACACACACAATGGAATATTAGTCAGCGATCAAAAAGAATGAAATCTTGCCATTTGCAACAACATGGATGGAACTAGAGCGTATTATGCTAAGCAAAATAAGTCAATCAGAGAAAGACAAATATCATGATTTCACTCACATGTAAAACAAGAAACAAAACACATGAACATAGAAAGTAAAAATAAAAGATAAAATAAAAACAGAGAGGGAGACAAACCATAAGAGACTCTTAATTATAGAGAACTGAGGGTTGCTGGAGGGGAGGTGGGTGGTGGGATGGGCTAAATGGGTGATGGGTATTAAGGGCACTTGTTGGGATGAGCACTGGGTGTTATATGGAAGTGATGGATCACTAAATTCTACTCCTAAAACCATTACTACACTGTACCTTAACTGACATGAATCTAAATTAGGAAAAAACATATAAAGTACAGAGTATTATATAAAAGACAGAATATTATTCAGTCACGAGACAAAGGAAATCCTGCTCTTCACAGCACCATAAATGGAGAGGGCATTATGCTAAGTGAAATAAGTCAGACAAAGACAAATACTGCATGGTATCACTTATATGTGGAATCTAAAAAAGAAATCAAAGTTATAGAAACAGCAGAAAAGTGGCCCCAGTGCTAGGGCCTGGGAAATGAGGAAAATTTGTCAGTTATACATCCATAAGCTGAAAATATACGTATATTTAATGTATGTATGTATATCTGTGTCTGTGTGTGTGTGTAATTTAAAGGCATAGGTCAGGTTGATTCTTATTTCTAAAATTAAATATGTATTTTTTGTCTACTAGGCAGTTGTGCATAAGAAGTCTAACATTCCATTTTGCCCAAATAAACAGAAGTGGAGGGATTACTGTGGGACACAAATAAATGGAAAGATAGTCCCTACTCATGAACGGAAAGAATTCATAGTGTTAAAATGTCCCTATACCCAAGCACCCTACAGATTCCACGCGGTCCCTAGCAAAATGGCAGTGCACACACACACACAGACACACACACACACACACACGTCTCCGACTGGCCTGAACTGACCAGGTGGAGATGAGTCACCGCTTATGTTTTATTTGGTTCCACCCCTTCCCACAGTCCTTCCGAAATTGTGTGCCAGGCTCTTAACCAGAGGACTGGAGACCTTAATCCCCTGCGGGCCAGTCCTAGCCAGCCTTGACGGGCCTGTCTCCCGACTCTCCACTCCTTGAGGCCTGTGAGCGTACTCCAGGGCCCCGTGACGCTTGAGTAAACCTCTACAACCAGCAGAAGGACTCCCACTCCCCATGCCTGGCCTGTGGCCACAAATGTGGGAAGTTCCAACGACGGCTTTCATGTCCCCTTTCCTTTCCTTACTGCTTGTGGCGCAGTTTCAGTCCTCAAGGATATGTTTGTTTATCAATGAGGATAACAATCCTAGTCTCATATTTAGACCAAAAAAGGCTAGTGAGGGGGTTCATCCGACTCAATGCAAGACCGGAGCTCTCTCCCCAGCCCTTGCTCCCCTCCTCATTCTCCCAGGAGCAGGCTCGGTCCTGGCCCTCTGGGCTCCTGCCCTCAGTGAGCTGCCTCTGGGGACTGAGGGCCCAGGGTGAGGTGGCTTTCACTGAACCACATCCTCACAGATGAGCTCTTCTTCCAACCTGGGGTCAGCACACCTTCCTTTACTGAAATTCTAGCCTGTGATTAGCAAAAGCAGTCCAAGGCAGCCATGGGGCTCGTGGGTGGCAGTGTCGCCATGGTAACACTTCCTCAGGCTGTCCGGCACCACACCGAATTCGGAGCCGGAAGTGGGAAACCCGTACTCAAGATGGTAGGTGTGAGAAAGAGCAGAGTGCAGGAGGCAGTGGGGGCCGGGCCAGCTCGGGAGCATCTCCTGGCCACACCATGGACAACACTGTCCCTGGTGCATGTCTTCCTCCCTCAGGGGCTAAAAGGGGCACCACCTGTGCAGGCAGTTGGAGGAGGGCAGTCTTGCACCCTGGGGAGTCATAGAAATGAGCTCCACAAGGAGGTGTCTGTCTGGATTAGAAATAGGGAAGCGGTCTTGCAAAAAGAAGAAAAAAAAGAAAGAAGAAAAAAAGAAAGAAAAAAGAAATAGAGAAGTGGTCTGCAAAATGGAGAGAAAATGTAACTTCTTGACAAACACATTTTGTGGAGTTTTTGGGTGGTCTGATTAGCCTATGAAACATGCCAATGCTTGATTCTGAGGCCCTGGTATCACGAGGGAGAGAAGGAGGGAGGAAAGGAGAAAGGATTTTAAAAGGACATGCGAGGGGCACCTGGGTGGCTCAGTCGGTTAAGCGTCCCACTTCAGCTCAGGTCATGATCTCGCAGTTCCTGGGTTCAAGCCCTACATCGGGCTCTGTGCTGACAGCTCGGAGCCTGGAGCCTGCTTCGGATTCTGTGTCCCCCTGTCTCTTTGCCCTTCCTCCACTTATGCTATGTTCCTCTCTCTGTCTCTCACTCTGTCTTGAAAATAAGTAAACCAACAAAAAAAAGAACATCGATGTCCTTAAAAGGACATGCTATTCAGAACTGTGATCTCATAGTATGCACTGTAATTAAGGGAAGGAGTCTGAAACCCAGACCTGCTTTAAATCACATTTCCCCGACTTAATCTCCAGCTTTAGGCACTATCTACTATCTCTGCCAATTTCCTTCTTTATTAAACACTCACCTCAGAAAACCTTGCCTAGCCTTTACTTTCCCCTAGCTAGTAGGTAGTCTTTATGTAACTGACAGGTTAGGAGAAAGATCTTCATAGACATATATTAGCCTTGACTGAAACCTACTTTGAAGTAGAAGTGAGCAGTATTGTCTAGTCCCATGAGGCTGGTGTTACACAACGTCAACATTTTACTTAGTCATTAATGACATTACTGAGCACCTATTATCAGATGCAATGTTCTAGATTGTGAGAATGCACCAATGAATGAGACCAACCAGATACCTGCTCTTGTGCAGTTAACATCCTTGTGGAGGAAAGAGTCAACTGACAAGTAACCAAATGAAAAACAATACCAACAATGATGAGTGCTATGAAATGATTAAAACAAATTTTAATGTTTATTTTGAGAGACAGAGAGAGCACACAAACAGGGGAGGGGCAGAGAGAGATGGAGACACAGAGAATCCCAAGCAAGCTCCACACTCCCAATGCAGAGCTGGATGTGGGGCTTGAACTCATGAACCATGTGATCATGACCTGAGCCAAAACCAAGAGCCAGTTGCTTAACCACCTGACCCACCCAGGCACCCTGAGTGCTATGAAATATTTTAGGGAGTGTCGTGATAGAGAGTGATGTAGGGGTTACTGCATATTGGGTGACCAGGGAAGGCCCTTTGATGAGGTGATATTTGAACAGACCCTGAAAGACAGAAGCCCCAGATGCAAAGGCCTGCAGGCAGAAACGTGCTTGGGGTTTTGAAGGGCAAGAAAAGTAAGCCTGTGTAGATGGAGGTAATGAGACACCGTGGGGGACATCTGAGCAATCCTGATTGCTGTCTCCTTCTGTTACCCAGGACCCTAAAGAGCCAGAGCTCATGAACAAACGTGGAGAGGTGGGGAGGGTGGGTAGAATGAAGCTCCAGGAGTGGCAGCAAAGCCAGGGAAGTGAAGAAGGAAGTACCCACCCAGGCAGGCGATCTGAGGGCAGCACAGAGCATCATGGAGCCTGGAGAATGCACATGGCACCTGAGTATTCTGCAGCAAGAGTCCAGGACGCTGGCCTCCAAGGAGAGCCTCCAATCCTCCCATCCTATGCTCCTGAATCCTGGCCTTCCTCTGCACTCAGAAGAGAGCTTAGACGTCACTTAAGCAGCATCCGTGGGTCCTAACCTGAGTTCATCTGCAATGGCAGAACCACTTTTGGTTGTGGGTTGTCTTTATTCCATTCTTTCTAGACAGTATTCTGTTCATAACATGGACAACACTGCCCATCTCTCTCTTCTCCCATTTTTTTCACTGGGTAGTATGAACACTCAATAGACAATGTTGGAATTTGTTTAAGAATCTTAAAACAGGAGTGCCTCGCTAGCTCACTTGGTGGATTGTGTGACTCTTGAGCTCAGGGTAGTGAGTTTGAGCCCCGCATTGGGTGTAGAGATTAGCTAAAAATAAAATCTTCAGGGATGCCTGGGTGGCTCAGTTGGTTAAGCATCCAACTCTTGACCTTGACTCAGGCCATGATTTCATGGCTTGTGGGTTGGGAGTCCCACGCCGGGCTCTGTGCTGACAGCATGGAGCCTGTTTGGGATTCTCCCTCTCCCTGTCTCTCTGCCCCTCCCTTGCTCATGCTCTCTCTCTAAAAATTAAATAATCCTAAAAAAAATAACACATTTAAAAAAAGAATTTTAAACTAGAAAAAAATTGAAAAGCACTTTCTTTTTATTTATTTTATTCTTAAAAAGTACGGGGCGCCTGGGTGGCGCAGTCGGTTAAGCGTCCGACTTCAGCCAGGTCACGATCTCGCGGTCCGTGAGTTCGAGCCCCGCATCAGGCTCTGGGCTGATGGCTCGGAGCCTGGAGCCTGTTTCCGATTCTGTGTCTCCCTCTCTCTCTGCCCCTCCCCCGTTCATGCTCTGTCTCTCTCTGTCCCAAAAATAAATAAAAAACGTTGAAAAAAAAAAAAAAGTATTTATTTTTGAGAGACAGACAGGCAGAGCAGGAGTGGGGGAGGACAGAGAGAGCAGGAGACACAGAAGCCAGAGCAGGCTCCAGGCTCCAAACTGACAGCAGAAAGCCCAATGTGGGGCTCAAATTCACAAACTGTGCGATCATGACCTGAGCTGAAGTCAGATGCTTAACCAAGTCACCCAGGCGCCCCAAAAAGCATTCTTTTTAAAGAAAAAATGTAATACCTCCTCCTGGTTTCTTGACCTTAGGATATGTTAAAAGCAAAAGAAAGGAATCCAAATGACTTGAAACACTATCAGGATCAGTTCCTTTTAGTAAAAGTTGATTGAACTTCTAGTTTGTAGTGGGCACTGATTATACAGTAAGTTAATAACCAAAAGGGTGAGTGAGGCAAGACTATTGCATATAAAGAAAAGTCCATTTGGAAAAAAAGTTTATTTCCTTCTAACAAACAGCAGGATGTATGAGTCTAGAGCTTAGGAAAATATTGAGATAGAAAAATATTTCCCAGCCACAAATCCTACTGTAACTTTCTATTTAATTTTGTTTAATGTTTACCCATTTATTTTGAGAGAAAGTGAGTGAGCAGGAGAGGTAGAGTGAGGGAGAGAGAGAATCCCAAGCAGGGTCCGTGCTGTCAGGACAGAGCTGGACTTGGGGCTCAAACTCACAAACTGTGAGATCATGAGTCCAACCAAGAGTTGGACACTCAACCAACTAAGCACCCAGGCACCACACCAACTTTCTATTTAATTTTAAGTATCTTAAAGTCAATCTTCCTCCACAAATTAGGGAAGAAATACATATTCGACAAGAACTAGATGTTATGAGATTTCCACAGATTACAATCCACGCCAGGCCAATTGCCTACATGCAGGAATCCAGGTATGGCACCAGATACAAATGCTTTATTGATCTCTGTGTCAGTCCAGTTTAGGTCTTATTTTCCTCCCAGAAATTATCATGGTGGAAGGACTGACATCTGTTTTTCGTCTTCTTGATTTTAGCCATTCTGGCAGGTGTGATATCTCATTGTGGTTTTGACCTGCATTTTTGATGTTGAGTGATGTTGAGCACCTATTCATGTCTATGGGCCATCTGTAGGTCTTCTTTGGAAAAATGTCTATTAAGGTGCTCTGCTGATTTTTTAATTGAACTGTTTGTTTTCTTGGTGTTGAGTTGTAGAAGTTCTTCTTATGTTTTGGATATTAACCTCTTATCAGACGTATCATTTGCAAATATCTTCTCCTACTCAGTAGGTTGCCTTTTTGTTTTGTTGATGATTTCCTTCACCATGCAGAAGTGTGAGAGGATTTGACACTTTGAATGAGCTACTTAAAATGCAAAAGTGGAAAAGAGAGGAGTAGACTTTAAACAAAATAACGCGACCCCATGAAAATACCCAAAAGTCTTACATTTGACTGATGCATCCTACGGTCATTGCACATTAAGTAAATAAGTGAACATTACAAAATAAATAAGCAAATAAACTTGGACATGGAGTCCAAAGAAGAGCCGCAAAGTTGTACGTTACACGGCTCACTCTAGTAGAGTATGAAAATGAAATGCTGAGCTGCTACTTGAACTGTCTTGGCAGGTCTCAGTGGCAGAGACGCTGCATGGGATCGGGAGTCTTGTGGAATATGGCTGTTCCCACCGTTGAAATAGTTAAAATACTTACCACGAGGAAGAAGCAAAGATCAAAGATGGCTCACACACAGGTGCTAACAGCTGCAGAGACTCTGAAGGTGCACTTTGGCCAGATTAGCTCCCTGGGCAGAAGCTCTTCTCACCTTTTAAAGAAGTCCTTTCAGGACCAATTATCAGAGCTTTCCAACATCCATAATCCTAAATAGCAATAACTGCTTGGAGACTTATCGGGGACCTCAAACTGGAGAACACTAACAACACAGAAGGCTGGAGTCCCGTTTAGTAATGGTGCATAAATCTCAGTCAGTGAAACGGGAATGACAGTAAGAATTCACTAACAGTAACCAGCTCCAAGAATGATCAATACCTTCCAAGTGCACTGACTTCTGTACACTTAAATCTGAACATGTCCTGTGCTAAATCTACTATCATTTATGCACCATAACATGAAACTTGTAGTGCTTTAAGACAGTATTGGTGGGGACTGAAAAGTAATTTGAGCAAGGAGAAATTGCAATTCGAATATGGGTATCATAATGCTGAACAGTAAATGCTTACTAATTAAAATTGTCTTTGAAGTTATTGGCAATAAAATTTTAATAACTGTACAATATTAATATTGGATCAAATTAATTTGCTAATGAAGTTAGTATACTGAGTGACCTTATGTGAAAAAAATGTAAAAAGTTTAGTTGCAAAATATATTTATGGGAGCAAATATTTTAAGATTTTAAGAAAAAGTATGACGTTGAAGAGAAGAAAAGGTGTCTGATGGATGATTGAGTTTAACTCATTAAACTCATTCTAAAAGCTTTCCTTTAACTACTACAAGTGATGACAGTATCATCTACAGATTATGCCGGAGTCTCCCAAAGAAGTGAATTCTAAAAATGGCCTACTTAATATTAAGAACAAAAACTAGGAATCCTAGTTGTATAACCCAGCCACAGAGGATGGTAAAATTAAATGTGAGCTTTGAGATGAAAAAGTACGACCCCAAGAGTGTGAATGACTTATCAGTGGCCAAACAGGGAATCATGCTGAGTAGGGTCTTGAAAACAAATCCTCAGACAGGTGCTAGTAAACCTTCAGTGGTGCCAGACTGCCTGCAATAAATTAAATCATTCCATCTCCTCTCCATTTGGAGAAAGAGTGTCTGCTTGACAAACGGTTAGGTGAAAGCCTCGCTCTCAGGATGGACATCAGCTTAGCTCCTCTGCCAAGGTGCAGAGTTGTTTTTATGAGAACTTGCAAAGTTCATACAAAGCAGGACAAGAGATTTTTACCTTTGTTCATGAAGCTTTTCTTTATTCCATTACTTTTTAGTCTTACATAGAAAGAATATTTTGGGGAGCAGTATGCACACTTATATTTAAAAAGCATTATGATCAATGTGATCTAGATTTGAAAGTTCTCAGTTAAGATTTCACATTTATTTTTAGATTCTTTTGTAGTAGGTTATCAATAAACAAACAAAAACAATGATACACTCATATCTAGGTACATGTGGTCAGTTTGAGTGTATGAAAGATATTCATTAATAAGTTCATCCATCACCATATTTAAAAAAAATAAAACCATCCTCCCTTTAAAATTTTCGAAGTTTTGTTTTAAAAGTATGATAATATCTGGGAAGAGTCCTGACACCTTAGTTATATACTAAATGTTTTATTTCAGATTTTTACAGTTAGTAGCTTTCTGGGAAATTAGTTAGCTCATAGTGCATCTCAGTGTTTGTGATAGGAATCACATTATAATATTTTTACTCGTAACTTGTGACATTTTTTACTTCAACCGTATATCAAGTGTAGCACAGCGAGGGACAGATGTTTAAAGTAACTACACAGCGCAGCATGTGTTCACATACATCTTTCAATTTTTTTTTAATGTTTATGTATTATTGAGAGACAAAGAGAGAGCGTAAGCAGGGGAGGGTCAGAGAGAGAGGGAGACACAGAATCCGAAGCAGGTTCCAGGCTCCGAGCTGTCAGCACAGAGCCCCGTGCGGGGCTCGAACCCATGTACCGTGAGATCATGACTTGAGCCGAAGTCGGACGCTTAACCAACTGAGCCCCCCAGGCGCCGCAACATTCATCTTTAAAATTGTCTTGGTTCGCAATTGGCATAAAATTTCTCTATGGATATATGAAAATAACATTATTCAACTTCAAAATACTGCATAACTTATGATTCTAAAAGCACACTGGAGACTAAAATAGAAAATCTAAACCAGCAGAAATGCACGGACTGTAGGGAGCAAGCGATATTCCAGAGAGCACTTCTTGAGGCAGCAATGAGACACCTACTGCTCTCCTTTCAGTGGATGGCGCCTCTCCTGGGATTCCCTCTCTGTGCTCCCCTCTTTCTGTCTCCACTGTTGGGTGAATTGCTGATGCTGCCAAATGAGTTCCAAGATTAATTTATCTGAATGCATGTTTAGCCAGGACATTCTAAATTTTTAAAAATTTCAAAGTAGACGTTTTCAACGGACATGCAAAAATACAAACCGAAAAGGCAACACAAATCCTGAACATGACAGAAGATCAAGAATTATTTGTAGGGGCGCCTGGGTGGCTCAGTCCGTTAAGCGTCTGACTTCCCCTCAGGTCATGATCTCATCATTTATGGATTCGAGCCCCACGTCAGGCTCTGTGCTGACAGCTCAGAGCTTGGAGACTGCTTCAGATTCTGTGTCCCCCTCCCTCTGTCTCTGCCCCTCCCCTGCTTGCATTCTCTCTCTCAAAAAAACAAAAAAAAAATTAAAATCATTTTTTAAAAATTAAAAAACCATTAATTGTAAATATTTAAACTATTTTCAGTATCAGGGTTAGAAAGATTCTTTAAGATTCTGTACCAAGTCCAATGTGTGGGTATTTTCCCCGTACCACCAAAAATGGGGTGTTCTTTGTGTAAATACTCAAGTCACTTCTGAAACAGAAATGTTACTTGGAAACTGTCAGATCCTACGGGTTAAGGGCTCTGTCCCACAAGACTGCTCCTCCCCCCAATTTCAGATGTCAATCACAACTTGGAGTCCCTCTCCCTGTCCCAGAGATCAAGGGCTGGAACTGAAAGTTTCAACCCTCTAATCAAGTTGGTTCCCTTGGCAACCAGCTCCCCCAATTTAGGGGATTTCCAAAAGTCACCTCATGAACATAAACTCAGTGGTGGTTAAAAGGGATGTTACAAATACCAAGACAACAAAAACTCCAAAGTGATCTCAGAGACTGAGGACAAGAGACCAAATATTATAGCAAAAGATACTCCCATTGTTTTCTACTTAGGAAATTCCAAGGATTTTTGGACTCAGTACCAGAATTGGGGACAAAGACCAAATATGTGTTTATTGTAAGTCACAATAAGCATAGCCACTCCCTGGTCTCCAGGGAGGTAAGAGGGGCTGGAGGTTGAATGCATCACCAATGGTCAATGACTTAATTATCTAAGCCTCCACATAAACCCAAAAGGTTGGGGTTTGAGGAGCTTTTAGCTTTATCAACAGGTGGAGGTTCAGGGTGAGTGGCAAGCTCAAAGAGGACACTCTTCCACTCTTCTCCATGTCTTGCCCTACACATTTCTTCCAACTGGCAGTATACATCCTTTTGTAATAAACTGGCAATCTAGTATGTTAAATGCTTCCCTGAGTTTTATGAGCCACTCTAGCAAATTAATCAACCCTCAGTAGGCCACTGGAACTTCTGATCTATAGCCCAATTGGCCAGAAGCACAGGTAGCAATCTGGACTTGCAATTGGCATCTGAGGTGTGTGGGCAGGTGGTCTTGTGGGACTGAGTCTTTAATCTGTGGGATCTGATGCTTCTCCAGGTGGACAGTGTCAGAAGTGACTTGGATTATAGGACACCTATTTAATGGTGTGGGGCAAACACTCATACACACAAAAACAAACAAAAAGTCACCACAAATCCCAAATACGACATCCCAAATATTTAAAGCTATTTTCAAATAATTTTAGGATTAGAAAGATCCTTCCATTTAAAACACCTACTGCTTAACTTTCCTTCATGTCACCTTCATAGGCTTGAAAAACTTCTAAAATAATGGGAATTTACTATCCAATGCACCCGACTTCCCTTATATAAAATAGCTCTTTGCCTCATAATATCTTTCCTGGTAATAGTTCTACAAGAGTTTTGATATTTTCCTATATATGGTTTTGCTATGTGTTCTCTGAGCAAACTGGGTATTATTTCTTGTTAAATTTGTTTGTGGTACACACACACAGTTTGGAAAAATCTGGATCCTTTTAAAGTGGATGTATTAATTGAAGTGAGGAGCAA